>NC_139550.1:24408979-25151479 GCF_965153285.1 Podarcis tiliguerta
GAGGCGCTGGGCGTGGCTTAGCTTTCCCGTTCCTCCCCTGGGTCCTAGAGTCCCCGGGCTCCCTTTCTTCTTCAAGCCTAAATAGACTTTTCTGGTCTGGGCTGCTCGTAACTGGCGGCTACACGGGGTACGTATGAAGGGGGTCGTGGGAATCGCGGCGGGGGCAGCGAGCTGCTGTGTTGGAGGAGTTTGGCAGGGGAAATAGACGGAAGGAGAGGGAGTTGATCCCAAACAGTTTGGTTTTGCAAGGGAGGAAGGAGGTGTGTGTGTGTGTGTGTTTATTATTAACAATATTAATATTAATAGTATTATTAGTGTACCGCCCTGTTACCCGCAGGTCTCAGGGCGGTTCCCGACATTCAAAATAAATCACAATACGGAATCACGAAATGCATGATAAAAACCCAGGAATCCTCACCTTGCTGGTGATTTGGCTAAAGCAGGGTTTCCCAAACTTGGGTCTCTGGCGGTTGCTGGTTTGTGTTTTTTAGGACTACAATTCCCATCATCCTTGGCCACTGGTCCTGCCAGCTGGGGATGATGGGAGTTGTAGTCCCCCCCCCAAAAAAAACTGCCAGAGACCCAAGTTTGGAAAACCTTGGGGCTAAAAGGCAAGAGCGAAGTTGTTCTCCTGCCCCAAGGAGCAATGATTGTACAAGGCAGCAGGGCGAGAGAAACTGAGTAGCTGTTAGGACTGCTGGCTTGTCCTGGCGCAAGTTCTGCGGCAGGTGGAGGTTCACCAGGTGCAGGTTTTCCTAGCATTGAGATGTGGCGATGGGGAAAGAGGCGCTTGCTGAACATCTCTCTGCCTTGCAGCTGCTATAAGCCAAAAAAGGGATTTTGTGTTACAATGCTAGTTAATAAGTGTGAGCCAAGCTTATCTCATAGGTGTACTGCTGCCTGTCTCACAAGCATTTGGGAAACTTATTTCAAAAGGTACATTTCCCTGCTGCCTAGGAAACATAACCCTTCCGTTATTACAAATATGTGGTTCATGCAACACCTTAATGTGAACTAACAAGGATTTCAGATGGTCCTTGGTGCAGTTTTGTCTTGCACTGATTTAGCTTCTCTTAGCAGGAGATTAGATTGCTGTGATTGTAAATAGTGATTTGTTTATTTTTAAACCACACACATACTTGCCTGCTTGACAGAAACTTGTAACCCCTCTGTCTATGAAGTGAGCACCGCTGATTTCAAAGGAACAAAGCAAGCAAAAGGAGGAGATATTTCCTTGATCTTCTGTAGTTGTGCAGAAGTTGTATTTTTTTCTTATCCCTGCATGGTAAGCCGCATCTACCCAAATCCACTTGTTTACAAGTGCTGCATTTAGATGCAACCTGTGCCCAAGGCTGTGAAAAGAATCTAGGTGCCCTAGTTGAATCTAAGCTAGGAGTGCAATGTGATTACTAAAAAAGCTCATGCTATCTTAAACTGTATTAAAAGCATCTCAGATCATGAGAAGGATTCATTCTGCTCTGTTCTGTGTTGGTTGAGCCATATCTGGAGTAGCGCTCCTAGTTTTGGGTGCCACATTTCAAGGAGAACACGCATTGAGAAGCGCATGCCATTAAAATATCCCTTTAAATGTCTTTATCATTTAGGGTTTCTTCAAGATGTGTGGGAGCAATGCATTGCCCAAAGTTTTTCTGTTGCAACAAAGAATATAAACGATGACGTTTACATTAATTGTCCACAATATGTAGAATAAGTGGCTGGAAAATGGAAGCCATGAATCCTCAGATCGATTCTCTGGTTCCTGAAAAGAAATGGTGAGTTTCATTCCTTTAATTAAAACACAATCCAATGATGCAAGTTTCAGTTGTGTGAGTGGATGGCAATTTCTGCTACCTGACAGTTCAGAAAACAAACCCCTGTGTAGTTTTTTGTAACAACTTTGACCAGAGTAACTGTTTCTTCAGCATAGCTTTCTGTTGTTTAGCTTTCAAACGTTTTCACAATAACCTTCCAATCAAACACATTGTTCTATAAGTTGACAGACCTTTTCTACTGTGTTATATCTTTATGTGTTACAAAAAGTTTCTCTATTAGTTATTTTATAATTTTTCTTCCGCTGTTTATATCATGAATCCTGCCCATGATTGCATTTGCCCATTGTATATTCTTTTAATAGTCCACAAAAGGCCTCTGTTTTTCTATGAAAAGTTCATCATTCTGATCTCTTAGTTTCGCTGTCAGCTTTGCCATTTCTGCCTAGTCCATAACTTTCAAAAGCCACTCTTCCTTCGTTGAAACTTTCCCTTCTTTCCATTTCTGTGCATATAATATTCTAGCTGCTATTGTCACATATGGAAATAGTTTAGTCATTTTCTTTGGAACCTTTGTCCCTATTATGCCTATAAGAAAAGCTTCTGGTCTTCGGGGAATAGCTCATTTAAACATTTTCTTCATTTCATTATCTATCATTTCCCAAAAGCATTTAACTTTTTGTACGTGTCCACTACGTATGGAAGAATGATCCATCTACCTGCTTACTTTTCCAGCATTTACTTGACGCATTCTTTATTTGGTGTTAAATGCCACCAGGACATCATTTTAGGATAGTTTTCTCTTTAACATATAACACACAGTAAATTTCACATCACTCCTCCCAAGAAACATCAACCTGGAATTCTCAAACAGAAACAGTTGTTGTTAACAGCTACTGCTCCTGTGTTTCCAGAGGTGATGGGGTTGTGTATAGTGTCTAAGCTGCTTTTTATGTTTTCTGTGATGTGTTTCCCTAGCCTTTCTACCTGAGCCTACATGGGTCAGAGCCGCTATTCTGCTGATAGAGGCAGCGGTGGCATAGCTCCAGTTATAAGAACCCAAGAAGGACCTGTTGGATCAGACCAATGGCCCATCCAGTTCATCATCCTGTTCTCCCAGTGGCCAACTAGATGACCGTGGGCAGCCTGCAAGTTGGACAGGAGTGCAACAGCACTTTTCCCACCTGCTATTCCCAGCAATTGGTATTCAGAGGCATGATGAGACGTGGGTGGCGCTGTGGTCTAAACCACTGAGCCTCTTGGGCTTGCCAGTGGGAAGGTTGGTGGTTCAAATCCCCATGACAGAGTGAGCTCCCGTTGCTCTGTCCCAGCTCCTGCCAACCTAGCAGTTCGAAAGCACACCAGCGCAAGTAGATAAATAGGTACCACCGCGACAGGAAGGTAAACAGTGTTTCCATGTGCTCTGACACTCGTCACAGTGTTGCGCCGGAAGCAGTTTAGTCCTGCTGGCTACATGACCCAGAAAGGCTTTCAAACACTGGCTCCCTCGGCCTGAAGCGAGATGAGTGCCACAACCCCACAATCGCCTTTGACTGGACTTAACCATCCAGCGTTCTTTTACCTTTTTAATCTATTCAGAGGCTTACTGGCATTCTGTGAATGCATTGTTGTTAATTATCTATCATTGCGCTGCCCTATACATTGCATAATTTCTTTCTAAATACTGATTTAACTGTGTTTCTGTTTTTCGGCTCCCCTTGCTTTGAGTGTTGCTCCCATAGAAAACACCAGTAAGATCAGGGTGCAGTTATATTATTTTTCTAAACCCCCTGTTTTTACTCGGAATGCTAAATGCATGTCTGTGAGGTAAGAGTCATACCTGGCTTCTAACAAGTTGTGTTTTCCATGCCCGAAATAGAACATTAAATTAATTGCGTGCATTTGTATTGCAGTAACACTAATATTGCCATAATTAAACCGCCAGCTGTGTTCATCTGGTGCAAACCTGTTTCCTCTTGACACAGTTCAAACCAATCAGCTTCCCTTTCTGCTTCTCGTTAATTGGAAAGATGGCTTGAATCATATATTGCCAGCTGTGGCTGCTCACACACCATTCCCACTAAGGTTTGATACAAAGCAAGCCATTTTGAAGGACCCAGCAACCTGGTTGCCTGCCACAGTAGATTCACCCTATTACTATTGCTTTTAATGTATGACCCTCCCCTGCAGTGCTAGAAACTCAGATATATAAGCTAGGCAGCAAATGGCTCCTTAAACCAGGGTTGCAGCCACCAAAACAGAATGCCTAGTTGCCATTTTTGGGCCAGATGGCTCAAAGGTCATATTTTTAATACGACTTTTGGGTTCCTGAAATTCATTCTGATTGTGTAGATGAAATATAACCAGGGCCGTTTGATGAGGCCCTAAGCTACTAAAGGTAATGGGGCCTTTTATATGTGATATTTTAGAGAGCAGGCTAGCAGGCCGTTACTTACATCCTAGGAGCCTACACAACACAAAACACTGTTGCTGTATGAAGGTTTTATTTTATTTGTTTTTTATCTTATATTTTGGAAATGTACATCAAGGGTTTTTTCCCCTTTTAATTCCCCCCCCCCCCCCAAGAGAGTGGGGCCCTAAGCTATAGCTTGTTTAGCTTATATGTAAATCTGGCACTGAATATAACAGATTTTCACAAGGTAAAGGACCCCTGGACGGTTAAGTCCAGTCAAAGGCGACTATGGAGTTGTGGCACACATCTCGCTTTCAGGCCGAGGGAGCCGGCGTTTGTCCACAGACAGCTTTCTGGGTCATGTGGCCAACAAGACAAACAGCTTCTGGCACAATGGGATACTGTGACGGAAACCAGAGCGCATGGAAACCCCATTTACCTTCCCGGTGTGCTTTCGAACTGCTAGGTTGGCAGGAGCTGGGACAGAGCAACGGGAGCTCACCCCGTTTGAATTCGAACCGTTGACCTTCTGATCAGCAAGCCCAAGAGGCTCAGTGGTTTAAACAACAGCGCCACCCACTTCCCTTATTTCTACAGGATGTGTTGCTAGTGTGTGACAACACTCAAGGTCCTAGGATCCCCAGGCACACACCTCCAGGTGGTGGCGGCATCAGCCGCCATCTTGGTGCCCAGGCATCTTCACTTGGTCGCAAGTGAAATGCTCCTGGCACCTGGCGAATTTCGAACACGATATGGGCATAACTTCAAAGATCCCCTACAGTGGCATTTCTGTATGGATTTTCTGTTGTCTGGAAGCTCCAGCTATGAGCTCCCTCTCAATTCCTCCGCAATTGCTAAAGGGTAGCCATGCTAAGCTCAGTTCTTTGCTAAAGCCTCCCAGTGACCACAGATTAATCAGCTCTATCAAATGTTAACCATGATCTGGTTAAACAAAAATGGCTCAGTGCTGTTCGTAAGGAAAAGAAGAACTGGGTTCCCATGTTTCTTTGAAATGTCGTTGAATTGCTGTCTCATCACCAAATACTTCAGAAATGCACCAGTCAGTGTTGATACAGCTAAAAGTGATTGTCGGCATTCACCTTTCTCTAGCTTATCAGAGAGGAACTGTGGGTGGGATTCAGCTGATGAGACCCACCCTGGAAGACCCCCTCCACAAGGAATCAGTTTGATTTTATATGTTGTGGTCTTGTTTGTGAACCACCCTGAGACCTCCGTGTATAGGGCGGTGTATAAATTGAATAAATAATAATAATAATAATAATAAAATAATAATTCTGCTGGCACACTGGTTCTTCATACTTCTCTTTGCCCTGGGTCTCCCCGCCCCCCCAGTTGGCATTTTTTTGGGGGAGAGGGCTCCAGTAGAACCCTATAACAGCCAGGAAGAGGGGGGACTGTTCCATATAATCATTAATTTGATTTGAATCAATTTTAAAATGAAATGATTTTAGAATGCTGTGTTACTTTTATTGTTGTTAGCCGCTCTGAGCCCGGCTTCGGCTGGGGAGGGTGGGATATAAATAATTTATTTTTATTATTATTAGTAGTATTAGTATTAGTATTAGTAGTATTATTAGTATTATTATTATTACAAGCCAAAATGCTTGCCGTAAGAGAACAAATTGTCAGCATTCACATATAAAGTATTTTTTACCAAATATAGACTGTTACTTTAACAGAACATCTGGACTTTGAAGCAGAAATGTAGAAGCAGAGACATTTTCAGTGTTCCCACCCAACTGAGAAAGACCTTGTGTTTTTCTGGCCATGATGTGAAAACTTTTGCTTTCATACTAGGAGACAAAATGTGACAGCAACAAATAGCAGTGCAGATATCCTGGACGGTTTTTGAAGCTTGAAATAAACATGATAGAATGTTATTTGTGACTGGGTTTTGGTGCAGTTTCAGGAATAGCCAGGTCTCTGGCATATTTCAATGAGCCAGATGTGTTTAGAGTTGCAGCCTTGGTCATTTAAAGTTCAAAGCAGATCCGAGTGCAAGATGGCTGTCAATTAAAATCTCTGCATTTCGGAAGCAGGCAGGCTGGAAAGACATTTCCATGCAATCGTAGCGAGCCAGAGATGGAAACGAAGGAGGACCTGAGAAGAAAACTCCATCAAGCCAAGAAAGAGAAACTGGATATAACTGCTAAACATAATGCAGAAGTAAGTACTTCTTGATCATGCAAAATCTTTGTGTATACAATGGCCTCATCTTGTCTTGTGGCCTGGCATATGTTGGTGTGGCCCTAGGCTCTACCTGTCTTACATCAACATTTAGAAGTGCTTCTTAAGATACGGGAATTCAAATGCTGCTTTGTTTTATGACGAAATGAATGAAATTATTGACTTTATAACATGAAAGTCCAGTTCTAGTGGAGAAGTAGCTCAGTAATTTGCATTTTGTACAGTATGACACCTGGTGTTCATTGGAGAGTAATCAGTCCCTCAGGAGGGACTGTGAAAGGAAGGAGTTTATATTGTCATTCAAAATTTTATTTGCCTTTGTCCTTTCCCACTAACTCAGCTTCTTCCTTAGCAAGGAAAAGTCACATGTATCTACTTCTCATTTCTTAGGTGCATTCTGCATAGGGAGAAAACATTATTTTAATTTGATTTTGATTGATCAAATACAGTGGTGCCCCGCAAGACGAATGCCTCGCAAGACGGAAAACCCGCTAGATGAAAGGGTTTTCCGTTTTGGAGGTGCTTCGCAGGACGAATTTGCTATGGGCTTGCTTCGCAAGACGAAAATGCCTTGCGATTCCTGGGGCTTTTTCCCCTCCCCCCCTCTTCCCCAAGCCCCTAAGCCGCTTAACAGCTGTTCGCTAAGCCGCTTAACAGCTGTTCGCTAAGCGGCTTAACAGCTGATCTAAGCCACTTATCAGCTGATCTAAGCCGCTAATAGCCTTTTAGCAGCTAATCCGCTAATCCCTTAAGCCTTTAATAGCCGCTAATAGCCGCTAAACCGCTAATAGCGCTAATCCGCTAATGGGCTTGCTTCGCAAGACGAAAAAAACCGCAAGACGAAGAGACTCGCGGAACGGATTCTTTTCGTCTTGCGAGGCACCACTGTACCACCACAGCTTCCCTGTGTGTATTCTGTCCCAGCTGAGGGACAATGTTCTGCCCTCGCAATAGAAGCCAAACTAGTCTAAAAAATTAAGAAGGACCGAAATAAAAAGCAAAAAAGGCAAGGGAGAAAAAAGGAAAAGAAAATAGATATAAAACCCCACCATCACAATTATATCTCATCCTTTCTCCATATACAGAAAAGTAGACCCTCCCGGCTCTGGGAGATCCTTTCTTCCTGGTCTCCCACCTCACTGTGTATGTCCTCATCAAGATAGAGGACTTTGAAAAGTCAAAAATCTAAAAATAAAAATAAAAAATCTCATTATTAAGACCAGAATTATCCATTTCCAGTCCAGTTCAGTGAATTCTTTTCAAGGAGATTCCATCTGATCTTAATATTAAAGTTCTTCCTTCTACGTTTTCCACTTGTTTCTCACATCGGTCCTCAGCTGCCTAGAAGCCATTTTAAAATAGTCTCCAAATATGCCTTGAGCCATTTGCTTCTTGAAATATTGCACCCGCTATCAATGGTAGTTACCTGGGGCCATTCCTTTTGCAGCTATCCAACTACGAAAGCCAGATTGCCAAGTTGCGAGCCGAGGTAGAGAAAGGTGAGGCTGTTCGGCAAAGCCTGGAGTATGAGCTGGCTTGTGCAAGGAAAGAAGTTGGTATAGAACGGTATTCCTCAGAGGGCAAGTTGTGTGAAGCCGACATGCAAATAGAACAGCTTCAAGGTAAGATTTGCGTCATCCTACTAAAAAATGAATGGTCCTAAAACACAGCCTTTGTAGTCTAAACTGATACGCTGCCTTAATTCCACTGACTGCACCTTTCTTTACCTTCTGCAAACCCCACTACCCAAAGTAAATAAAATGATGAACATTCTCAATTTCGTTCTTTCACTGCTCACCATTTTTCTGTTCCTAAGCGATCAGTTCAGATTCTTTGCTATCCTACTCTTTAAAAAATAAGTTGTAGCCCCCTTTCCCTAAAACGTAAGTGTTAATGAAATTCATCTACCCTTCATCTTTAATTATGGGATCAAAATTCTGTTCACATTCATAGTTCAGCGGCTGCGAAAATGCCACCAATAAACGCTTTAGATTCAAATCTGACATGTCATCTGCTTTGCTTTGTATACATACACCAAATCACATCCATCACTGTATTCTAAAAAGCGTGTCTTTTAGAATGGATTTTCTTTTTAAAATGACTTTCCTTTTGAGTCACCTTGTCATATTTTGAACAAAAACTTTCTTTGGGGAAATATACAAGTGAAAGGCTTTTGGTTTTCTGCACCTTTCTTTTCCACTGGCTATTGAATAAACCTAAATTATCATTCAGTTTCTGAATTAGAAGCCATTGGTACTGAATCCAGACTATCTGGCTTCTTCGTTTTCTCCTGGGTAGTGGTTTAATTAATGCTTTTTCTCTCCGGTTGCTTAGAGATTTCTCCCTTTCTTTCTTTCTTTCTTTCTTTGATTGCTTTGGGTTGGTGCTATAATTTCTGCTCTGTGATATGTTCAGACATGCTGTCTGAAAGGTTTGCATGTGGACTTCTTTTTTCTTTGTTTTTCTCAGAAAGGTGTTTGGGTTGTGACATTTGATTTAGTGTTTTCCCTCTCGATTTACACCTTGTTTCCCTCCCTGCAGAAGCTCCCTTTCTTTGCCTATTTTTAAATGACTGGAACTGTCGTTCTAGTCTTTGTGGTCCGAAATTGTGTTCATCCACACACTTGCAATTGCAGTACCCCGTGGCAACAGTAGAATCTCTGTGCCTGAAAGGAATCATAATTACAGGTTTCAGCGGATCACAGTCGCTTGAAAATTTACTACCTTGGACAAAACGTCACCTTTTTTATTGCCGGCTCCTGCTTTGTCTTCAGATTAAAGGATTTGTTTATTTCCCATCTGGCCTTCAAAGTCTGAGACACCAAGAATCTGTCTCAGTTTCAACTGATGTAGCTTTCTCTAGCCTGGGATCGTCTAGATCAGCAGTTCTCAACCTGTGGGTCCCCAGATGTTGTTGGACTACAACTCCCATCATCCCTGAGCTCTGGCCTTGCTAGCTAGGGATGATGGGAGTTGTAGTCTAACAACATCTGGGGACCCACAGATTGAGAACCGCTGATCTAGATGATGTTAGACACTGGCTCCCATCAGTGCCAGCTGACATGGCCAGGAATTCTTGAAATTGTAGTTCAGTGACTTCTGGAGGATACTGTGGGAATGTTCAGGGAGGCAGGAGAGGATATATTATTTATTAATATCCTTCCCAACTTGCGCTAGCAGTTCTATAACTTAGCAGAGTTTTACATTCCCCTTTTTAACGCACAGCAGGTAACTTGTTGCAGGCTTGTTTAAGCCTCTCAATATTAGGTTCCTGGTAAAGGTAAAGGACCCCTGAGCATTAAGTACAGTCGCGGACAACTCTGGGGTTGTGTTCATCTCGCTTTATTGGCCTAGGGAGCCGGCGTACAGCTTCCGGGTCATGTGGCCAGCATGACTAAGCTGCTTCTGGCAAACCAGAGCAGCGCACGGAAACGCCGTTTACCTTCCCGCCGGAGTGGTACCTATTTATCTACTTGCACTTTGACGTGCTTTTGAACTCCCTCTTAAAATAATAAACACCCCACAGTCTTGTATAAAGTATATAAAATAAGTTTACTCACATCATCAGTTCACTGTTGGATCCCTGAAGGCAGACTAAGTTACAAAGTATATCCATATACTGGATAATCCCAGTGTCCTCTGTTGACTGGAAGCCAACAGAGCAACTCTAGCTAAAAAGCTGCTTCGACAACGGAGGAGGACAAAGAGAGGAAGTCAAAGAGAGAGGGTGTGCTGCGTGCCTTGTCCTTTTGTTACCTGGGCAGGTAAGGTCACACCCACCTTTAGTCACATGCAAAGGAAGTACCGTATTTTTCCGTGTATAAGACTAGGTTTATTAACAAAACAAAACAAAAAAGGTTTAAAACTTTTGCTGGTTTTAATTATGTTTCAGCAGTGCTTTTAAGTTGAACTAGCTTGTTTCTCTTCCCATTAGCAACAATCAGAGCTTTGCAGCACAAGTTGAATGAGACAGAGAGAACCTATCGCATAGCTAAACATCAGTGGGACGAAGACCAGCAACGACTCATCAACGACATCTCTGAAAAAGAACTCATCATTGATACTTGCAACAGTGAATATGAATTCCTTTTGAAGGAGAAGGCTAAACTGGACAGTATTTTGAAGGTATGCATTTATTCACACTGTGAGTATTGGGACCCACCTCTATATAGTTCCATCCTTATTTCAGACATCGGGATATATCGGTATATCGCAGTGTTTAGCTGGTGATATATCGCAATGTTGAAAACCAGATATCGCTCTGCCCTAATGGGGAGAATCTGGAACAATGTACTGTCTTCTTCTTATCAACCTGTGTTTCTTCCAAAGAGCATGGGGGGGCATTTATGCCCTTCCCTTTCCTTTTAACTCTGTGTGGTAGGTTTTTCTGATGATGACTTGTCAAACTTCCCCCATCCCATGTACATGAAAAATTGAACAGGTATACAGAAAGTTGGCATAGCAAAACAAGTCAATCCAAACTTACCAGTGCTGAAAGCCAGGTCATACTGTCATTTGAGATTCCGGTTTGCAGGCAAGGATGTTTTGAGTAAACCATCGTTTGTAGTATTTAGTTACAATGGCTTTCTGCTTACTAGAAGTGGAAGTTAGCTTTCTTCTCCCCTCCAAGAAAGAGGAAGAAGAGCTGCTGAGCTAGACAATTCTCTGTTGCTCTTTCCCAGTCTTCCAAGCCGTGGTTTGAAGGCTCCTCGGCATGTGACTAACATATTTGATGCAAAGACCCATTCACTCATTCAGCTTGCTGAATTTGTAGTGAGTGAAGGAAGATAGTCTTGTGGGAATGGTCTCTCTCTGTTAATAACATTAGAGAATTGGAATCAAATGCATGTGTCCTTATTTCTAACTGCTATTATTAGTTTTAGGGTTGTGGTGCATGGTACCTATGTTTTAATTAAATAAAAGTTAAACTTTATCCATACAAAGGAGACTTTGGAGCACCACCAGAAGCAGAGGAGCATAATAGAGGCAGAGATCAGGGAGGAGGCAGCAAAGGAATTTAGGTCTCAGGCGGATCGGTGGAAAGCAGAAAGAAATGAACTCCAGTTTCTGTTGCAGGTATTCCTGGTCATGTTCAGCAATGCTACTTTTAGCCATACTAATGTCTATATGTGATGAACTAAACCTAGCATGCATTTACAGTGGTACCTTGGTTGCCAACTTAATCCGTTTTGGAAGTCCGTTCCAAAACCAAAGCGTTCCAAAACCAAGGCGCGCTTTCCTATAGAAATGAATGCAAAATGGATTGATCTGTTCCAGACTTTTAAAAACAACCCCTAAAACAGCAATTTAACGTGAATTTTACTGTCTAACAAGACCATTGATCCATAAAATGAAAGCAATAATCAATGTACTGTACTGTAAAATAAATAAAACAGTATTCTAGATGATTAATTTTTTTAAAAAAAATCTTACCTGCACCGATGATAGTCATTGTTTGGATGGGGTTCTTTATCCATTTCCACAGTCACTCAATCAATCAATCAATCAATAGCTGAACTGGGATCCACACAGCCACAAAAACAAATTAACTGAAAAAACCTCAACACAAAAAATGCAAAATAAATAGCAAAACAAAAGCACCAAATATGAGCTCCAAAAATCACCTTGGAACACTGCAGTCGGAAACGGAAGGCTTGAATTACAATGGGGGGGGGGTGTGCAAATTGGCAGCGCAACAGGAAACACAAGGGGACTCAAAACAGTCGGCTTCAAAAAAAAAGTTCGAAAACCGGAACACCTGCTTCCAATTTTGCAGTGTTCGGGTTCAGAGTTGTTTGTGAGCTAAGGTGTTCAAAAACCGAGGTACCACTGTAATTCTTTAAGTGCACTGGATAACATACTTTAACTTATTATTACTGTTAGTCTGAGCCCTTCAGGGACAGTTGGAAATGGAAAGCAGATGTCTTTTTGGACTTGCAATGAGAGAGTTCATAAAAGTTGCTACCCGCCCCCCCTTTTCCTACAGATATTGCCCTATATGCTCCCATGTCTCCGATACCTTTCAGATCTAGATGTCAGAGTTCGTGAACACTCTGTGACGTTGACCAGGTTTTCTTCTGCTATTTATTTTGACATTTTCCTACTCTGCCCTGTGGTGCAACTATGAATGCTGGTGGTTTTTTTTTGGGGGGGGGGTGTTGTCAGATTTAACTATGCATTAAAATAAGGCAAGATGTGGCCTGGCAAGCTTTTGGTGTTGCGTGTTTTGTGGCTGCTCTGCAAAACGCTTGCCTTCCGTTGTCCACAAACAATCGAACTGCAGGCTTCAAACAGGAAGATCTGATCCTTTTAGCCTTGCCTTTCAAAACAGATTTCAATCATGGCATGCAAATGCTTGCTAGAGAATCACCGAAAATCAGGTTGGGAGGCTGGAGCCAGGGTTGCTGTTTTTTTATTGTGGCTTTTTGTGCATGAGCCGTGTGCTCGTGTGCACAACCTCTCCTGGTTCCCAACTGGGTGAAACAAACTTACCGTATTTTTTGCTCTATAAGACTCACCTTTTCCCTCCTAAAAAGTAAGGGGAGATGTGTGTGCGTCTTATGGAGCGAATGCAGGCTGCGCAGCTATCCCAGAAGCCAGAATAGCAAGAGGGATTGCTGCTTTCACTGTGCAGCGATCCCTCTTGCTTCTGAGATTCAGAATATTTTTTTTCTTGTTTTCCTCCTCCAAAAACTAGGTGTGTCTTGTGGTCTGGTGCGTCTTATGGAGTGAAAAATACGGTACTCGGAAGCCACAATTAAGCTTGGCTTCCTGTGACCCCCCGCAACCCAGGATTGTGGTGAGTCGCTCCCTAACAAGCCCGGATTTTTAAACCGATAGCAGATCGCCGTTTCCTGGCTTGCTAGTGAGCAAGGAACCACAATCCCAGAAGCTTAATTGTGGCTTCCGGGTTTGTTTCTCCTTTTTGCATCAAGGGAGGAGGAGGAAAGAGCCAGGAGCGATTGACCAGTATGCTGCATGTCCACGTTAAACCACAATAAGCCAGCAACCCTGATTTATTGTCACATGCAAATGTGGCCAGTGCCTGGTAGCAGACAGAAAGGCAGCCTTGGACCATAAACCGTTTGAAGAGTTGTCCTTTAGAAATAAGGAGAATTAACCATGCTTTTAAGTTGCTCCTTCCACCTGCGGTGTTCATCTGCCTAGTATTCTCTTATCCAAGGAAGACCAGAGGTTCTGTAATAAATGCAACAGCAGCATCTTGTGGCCAGAAACACAGCATACCACAGTAGATTTTTAAATTTTTAACACCTGGGTCTGCAGTTCATTGAAGCCCACATAGTTTGGGTCTATTCTGTTTCCCTTCCGTTGAAGTTGTGGTGATAAAATGTTTAATTCCAGCTACTTGAATTGGGCCGTGGGAAAAATTAAAATCCTCAAGTCTCCCCTGGTATTTTAACTTCATACTTAGTCGTACCGTTTCAGTGAGAATGAGTCGATTTGGGGACTGCTCCCCTCCTCCCTCCCTCCTATCCTTTGTATCATGGGTAGGCAAACTGAGACCCAGGGGCCGGATCTGGCCCAATCGCCTTCTAAATACGGCCCGCGGACGGTCTGGGAATCAATTTGTTTTTACATGAGTAGAATGTGTGCTTTTATTTAAAATGCATCTCTGGGTTATTTGTGGGGCATAGGAATTAGTTCATTTCTCCCCCCCCCAAAAAAAAATAGTCCGGCCCCCCCACAAGGTCTGAGGGACAGTGGATCCTGCTGAAAAAGTTTGCTGACCCCTGCTCTGTATGGATGAGATCCAACGTAGCATAACTCATGCAATAAGGTTTCTTCTTCCTCTCTTCCCCAAGTGCTCTTGAGTTTGGTAAACTATTGAGGGCAAATGACTGATCCACTCTTATTTTGTGTGTACAATCGCACCTTGGTTCTCGACTGCCTTGGTACTCGTCCGTTTTGGCTCCCAAACGCCGCAAACTCAGAAGTGTTCCGATTTGCGAACGTTTGTTGGAAGCTGAACGTCTGACGCGGCTTCCGATTGAGTGCAGGAAGCTCTTGCAGCCAATCGGGAGCCGCGCCTTGGTTTTCAAACATTTTCAGAAGTCGAATGGACTTCCGGAACTGATTCCTTTCGAGAACCAAGGTACGACTGCATAAGATGATTTTGTACAGAAACAAAACAAAATACCAATCCCACAGAACCTAGAAGGCCAAGGCCCTACATCAGTGTTTCCAAACTTAGGTCTCCAGCTGTTTTGGGACTACAAATCCCATCACCCCTCCCCACTGGTCTTGCTAGCTAGGGATGATGGGAGTTGTAGTCCAGAAAGAAGCTGGAGACCCAATTTTGGGAAGCACTGCTCTAGATAATCTGTCACCTCCTTCCAACCTTACTTTAGTATATATATAGTGCATCAACCTTGTGATGTACAAGAAACAGCCTAAAGAGGAAGCCTATTTGTTAGCTTAGTTACGAGGGAGATGACTCTGATTCTTTAGAGACAGCTTTTCCAAGGCACAGATGGCAGGTGGGTGCTGATTTATGCTTCCTCAGGAACTGAAAACGACGGCTCTGTTTATGTTTCTGAAGTTCAGTTTATTTATATAATGCTTAGAAGCAGATATTGACAATGGATTGAAATTATCTTCTCCATCTGCTGCTATATACGAAGTACAGATTTGAAAAGGAGTTGGTTGTCTTGGCTCTGCACAGTTTCTGCATTCCCTGGATGCGCTGTCTTGCTCTTGACCTCTGCAAAAGTGGTGGTTATGATTTTCATTACAGCCTGACACATTTGAATCTTTCCTTACTCTCTTGATGTACTGTATAATGCTCCATTTGCTCCTGCTTTTTTTTGTTTTGCCTCCCTTTGTAAAATGGAACTATTTTAAAATTTTGTCACTAACTTTGGCCATCTTTTTGATAAGACAGAAAGGCGGGTTCAAAAACTATGTTGTTGTTTGTACAAACAGATGGCAGGCTGGTGCCGTCTATTATTTCTGCATCTTTCATGGAGTTCAAACCAGGTGCCTAAATTAACAATGGATGACCCTTCTGACAGCTGCTGTGTGCCTGCCCAATAGGAAAAACCAGAAATTAGTTTTATTGCATGGTTGGAAATCATTTCTGGCTTTAAAAAATAATATTGGGCATGGTATGTGTGTAAAAGAGAGAGAGAGAGAGAGAGAGAGAGAGAGAGAGACTTACCAGAACCGTAGCAAGGGCTGGTAATTTTATTCCTTAATTCCCCCAGCTGATGAAAATTGCCCTTCCATGCTGAAAATCCATTGGCACTAACTGTGTGTCAGGAGTGTGTGCAGGAGCCAGGCCCTGTGACCAACAGGACTTTGCAGGACTGGGGCCTTCCTAAGTTTGTTCTGAAGAGGCAAGGCGTGGCCTCACAGGTGAGGCCGATTGGTAACTCACAGCACCTGGTGGCAAGAGCTGGGAAGGGATATAAGGTTAGCATTTCCCTTCGGCTCTTGGCCACAGCAACACGCTTCCTGCCTTGCTGCGTTTGGCTTCTTGCTTCCTGATCCTTGAACCTCGGCTTCTTGACTCCCTGCTTCTTGATCCTTGGACCCTTGAATTCTTGCTTCTTGATCCTCAGACCCCTGACTTTGTGCCTCCTTGCTTCCTGACCCTCGGACCCTTGGCTTCTTGACTCCTGCTCCCACCCCGCTATCTTCCCCCAGTCCTGACCTCCCCTGCCAGGACTTTGATCACCCGTGAACTGGACCGTGACACTGGGAATGTTCAGGGAGGTAGGAGAGGATATATTGTTTAATGATATCCTTTCTAACTTGCGTTAGCAAGTTCTATATCTTAGCAGAGTTTAAACACACTGCTGTTTGCTTGTTGTAGGTTCGTCTGAACCTCTCTATGTAATATTCCTGTTAAGATCCCTTATTGTCCCTCTTAAAAAGAATAGACACGACAATCTCATTAAAGTCAATATAATAGTTTACTCACATTCATTCAGTTCACAGTTGGATCCCTGAAGGCAGACTTAGGTTACAAAAGTGTGTGTATATATATATATATATATTTGCTTTCGTAGATTTTTACGGGTACAGGAATGCAGGTTTTGGTGTCCTCGGGTGTCTTCCCGTGTAAAAGTTGGGGTGTCTAGGCGACGTTTCGACGAGGTCTCACTCGTCATCTTCAGGCTGGTGCTTTCGGCTTCTTGTTACTGGAACAGAGCAGGATCTCAGTGTTTGAGTTCCTATAAATACTGTTGAGGAGGTGTGGTGTATAGCCTCCAATGTTCTGGGCAGAGAGGAGGTTCCCAGGCTAGTGTGCCTTTTCTTCTTTTGTTCCTTAATTACTTGAGGATATCTTGAGTGATTTCTTGAGTGATTTCCTGAATCCCACTTAGGTGGGTCATTAGGTGTGGATTAGTTGCTAAAGCCTTCGTGTCTTGAACTATATATATATATATATATACACACACACACACACACACACACATACATGTGGAACTATCCTATAAGCGAGTTAGTTCCTAAGTGAGTGCGACTGAGCAGTCCCTTCTCCTAAAACGCAGAAAAGCAAAATGGAGAAGAGGAGCAAAAGGAGGTGTGCTCACCTGCCCAGATGAGGCCACTCCCATATCTAGTCACATGCAGAGGACGTTTGTCCCAGCCCGGGAGGAAACAGGAAGTTTTCTCCTGGCTCAGTGATGGCCAAACTTGGCCCTCCAGCTGTTTTTGGACTGCAACACCCATCATCCCTAGCTAGCAGGACCAGTGGTCAGGGATGATGGGAGTTGTAGTCCCAAAACAGCTGGAGGGCCAAGTTTGGCCATCACCATCCTTGCTGGTACAAAGCAACCCCCTAGCATGTCCATTCTAGGAATGTTTTACTTGTAAGTAAGTAAGACTTGGTTTAAATATTTTTTTTTACAGAAAGACTCATTTTTGCTGGTATAATCTTACTATTTACAACCAGATGCAGGTTGCATTTTTGGAACAATAAGTTTTCAGAGTAGTTTTTCCAGTTATAACAGGGTGTCATCTGTTTTGGTTCTGAGCAGCTGTCAGAATGGAGTGCTCTGAGAATCAAGAAGAGCCTCTATTTGTTCCTAGAACTGAGATTTCCTGTTAGTGTGGGAAGAAGGGGTCAAGCTTTCCGCACTGTTGTGTCACGCTGACAATTGTGACGGGATCAGGAGGCCAAGTTGTCGTAAGAGCTCAGGCTGCATGCTTTTTTCTTGCCTGCGTTCTTTTAACACACTGGCTCTGGAGGGTTTTTTTTTCTTTCCTTTTCCTTGGCTGTGACCCCGCAGCAACCTTTTCCTTGAGCCGACTTGAGTCTGAGATTAAGACCGCGAGGAAGCAGTGCTGCAGGGGAAACTACACGGGTAGCTGTAAATGCCGCCTTAAGTACCCTGATCTCCACAACGAAGTCTTATCAGCCCCACGAGCTAATTATATGTGTTTTCCTCCCCCGCACAGAGGAGCTAAAACAAGACCAACACATTTAGAAATTAATGATGGAGAAAGCATTGTATTGGGCAGTTAAGCAGCCGCGGTAAATACATGCCCCGCGGAAGTTGTTTTTTACGAGCGTGCTGAACGCACAGACAAGCTGATAACCAATTCACAATATTCTCTCTGCTAAACTGATTGTAATACGTTGCAGGAAGAAGAAGCAGATCTGCAGATCTAGCCTCTTGAGTATCTTGCTCATGGGAAAATGCCCTTTTGGATTCTTTTTTTAAAATATATATAATTTTTATTAAATCTTTCAAATACTTTCAAAAAACCTTCAAATCAAATCATTACATTATTTCATAAGCTGTCTTCCCACCCTTGGCTCCACAATGTTTTTTTTGTACTTCTGCATTACAGTGGTACCTCGGGTTACATACGCTTCAGGTTACAGACTCCGCTAACCCGGAAATAGTGCTTCAGGTTAAGAACTTTGCTTCAGGATGAGAACAGAAATTGTGCTCCAGCGGCACGGCAGCAGCAGGAGGCCCCATTAGCTAAAGTGGTGCTTCAGGTTAAGAACAGCTTCAGGTTAAGAACGGACCTCCGGAATGAATTAAGTACTTAACCCGAGGTACCACTGTATTTTATTCTTCAAACTGCCCTGAGATCTTACGATGAGGGCGGTATAATGGTCCCTCCGGTTGCGGACGGGATCCATTCTGGAGCTCCGGTCGGATCCCGAGGTATCCGCAACTGGAGGGACCACTTCTGCGCACACACATGCGCTGGTAGAGCGCTTCTGCACATGCGCTTGCGGCAAAAACCCGGAAATATACTTCCGGGTTTGCCGGTCACGTATCCTGAAGTTTACGTAAGCGGAAGGATACGTAAGCAGAGGTACAACTGTATTTAAATTTTATAAAAACAAATCAACCTAATGTACCTCAGTGGGAACCATAAACTCCACATGGAGGTCTGTGGAGGGTAAGGTGGGGTAGAAATAAGTTAATAAGGAATTTATGTATTGCAGGTGGAGAAAAAGAATACTCAAGCACATTGCTCCTTACATAGACATGTAAACCAGTTTAGAAGTATGACCTTGAAGCACTTAAATTAATGTGTCTTTGAATCTCTGGGCAACTCTGCCAAACACTTCAGTCCCAAATTCTTATAAGCCTTACTGGTTGCATGCAGTGCTATTCTGCTAGAAAAAGAGATGCTGGAACTCGTCATGAGCACCTTCCTTATTCAATGGCACCCACCTGAGAGGGGCCAGAACTAATTAAAAAAAGCTCCGGTTGCATGGAACAGTCTTCCAGATAATTGTGACTAGGACCGCAGCCTTAGACAAGGAAGATGGGGTTTTGGGATGGGTGTGACGCTTGACTGCGTGGTTACTGACGGTAGGGGTCTAATATGTTCAAAGGAACCCCAAAGCAGCCTTCTCTTTGGTCCTTAGCACTAAGGGGGTCAGGGACGCAGGTGGCGCTGTGGGTTAAACTTCAGAGCCTAGGACTTGCCGATCAGAAGGTCGGCAGTTCTAATCCCCGCGACAGGGTGAGCTCCCATTGCTCGTTTCCTGCTCATGCCAACCTAGCAGTTCAAAAGCACGCCAAAGTGCAAGTAGATGAATAGGTACCACTCCAGTGGGAAGGTAAATGGCATTTCCGTGCACTGCTCTGGTTCGCCAGAAGCGGCTTAGTCATGCTGGCCACATGACCTGGAAGCTGTACGCCAGCTCCCTCGGCCTATAGAGCGAGATGAGTGCTGCAACCCCAGAGTCGGCCACGACTGGACCTAATGGTCAGGGGTCCCTTTACCTTTACTAAGGGGGTCATCTTCTTGTGACCTCTCTGCTTGTGGCTCAAGCAATAATTGCCCTCTCTCTCTCCCTCTCTCTCTGTTATATCAGGACAGCAACAGCGCAATGCAGAGCCTCCACCAGAAAATGCAAGACATGGAGATGCAACACAACAGCTGCGCCGAAGGGCTGAGGCAGCAGGCCAGCGAACTCGACTTCAGCGCCGAGCGAGAAGCCCGGCTTAAGAAAGAGCTTGAGGCAAGTGTCTCTCCCCCCCCCCCCCCCGGTTCTCGGAAGTGCTTTGGTGTTGGGGACTGACATATGGGAAGGTGCCTGTCTGACCATTGCCCCATCCAGCTCAGTACTGTATGCACCATGGGTAGGCAAACTAAGGCCCGGGCACCGGATCCGGCCCAATTGCCTTCTAAATTCGGCCTTCGGATGGTCTGGGAACATAGCGTTTCCCTTTTTAAAAGGGAAATTCCCTTATTCTGAATAGGATTCCTCGCAAGAAAAGGGGAAAGTTGACAGCTACATCTGGGAATCTGTGTGTTTTTACATGAGTAGAATGTGTCCTTTTATTTAAAATGCATCTCTGGGCTATTTGTGGGGCATAGGAATAGCACAAATAGAGTCTGGCCCCCCACAAGGTCTGAGGGACAGTGGACCGGCCCCCTGCTGAACAAGTTTGCTGACCCCTGGTCTACACCGACCGGCAGCCCTCCAGGTTCTCAATATGGGTTATCCATGTATCGTCCAAACCCGGTTTGAAGTCCCTACCATGATATTGGTTTCATAACAGGCAGTATATCACAAATCACAATGTTTGGGTGTGTGTTCTGTGCAAAAATTGCAATATGGGAAAACCGTGAAGGCCTCTGCATAGTTCCATACTTCGGACATCATGATGTGTCTATATATCGCGATGTTTAAAAGGTAAAGGGGACCCCTGACCATTAGGTCCAGTTGTGACCGACTCTGGGGTTGCGGCGCTCAACCACCTCGTCCTCTGTCGTCCCCTTCTCCTTGTGCCCTCCATCTTTCCCAGCATCAGGGTCTTTTCCAGGGAGTCTTCTCTTCTCATGAGGTGGCCAAAGTATTGGAGCCTCAGCTTCAGGATGTGTCCTTCCAGTGAGCACTCAGCGCTGATGGAGTGGCTTATATTCGGAGTTTATTCTCTCTCCCCCCCCCCCCACCAATTTTAAAGGTGCGGCTTATATTCGGGTGTGGCTTATATTTGGGCCAATACGGTACTTTTTTTTTCATAAAAAGGCACACTGTTCTGTGATATAGGCTACCCCTTTCTGCCAATAATTATTTTTTAAAAGGTGCAAGCAGATGTTACAGCAACAAATTGTCGTTTGCAAGGTAGGGTTGTCTTTAAATCCCTAACTGGGCAGCTTTGTAGTCTGAGGTGATGGCGAAGTAGATGAAGCAAAATGCACCATCTTTGTAGTGGAAATGATTGCCAGAATAGCTTTCTAAACTGTTTTTTTTATTATTAAAAAATATAGCAGTTTGAGAGATACTTAAGCAGAGCACATGTCGACCAGCTGCTATAAGGAAGATTTGTGGTGTTCCTTTGGTGCCCTCTGGTGGGTGTAGAAAGGAAATGTCACTGGTTGGAAAGTAATGGTGATTTCAAGAGAACATAAGATACCGTAATTTTCACTCCATAACACGCAGTTTTTCCCTCCTAGAAAGTAAGGGGAAATGTCTGTGCGTGTTATGGAGCGAATGCCTATGGATGGCGGGGGTATCTGCTGCAGTCATGGGCAGTCCGTGGCTCGCTTTGAAACAGCAAAGCGGGTGTAAGCGGCTCCTGTCAGCGAGCCAAGCCGGGGAGAAGGGAGAGAAGCAGAGCTTACGAGTGTAAGCGGCTCCTGTCTGGTTGGCTGCTTTAAAACAACCCCGTGCTCTATGTCCCTCTCTCCTCCCCACTGAGCTCGCTAAGTGGCAGCAAAGCTTTTCAGCCAGCCCAGCCGGGGAGGAGGGAGAGAAGCAGAGCGGGGTTGGCTGCTTTAAAACAACCCCGTGCTCTCTGTCCCTGCCTGCAGTTTTTTGCTGTCCGATTTTGGATTAGCCACTGTAGGGGCTGTGTGTGTGTGTGCTTGAGCTATCGTTCTCCTCCTCCTGCTTCCTGTTCACTCTCCCAGCACCCCTGCGCTCTCCCAGCGCCCCTGCGACTTTAGGATTGACACTCTGTGTGTGTGTGTGTGTGTGTGTGGGATCGTTCTCCTCTCGCTTCCCGTTCACTCCCCCTGTGACTTCCAGCGCCCCTGTGACTTTAGGATTGACACTCTGTGTGTCTGTGTGTGTGTGTGAGGTATCATTCTCCTTCTCTCGCTTCCCGTTCACTCCCCCAGCGCCCCTGCGACTTTAGGGCGACTTTAGCATGGATCCACATGGATCCTCAGGATTTTTGCATTGGGCTACCCCAAACTCACCGTCAGATCACATGTCTGTGGCCACAGCATGAACCACAAAAATCATACATCCACTGTTTCGTTTAGAATATTTTTTTCTTGTTCTCTTCCTCT
Organism: Podarcis tiliguerta; assembly: GCF_965153285.1. Taxonomy (NCBI): domain Eukaryota; kingdom Metazoa; phylum Chordata; class Lepidosauria; order Squamata; family Lacertidae; genus Podarcis; species Podarcis tiliguerta. Next base: position 24,431,117 of record NC_139550.1, read on the forward strand.
AAAAACTATGTGCGTGTTATGGTCTGGTGCGTGTTATAGAGCGAAAAATACAGTAATATTGGCTGGAAGCCCCTTATCCTTTCCTCCAGTGTGGCCTTTTGGGATGATTGCAGGAAGTCCCACATAGAGAGCATGAAGGCAGTAGCTTTCCTGTGCTGTTTGCCATTCAGCAGCTAGTTTCTGATTTTGGAGGTTCACGTATTACTTTTTTCTATTTGTTAAACCTTCCCACCCACCCCCCGTTTCGCCTAAAGACAAGCCAAAAACAGAGCAGTTTGCAAACAGCAAAATCTCAATTGCAAGTGCAATAGTAAATTCCAGTTTCCAGTAAAACACAGAATAAAAACCAGAGGAATCTTGTTAACTGGCTTCTTACTTGAACAAAAAGAAAAGTCTGCTTCTTTAAAAAATACAGAGAGGCCTTCCTCTGCTCACAGGGTTTCATGTAGCCATTTTCCTTCATGTTTTTTCATGGCATCCTTACAAGATACTTCAACTGTGCCGGAAGTGATATATAAGGAAGCTTTGTGGAAGTCATATGGAAGTGATATATTGTGGAAGTGATATAAGGAAGCGATATATAAGTGATATGGAAGTGATATATTTGTGGATATATCACATATATTCCATATACAGTGGTGCCTCGCAAGACGAAAAGAATCCGTTCCGGGAGTCTTTTCGTCTTGCGGTTTTTTCGTCTTGCGAAGCAAGCCCATTGACGGAGTAGCGCTATTAGCGCTATTGGCTAAAAAAGGGCTAAAAACGGCTTTTTTGGGGGGGGGGGATTAGCGGTTTTGCTGCTAAAATGCTTTTAGCAGCTTAGCGATTCAGAATAAGGGGTTTTGGAGCAAAAAAAAAATTCGATTATTTTCGTCATTTTTCGTCTTGCGAAGCAAGCCCATAGGGAAATTCGTCTTGCGAAGCGCCTCTGCAGACGGAAAACCCTTTCGTCTTGCGGGTTTTCCGTCTTGCGAGGCATTCGTCTTGCGGGGCACCACTGTAATTTCCATAATGGTTGTGGATATATCACTTATGTATTCCATATAAGTGATATGGAAGTGATATATTTGTGGAAGTGATATAAGGATGTGATATATAAGGAAGCCTAAGGAAGCTTTGTACTGGCAGGAGTAAAATAAGAAGTAAGCCTAAGAAATGTTCATTTTCTTCCCTTCACCCTTTTTGTGTGTGTGGTAGAGCCACACGATTTGCTTTTGCGGCTCACTCCCTAGTATACCCAAGGCCTGAAATCACGGAGAGCCACTATTGGCCCAGGGGGACAGTAGATGGACCAGTTGTCTTGCTCGGTATAATCTTGCTTCCTAATTTGCGGACTCGATAGCGTAGTTTCGCTAAAAGAATAACGAAGATGTTACATGGGTTTTGGGGGGCAGAACCCAACCTTGCGCCTTCTTGCCTGGTGCAATGGGACTTCGCTCCCCCCCCCCCCGGCTACAGTTCCCTGTGCAACCCCAGAACCTGCTCTGAGGGGTCCCCAAATGCTATGGAGCAGATTATGAGAGTCCTTGAAGGCTGCAAGAGGAAGGAGATGTAAGCCCCGTTGTGTGAGCAAACATTCATTCTTCTGGTGCACAGACAGTTTGGGATTCAACCCTCTGCCTTGCAACTTGAATTCTTCTACTCAATGACCCAAGTCAATGACCCAATCCAAAGACAGTTGGCTGTGTCCCATTGAAATCACCAGGGCTTAGTTTCGTCCCTGCTAAGTTGCCTCGTTGGCTAACACCATGAAACTTGATGAGATTTCTACAGATTGAGGTCATATTTATTCCAGTATCCTTTGCTTTATTGGTAAGCATCCATAATTTAACACTCACCTTTTAAATCACAGGTAGACTACCAGTGGTACCTTGGGTTAAGAACTTAATTCGTTCTGTAGGTCTGTTCTTAACCTGAAACTGTTCTTAACCTGAGGCACCACTTTAGCTAATGGGGCCTCCTGCTGCCGCCGCGTAATTTCTGTTCTCATCCTGAAGCAAAGTTCTTAACCCGAGGTACTATTTCTGGGTTAACGGAGTCTGTAACCTGAAGTGTTTGTAACCCAAGGTACCACTGTACAGTCGTACCTCGGGTTACAGAATCTTTTGGGTTGCACGTTTTTGGGTTATGCACCACGCCAAACCCGGAAGTACCGGAACAGGTTACTTCTGGGTTTCGGCACATGCGCAGAAACACCTAATCGCAACCCGCGCATGCGCAGACGCGGCGCTGTGGGTTGCAAACGCTGCAGGTTGCGAATGTGCCTCCCGCACTGATCACATTTGCAACCCGAGCGTCCAATTGTGGCTCTTTTATGCTTTGGTCGAGGTCTTGATAGAACAATTATTTGGAGTTTCAGACACCCTTTTCCGCTTAAATGTTCCTTTGCACCTTTTAACCGGAAGATGGCCAAAGTGCTATTTTATTTATTAGTGTAAGACCAGGCATTCACAGGACCCATGATTGTTTTGTAGCATACTTTTGCCTTAATTTCTTTTTTTTTTAGTCTTGTCACGCTTTGGTCTGAAAATGCAAAAAGTGTAAAATAGAATGCAAAATGTAAATTAAGAGTGCCCCAAAACGGGATGAGGAAAGTATGTTAAGAACATAGCGAGTGGAGAAAGATGGACCTATGGTTTTTGCTCAAACCAAATTTTGGGGTGGTTCAATTTCGTGACTCAAGGGGGCTACCAGTTCAATTAGCTTGTGATCTATCGCACCCTTCTGCGATCTAGCCCCCCCCCCCCAAGTTTTGGGCTATAGGTCTCGCCATTCCTTTCTGTTGGCCAAGCTGGCTGAGACTGATGGGATTTGGAGTCCTACAACATCTGGAGGAAGACTGGTCTGTGACATGGTCTATCAGCTGCTGAGCTTATTTAAGCAATGCGTGCTATAAATAGACACATCCCTCCAGCCTCCCTCGGGATTTTTCTATATTGATGTTAGCACGCGCTGTCAGATCTGTTGGATAAACAAATTCTGGGTTGCTTACATAAGCCAGCAGGCCTGGTGCTTTGCCGGTGGTCCTGAAGACCTTATATATAAGACTTTATTTCTTTACCATTGACGCCCCTGAAACCTTGACTGTGCCAGTTGGGTCTTTGGTGATATCCTTCATTGTTGATTGTGCTCTAATATGCAGTAAATGTGTCTCTGCGTCATGTGACTTGAGAAGCCACAGATAAATCAGAAATCGATACTTCCCAACTTTGTAAAGAATCAGGAACAGAATCTTAAGCTGTACTGTGGAGACATGGATTCCTGGTCAAATGATGAAGGCTTTCATTTAATAAGTTTTTTTAAAATGATTGATATTTATACAAGAGTATTCAAGGCTGTTTAACATCTAACCATTTCCTCGTTCTTAATAGTTTATTAAAGTCTTCACAAATTGACTGATATAATAAGATTAAGCCAGTGAATACAGTCAAGAAGGAATGGAAGTGCTTGAATTATTATTTAGAAAGACAAGGTTCTAATGTAAAAATTTGGCTGTGTCTAGAATGACCTCGTGAATGGAAAAGGGGAAACGTGTGTGTGTGTATATATGTATATGTACCGTATTTTTCGCCCTATAGGACGCACCGGCCCATAGGACGCACCTAATTTTTCTTTGGGGGGGGGAATTAAGGGGGGGATTATCCCCCCCCCCAGGCGCTTGCTGGGCTGGCGGCAGGGAGAAGCAGGCTTCTCCCCGCCGCCAGCCTCCAAAGGACGTCGGGAGACAGCGGGATGGCGGCGTTCCGCCTCCCCACTGTCCCCCGAGCTTGTGGGGCTGGCGGTGGGGCTCTCCTGAAGCCTGGAGAGCGAGAGGGGTCGGTGCGCCCCAACCCCTCTCGCTCTCCAGGCTTCAGCGAAAGCCTGCATTCACCCCATAGGACGCGCACACATTTCCCCTTCATTTTTGGAGGGGGAAAAGTGCGTCCCATAGGGCGAAAAATACGGTATATGTGTGTGTGTGTGTGTGTGTGTGTGTGTGTATACACACACACACACACACACACACCTATATATTAAGATAAAAATAATACTGAAATACAGATAACATATGAAATGTGAAAGGACGCGTTGTGAGAGTGATGGAAGTCTATTACTATTATTTTGTAAAATAGTGTTTATTGTATTGAAATATTATACTTTATTCTTTTTTAGTCTACTTTTCTTCACAATTTTTTTCTTTTCTCTATCCCCCCCCCCCCCCCGTTTCCTTTTTCCTTTTTCTTTATATTATTCTTTATGTATGGCTTGGTATTGATGTATTTACTTTGCAATAAAAATTCTAAAAAAAAAAAAAAGTCTTCACAAATGCCAATGAATGCCTTTCCTGTTGTGTGGTGGTGTGGTTTTTAATTTTTTTGACATCTGATGGGACGGCGTTCCACAAGGTGGGCGCCACCACCGAGAAGGCCCTCTGCCTGGTTCCCTGTTGCTTCACTTCTGACACTGAGGGAACCACCAGAAGGCCCTCAGAACTGGACCCCCATGTCTGGACTGAATACGCTCCTTCAAGTATACTGGGCTGAAGCTGTGTAGAGCTTTAAAGCTCAGCACCAATGTTTTGAATTGTGTTCGCAAACACACAACATTGCAATCTATCCAAGAAGTACTTGAGAGAGATTTCCAGGGTGTTTGCATCTTTAACTAGCTTGAAATTTCTGTTTTTAGGCAGCTACATTGAGAATAAAGAAACTGGAAGAAAACGTCGAGGCAGAGAGAGCGGCACATCTGGAATCAAAATTTAATTCTGAAATAATCCAGGTAAGTCTGTGACTGCCGTTAGGTGGAGCAGACTAATGCAGCCTGAGCTACGTCTCACCTGAATATTTAACACAGTAGTTTTATTAACAAAATGTGGTGTTAGGGGCAAACATGGTAATTTTATGCTGTGGGTGGCATCACCGAGCTGTCTTTTGCTGCTGTACCAGCTTGGCATCCCAGGTTGGCACAGGGTGCTGTCATAGTGCCACAGACCTCAGAGGTGATCCAGGACAACAGTTATTCCTTCTGAAATCAAACCTTTATTTCCCTTTCTCTGATCATGATTTGGGGGTTGTCAACAGCCTATATTGGGATGGCCAACGCCTTACAAAATTAAAAACTGGCAGTGATCTACCCCCGTTTTTCGTGTGTTCAGGTCAAAAGTTGTTGACCTTTTTTTGGGAAGGAAAGGCCCGTTTTTGGAGGGTTCAGGGCAAAGTTGTTCAGCTTTTTCTAAGGGAGGAGGAAAGGAAAAAGTGGCCCCACTGAGTAAAGTCCATCTTCCATTCTTCAGATCGTGCAACAATGGAGAGCGGGGTGAGGGGCAGGACCGAATTCTATTTTACGAATGCTAATAAAAGGGACCCAGCGATTGACCGCGATCTACCAAAACCCGGGGATCTACCAGTAGATCTCGATTGACCTGTTGGGCATCCCTGGTCTATATGATTGCAATCGCTTTCTCTCCTGTGCCTCTGTTCTCCAGCATAAATTTGCCCTTCCCTTCTCCTGCCCAGTATAATTTGCTGCAATGTCTCCACTGACATCAGCCATGTTCATGCTAGCAAGCATTGCTCCTGATCCAATGCCAGTTTCAAACCCTGATTTCAATTTCTGAGTAAAAAAAATAAACACTGGTTAGTGCTGACCATGGTTAATGTGAGCACAGAACCATGGTTAATGTCAGGGAAAATTCATTCTAAGTGCATTCAGTGGAATGTGTTTGAAAATTCTTTTCTGACTTTCAAACTATTGGCGTGAAGATCTCAACCATCCTTCTCACTCAGGAAGATGGCATGCTCCTGTTTTAACTCTGCATATTCAGATGAACACTTGGGCGTGACATTTAAACATAACCAGGGTTAGCTCTTGACCTAACCATGGTTAAGGAAGGAATAAGCACACATGCACTCGTATTAAGTGTATTAAAAGCCCATCAGTACTGATAGTTATTGTATTCCCTAAAAATTAACGTGCTGTAAAGCAACAAAACACAGCCCTCCTTGGGGCCAGTGTGGTGTAGTGGTTAAGAGCGGTAGACTCGTAATCTGGTGAACCGGGTTCGCATCTCCGCTCCTCCACATGCAGCTGCTGGGTGACTTTGGGCCAGTCACACTTCTCTGAAGTCTCTCAGCCCCACTCACCTCACAGAGTGTTTGTTGTGGGGGAGGAAGGGAAAAGGAGATTGTTAGCCGCTTTGAGACTCCTCCAGGTAGTGATAAAACGGGATATCAAATCCAAACTCTTCTTCTTCTTCTTGGAATGTTGATTGATGGATTCTTATTACGTTGCAGTTAAGAATTCGAGACCTTGAAGGGGCTTTGCAGGTGGAGAAGGCCAGCCAAGCAGAAGCGCTTTCTGACTTGGAAATGATCAAAGGCAAATTTAGAGAGGTGGAAAATGCCTATGACAGAGAGAAGCGCAACGCTCATGAGAGCGTCGAAAAACTCAATAGGTAGGTCTCTCATTTCCCGATTCAGAATTTGTATTTATTTGTTGCTTTGGACAATGGACTAATTGTTCATATTATATAGCACAGAGCTGAGCGTTTCCCTACTTTTGAAACAGGTGTTGGGAAACCTTGGCCCTCTGGATGTCGCTGAGCTATCCCATAATCCCTGGTCATTGGCCAGGCTTGCTGGGACTGATGGGAGTTGTAGTTCAGCAACATTTAGAGGGTAACAATTTCCTCCTATCGGTTTAGCAGGTTAACGTGATGGAGTGGATGTAGATGTGAAACTCTTGATAGATAATTCTGAGGGAATGCAGCCCTCAATAGGAAAAAGTTTTGGCCCCAAAAGCTTTCTGGACCCACTACAGTGGTGCCCCCCCGCAAGACGAATGCCTCGCAAGACGAAAAACTCGCTAGACGAAAGAGTTTTCCGTTTTTTGAGTCGTTCCATAAGACGAATTTCCCTATGTGATTGCTTCGCAAGACGAAACGTCTTGTGAGTTCTTGCGAGTTTGTTTCCTTTTTCTTAAAGCCGCTAAGCCGCTAATAGCCGTGCTTCGCAAGACGAAAAAACCGCAAGACGAAGAGACTCGCGGAACGGATTAATTTCGTCTTGCGGGGCACCACTGTATATTTAATAGCAGTCAGTGGAGATGAGTGACAATTTGTTGGGCCTGGAAATTGTTGTCTTCCTGGGTATCCACTTGATGATAATTAAATTCACATTAAGTGACATTATATTAACCATAATTTTTTTGAGAGTGTTGTAAGTCCCACAGGGATGCAATTATGGTGAAGATGTAAGAGAGAGGAGTGGAGCAGAGTGCAAAAGCCACTGTGGCTTGCGCTCATCATGCTAAACTGGAAAATGGGGAGTATGGGGTCTTCCAGATGTTGATTGGCTATAACTCGCATTCTCCCTGACCATTCCCCATGCTGGCTTTGGCTGTTGGGAGTTGGAGTCCAGCAGTATCTAGAAGACCACAGGCTTCCTATTTCTGCGCCAAACTGTGGTTTAGTGTGACACCTGAATTGTGCCACCCTAAACACAAAGGTTCCACAGACTCAACGTTTCATGATAGTACCAGCAGGCATAGTTGGATGGGAGAGGTACCGTATTTTTTGCTCTATAAGACGCACCAGACCATAAGACACACCTAGTTTTTGGAGGAGGAAAACAAGAAAAAAAATATTCTGAATCTCAGAAGCCAGAACAGCAAGAGGGATCACTGTGCCGTGAAAGCAGCAATCCCTCTTGTTGTTCTGGCTTCTGAGATAGCTGCGCAGTCTGCATTCGCTCCATAAGATGCACACACATTTCCCATTACTTTTTAGGAGGGAAAAAGTGAGTCTTATAGAGCAAAAAATACGGTAACTTTTATTTCGGTGACCAGCCAAAATATAAAGGGCATAGCCATGGTTCTGCTTGGACATTTAAGGTTGTCAATGTCTCAGTATACTTAATTTTAATTTATAACTGGATTTTTGTTTTCTTGCAAGACGTTCTGGTACGGATGCAGCCTTCCCTTCAGGTAGTTCTTACATGGTTTGGCATCCGTTTTATTCCTGTCACACCTCCCCATTCTGATCCTCGGTTTTGACGTTCTTTGTGTTACATATTTTCACTACTTTCACGCTGTTCCCTGGTTTGAGTCTGCATATTTTCCTTCATCTTCAAACTTGTCATTCATTCCTTAAAATATCTTCATACTGGTCTTATGCAAATTAAACCTTACTATTGTAACAACCGGCTGAGAGGAGTATTGTTTTTCCAGTGCACGCTGAAAAGACCACCTTGTAGCTGACCTGAGAATACAGTGGTACCTCTGGTTGCGAACGGGATCCGTTCCGGAGCCCTGTTCGCAACATGAGCAGAACGCAACCCGTGTCAGCCGGGGTCGTGATTCGCCACTTCTGCGCATGCGCGTGATGTCATTTTGAGCGTCTGTGCATGCACAAGCGGCAAATCCTGGAAGTAACCTTTTCTGGTACCGTATTTTTCGCCCCATAAGGCGCACCGGCCCATAGGACGCACCTAGTTTTTTGGGGGGGAAATAAAGAAAAAAAATTTATTTCCCCCCCAGGTGCGGGGCTGGGGCGGGAAGCTGTCCCCCGAGCTTGTGGGGCTGGAGGCGGGGAGAAGGAGGCTTCTCCCCCCCCCCGCCAGCATTTTAACCAAGTCGGGGGACAGCGGGAAAGGTGCGCTGCACCTCCTGCTGTCCCCCGGGTTTGCGGGGCTGGCGACGGGGAGGAGCAGGCTTCTCCCCCCCGCCAGCATTTTAACCAAGTCGGGGGACAGCGGGAAAGGTGCGCTGCACCTCCTGCTGTCCCCCGAGTTTGCGGGGCTGGCGATGGGGAGGAGCAGGCTTCTCCCCCCGCCAGCCTTCTAACCAAGTCGGGGGACAGTGGGAAAGGTGCGCCGCACCTCTCCCGCTGTCCCCCGAGTTTGCGGGGCTGGCGATGGGGAGGAGCAGGCTTCTCCCCCCGCCAGCCTTCTAACCAAGTCGGGGGACAGTGGGAAAGGCGCGCTGCGTCTCTCCCACTCTCCCCCGAGTTTGCGGGGCTGGCGACGGGGAGGAGCAGGCTTCTCCCCCCGCCAGCCTTCTAACCAAGTCGGGGGACAGTGGGAAAGGTGCGCCGCACCTCTCCCGCTGTCCCCCGAGTTTGCGGGGCTGGCGATGGGGAGGAGCAGGCTTCTCCCCCCGCCAGCCTTCTAACCAAGTCGGGGGACAGTGGGAAAGGCGCGCTGCGTCTCTCCCACTCTCCCCCGAGTTTGCGGGGCTGGCGACGGGGAGGAGCAGGCTTCTCCCCCCGCCAGCCTTCTAACCAAGTCGGGGGACAGCGGGAAAGGCGCGCTGCATCTCTCCCGCTCTCCCCCGAGTTTGCGGGGCTGGCGACGGGGAGGAACAGGCTTCTCCCCCCGCCAGCCTTCTAACCAAGTCGGGGGACAGTGGGAAAGGCGCGCTGCGTCTCTCCCGCTCTCCCCCGAGTTTGCGGGGCTGGCGACGGGGAGGAGCAGGCTTCTCCCCCCGCCAGCCTTGTAACCAAGTCGGGGGACAGTGGGAAAGGCGCGCTGCGTCTCTCCCACTCTCCCCCGTGTTTGCGGGGCTGGCGACGGGGAGGAGCAGGCTTCTCCCCCCGCCAGCCTTCTAACCAAGTCGGGGGACAGTGGGAAAGGCGCGCTGCATCTCTCCCGCTCTCCCCCGAGTTTGCGGGGCTGGCGACGGGGAGGAACAGGCTTCTCCCCCCGCCAGCCTTCTAACCAAGTCGGGGGACAGTGGGAAAGGCGCGCTGCATCTCTCCCGCTGTCCCCCGAGTTTGCGGGGCTGGCGATGGGGAGGAGCAGGCTTCTCCCCCCGCCAGCCTTGTAACCAAGTCGGGGGACAGTGGGAAAGGCGCGCTGCGTCTCTCCCACTCTCCCCCGTGTTTGCGGGGCTGGCGACGGGGAGGAGCAGGCTTCTCCCCCCGCCAGCCTTCTAACCAAGTCGGACAGTGGGAAAGGCGCGCTGCGTCTCTCCCACTCTCCCCCGAGTTTGCGGGGCTGGCGATGGGGAGGAGCAGGCTTCTCCCCGCCGCCAGCCCCCAAACCAGGTCTGGGGACAATGGGATGGCGGCGTTCCGCCTCCCTGCTCTCCCCCGAGCTTGTGGGGCTGGGGGTGGGGCTCTCCTGAAGCCTGGAGAGCGAGAGGGGTCGGTGCGCACCGACCCCTCTTGCTCTCCAGGCTTCAGCGAAAGCCTGCATTCGCCCCATAGGACGCACACACATTTCCCCTTCATTTTTGGAGGGGAAAAAGTGCGTCCTATAGGGCGAAAAATACGGTACTTCCGGGTTGCCGCGGGACACAACCTGAACAGATTTAACCTGAAGCAAACGCAACAAGAGGTACGACTGTAATGAAAAATACTTCTTTTAGAACTGTAGCATTCAGTCTTTGAAATTACAATATTTTTAGTGGCAAGTGTTTTTAGTGCATGTGTAGATAGGCACCACAGTGATCCTGGTTTGACTACCATTGCTCATTAATGTCCCCTAGACCAGATGGGTGGGAGATTGCCTGCTCTTGATGTGGTCACCCTTCCTCTGAATACCTTTTGCTGTTGCTCGAGGCTCAGGTGGCCTCAGTGGCCCAGAGTGCCTTCCATCAGCTTCGGCTGGTGGCCCAGCTACGCCCCTATATGGACAGGGACAGCCTAACTTCAGTTGTCTAAGCTCTGGTAACCTCAAGGTTAGATTACTGCAATGCGTTATACGTACGGCTGCCTCTGAAGATGGTTCGGAAACTTCAGCTAGTGCAAAATTCTGTGGCCAGGTTGCTCACCGGAGCAAGACAGTTTGAGCATTTTACACCGATCCTGGTCCCACTGCACTGGCTACCAATTGGTTTCCGGGCCCAATTCAAAGTGCTGGTTTTGACCTACAAAGCCTTGAACAGCTCAGGACCGCAATACCTCAAGGACCACCTCTTTCCATGTGAACCTACCCAGAGCCTGAGATCATCTTCTGAGGTCCTTCTTCCTGTTCCGCCTTCATGTGAGGTCCGGAGAGTGGCAACACGAGAACGGAGCCTTCTCTGCAGTGGCTCCCCATCTGTGGAATGCTCTCCCCAGGGAAGTTTGCCAGGCACCTTTAGGCGCCAGGCAAAAACATTCCTTTTTAACCAGGCCTTTGGTTGATCTGTTTGACATCCTATGTGGTTTTTTTTCCTGGGGTGTGTGTGTGTGTGTTATTGGGTTGTTTTTATTTTGTGGTCTTGTATTTTATATTTTGATTTTGTTTAGTGAACCGCCCTGAGACCTCTGGGTATAGGGCGGTATATATAAATTCAAATAATAATAATAATTTTCAGTGCTCTGGAAATTTCCAGGTTAATTGAATGGCAATATATGACATCCATGTCGTATAAATTGTCTGTTATGCAAAACCACAATATTGTTTAGGGCTGCAGCATATCCGACACTTTTAGCACTTCATCAATGTTTTTCTGATTTTGTTCAGCTTTGTTGGTTGTTTTTTTAGTAAAAAAATCCACTAAATTCATACAACATATGACAGAGTCGAATATTAGTTGTTTAAAGTGTTTCTGAAAATTCTGTTCCGTTTTTCAGCCTGGAAAGGGAGTACGTCTCCCTAAACAAGCAGCTAAATGATGAGCTGGAAGAGAAGAAGAAAGCAATTACAGACCTCTCAGAGAGACTCCTGGATAATGAAAAAAGTTACAAAGAATTACAGGATGAACTTGTATTGGTAAGAAGCCCTGGGGGCATTTTCTTTATTGGTCCAAATGATGCTATAGATGTTGCTATGTGTGCGCAATGGTGTTGTCATGCATGCTCGGAATGGAGGCTGAAAAATGGAAGGCCTGCAGGTGGCTTGGTGAACATGACAGCTCATGGATGTTTCGCTCAGAAGGATGGCGGTTTTAGGGAGTTGCATGCAGCTTTCGTTTTTGCATTGCACAACCGGAAACAGATCTGCAGCCACTGGGTTGCTTTCAGTACCAAGAGCCATTTAGCACGCATCACCTTTTTTGGGGGTTCCTCTGAAACTTTAAAATAGCTGCGTTTCTCAAGTCACTTGTGCAACTCAGATTCCGTTTCATGGGAAAATACTAACATTGCGCTTTGTAATGAAGCATTGAACTTGCTCTGAATTTTCCACATCCGATATATTTTGAACAAAGCAATAGGTTTTTAAAAAATAAACTTAGCTGTTTAAAATTTCATTTTACGTAACATCTCCCCCCCCGGCCCTCCCCCCAAATAATGCCTGCCTAAATTGGAATGTGGCTGTCATGAAGTTTGTGCCATGTTTGCTATGTGTGTTTTGAACATGCTGGGGAGGGGGGGGGACGTACAGTCGCGCCTTGGTTCTCAAACGCCTTGTGACTCGAACGTTTTGGCTCCGGAACGCTGCAAAGCCAGATGTGAGCGTTCTGGTTTGTGAACGTTTTTCGGTAGCCGAACGTCCAACGCGGCTTATGCTTGAGTTCAGGAAGCTCCCGCAGCCAATCGGAAGCCATGCCCTGGTTTTCGACCATTTTCGGAAGTCAAATGGACTCTCTGAACGGATTCCATTCAAGAACCAAGGTACGACTGTACTGTTGACATTTCCATTCCACTTTAAGGAACAGGAGTGTGGAATTGTTGCATGTTGCATGTCTGTTTACATTCCAGCACAGCTTGCTGGGAACTTCCGTTATGTGTATAGCTTTTGCTTTTAGCTGTTCTCTCTGAGACGACATGTTTCTTTGTCCTGATTTATGATTAATAAATCTTTAGTTGTAGCATGCTTCCACAAGCCTCACACCTATTCGGTGTGCGCAGTTCGATCTGCTGATAGTGTGCCCTGCCTTTGAGGCCCGGGTCGCTGATTTACATTGGAGCAGAAGTGATGGTCTTCACAGCGGGATGGCTGGAAGGAGACAGCCCAGCCAGGGCTAGCCAGCTGGCCTCCCGCCCCTCTGCATGCCGACATGTACATGGTTTAATTTTGGCTTGCCATGAACATTGATCACAGTTTTGGTCAGTGTGAAATGACACAAGAAGTTATGGTTTAGCACAGGGGGCACCAGTTCATGGGGAGAGAGTGGTTTTGCTCCTCCCCATATATATATATTTTTGGGGGGGGCAGCTCAAAGTTGAGGGGGCAGAGGAAGCTGAGTGCAGAGCCGAGTGAGTCACAGCTGCAGTAGCCATTTCCTCCTCCTCCTCCTCCTCCCGTGGTGCTGAGAAGAGGAGGAATGCCGGAATATGCAGTTGTCCCATAAGAGGATCAAGCCTGCAACCTTGTCATCATCAGCACCATGCTCTAACCAACAGAGTTATCCAGACTGACTTAAAAGAACACATTTGCCATCTCCAGGTCACCATCTGACAACAAACTGTAGATACCGTATTTTTCGCTCCGTAAGACGCACTTTTTCCCTCCTAAAAAGTAAGGGCATATGTGTGTTCATCTTATGGAGTGAATGCAGGGGGGAGGCAGGCAGGAAAAGCCCCCAAGAGCCACACACAAGCTCCGCACGGCTCTTGTGGCTTTTCCCCAGGAGGGAGAAGGGACTGACGTGGCCAGTCAGTCCCTTCTCCCTCCTCATCGAAAAGCCCGCAGGAGCCGTGTGCTCCTTAAAGGGTGCACGGCTCCTGTGGGCTTTTGCGGGAGGTGGGGGAATTCCCCCACCTCCCACAAAAGCCGCCGCTCTTTAAAGGGTACACAGCTTCTGCTGGCTTTTCCCCCAGGAGGGAGGAAGGACTGACTGGCCGCGTCAGTCCCTTCTCCCTCCTCGTAGAAAAGCCCACTCGAGCTGCACGCTCCTTAAAGGGTGCACGGCTCCTGTGGGCTTTTACGGGAGGGGGTTCCCCCACCTCCCGCAAAAGCAGGGAGAAGCTCGGGGGGGGGGATAATATTTTTCCCCTTGATTTTCCCCTCTAAAAACTAGGTGCACCTTATGGTCAGGTATGCCTTATGGAGCGAAAAATACGGTAAGCTTCCTCCACTTTACAAAAACCAGTTATTTCACTTTTGCCGCTCACTGTTCTGTATTGACGATAAAGTTTATTTTAGGGTGTGGTGTTTTTTTTTTAAAGAAAACTTTTCCTGCTTGCTCTTAGTACATGTTAGGGGAGGGGGGGGGGAGGTTCAGGTTAAAGAAAGTTTAAACCGAACAATAAAGCTCGAGCGGATTAGAATGGGGTGAGTGGAGAGGTTTAAGTGCCCTTTCTCTGCTCCGAGAACCTTCCGCGGATCAAAACGTATTAGGTGCTCTCTTGCTATTTTATCTGCCCGAGCTGGTATTAAACCTATCTGTGGTCTCACTCACTGACCATAATTTGGATATTCTCCAAGGAATACTTACTCCTTAGCTTCTTGTAGACTATTAAGTGTGGAAGCAATTTAAATTCGCGCACTTTTAAGACCAGTGGGGGACCGCTGCAATTATCTAGTCTGACCTCATGTGCACATAGGGTATGGAATTCATCCTGGTTGGATTAAAGCATATCTTTCAGAGAGATTTCTTATTTCAATTTAGAAACTCCATATAGCAATGGATTGATTACGTTATGTCTTAGGTGCTTCCCTGTGTAATTATCCACAGTGCTTGAAAGTTAAATCTCTCTCTGCTAGTTTTTAACTTTTGGTTCTGGGCGTTTGAAGAGTCTTCACTGTCTTTTGTCTGGGTTTCTAAGGCCTGGTACAGATACCATATCACCCTTAATCGTAGTTGGGCAGTCAAATTGGCCCCTGGCTTTTGTTTTAAGGCACTTTCTCACACTTCCTTTAGAAACAACCCTGGCTGGCCTCAACCACGATTAAAATTTATGTTTCTTCTTATCTTAATTAACACTAAACTTTGACAAAGCCTGGTTAATCACATTAATTGGGATGGTTGCTGCCACTGTAATCCTGTTTTCAGGCAGGTATGAAGGACTGAGTATGGAATGATTATGGCATTTTGTTTCCACATCAGATTGAGAATTTAAAAAATCCTCTCAAAATATGTACAGTGGTATCTTGGGTTAAGTACTTAATCCGTTCTGGAGGTCTGCACTTAACCTGAAACTGTTCTTAACCTTAAGCACCACTTTAGCTAATGGGGCCTCCTGCTGCTGCCACGCTGCCGGAGCATGATTTCTGTTCTCATCCTGAAGCAAAGTTCTTAACCTGAACCACTATTTCTGGGTTAGGGGAGTCTGTAACCGGAAGCATATGTAACCTAAAGCGTATGTAACCCGAGGTACCACTGTACTACAGTACATATTCTCAGATTATTATTTTTTTAAAAAAAAAATATCAGTGAGTATCCCCCCACAAAACCAAGTCTTATGAGGAGCTGTTGAAGGACCTAGGTATGCTTAGCTTGAAAAAGAGGAGACTGAAAGGAGATATGAGAGCCATTTTCAGATATCTCAATGGTTGTCACATGGAAGATGGAGGCACTGTATATACTCGAGTATAAGCCAACTTTTTCTGTACATTTTTTATGCTGAAAAAGCCCCCCTCAGCTTATACTTGAGTGAGGCGGGCGACAGTGGTGGAGGGACGAGTGGCCCAAAAGGAGGCCTTTCTTGCCGCTGGTCCCACCGCCCACCTCTCGCAAGGGCAGGCACAGGAGCCGTGGGTAGGAGAGTCGCTGCACTGTGCCTCTTCTAACCGCGGCTCCTATGCCTGCTCTTGTGAGTGGCAGACGGAGGGACGAGCGGCCCGAAAGGAGCCCTTTTGGGCTGCTTGTTCTTACTCCGCTGCTGCCGCCACCATCACCAGGTTTGTGGTGTGCTGAACCGGCTTATACTCAGGTCAATAGGTTTCCCCAGTTTTTTGTGCTGAAATTAGGTGCCTCAGCTTATATTTGGGTCTGCTTATAAAGAAGGCTGATCACCGAAGAATTGATGCTTTTGAATTATGGTGCTGGAGGAGACTCTTGAGAGTCCCATGGACTGCAAGAAGATCAGACCTATCCATTCTGAAGGAAATCAGCCCTGAGTGCTCACTGGAAGGACAGATCGTGAAGCTGAGGCTCCAAGACTTTGGCCACCTCAGGAGAAGAGAAGACTCCCTGGAAAAGACCCTGATGTTAGGAAAGATGGAGGGCACAAGGAGAAGGGGACGACAGAGGATGAGGTGGTTGGATAGTGTCTTCGAAGCTACCAGCATGAGTCTGACCAAACTGTGGGAGGCAGTGGAAGACAGGAGTGCCTGGCGTGCTCTGGTCCATGGGGTCACGAAGAGTCGGACACGACTAAACGACTAAACAACAAATACTCGAGTATATACAGTAAGTTTGTTTTCTCCTTCTCCGGTGGGAAGGACTTGAACCCATGGCTTCAAGTGACAAGAAAGGAGATTCTGACTCAACTTCAGGAAGAACTTTCTGACAGTAAGAGCTCTTCGACAGTGGAACGGTCTCCCTCAGGAGGTGGTGGACTCTCCTTCCTAGGAGGTTTTGAAGCAGAGGTTGGATGGCCACCTGTCATGGATGCTTTAGTTGAGTTTCCTGCATTGCAGAGCGTTGAAGAAGAAGAAGAAGAAGTGTTTGCATTTGATATCCCGCTTTATCACTACCCGAAGGAGTCTCAAAGCGGCTAACATTCTCCTTTCCCTTCCTCTCCCACAACAAACACTCAGTGAGGTGAGTGGGGCCGAGAGATTTCAAAGAAGTGTGACTAGCCCAAGGTCACCCAGCAGCTGCATGTGGAGGAGCGGAGACACGAACCCAGGTCACCAGATTACGAGACTACCGCTCTTAACCACTACACCACACTGGTTCTCATCTAGTTGGACTAGATGGCCCTTCCCAGCTCCTTCAACCACTCCTCATAAGGCATGGTTTCCAGATCCTTGATCCTCATGGTTTCCCTCCGCTGCACACCTTCCAGCTTGTCGACATCCTTCGTAAGTTGTGGTACCCAGAATTGGACAATGGCGTGGCCTGACGAAGGCGGAATAGAGTGGCACTATTGCTTTCCTTCCCTTAACTGTTGAGGCAGCTACCAACTCTAGAGGGTTGTCCTGCAAGCTGTATTCCTCATGGCTGACTTAGCACAATATTAGAAGTGACAGCAGGGCAGGAGGGTGATTACCTCATACAGCACGGGTTTTTTGCACAACTCTTGCTGTTTCTTGTTGCATCACTTGCGTTTACCCTGATAGTTCCCAGATTGCTGTTTGGACTAGCTGGGGGATCAGCAGTTGGAACTGGTGCAGTCCCCAGGCAGCCTCCAGATCATGTATGTGCAGATTCATGCGCAATGACACATTAAAAACCTTCCATCTGGAAGAACTCTTAAGTTCCTTTCTCATTACCTTCTTTCCAAACGGTCTTCTAATCTGTGAAGGTATCATGGGTTCTTTGGCCTTTTTGGAGGGGGGTGGGATAACGTTCTATACACTTTGGCCCAAAGGTACATGATGCAGAAACATCACAGCTAAGCAGTCCCAGGTCTGTTCAGTACCTGGATAGAAGATCATTACAGAGCCCTATGCATGTTATATGTATATAGACAGTTTTGTTGAAGGAAGATGAGATATCAATACTCTATTAGTGCTGATTTTTGTTGTCCGTTCTAAAAGGCAGAATCGACCCAGAACCCTCTGTTACTGACCCGTGGTACTCTTAAGTTACCATTTATTACGTCACTGAAAATTTTTATCCACAAATAATTTTATTATTAATGCCATTCTGTCCCATATATCTGTGTCCAGTTGGTGTAGCAGTGGTGGAAATGCCCTGCAGGGGAGCGGGGCAAAAATGGGGTGTTGAGGAGGGACATTTAGGGGGTGGAATGAGAAATGTCCCTGTTTTCACCCAAGGAATGTTGGAGGGTATGGGATTCAGCTAAACTAGTCCTGCTACTGGAAGCCCCATGTAAGGGCTTCCACAGTGAGACTTCTACTCCTTTCCTCTGTGCAGTGCCGGATTTACATATAAGCTAAACAAGCTATAGCTTAGGGCCCCAAAAAAATTAAAGGGGAAAAAAACTGGATGTACATTTCCAAAATATAAGATAAAAAACAAATAAAACAAAACCTACATACAGCAACAGTGTTTTGTGTTGTGTAGGCTCCTATGATGTAAGTAATAGGCCTGCTCCCTAAAATATCACTGATAGTTATTTCACTATTAATATACTTCTTAATTGTATTTCAGTTCAACAGTTACTTTGAGAGCCAGTGTGGTGTAGTGGTTAAGAGCGGTAGTCTCGTTATCTGGGGAACCGGGTTCGCGTCTCCACTCCTCCACATTCAGCTGCTGGGTGACCTTGGGCTAGTCACACTTCTCTGAAGTCTCTCAGCCCCATTCACAGAGAGTTTGTTGTGGGGGAGGAAGGGAAAAGGAGATTGTTAGCCGCTTTGAGACTCCTTAGGGTAGTGATAAAGCGGGTTATCAAATCCAAACTCTTCTTCTTCTTCTTTGATAAAATACATATTTTGTTATGTGCAAATGGCTTGAGATGCCTATTAGGTCCATAAATTACCATATAGCATATATTCAACACAAAAAGCAGCGACAATTTGTTTTTGGCAAAGGACAGCTGGACATATAAAGGGCCCTATTACATTCAGTAGCTTTAGTAGCTTAGGGCCTCATCAAACCGAAATTCGGCCCTGCCTTCATGCGCCCATTGAAATTGGCTCTGGAGGATTGGGAGAGAAGATGGAGATTGCTCCATCTGGGAAGCTGAAAAACTTGCCACGATGCCACAACTGCATTTGCACTATGTTGAATTCCTCTATTATTAACTTAGCCATGCCTTGTCTGGAGACAGTGCAGATTTCAGTTCATGCTTTGCACACTCTCCTGAACATGCACAGCCTTTTCAGAGTCAGGCCACCTTTGGAAGAGATGCTGATACCGTCCCTGGCACAGTGGCTGTTCCTCACTGACAGGATACAGTGGTACCTCAGGTTAAGCACTGGATTTGTTCCAGAGGTCCGTTCTTAACCTGAAACTGTTCTTAACCTGAAGCACCACTTTAGCTAATGGGGCCTCCTGCTGCCGCCATGCCACTGGAGCACGATTTCTGTTCTCATCCTGAAGCAAAGTTCATAACCTGAAGCACTGGGTTAGCGGAGTCTGTAACCTGAAGCATATGTAACCTGAAGCGTATGTAACCTGAGGTACCACTGTATATATTTTATGACATTTGGGATGCTGCAAAGGCCGATCTGATACTACAACTTTAATCATATATACTTTTTTTCCCTTTTTAATTAGTAACAAGCCAAATAATCAGCAACCACTTATATTTTTAAAGTCTGTCAGCAGAGACTGCTGTAAATTTTAAAGAGCAGGGAGACCCACATATCATCTGCTAGGTCTGCTCAGCCCCAAGGGAAAAGAAAACCCTGTTGTGAGTTTGACACTGGAAGGATGGTTAGTGAAGTGAAAGTTTTCAGAATAGTCAAATTTAGACAAAACACATTTTTAGGATGATGGACCTAACAAAACAAACTGGTAATTCGTGAAACTGTTGGCTATGCTGATTGGGGCTGATGAGACTCGGGAATTTCAACAGACATTGGAGCCACAGGTTTCTTGTCGATGGGGTAATTTTTCTGTTTATTCAGTCCCAAGTTACAAAATTCACAAATGAGCTTTATTTCTCTCTCTCTTGTGTACCTTAAAAAGATGAGCCTTCATTATAAATTTTACACAGAATGCAAGTTGTGCTCAGTTGGAGTTGCAACTCTTTCTCTTTCTCTCTCTCCCCCCCCCCCTTTTTTTTTTTTGGTTATGATGATATTCTCTAGCTGGCTAATTTGTATGTATCCGTAGAAAGGGGAAGCTGAAAAATATACTTTGTACTATTATGAAAAATTAAAATCCCCTAGTGGAGCTTTGACACATTATATTTTAAAACTCATTTGTTCATGCTGAGGCCGTTGTCTTGCAGTTTTCCAGGAGTGTAATAAGGAGGGACGAAGGATCTTGAGACACTTGTGACACACACTTTGTGTGTGTGTGTGTGTGCCTGTGTGTTTAAAATAACCTTTCCTTTCTTATTATTCACTAGTCACATGCAAGTAGGTAGTTTCCTATTGCTTTCTAAAGCAATGTGTTTTAGTTGTGCATAAAACTCATTAGAGCTTCCAGCTTTAATCAACATAAAGGCAAATAACGAAAGCTGTGATTGCAGACTGTGGTTTGGGAGTTCTCCAAGCACCTCTTGAGCACTTGTTATTTTGTGCGAGGAAGAAATGCCATAACAGCATGCACCAGGCCTTCCTTGAATTGCCCAAACAGCTAGGAAAGAAAAAAAAATAAGGAAGGGAGCGAGAGGTCTGATTTCCCTTCTTTATTTTCTCATCATACCTGATGGACCTGCTGTGCCAGGCTAATTTAGCCGCCCTAAAAGATGAAAATACACCAGAAGAAGGAAGTATATATTTAAAAACTAATAATTTTAGGAAGTGGGAGTGGGGCTGATGAGGAGCATTTTTGGAGTGGGCGGGGAATCAGGAGCTGGTTGGCTAAACCAGGAATTCTTCTTTGGCTCGGATTTTCAATATGGGGTCTTTTAATTTTGTGACTGCTGTCACCATCTGCAGTGATCATGGATCCCAAGAAAGTAAAATCTCTCACTACCCAAGAAAGTAAAATCTCTCATGGGCCGCTTAAACGGCCCCTATGGCCCCGTTGTGGCCTTAAGCTGCCGACCCCTGTCCTAAGGAAAAGCAGGACATTCTGGGATCATTCCGAGACGACTTCTGCAAAGCAGGGACTGTTCTTGGAAAATAGGGAGACTTGGAGGGTCTGCTGCTGTTGCAGATGGCGTGATAGCATCCATCTCTATTATTCTAGCTGCGAGGGAACGTGTCGTTTCAGTCGTGCATCCCTGCAGCCACCAACGCAGAAAGGGCTAACAGCTCGCAGCATGCTTCACACAAACCGTTCCCTTGATTATTATGTACCTGCACAGGTGATAACTGGTGTGTGGAGGGAATACAGCTGTGTAGAAAATTGATGTAGCTGAGTAGAGACAGGTAGATTTCAGGAGAGCTATTCAAGCCCTCTGGGTGAATAAAGTAGTAAACAACTCGGTAAGTTAACGCTTTGTAAATAGCTCTCTGTAAGCATCCTCTGTCGTATGACCCTCTGAATGCTGCAAGTTAGCTGTTACCTGCAACAAAAGGCTCTCTGTGGTGCCACCAAGTGGTTCCAGGATAGCATAAGTGTTGCTGCCAGTCAAATTGAATCTATGTACACCAAAGGAGAGGCAATGTGTTTTATTCTATATTCTATTTTCATGCAGCATGTAATGTCTCTTTGAATGCATTGGGAAAATATTTCTGATCGATCTCTCACTTACACATGCACACACACAAAATTATTTTATTTTATATTCTTTATTGAAAGATAAAAAGTACATAATTACAAGTGTGCAGAGTAAGGGGGAAAAAAGGGGGGGGAACCGTACATATGTAAATACAAAACTCAACAACAGAAAATTGTAGGCATTACCAAAAAATATGTTATTGTAGTTAACCAGGCCTTAACCTTATATGGTATTTACAAAAATAAGTTCCAAATATTACTGAATTTGTCCTTGGTAAGTCTATGTATGCAAATTGTTCTTGTGTAGTGAGTTTGTGCATATCTTCCATCCAATCATTAAAGGGAGCCTGTCTTTTTGCCGTAGTGAGGGCACAAAGAGTCCCTTCATATTGCCCCTTTGTTTGATTCCATATATGGGTAAATAATTCAAAAGGATATTTCCCCCTGCAAATTTAAGACTATTCCACACAGTTGTGTTGATCATCTCTATTAACGTCTGTCAAAACGTTAGCAATACAGGACATTGTGCAAACATATGTCGCACAATTATAAAATTATATGCTTATATTGGAGAGGCTTAAAGCTTTTTATAACGTGTTTAACAGTATAGAAGTGTTGTTTTTAATTGCTCAGTAAAATTAAGCTAACATGC
Organism: Podarcis tiliguerta; assembly: GCF_965153285.1. Lineage (NCBI taxonomy): Eukaryota > Metazoa > Chordata > Lepidosauria > Squamata > Lacertidae > Podarcis > Podarcis tiliguerta. The sequence continues at coordinate 24,452,970 of NC_139550.1, forward strand.
AACAGAATCTGTTGTAAATAGCACATTTAGTTTGGGTGTTTAAGCTATAAAATCTGTTATTTCAAGATTGCTATGTCTTCTTGCACAATTAATTATTCCAGCCAGTGTGGTGTAGTGGTTAAGAGCGGTAGTCACGTAATCTGGGTAACCGGGTTCGCGTCTCCGCTCCTCCACATGCAGCTGCTGGGTGACCTTGGGCCAGTCACAGTCTCTCAGCCCCACTCACCTCACAGAGTGTTTGTTGTGGGGGAGGAAGGGAAAGGAGAACGTTAGCCGCTTTGAGACTCCTTAAAGGGAGTGAAAGGCGGGATATCAAATCCAAACTCTTCTTCTTCTTCTTCTTTATCGTAACCATGGCCATCTGCAGGTGCAGCTGGTTGCTGACAAAATTTGTCCAAGAACTCCAGAGATGGGAGGTGTACAAAATACAGAGCACGGGTGAGGAACCTATGGCTCTCCAGATGTTGCCAGACTATGCCTCCCATTATCATTGATAATTGGCTATAGTGCTGAATTGCAGTCCAGCTGGAATTGGAATTGCAGTCCAACAGCCGCTGGAAGGCCACAGGTTCCCCATTCCTGATTGATAGGTAGGAAGATGCTTTGCACCAAATAGATCTGCTAGTCCTTAGGGACGCGGGTGGCGCTGTGGTCTAAACCACTGAGCCTCTTGGGCTTGCTGATCAGAAGGTCGGCTGTTCGAATCCCCGTGACGGGGTGAGCTCCCGTTGCTTTGTCCCAGCTCCTGCCAACCTAGCAGTTCGAAAGCACGTCAAAGTACAAGTAGATAAATAGGTACCACTCTGGTGGAAAGGTAAACGGTGTTCCCGTGTGCTGCTCTGGTTTCGGTGTTCTGTTGTGCTGGAAGCGGCTTAGTCATGCTGGCCACATGACTCAGAAAAACGCTGGCTCCCTCGGCCAGTAAAGCAAGATGAGCGCCGCAACCCCAGAGTCGTTTGCAACTGGACTTGTGCTGGTCCCGGGGGGAAGGTTACCGTTGGCGTAGTCAAAGTCTGGTCCTGGGTCACTGGTCCGGAAACAGTTCACAAGGAGCGAGGCGAGGTCCGAAGCAGGAAGCCGGGCAGGGACAGGAACACTGGAAGGTCAGGTCTGTGTCTGGGCAAGAGCAGGTACTCAACGACGTTGCTCCCACAACCTGGGACCGGGCTGACTGGCCTTTATCTTCTCTGAGGCCAGGGGCGGCCCCGGCCCCCAGGAGACCCGCCTCTCCTGGCCTTAAGGTGAGCACTCCTCCTGGGAGAAACCAGTTCCCTCCGCCTCTCTGCCCTAAGCCTTTGCAGTTCAGGAGAGGCTGGGGAGTTACTGGACCCAGGGGGAGACTCACCTTCCTCTGGCAGGGCCAGGAGAGGCGCACCTGTAGGCACTGTGTCCTTAATCACCTCCGGAGCTAGAGTGTAATCACCTGGTGCCTGCTCCTGAGGATCCGGCACAGGTGCAGGCGCTTCAGATCCAAGGCCCCGCCCCAGCTCAGCCGGCCCTGGAGGTGGGGACTCTTGTGCAGGCTGGTGTTCCTCTGGTTCAGCCTCTGAATTGGATTCCCAGGCCATCACAGGACTTAACTGTCAGGGGTCCCTTTACCTATTAGAAGCTTCACCAATCTGTTGTTTTGCTGAAAGTTGCTGCTGCTGCACTTGGCGACCTTTTGCTAAAACATGCCCCTATTCCCCCCCCCCCTACTGTTTTAGAACGGGACAAGACGTTTCAAAAAGCATAGCCCTCAGTGATTCCAGTTGGGAAATAAATGGCTTTTTAAGTGGGTGGCAAGCAAGACGTTTTAACGAGCTACTGACTTTGAAAGTCACTTTGCAACAGAATGAGGATCACCCAGGGAAACTTTATAGTAAAATAAGGATCACCGACTGCGCGTTTATGGAAATGGCCTCCCTTGTTGTGCTGCGTTTCCTTGCGGAGAGCCTGTGATGGCTACAAAGAACAGGGATGCGCTGGGACTAACGTTGCTCTCTGTCTGCTCAGTTTTTGCAGCTACGTGACTATTCAGCAATTGAAACTGGTACCCGTGGCCTTAAAACTAGCGAGGCCTTTTTTTGGAAATAGCTCTGCAGCTGAAACTAAGCCTCGCTTAAACCAAGTACGTCTTGGCGCAAATAATATTAAATCTGGAAAACATAGTCTAGCTTGTTTGTCCTCAGCAATGTTTTAAAATGTTAGGCAGTTATTCTGTGGAACTGGAACGGGGGAGAAGCATACGGGCATATTAAATGTAAGATTTACACGCTGAACATGAATCTTGTGTTTTTGGATGGCGGGCACTTGGGTTGAGCTGTTGCATCATGCCACCTTCATGCCAACACTACACCAAAGCTAAGATCCAGCATAAATCTTAACTTATATAAATAAGATACCATAGGCTGTGAGCTTTTGCCATTTTTTAAAAAATAGAATATTATAATCTACACAAATACCATATTTTCCCGTGTATAACATGCCCCCCTGTATAAGAGGCCCCCTATTTTGGGGGACTCAAATTTAAGAAAATGGGGGGAGATGGCCCAATCACCCACCAAATCACCGCTGACAAGCAGCAGCTCATGGCTGCAACCAATCACCCATCCCACCCCCATGCACTATCCGTGTATAAGATAACCCCCATTTTTAAACATTATTTTAGAGTAAAAAACCCCTCATCTTATACACGGAAAAGTACGGTACGTTTCATTTAAGGACGTGCTTGCTTACAATTCAGGCTGCAATTCTATGCTCGCTTACTTGAGAGTAAGGCCCATTGGACGCAGTAGGAATTACTTTCCAGCCCTTACCATTGGGCTGAGTGAAGCAACTGCTTCAAACAGTGGCAGTGGCAGCTACATGTAGAAGGAAACTGCTGTGTGGTACATGGCCTTCTCTGGACCTCCTAAGTTAGCTTGCTACTGTTGGGTGCAGTGGAGGCAGCCAACGTAGCGTAAGATTCAGCTACTGCCCAGTTATTGTCAGTGTGTCAAATTTCAAGCAGCATCCTCTTGTCTTCCTCAGGCAGCAAAATCATCTTTGGCCAGCCCTTAACTACCTTTCTCCCCAAGAGCAGCATGCTTGAATTCTGCCCTTCTATCTCATGTTATGGACGCAGGTGGCGCTGTGGGTTAAACCACAGCGCCTAGGACTTGCCGATCAGAAGGTTGGGGGTTCGAATCCTGTCGACGGGGTGAGCTCCCATTGCTCGGTCCCTGCTCCTGCCAACCTAGCAGTTCGAAAGCACGTCAAAGTGCAAGTAGATAAATAGGTACCACTCTGGCAGGCAGGTAAACGGCGTTTCCGTGCGCTGCTCTGGTTCGCCAGAAGCGGCTTAGTCATGCTGGCCACATGACCCGGAAGCTGTACGCCGGCTCCCTCGGCCAATGAAGCAAGATGAGCGCTACAACCCCAGAGTTGGCCACGACTGGACCTTATGGTCAGGGGTCCCTTTACCTTTACCTTTCTCATGTTATCCTTTCCACGGACATGTGGGTAGGTTGGACTGTGGACGAGAAGTTAGTCCTGTGGACCCAGAGAGCTGATTCATATCTGCTGACCTGAAGCTGGTTTAGGGTGTTCAAAGTCAAACTTCCCAACCTCTTAACCAGATTGGTTTTCTTCCTTTCTAGCATATTTCAGAGTAGACATGCATGGGATGGGGCATAAATTTCAAAGGCACCTCTTATCTACTCAAATAAAGAATTCTTGGTTGTTTCCAAAAAAATTCCAGCCATGCCCTTGCTGATTACTATCGTGGGTTACATACAGGTCACCGATTGACGGGTGAATGAGTAAATGTTTTGGAGGCATCAGTCTCATAACTGTTTACATGATGGCTGGTTCCCCAGATATTGCTAGGGGTGGTAAACTCCATTTCACCTTTTGGCTAAATCTGTGGAACATGTAAGGAATCGCAGGGCGAAGTGAGCTCAGAGGCTCTCTTGTACGCCACCCTTCCTCTGGTTAATTAGTTTTGCCTTCTAATTTTATCTTCAGAACAACTGTAGGAAGTAAGTTAGTCTGGGAGTGATTTGCACAAGACTGCCAAGCGACTGAGGGATGATTCATCCTTCATAGTAGCAGGAATGGCTGCCATATTTATATGTAAGTGTGTCTGATGGGAAGAAGGGACACAGCTCTCCACACATGAAGAAGGACGTGCTCAAGGATGTGGTGGCTGATCAGAGCTGCCTCCCAACAGTGCCCCAGAGGTTTGGAGACACACACCTCTCTTTTCCCATTTGTCTTTTCCACGGAGCTTCCTGACATAGATACAGCAAATACTCTTGCCCCTAATTCGAGCATGGATTTCTCACACTCAGTGCTAACCGCTGTAGCACACTGGCGCTCAAGAACACCATATCTTACTTGGGTCATTGTCAGGAGTGCGTGCAGGAGCCAGGCCCTGTGACCAATAGGACTTTGCAGGACTGGGAGCTTCCTAAGTTTGTTCTGAAGAGGCAAGGCGTGACCACACAGGTGAGGCCGATTGGTAACTCACAGCACCTGGTGGCAAGAGCTGGGAAGGGATATAAGGTCAGCATTTCCCTTCGGCTCTTTGCCACAGCAACACGTTCCCTGCCTTGCTGCATTTGGCTCCTTGCCAAATCTTTGATCCTCGGACCTTGACTTCTTGCTTCTTGACCCTTCGACCCTTGGCATCTTGACTCCCAGCTCTCTGACTCTTGGCCTCCTGGCTTCTGGACTCCTGTCCCTCTTCCCACCCCGCCATCTTGCCCCTGGTCCTGACGTCCCCATCCAGGACTTCGATCGCCCGTGAACCGGACTGTGACAGTCATTTGTTGATGAAGGATAAGCAGGATTAGTGATGCTTTTTAGCCTGTTGGATTTTCTCTTAAATGTGAAATTGAGCACATGGTTCCCTTTGGCCTCCCCAAGTCAACCATATGGCCCATCAACAGCTCCTGATCATGTAATCGGATTCATACCTGGTAAAGAACATTGGAATGATAGGAAAGGAATGTTGTCTCTGATGTCTATGACAACTAGATGTAAAAGAAAAAATATTTGTTGCATTTTTATCTCACCCATCCTTAGCAACCCAGAGCAGGCTCTCGAAATCAGCATCTGATAGGCTGATTCTAGGGGCTGATGTCCCTTCACACCCCCTATGAAATATTTGAGGTGGCCAGCCCCCTTCCCCAAGTAGATGGGCATTGCCATTCAAATGGTGTGTGTGCACTACGTCATATGATCGATCGTGTGGGGCAGGGCTAACCTGACTCCCCCAATATTTTATCCAAGATGTTACCCCTCGATGAGGTTGTCCAAAGACCTTCACAGCTCAGGATTTGAACCTGTTTGCTACAATGGCTGTCTTCATTGTTGGAGGCAGTAGACCTGTGAATACCAGCTGGGGAGCACTGTTGCATTCATGTTTTGCTTGTGCACTACCCAGATTGAGGTTGAATCCTGACAAGACAGTAGTACTGTTCTTGGGGGACAGGGGGCGGGCAGGTGTGGAGGACTCCCTGGTCCTGAATGGGGTAAGTGTGATCCTGAAGGACCAGGTGTGCAGCCTGGGAGTCATTTTGGACTCCCTGCTGTCCATGGAGGCACAGGTTAATTCTTTGTCCAGGGCAGCTGTCTACCAGCTCCATCTGGTATGCAGGCTGAGACCCTATCTGCCCGCAGACTGTCTCACCAGAGTGGTGCATGCTCTGGTTATCTCCCGCCTTGACTACTGCAATGCGCTCTACATGGGGCTACCTTTGAAGGTGACCCACAAATTACAACTAATCCAGAATGTGGCAGCCAGACCACATTGACTGGGAGCGGCAGAGACCACGTAACACCGGTCCTGAAAGCCCTACATTGGCTCCCAGTCTGTTTCCGAGCACAATTCATAGTGTTGGTGCTGACCTTGAAAGCCCTAAATGGCCTCGGCCCAGTATACCTGAAGGAGCGTCTCCAACCCCAGCCCGGACACTGAGGTCCAGCTTTGAGGGTCTTCTGGCAGTTCCCTCACAGCAAGAAGTGAGGTTACCAGGGAACCAGGCAGAGGGCCTTCTTGGCGGAGACACCTGCCCTGTGGAACGCCCTCCCATCAGATGTCAAAGAGATAAACAACGATCAGACTTTTAGAAGACATCTGAAGGCAGCCCTGTTTAGGGAAGCTTTTAATATTTGTTGAATTTTTGTATTTTAATATATTTTGCTGGATGCCGCCCAGAGTGGCTGGGGAAACCTAGCCAGATGGGCAGGGTATAAATATATTATTATTATTATTATTATTATTATTATTATTATTATTATTATTATTTATTATTAATTTATTCATTCCCATAGTCATCTGGTTGGCCACCTTGCGCACATTAAATAAAGCTGCTCTTATGTTCTCATTTTCAGCACTCAAACCACAATATTACGCTGGCTGCCTTCTTGACCCGAAGGAAAGTCGTTGAATTCAGACGGCTGGTGTGGGGAGAGTTAGCCTTACCTGAAAAGTACTTCTTCAGTTGAGATGTGAGCTCTGCCAGGACTCAATGGCAGGATTGCTAAATTGCTTCAAAGGAATTTAGGGGAGAGAAAATCCTACAGGCATGAGATTACCATGGATCTTGATTGGAAATTTGGATAGCAGCACTGACAAAATCATAGAATCATAAGAGTTGGAAGGGAGGAAAGTCTGGGGAAATGGTAGGTTAGAAATACACATGAAAATTACTAGCTGGGCCTAATGACAGGCTGTGTACTACAAGCTGTGCTTTCTGTGTGTGCATTTTACATAGATGTGCACAGTAGCTCACGGGGCTTAGGAACCTGGGAAACTGCTGCCTGTCAGATCAGACTATTTGCCCATTTAGTCCAGGACTGTCTGACAAGCAGATTTCTTGCCCATGACTTGGCTACCTGCTCCCTTTAACTGGAGATGTGAGCGATTGAACCCAGCATCTTTTGCAAGCAAACCATGGAGTCTTCTGCTGAGCTATGGTTTGTTCCTAACCGGAGTCAATAGATATATCCCATCCACCTCACACCGAGGCAGCTCAAACCCTGAACTGTATCCCGGTATATGTGTATGCACATTCAAAACATTTTTTAAAAGGCAGCTCCAAAATTCTCCCCTAAAATAAGAGAGGGGTAGGTACCCGAAAATGGAAACTGCGCCTTGTAAATAAGGATACTTGGAGCATATGGAAGGCAAGCAGTCAACTGCTTGGAGCTAGAACATTAGAGTAGTACTGGGAAATCTTAAGAATTTCTTCCGAATCTTGCCTGCAATTGGAAAAACAAAGTGGCCAACTTTGAGCTAGGAATGGCAAATACAATCAGCAAATGTATATGCAGAGAAGTGGTGTAAACATAAATATACTAACATGTGGTGAATTAAAAATAAAACATCTGGAAGAGAAGAGGAAACAGCCCAGGCCCTACAGCAGCTTGCATAGATCCTTTGTGTGGGAAGTGATTTTGCTGCACAGTTTGAGTATCTGGTACTCCAAATACTTAAGGCTTGCATGAAAATATTTATCTTATTGGTGTGACATTGCTTTTAACGAGCTTTCTCCAGCGTCTTGCGAGCCAGGCAGAGTCATATTGACACAAGCATGTGCAGCCCCACCACTTTAGTCTATTTATATACCCTGTAAGAATAACATGCATCTTTAATAATTCTTTTCTGGAATATTGATGTTTCAGAAACGAAAAACCCTGGCATGAGAATTCCATTGGCACTGGAAATTCTTTGTGAAGTATAGTACTAACCATCACACAGGGAAACCCATGTAAATGCTACAGAGGATCAAACACTGAAATGTATATGAATAATATATTAGCGGATATACAGAACATATAATTAAAATTGAAATAGTGGAGCAAATTTATAAAATATTTAAACGGGACGGTGGAGAACACTGCAGAGATTCACATACGTTGCTTGTCTTCCAGTCAGTCACTATACACGCTTGGCTCGTAACAGAGCTCGGTTTTACAGGGAGAAGATGTTTCTCGCCATAAAAGCCGTATCCTTAAATCTTTCAGGCTGACTTTGGAGGCATGAAAAGTGCCGGGTAATCAGAAGTTAAGATTGCAGTTGGTTCCCCGAGCAAAAGTTAGATCCTTCGTTACCAAAGGAAAGAAATGGGAGAAGAGGACAGTCGCCCCCACCCCCACTTCACTTGGAAGTTTGCAAAAAGGGTGGTGTCAATCTCATCTTTTTTTGTGTTTCCAGGTTAGGGCAAGGACAAGAAAGGGCTTTGCACACTCACAAGCGTGTGCTTTTAAATGGATAAAAAGGTAAAGGTAAAGGGACTCCTGATCATTAGGGTCCAGTCGTGGCTGACTCTGGGGTTGTGGCACTCATCTCGCTTTACTGGCCGAGGGAGCCGGCGTACAGCTTCTGGGTCATGTGGCCGGCATGACCGAGCCGCTTCTGGCAAACCAGAGAAGCACACAGAAACGCTGTTTACCTTCCCGCCGGAGCGGTACCTATTTATCTACTTGCACTTTGATGTGCTTTTGAACTGCTAGGTGGGAAGGAGCAGGGACTGAGCAACGGGAGCTCACCCCATCACGGTGATTCGATCCGGCGACCTTCTGATCAGCAAGCCCAAGAGGCTCAGTGGTTCAACCCACAGAGCCACCCGCATCCCTAAACGGATAGTTCCTGGCATAAGTTATGCCCTGGTTTTGTGGGGCAAGCTTTGCAAAATCCTGCAGCTGCATGCAATGAACCCCCCTGCTTTGCAGTTAAGAAGGGGAAGGTAGCACTGAGCTTCTCCCCTGCCATCTGCTCTCCTCCCCCCCATTAAATCAAGCTGTTTTTATGCTTGTCAGCATTCCAGAACCCGTCTTTGTTGAAGGAAACATTGGTGGTGGTGATAGCCACAAGTTGCTTGATTTTGGAAGGAGAGTTCAGGGAGAAAGCAGCTGGAAAGAAGAGGTTCAGTGTTATTCAGCGAAGTGTTACTCAAAGTAGACTGTTGAAAGTAGTGGGCCTAACTCAGTCATGCGCATTACTTTTTCTTGAGTAAAATGCAGCTGAATGCTGCCCATTGAATTCTCCCATCCCTTTGCCCTTGTCCTCTGCAAAGTCTGCCCTTCCGTGCATTTTTCAGCAGAGAAGGATCTTCGTGTTGTATCCAAAAATTTCCTTCTCCTACAGAAGCTTTTCTACTAGGGATAACAGACACAGGTATAGCAAGAGAAGATCAGTAAATATTCCTCTATGCCACAGGAGCGGCAAGGATCCTAATTGCTAAAAACTGGAAAAAAGAAACTGTGCCAACAAAAAAAGAATGGCAAGGCAAACTGTTAGAGTATATTGAACTGGCTGGATTAACAGAGGCAATTAGAGATCACACTAGACAAGAGTTTCAAAAAACATGGGGAAAATGCAGAGAATACTTCACAAACCAGTGCCCTAAAATACATACCTGGACTTGTTTCAATTAATGTCTGCAGGAGACTTTGTGGATATTTAAGTTATAATTAGAAAAATCTTAATTATTCATAAAGGAAACAGTTGATAAGAAGTAAGTTGATAAGAAGTAAATAAGGAGCCCAGATACAGGATAAAGGAAGTCTTTTATTTGGTTGCTTGTATTGTTGTATGTTATGCTCACTGTATGTTATGTTCACATTTAATGAGGGTGGATTTGTGTATTGGGGGGTGGGGGTTTATGTTATGTTGTAAAAAATATTCCAATAAAATTTTTTTAAAAATAAAAATCCTTCTCCCTGTGCCCTCAGAATCAACCCTTCGTCATACACGACTGCAGCGTAATGTACAGTTTGTTCATGACTACTACTTGACAGCGGGGGGGGGGGGGGAACCTTAACAATAGTAATCTGAAAATCCCAATTGGATTTCTCAGTTGGTTGGAACCTGGTGCTGATAAAACCAAGGTTGCAGGTTCGATCCCCATCTGGGACAGTTGCTTATTCCTTCATTGGCAGGGGCTGGACTATATTATCCTCAGGGTCCCTTCCAACTTTGCAACTCTATGATCTACACGAGAACTCGTTTTCTCCTTGAACTGAATGCCGTTTCTCCAGTTAACAGAGCTAGTTTGGTCACGGAGCGACCATTTTGGTGTGTCTGCGTGCATTACTTTGTTTTGCTTTGTTTCGTACAACGCGTCCCGCAGCAGTGTTGATTGTGAGATGCCCTTCTTGCTACTTCGTGCCCTCAATATCTTTGCTTTTTTTGGTCTTCTTCCCTCCCCCCCCCCCCCACTGCCCATCAAACGCAGGCCAAGAAACGCCAGGCCTTCCTAACAGAGACGTGCGAAAACAACGTGAGAGATCTGGAGTTGCTTTTGGACAGCTTTCCTGTGTCAGGCAAGCGGACAGCAGGTTAGTTGAAGGTAGAAAATGACAGATGCATCTGTCAGCGTTCCAAAGTCGCGACGTTGGGGGAATTCGGCAGATGCCTCTTTCATTCCCTCTTCTCTGCATGCTTTGATTTGATGACATGATAAGAGCAGTTCTCTCAGCGGTCGCGTGGCCCCACTAGCTGGGAAGAGGTGACTGGATGCGGCCCCGCTGTTGTCAGCCCCCCTCGCTTGATTTACAAGTGCAGGGTTGTGTGTGATCGGTCAGAAAAGGGCTCGCTTGCTGCGCTCCGAATCCAGCAGAGAGAAAAAGTCCTTTCCACCGAGCCTACAAGGGGAACAGATGTTTTTGATTGAACCGAGCCAAATTCAGAAGCGACCTTCAGCTACTTAAAGGTCACGTCTCCAAAAAAGGTTATGCAGGACGCAGAGTGTACACATGTTCCTCTTTATGGTGTTAACTTTTTGAGAAGCCAGTTGAGAAGGGGGTGAGGACTGCATCCGTGCCAGCGTGGATTCTTCCCCAACTGATGTGCAAAAACAAACCTGCTTCTTTCTGTTGTCTGGCATGTGGTGGCAGCAGTGATCACGCCAAATGGAAGTGCCGAAAAAGCAAAGTGTCTCATACACACACACACACACACACATATACATATACATGTACATACATATACATGTGTGTGTGTGCATATGTATATGTATACTACTACTACTACTAGGGATGCGGGTGGCACTGTGGGTTAAACCACAGAGCCTAGGGCTTGCAGATCAGAAGGTTGGTGGTTCGAATCCCCACGATGCTGTGAGCTCCCGTTGCTCGGTCCCAGCTCCTGCCAACCTAGCAGTTCGAAAGCACGTCAAAATGCAAGTAGATAAATAGGTACCACTCTGGTGGGAAGGTAAACGGCGTTTCCATGTGCTGCTCTGGTTTTGCCAGAAGCAGCTTAGTCATGCTGGCCACATGACCCGGAAGCTGTACGCTGGCTCCCTCGGCCAGTAAAGCGAGATGAGCGCTGCAACCCAAGAGTCATCCGCGACTGGACCTAATGGTCAGGGGTCCCTTTACTTTTACTACTACTACTAAAAATAATAATTTATTTTTATACCCCACCCATTTGGCTGGGTTTCCCCAGTCACTTTGGGCAGCTCCCAACAGAATATTAAAAACACGATAGAACATCAAACATTGAAAACTTCCCTAAACAGGGCTGCCTTCAGATGTCTTCTAAAAGTCAGATAGTTGTTTATTTCCTTGACATCTGATGGGAGGGCATTCTACAGGGTGGGTGCCACCACCGAGAAGGCCCTCTGCCTGGTTCCCTGTAACCTCACTTCTCGCAGTGAGGGAACCGCCAGAAGGTTCTTGAACCTGGACCTCAGTGTCTGGGCTGAACAATGGGGGTAGATATAAATATATTATAAAAGGCCACAGTTTTGATGATCTCCTTGTCCCTTTGAAGTTTGTTTTGGAGCCCCTGTAATTATGTTCAGGTATAAAGCATATCTTCCTTCCCCGTTGCTCTCTGCTGCGTGTGGACAGAAATGACTTGAATACAGAAACAAAGAGCAGTCAGATTTATGAAGGGCACTATCTGGTGAAGTAGTTGTGTTAGAGAAATGACTTGGCAGCGCAATAGAACTTCCCCTCTCCTCTTCTTGGACACCCCATAAATCTGTTCTGGGGGTTTCCCCAGCCTCCAGAGCAGGTTTGGGGGTAGTGGGGGGGGCAGAGGGAGAAGAGAGGGAGGGGAAGTATCATTGTAAAGAATCCTTGCTCTGTTGGAACGACTTCAATCTGCTTGGCTTCATTGCTGACAACCTTTCGGTGTCAGGTAAAGTCTTATGCCCCCTGCCCCAGCTTTCGATGGGCTTAGTACAGGCTTCCTCAAACTCGGCCCTCCAGATGTTTTGAGACTACAATTCCCATCATCCCTGACCACTGGTCCTGCTAGCTAGGGATCATGGGAGTTGTAGTCCCAAAACATCTGGAGGGCTGAGTTTGAGGAAGCCTGGCTTAGTTGATGATGTTTCGTTAGTGTGTTTCCTGAGTTCTTGGTGTTCTGTATGAATCTGTTAGTGTTTTTCAACATAATTTGTTAATGGTATAATCTATTTAAATTTATGTTTTTAAATGTATGTTTTGGGGAAATGCTTGGGTAGCAAGTGACTAACAAGCAATAACAACAACAACAACAACAACAACAACAATAATATCAGCCCCAAAGTAAGCATAATTATGAAAGGCACTTACAATTGTAATGACTTCATTCAAGAGCTTATATTTTACAGGAGGCAACAAGCATTCAGAAAAGAATTGCTGTTTTAAGAGTCCATATCAAACTACAGCTCAGGGTTAGGCTACAGATCCCCACAAAATGCTAATAGAATGGAGAAGAAAACATCCCATATTGAATTATTTATAACATAGAAGTGTGTGTGTGTGTGTGTGTGTGTGTGTGTAAAATAGGAATTTAGGGAATATCCACAGATTTACTGTATCAATCCATTGGCTCACTTTCTTTAATTCTGCAGAATGTGTGCGCATACTTAAATAAATCTATCGATTCACAAACACCCCAATGATGGAAAAAGAAGACCAAAATACTATTTGGGTTGCATGTGATCTTAATCCTACTCAGAGTAGACTCACTGGAATTAATGGGCATGACTAGTTTAAGTCTGTTGATATCTACTCTGAGTATACCATAGCTAGACGCAACTCTTTGTCCATAACTATCAATTGGCTGCTATCCCTGAATAATGTGTTTTTCAAGTGTGCTGGGGCGAATGATAAGTTTGATCTGAAGCTTGGTTTTCAAGCCAAAGGGAAATTGTATCGAAGAAACGTTTTGGAGCCATTTCTTTGAGATAAATAGAGGGCAAATGTTTTGTTAATTGGCCACATACTCAAAGACAAAGGAGCCTTAATTCTAGGCACATCCCATTTTAGTACATTGTCTCAGAGTCTTTGGAGACATTATACAGTGGTACCCCGCAAGACGAATGCCTCACAAGACGGAAAACCCGCTAGACGAAAGGGTTTTCCGTTTTTCGATGCACTTCGCAGGACGAATTTCCCTATGGGCTTGCTTCGCAAGACGAAAATGTCTTGTGAGTCTTGAGATTTTTTTTCGCTCCCCACCCCCTTTTTCTAAGCCGCTAAACCACTAATAGCCTTTTTGCAGCTAATCCGCTAATCCCTTAAGCCTTTAATAGCCGCTAATAGCCGCTAAACCGCTAATAGCGCTAATCCGCTAATCCACTAATAGGGTTGCTTCGCAAGACGAAAAAACCGCTAGACGAAGAGACTTGCGGAACGAATTAATTTCGTCTTGCGAGGCACCACTGTACAAGACATTATACAAGACGTCATCATACAAGGTATGACTGGAAAGTTCGGTGAACGATCACAGAAATCGGACAGCGAGAAACATTTGAACATACAGTCAGCATTGGAAACCCACGAAATGCTCACAGTTGTGTATGGAGAGGATGCTGTAACTCGAAAGAACAGTGTATGAGTGGTTTAAGCGTTTCCATGAAGGCGACAAACCATCGAAAATGACCCTCAGTCTGGCAGACCATCGACGAGCAGAATGGCAGCAAATGTCAACCGAGTTCATGGGTTATTGATGCGGGATTGGCGTTTGTCCGTCCGAATGATGGCGGAAGAATTGCATATTCTGCGTGAAATCGTTACTGAGGTTAAAGAGTTGTCCCACCCTCCATATTCTCCTGATCTGGCCCCACCGGATTTCTTTCCCCCCAAAACTGAAATCTGCACTGAAAGGACACAGATTTTTCCAACATTTCATACGTCCAAGCTGCTGTGACGAGGGAACTGAAAACAGTACGAAAAGAGGACTTCTCCAGAAATTTCCAACAGCTCGTTGTCAACGGTGCATTGCATCAGAGGGGGCCTACTTTGAAGGCCTGTAAGGCATGTGTGTTCAAATATTTCTCGCTATCCGACGTCTGTGACCATTCACTGAACTTTCCGAACTTTAATTAGTGAATGTGTGATAGCAGATATTTCAGGGGGACAGACGGGAGTGACTCAGAGGATCCCAGAAGATCCTGGATCAATGATGACACAACCACAGTCTGTTTGCATCACAACCTGGATGCTGGGACGTTACTTCCATGTCTGCTTTCTGCTTGTAACGTGGCCGGGACCTTCCAGCAGTTTTCCCTTGAGTTCTAGCTTTCCCAACAAATGAATGTTAATGAAATCACCACGAACTTTTTAGTGCTTCTGGAACAACGTGGTTGCGATGGGGAATCCAGACTAGCCCTAGGGAGTTGTGGAGGCAGAAGGACAAAGTGTTGTGTGGCCTGGGGAACCGAATCTGCCGCAGATTCTGGCTAACTGCTCCCTTTCTCTTTGGCAACCGAGAAGAATGGAAATAAGTTTTTGAACTCAGCGTTTTGGATCCGCTTTGTTAGGCTAGAGGTTTTGGCAAGGGAGACTGGCTGCCTGGAGAAGAGAGCCAAGTCAATACAAATAAATCCTGGGAATAATTATTGATATGAAACATGCCTTTTTGTGTGGGTGCTTTAGTTCTGGAGCTGGAGTTTGCCTGTCCTTTTGTAGCCTCTGGGAAGAGATGGCAGTTGAAAATATCTTTTTTTGCAATGTTTTGGGATTCTTCCCTCCTTCTTTTCCCTTCTGACATTATCCATCGACTCCCATGGAGCTAACATTTTTATTCAGTGTCAATGATACAAGCTAAGTTAAGGACAGTGTATCATAGCTGTCAACGTTTCCCTTTTTTAAAGGGAAATTCCCTTATTCTGAATAGGATTCCTCGCAAGAAAAGGGAAAAGTTGACAGCTATGCAGTGTATCTGTGTCTTGATGTTGAATAAAATTAGACTTTGCACTGTAGGTTGACATTTTGCCCTGGTTGCTTAAGTTAACCAAACAAGGTTTGTGACACTCTTTCATGATTCATATAAATATTTAGAAAGGTCTTTCTAGAAATAAGAACTCTAAGGAATGATGTGGCTAAATGCATACCCTCAAACTTTTCTCTGATAAAAATAGGGATGTTGTTGTTGTTGTTGTTGATGATGATGATATTTATACCCCACCCATCTGACTTGGTTGCCCCAGCCACTCTGGGCGGCTTCCAACATATAAATAAACATAAAACATTTTTTAAAACCTTCCCTATACAGGGCTGCCTTCAGATGCCTTCTAAAGGTTGTCTAGTTATTTATCTCCTTGGCTCAGGGTCACATGACTCCATACCCTTCAGCATTTCTCCGATGTGTCAGGTGTGTGTGCAGCAGCCAGGCCCTGTGACCAGTAGGACTTTGCAGGACTGGGGCCTTCCTAAGTTTGTTCTGAATAGGCAAGGCTCGGCCCCACAAGTGAGGCCGATTGGTAACTCACAGCACCTGGAGGCAAGAGCCGGGAAGGGATATAAGGTCAGCATTTCCCTTCGGCTCTTTGCCACAGCAACACGCTTCCTGCCTTGCTGCGTTTGGCTTCTTGCTTTCTGATCCTTGAACCGTGGCTTCTTAAGTCCCGGCTTCTTGATCCTCGGACCCCTGACTTTGTGACTCCTTGCTTCTTGATCCTCGGACCCCTGGCTTCGTGACTCCTTGCTTCCTGACCCTCGGACTCTTGGCTTCTTGACTCCTGGCTTCTGGACCTCCATTCCTGCTCCCACCCCACCATCTTGCCCCGGTCCTGACGTCCCCTGCCGGGACTTCGATCGCCCATGAACCGGACCATGACATGATGAAAACAGGGAATCCTAAGGAAAAGCAGTACATTCTGGGATCAAATCAGAAACCAGGATCGCTTGTGTACATCCAGAACCGTCCCTGGAAAATAGGGACACGTGGAGGGTCTGTGTCACAAAATGGCAGCAGCCAACTCTCTTTGGCAAGTCTGTCACATGTTGACAATATGAGGACCAGTCTAATATGTCCTACAGTACACACAATATTTGATTTGGTTCCCGTCTGTCAGTTGGGGATCAGCCATAGTGCATTGTTGAGGGGCCATAAGCTGGCTGGTGGATTCTCCAGTTACACACACACACAATATCTACAACCTATGCCTCACCTTGGCCACCCAAGATCAATGAAGAGAAAACTAGTGGGGTAATAATTTTGAAATTGTTCTTAAGAAAACTTAAGGAAGTCCTGATGGAATTGCTGTACATAAAATATTAGCATCACGCAACTGGCTTGGAGCCCAAGGCTCCTATAATCAACTGTGTGCATTACAATAGTATTTCCTGTGGTTAAAACTTATTGTGAGTTTGCCTCTCCAGTAAATCTCCTAGGATAAAGCTACACGTCCTATATATTTTTCCTAATTTTTGAAATGTACTTGTTAAGTTCATTTCCCACATTTCCTTCATAGTGGCTTACACGAAGCCACCAGGAAGCCTCTCTTCTTGGCTGAAAACTGGTTACCTTCAACAGTATGGCAGCATTACATGCCTTCTGGTTATTCTCTGCTCTCAGTCCTTTCTTTTTGAACCCCATCACGAGATTTGCTCAGGGTCTTCTGGCACATTACTTGCCCTTGACGCAGAGGTCAATGTGAGGAAATACCTTGATTGTTCTGTTAGTTACCAGTCTGCTTGGTATGTGCCCCTGAGGTAGCCTGATAGACTCTCCATGGTTGCCCCTGAGGCTACGTTAGGGTTGCCATATTTCAAAAATACAAACACAAAAGCTGTTGAGCTTTTCATTTTTGCAAAATCTCCATTAAAAATGAAGTTTTGTGCCTATTTTTAGGAAAATTGCCCCAAACCCATCACTTCCAATATAGATTTACCTGGACATTTCTTACCGCTTTCCGAAAACTCCGCCCGGACGCCATTTTCGGCAGGCGAATCCCTACTACATCCAGGAAATTCTGGATGTATAGCAGCCCCAGGCTACATTAAATTTCTGCCCATGTAGTTGGGCTTTCTTGCTGGTTAACTATCTATGGCCTGTTCAACTGTGTTTCGTGGAGGGGGGTTATTATTTGTTATTATGGTATGCATTCCTTGTGTTTTTATTGTAAACCACCCTGGGATGAAGGGTGACATAGAACAAAGGTTTACCCACAATTCATTAAAACTACTGAAGGTACCACCAAAGTTGCACAGCGATGATTAAAATAGTTCTGATTACGGCAAATTGCACCTTTGAGGGGCAAGTAGCAACCATGGAGGGGTGAGCTTCTGGTGGGAAAGTTATGCAGGACCCAAGCTGGATTGGGAGCCTATTTATTTTATTCATTTATTATATCTAAATTGCCCTTCATCCAGACAGAGCCAAGGGTGGTATTTAATAATAGCATCAACCATAAAATACAAGGGAAGCAAAGCATTTTGTTGTTGTTTAGTTGCTTAGTCGTGTCCGACTCTTCGTGACCCCATGGACCAGGCACTCCTGTCTTCCACTGCCTCCCCCAGTTTGATAAAACAATAAAACTAAAATACCCAATTCTGAATGGCTGCTTTTTCTTCACTATCACAGTGGTCAGCATAAGCATACCATTAAAAAACTAAAACCCTCAGAAATAAACTGTAGTTTAGCCATAAGAGTTCAGACAGTTGTGTGTGTATTTTTGTCTTTTAATGTGGAATCTCCTGCTCTCATTTGGATGTTTTCCCAAATATTAGTTTTCTGAGGATCTTTTTAAAATGTGGAATCTGTTACCCGCAGCTTCAGATTCTGAAATGTAAGAGGCAAAATTTGCAGCATAGGTTTTCTTGTGATCTTGGTGGCCTCCAATCTAGGAACAATGGATGAGAAGGGATATTCTATTATGCACCTTTTGTAAAGATATGCCTGTTCAGGAGCTCACAGTGTTTCAGGCCTTGAACTTCAGTGTGCGAGTAGAATTCCAGGAAAGATTCTTTTAGGCATGATGTGGCATGGGATTATGCCAAAGCTTGTCAATTTTATCTGCATGAGTTCCCTTTCGGACAATACAGCAGCAGTGCAACAACTCTGAAGTACAGTCGTACCTTGGAAGTCGAACAGGATCCATTCCGGAAGTCCAAAATGTTTGGAAACCAAGGCGTGGCTTCTGGTTGGCTGCAGGAAGCTCCTGCAGCCAATCGGAAGCTGCGAAAGCCCCGTCGGACGTTTGGCTTCCAAAAACATTTCCCAAACCGGATCACTCACTTCTGGGTTTGCGACGTTCGGGAGCCAAAACGTTTGGGAACTAAGCTGTTCGACTTCCAAGGTATGACTGTACATCTACGTGGCTCTTCCTCTAGCAATTGTTGAATGGTCACTTTAAAATGTGAAGGTTCATTATTGCTTCACAAGTTGTGTATGTCTTTAAGGGCCAGGACAAGTAACGAGACCCAGTCTTACAGCTGTGAAACATAGCAGGTGCTGCTGAGTTGTGTTAATCAAGCTGTGTCAGCAATTGAGTGTAGTATATAAGGAGTAGCACCTAGCTCTCCCATTACCCTGGGGGATGGCTTGGTGGTTGGGTCTGGTTTGTTGTTGATGTATGTATTTAGTGTATAAGGAGTTTTTGTTAATGTTATTAAAACCTTGTTTAAGTTATTTTTGAGTTCCTTTTTAATGCATGGTCTGGCCAGCAAGCTATCTGCAGCGCCACTAAACTGCAAATAGCCAACAGCAATACCTGATAATGCTCCTTTAAAATTTTTTCCTAGAAGCTAAATGCCCATCTGAGCTGATTTTGTTCCTAGTTCTTGGGAATGGTGTTCAGGACCAGTTCTTAGGATAAAGTTGTTTGTGGTCACTGGGTTTGGATTGCAGTTTGGCACAAATCTTGAGAAAGTGACTTGACTGATGGCATGCCAAACCATGATCTGAGCTCATAGCAGAAGTCTTGCACGACTGTACCAGTTATGACAAGTGGGAATACTGGCATCTGAGCTGGAGGGTGGAGGGGGGTAAGAGTGAAAGGAGCACTGGGGACCTTGTGGTCGTGAGTTTGAATGGCTTCAACTGGATTCCCCACCGCCATTTGCATGCAGGGTAGGGAGATAAATAACACTCAGGATCACATTTCAACGGCGTTGAGTTGCACTCAGGCATAATAGGAAGTCCTGTGTTCCTTGGCACGTGTAGGAACGTTTCCATTTGAAAGGCATGACTGAACCTGAAGCGACAAAGGCACGAATGCCGCACACTTAAAAACAAATATTTGCTTCATTTGGACTGCTATCATTTCCAAACGACACGTTGAACCGCGGTCATTAGACCCCTTTAAAAAATAAGATCAGAGATAGACCTCATGTGCAGGAAACCAAATTGGAGTTAATATTTTTCATGTGGTGAATTTGCAGCCACAGTGCGAGAGTTTTCTTCAAGCTTTGCTTGGCATTAAAGAACAGTTACTCCAGTATGCCTCAGAGAAAACACAGTGGTTGTTCAACATTCTGTATTGTCACTGGAGCCCAACTAATTTAAATATCTCTGTTGCTCTTGGAGAAGTTTTCTGTCTTCTGTTCAACTCGAAGGGCTTTGTTTTGATTCTGTATTTTTCTCCAGGCATTCACAAGGACAAAGATAAACCTCCGAGCTTCACTCTTGTCCTTGAGACTTTGAGGCATACCTTGACAGATTACCAGAACAAGCTGGAAGATGCATCTAATGAGGTAACGCTTGCACTGTTTGGCTCCTTACACATAGCCTTCGGCCCCCAATACTAGAGATTCCTTGCTTGTTACAGAGGTCAAAACACTGGGAATGTTGAGTTGACAGCTTCACAGATAAGAAAAAGAAATAATCTTTTGTCACTGTTCTTCCTCTAAGCTTGCCCTATGGTCATGATTCACTTAAACTTCGGAAACTCTTCAGCTGTGTGCTTTTAAAAATATAAATATATACACATCAAGCAAAGCATTGTGCTTCCCAATTATTTTTAGTGAATACACATGCATACCTGATGCCTATCATCCACTGCTTCTTTGAAGGCTTTAGCATAAATATATAAAGTGCGATTTTGGCATAAATACCTTAAAGTGATTACAGGTGAATAAACGTGCATGCTTTTGCATTAGGAAAACAATTACGTTACAAGTTGAGATCCTTTGTACTGCTTTGAATGTTCTGTGAGTTTTTAAGTCCTGCTGGAGAGAGCTGGCTGCTTTGTTAAAATTATCCAGCATAGGAATTTTTAATTTATTAAAGTGTTTATAATGATTGAGATACCCTGTATTTTAGTACTTTAGCGCAGGAACAGAAGTTCATTAAACACATACTTTTTATGTCGGTTTAGTCTCATTAACTTCATTAGGTGCTAAATGGAACTTAAATCAAATTACTTCATCTGAACTGAGTTATGGATTGGTCTGTGATATGTCCTAGCTATATTCAACTGCTTGCCAGGGTGGGTTTTTCCCCCCTGTTTATCCTGGAGCTTAAACTGTTCAATGGCAGTATAATTGAAAACTGCCCCGGGACCTTAAGGTGAAGGGTAGGCAATAAATGATAACAACAACAGTTCAGGAGCTTGCACCGAGTGATTACTCTGTGTTAGAATTTATGAGAGACAATTGTTTTTGGACAAAAGCAAGGGGAAATCAAAATGAATATATATATATATATATCTCTCTGTGTGTATATATATATATATATATATATATATATATATATATAGTGGTACCTCAGGTTACATACGCTTCAGGTTACATACGCTTCAGGTTACAGACTCCGCTAACCCAGAAATAGTGCTTCAGGTTAAGAACTTTGCTTCGGGATGAGAACAGAAATCGTGCTCTGGCAGTGCGGCAGCAGCTGGAGGCCCCATTAGCTAAAGTGGTGCTTCAGGTTAAGTACAGTTTCAGGTTAAGAACGGACCTCTGGAACGAATTAAGTACTTAACCCGAAGTACCACTGTGTATTTTCAGTATTTTCACGGTTCAGTATTTTAGAAATACACACACACACACACACACACACATTTCTAAAATACTGAACCGTAAGAATGTTAAGAAGCATTTTTGGTCCGTTATAGTAAATAATTGCAAGCAGCCAAATCGCAAAATCAAGTATGCTGGAGCATTTCAGAGGGGCACAAAATAAAGTCATATCTGTACACGGCAGCCCCTGTTAGGTCTCTCCTGTTGACAACCCACATGTTTAGCAGCCTTCCGAGGCCTAGGATTGAGCGACCAGACGCAGGATATCCACTGTGAATTTTTATTTGGGAGGCTGAATGGCACCTGATCTTCAGCGCCGCTGAAAAGTCGACTCAGCAGGCCTTGGCTCGGGAAGGTTGTTTTGTTGTGAAATGATGCCAGAGACAGCGGTGGGGGAGACCAAGGGGGTGGCTGTTAAGAAAGCAGAGAGAGTGTTCTGTCAGCAAGAAGAATGAACTGTCAAGGAAAATGAATCGCAAGCAGTGCGGGGCCAACTGATGACCTGCCACAAGACTTCCCAGTAGGACTGCCGGTGCTCGACCCTGAAGTTGTCATATGGAGCCAGAGACCACTGAGAGCATGATATGCAGATGGGGCAGCTCTATGCCCTTCTTCCCTTTCCCTCACCGAGAGTGTCTTCCAGCTCTCTTTCCCTTTAATGTAATTAGTAACTAAACTTTCTGGAAAAACAACAACCACAAAAAAAATTAGATAATCTCTAGGCATGTTCATTCAAAACCCAGTCCCCTTGTTGCACCTTGCATAGCTTCTTGGGCTTGTAAAAGAGTGTTAGCTGCTTATACACAAAGATCCACGCAGCTTTTTCCTGCTTCATGTATTTTGGATGTGTATAGAGTGGACGCTGGGGTTGCGAACGTGATCCGTGTGGGAAGGACGTTCGCAACCCACAGCGCATGCACGGGTCGCGATTCGGTGCTTCTGCGCATGCGTAAAGTGCAATTTAGTGCTTCTGCCCATGTGCAAGTGTCGAAACCTGGAAGTAACCAGTTCCGGTACTTCCGGGTTCGGCACGGTGCGCAAGCCGAAATTGCGCAACCCAAAGTGTCTGTAACCTGAGGTATGACTGTATTAATCATGACCATTGGGCTTGTTCTAGCACATTTTAAAAGTATACATCGAGCCGCACTTGGGCTGAAATCCGTACATCCTTGCTTGCAAAGTCCCATGGAACTCAAGAGCACTTACTCCTGAGTAGACATGCACAGGCTTGCAGAGTTGAGAGGTTAATGATTTTATTGGAACCCAGTCGTGGCTGACAGTTAGAAAATACACTTTGTGTAGCTTTAGGTGACGCCGGTTAGAGGGAATACCGTGGAGAGCGAAACTGCGATATAATAAAAGAGGAAACATGCTAAACTAGAAAAACATCAAGGCTTACACTGACAAGTATTATGGCAATGGACGCTCTGTTCAGTGAGAGTTACTGCTAGAAAAGTCAGTGTGCATAGGATCGTACTTCATCTGTCAGCAATTATATTGCAATTTTATTATTCCTTCTCACCTATCCCTCCCAGCTAAAGAGAATGACAGTTGTGTATGAGAAGATGGCAAAAGAGTTTGAAGCTTCCCAACACCAGCTAAATTTTCAAGCTCAAGAACTTCAGGTATCTCTATATTAACATCCCTAAATGTTTCGTCACATTAAATATATTTCCAGTGTGTTTCATCTTGGTGGGGAAAGGAGCTCCTGAAAAACATTTGTTTGGGTATTTCATGAGCTTCAGTAGGCTTAAAGGTAAAGGGACCCCTGACCAATTAAGTCGAGTCGTGACTGACACTGGGATTGCAGCGCTCATCACGCTTTATTGGCTGAGGGAGCTTCTGGGTCATGTGGCCAGCATGACTAAGCCACTTCTGGTGAACCAGAGCAGCGCACGGAAATGCCGTTTACCTTCCCGCCGGAGCGGTACCTATTTATCTGTTTGCACTTTGACGTGCTTTCAAACTGCTAGGTTGGCAGGAGCAGGGACCGAGCAACGGGAGCTCACCCTGTCATGGGGCTTCGAACCACCGATCAGAGATAGGCAAGCCCTAGTCTCTGTGGTTTAACCCACAGCGCCACCTGCGTCCAGAATAAATGGCTTAGTCCAGAATACCGTATTTTTGCTCTATAAGACTCACTTTTTCCCTCCTAAGAAGTAAGGGGAAATGTGTGTGTGTCTTATGGAGCGAATGTAGGCTGTACAGCTATCCCAGAAGCCAGAACAGCAAGAGGGATTGCTGCTTTCACTGCGCAGCGATCCCTCTTGCTGTTCTGGCTTCTGAGATTCAGAATATTTTTTTTCTTGGTTTCCTCCTCCAAAAACTAGGTGCATCTTGTAGTTTGGTGCGTCTTATAGAGCGAAAAATACGATAAATGGTTTAGGGCTGATAACCTGTCGCTGAAGATATGATAGAATGCCAGAATGTTGTTCTAACCAACTTTTTGCTGGAGAAGTTTAACCAAAGGTGCCCTGTGCAACTGGAAAATCGATTCAGCTGTGCAAGGTGACCTCCAATTTCTGCCGCAGCCCCTCATGCCATGTCATACTCAAGAGTCCTTTGCGGGGGGTGGGAGAGAAAGAGGTCAGCAAGGAAGAGAAATAGATGGGGGAACCCCATTCCAAAAGCAGTGTTCCACTCTTGCTTCTCTGAACCCAATACAAACCTATTTTATTTTTTTATTTTCCTCATTGTGTTTCCTTAATTCTTGTGCCTACAGTGTGAATCTTAGCCTTAAAAGTATTCTTGTTCTTGTCTGAATAGTCGTCTTTTCGTTTAGAGGAGTCAGGTATATCCTGTTGACTCTTGACAGAGGTACCATGTGCCCCCCTATCTGGGCTTAATACTGTCACCCCACCCATCCACCCTTAACTTTTGAAGTGTTTCCATGGGGGAAACCTCCCAATTTCTGGAAAGTTGAACCCTTGCAGATTTTGGAAATGGTGTCTCTAGATATGTTTGTTAAAACACTAGAAGTTTGTAGGGTGGTTGTAGGGAGGAAAAACATGGTTTCATAGAAACCGCTCCATTATTATTATCCAACTCTGGGGTTAAACTCTGTATTAGTGGTAGTAGTTGTTGTTGTAGATTATAACTGGAATAAATGGCTTTCCTTATAGATATTTGAATATGTGCATTTGACTGCAGATTTCATTATTTATTATTTATTTATTTATTCCCCAGCCAGTCTTTAAACAAAAGATTAAAAATACAGTGGTCCCTCGAGTTACAAACACCTCAGGTTACAAACGCTTCAGGTTACAAACTCTGCTAACCTGGAAGAGTTACCTCGAGTTGAGAACTTTGCCCCAGAATGAGAACAGAAATGGTGTGCTGGCAGCACAGTAGCAGCAAGAGGCCCCATTAGCGAAAGCACGCCTCTAGTTAAGAATAGTTTCAGGTTAAGAACGGACCTCCGGAACAAATTAAGTTCATAACTAGAGGTACCACTGTACATTAAAACATCAATCATTATAAACTTCCCTAAACAGGTCTGCCTTCAGATGTCTTCTAAAAGTCTGGTAGTTGTTTTTCTCTTTGACATCTGATGGGAGGGCATTCCACAGGGCGGGTACCACCACCAAGAAGGTCCTCTGCCTGGTTCCCTGTAACTTTGCTTCTCACAATGAGGGAACTGCCAGAAGACCCTCGGAGCTGGACCTCAGTGTCCGGGCAGAACAATGGGGGTGGAGACGCTCCTTCAGGTATATTGGGCCAAGGCTATCAAGGCAGAGGAAGGATGCTTTGCTTCTGTTACCTCTTCTGTTTTCTACCGTGTCATTTTTAGGAAGTGAAAAATAGCCTTGCTGGCGCCAACCAAGAGTTAACCCATTGGCAAGCCAAGAGTGCGGATAGAGAATGTTTAATAGCCACTTTGAAAAAGGAACTTCAGAATCTACTGCACTGCTGGGAGAAGGAGAAAGTGCGTTGTGAAGAATCCGAACATGATATCCAGAAGCTTGCTCAAGCTTATGAGAAAGATACGGAGGTATTATCAGGAACAAGATGTCTGTCCAAATGCATCTTTAATCCTAGCGTCTCACATTTGCATATATCGGATGACTCGTTTGTAGATTTAGATTCCACAATAAGATATTACATTACGGCATGGCTTCTGCAAGGCCCATATGTGATTTTACTTCTGCCATTTAGTATTTCAGTTTTTTAAAAAATATTATGGAGCTCTTGAGAAGAGACATAAGTGTATTTTAAGAAACATGTCTAGGGTTGGGGGTGTTCTATACATATTTTTAGCTCCTGCTTTGCTAAATCAAACATATACATTTGAAACATATCTGCATTTGGAACGGATTAGCTTTGCAATCCCTTGGCACTAATTGCTATTAACTGTTTCAAATGACAAGCAAAATATGCAGCAGGGCAGGTAGGATTCTGGGTCATCTTACGCGCCCACCAACCAAGTAAAACTAGTTTCCTGTTTTTTGGGTAGCGGCAGATTACGGTCTGCTGTGTACAATAATTGTTTCATGAAGTGTTATTTTGAAACACGCTTTCTACCATGTTGTTTATCCTATTTTTAAAAATACACAGCATGCTTGCACTTAGTTGTTGTTGTTGCTGGTTGGTTGTTGTTTTTCTTTTTTGCACACACAACTTTTCCTGCGCTAGGTACATCAACTGTATTATTCTTTATCTAAATTGTGCTGCATATTGAGCTCATTACTCTAACAAATACGAGCGGGAATGCCAAGTGAGTAAAAAGGAAACATTCTTTCCACCCTTCTAACAGTCTGGGATTTAAATTGTGTCCATATGGACCGGTTGGAATTGTTCTTCTCATCAGATAGTGATTAAAGTAGAGGAAACTAGAAGCCTGACTATATTGTAAAGTCAGCGTGTCTACAGCGTTGTGGTTGGGTTCGACATGTGTGAATTGATTCTGGGACCTTGGATTCCTTCTTCAGGCCAAACGGATGATTACCATGCTTGGTTTATCACAGCCCAAGCAAAAAGGACACAATGGCGACAGATTAAATTAACAACGAGAAGCCAAAGATTGGGTGGAAAGGCTTTTTGTTAATATTTCACTGTGCCTTGTTGGTGGTTTCCCACGAGGGATTTAAAACACCAAAATATGGTCGAGGGACGGGGAAGAATCACAATAGCAATCCCATTCTTAATGCCTTTGTAAAATCTCTTTGGAAACGTTCTGAGTTGGACTGTGTCTAAAGCATACTGGAAGCCGTGGAAATCTTTTTTACTGAACCTAGTGGGGTTTGGATCGGGATTCTGGCTTTTGGTTTGGACTTGGAGAAAAACTCTTAAATCAGTTTGCATCACGAGAAATGCTGCAAGATGCAGTTCTTCTGCCCTGTAGATTGATGAAAAACCAGAAGAATTGTCAGAGAGCTATAATGTTGGCTCTATAGCTAATAATAGAATTACAGAATTATGGAGTTGGAAGGGGATTCAAAGGCCATCTATTCCAACCCCCTTCAGTGCATGAATCTCGACTAAAGCATCCATGACAGATGGCCATCTAACATCTGCTTAAAAGCCTCCAAGGAATGAATAGTCTAATTTGTTTTCCCAAATATATTTGTGTTGTAACCTATGTACAGTGGTACCTCTGGTTGCGAACGGGATCCGTTCCAGAGCCCCATTCGCAACATGAGCAGAATGCAACCCGTGTCTGCGGCTCGCGATTCGCCGCTTCTGCACACGCGCATGACGTCATTTTGAGCGTCTGCACGAGCGGCGAAACCCGCAAGTAACCTTTCCCAGTACTTGCGGGTCGCCGCGGGATGTAACCTGAAAAGACATAACCTGAACCAAATGTAACAAGAGGTATGACTGTACTGAATACAGTTAATGCAAGAAAAAAACCCAAATTACTGTATTTTTTGCTCTATAGGACGCACCTTGTTTTAGATTGGGAGAACAAGGGGGGGAAAATCTCCCCCTCTCTGCGCAGCGCCATTTCAGCAAAGCGGCAGGAGAAACATTTCCCCTGCCGCTTCGCTGAAGGGGTGCTGCGCAGAGAGGGGGATAATTTTTTTTTCTTGTTCTCCCCCTCTAAAACAAGGTGTGTTCAGTGCATTCAAGGTGCATTCAGTCGCCTTCAGTGAAGGCAACCTGAAGCCTCCGGAGCGCAGCAGGAGTTCCCGCTGCGCTCCGGAGGCTTCCGGCGGCTACCTTGGAAGCCTGGAGAGCGAGAGGGGTCGGTGCGCACCAACCCCTCTCGCTCTCCTGGCTTCAGTGAAGGCAACCCGAAGCCTCTGGAGTGCGGCGGGAGTTCCCACCGCGCTCCTGAGGCTCTGGGTTCCTTTCGCTAAAGCCAGGAGAGTTATGGAGACCTAAACTCGCAGCTGCCTTTTTCAGAAGCTGACCCGCCTAACACTCAGTTTGTCGCTTACCCAAAGTGTTACTGTGGTCTTTTTATTGCTTGCAGTCGAACCTCGGTTGTTGAAAGTAATCTGTTCCGGAAGCCCGTTCGGCTTCTGAAACATTGGACAACCGAGGCGTGGCTTCCGATTGGTTGCAAGAGCTTCCTGCCCTCAAGTAGAAGCCACGTTGGACATTCAGCTTCTGAAAAACGTTTGAAAACCGGGGCATTTACTTCCGGGTTTTCAACGTTCGAAACGTTCAAAAACGGAGCCGTTTGGGAACCAAGGTTTGACTGTATTAGATAACTGCAATCAGCATCTCATTAACAGATTCGAAAATATGTTGGCTATGGTTTGCACAATTGTGCGGGGTCTGATCCTGCGTCTCTTCATTCTGGCCTTTGCCAGAGAGAAAAGCAGGCGCCCTGGCTTCTAGAAAGTGTCTGCAGGATCAGCGTGTGTGTGTGTGTGTGTGTGTGTGTGTGTATAATGGGCAATTATCTGTTTTCTGATTTTGACTAATGATTGGAGCATAGGTCATATATTCCTTTGGAACACACACATTATTGTTTACATGACGTATTTCATTGGACTCTGACTCCATTTACACTTATTTCTCTCTCCTCCCCCCCCCCCACTTTTTCTTCCTTTTTATTAAATCCCGTCTCGCAGGAGAAGCTAACCTTCCTCCACACTTTGTACCAGCACTTGGTAGCGGGCTGCGTTCTTCTTAAACAACCAGAAGGCATCCTGGATAAATTCTCCTGGCCAGAGCTTTGCACAGTCTTGCAGGAGAATGTTGATGCCCTGATCTTAGACCTCAACAAGGCTAATGAGAAGGTACTGTCCTCAGGCACCAGCCGACTCTATTAAATCCAGTGACATTTGTCCACATCACAGTATCGTTAAAAAGGACTGACATTCATCTTATTTCAAAAAGAATTTGGATGTTAATAATTCAATACCGTTAATTACGGCTTGTCTACAGCTCGGTTTGATGCCATTGCTGTGGGCATGTAAATGTGACTGAAGTCTTTATGAAGTCTCTAAGCTCCAGCTTCTATGCAGGACTTGCTAATACTACTAGCCAGTGTTAGCCACAGGGACCTAATTAAAAGAAAATAAATTAAT
Organism: Podarcis tiliguerta; assembly: GCF_965153285.1. Lineage (NCBI taxonomy): Eukaryota > Metazoa > Chordata > Lepidosauria > Squamata > Lacertidae > Podarcis > Podarcis tiliguerta. The sequence goes on from NC_139550.1 coordinate 24,481,610, forward strand.
CTTACTGATGAAGCTATTCAAAGAACTTAGTCATTTACACTAATAAACCAACTCTTTATCTCGGCATAAAACAGAAACAAAATGCAGCGACTGGAGGAACATCATCTTTAAAATATTTGCTTGCGAATTGGAGGAATTATTTGGAGAGTGTTCCCCAGAAATGGCCCAGGCTCTTCTTTGATATGCTTACATTTTGTACATATAATGCAGGGTGTAGTGATAAATACATCATGAGTTTAAAGAAGATAAATATTTTCCTCAAGGGAGGCCGCGGCAGTGAAGTTCTTGAATATGCCGTGTGGTTTTCGCTGAAAATAAATAATTCCCTCATTTTGTTATGATGAAGTGGCTCGACGGCCTTAGTTGTAATGCTTCTCCAGACTTCCATTCCTGGCTCATTGGCTGAGCTGCAGTTGCGTTCTGCGGTCTAGTAGCAAAGTTTCAGATTTTGGCCTCACTCCGGAGGAACGGGGAGGAGGAAATGTTTTGTATCGGCCAGAACTCATTTCAAGTCTAGGATGAAGGGATGGTTTAAGTCTACACCTAAGAGCCAAGCGAACGCACTAAGGAAATTTCGTTTGAAATATTGCCCCCCGCCCCAAAGTAGTTAATTCAAACTGGTAGTCGAAAAAGCACTTTGAAGCTCTGCAAACTGCTGAATAAATGCCTCGGTCAGCTAAGTGGTTGAGGATGGTCGTGACTGGGACTTAACTGGAGATGAATTACTACCCAGTGTATAGAAACTGCAGTTGTATACTTTCTTTGGGTTCTTTCCCACATGCTTTTTCAATCCTGTCAGATTCCCAAAGTGGAATTAAAAGATTGTAAACATGTAAATAGAATTGCAAGCAGGGAAAAAAGTAGAATTCAATCAACAGCCAGCATTAAAACATTTAGTAAAATGTGGGGTATACAAAACCTGCCTAAAAATAAAGGTCTTCAAAAAAGAAGGGAAGCTCCTAGATCTTTCACAGGGTGCTGAGAAGATTCCAAAATCGCAGCACCCCAAATGCGCATTGAAATAGCCAAAAAGGAAGGCATTGCCATCATTTTGTAAGATGGAGCTGGTTCAGTTTCTCACCCAAGCAGCACAGAGAAGTTCAACACTCCCAAATCCTCTTCTTGTTTTTATTAAGCCTAGTTTTGAAACAAACCAAAAGGTAACCTCATTATCGGTTAATCATGAGGCTGGATTAACTTTAGTTAACTAGGGAGTGCTGCTTCCCAAACTACTTTTTCTGTAATAAATATTCTCATCTACAGTTGCATAAAACGAATACGTTTGGCCTTGCTGTCTAGGTTACAGTATTTTTCGCCCTATAGGACGCACTTTTTCCCCTCCAAAAATGAAGGGGAAATGTGTGTGCGTCCTATAGGGCGAATGCAGGCTTTCGCTGAAGCCTGGAGAGCGAGAGGGGTCGGTGCGCACCGACCCCTCTCGCTCTCTAGGCTTCAGGAAGCTATCCGCAAGCCTTGCAAGCCCGGTGGGAGTTCCTGCGGGCTCGCAAGGCTTGCGGGCAGCAGCCTGCAGCCCAAAGCACGGGGCGCACTGCACAGCGCCGCACAAGCTCCGGGGACAGCGGGGAGGCACAGCGCACCTTCCCGCTGTCCCGCGATCTGGTTTGAAGACTGGTGGCAGGGAGAAGCGCGCTTCTCCCCACCGCCAGCTCCACAAGCTCGGGGAACAGCAGGGAGGTGGAGCGCTGCCATCCCGCTGTTCCCCGACCTGGTTTGGGCTTCAGGCAGATATCCGCAAGCGTGGGAGCCCGGCAGGAAGTCGCGCTGGTCTCCCAAGGCTTGCGGAGAGCTGCCTGTTTTGGGGGCTGGGGTCGGGGGAAGCTCGGGTGTCCCCCGCCCCAGTCCCACGCCTGGGGGAATTTTTTTTTTCTTTATTCCCCCCCCCCAAAAAAAACCATAGGTGCGTCCTATGGGCCAGTGCGTCCTATGGGGCGAAAAATATGGTATCTGCATTAAAACAAACCTAGAGGCATGCCAATTTAAGCACATTTCCTTAACACCCGACACACAACCGCTTTTAAATCTTTGAAATTCTGACAGGAGTGAATCACCTGAACCATCAAACAATAATGACAGAACTTAATCTGTTTTCAGGAGTTGTTGTTTTGAGAAATAGAGCAACTGTATATGTTAAAAGCCGGGTGGGGTACTAATAAATTATTATTATTATTATTATTATTATTACTATTACTACTCTCTAAAATTGTGCATATGCTTATCCATTGGGTATAGCAAATATGTAACTCTTTCCCCATCAGATGAGTTTTTAATATGTCTATATTCACGGTTTAATTAATTCAACAGGAAAATCACTTCACCTAGCATGCTGCTTTACAAGGCAGTTTGCTTTCTTCAGTGCCTAATCACAGCACAAGAATCTGCCCAATCCATCATTTGGGCCCTGTTACTGATTTGCAACAGGAAAGGTGGCGAGTGAGTAAAGAACTCAGTGCAGGGAGAGATTAGCTGCCAAACCCGCCTGAAGACTGATGGACGGGATCTCTAGAGCAGACATAGGCAAACTCCGACCCTCCAGATGTTTGTGGCTACAATTCCCACCATCCCTGACCACTGGTCCTGTTAGCTGGGGATGATGGGAATTGTAGTCCCAAACATCTAGAGGGCCAGAGTTTGCCTATGCCTGCTCTAGACCCTACTATAGTGGTGTTGCGTCTTTTGCTGGTGCCCAGGGCGTACCTGCAGGGCAGAACACAAGAGGATGAACACACAGCCCGCGCCAGCTCACCCTTTGCCACCCACACCACTGGGTGGGCACGGGGCACAGAGGGTTCACAGGGCTGTGCTGCACCACCTGCTCAGGCGGGGGGGGGGGAGCCTGGCCAACCAACATGGGCCCTGGTGTGCTCACAGCAGGGCACCCATTCAGAGACCCCTGATGGCAGGCTGGGGAGGACTGGGATCCCTGCATGGGGACGCCTGGTTTGTGCCCTCTCAAAATCGTTTCGTCAGAAACACCATAGCCAGACACTAGAGAGACCTGTCAGGAGTAATCATGGACCAATGGTACCAAATAGTATGGGGAAAAGTTTTATTAGAAAAACTAACCAATAAACTGGACGCTGGTGGTGCTGTTGGTTAAACCACAGAGCCTAGGACTTGCTGATCAGAAGGTCAGCGGTTCAAAAGCACGTCAAAGTGCAAGTAGATAAATATGTACCGCTCTAGCGGGAAGGTAAACGACGTTTCCGTGCGTTGCTCTGGTTCGCCAGAAGTGGCTTAGTCATGCTGGCCACATGAACCAGAAGCTGTACACCGGCTGCCTCGGCCAATAAAGCGAGATGAGCGTCGCAACCCCAAAGTCGGCCACGACTGGACCTAATGTTCAGGGGTCCCTTTACCTTTACCTTTAACCAATAAACTGAAACTGATACGGGGACAAATGGAAGAAGACGCCTTCACTCTGGTACGGCTCCCCTTTATCACATACACAGCCCAACAAGACAAGGACAAGAATCCACCAACAGCATACAAATCAATGTGGCTAATCTGATTCAAAAACACCCACCCACCCAACTCACACATGAAAACAAAGTTCACTACAGCCAATCAAATACAACGAACCACACCCTAGGCCAGGGATCAGCAAACATTTTCAGCAGGAGGCCGGTCCACTGTCCTTCAGACCTTGTGGGGGGCCGGACTATATTTTTTTTGAGGGGGGGGATGAACAAATTCCTATGCCCCACAAATAACCCAGAGATTATTTTAAATAAAAGCACACATTCTACTCATGTAAAAACACTAGGCAGGCCCCACAAATAACCCAGAGATGCATTTTAAATAAAAGGAAACATTCTACTCAGTAAAAACACACTGATTCGTGGACCATCCACGAGCCTGATTGAGAAGGCGATTGGGCCAGATCCAGCCCCTGGGCCTTAGTTTGCCTACCCATGCCCTAGGCCAGTGGTTCTCAACCTGTGGGTCCTCAGATGTTGTTGGACTACAACTCCCATCATCCCTGAGCTCTGGCCTTGCTAGCTAGGGGTGATGGGAGTTGTAGTTCAACAACATCTGGGGACCCACAGGTTGAGAACCGCTGCCCTAGGCCAACCCCAACTTCTCTCACCACCAAAGGAACACAAGCAAATAGTCAAGAGCGTACAAGCGATGCTGACACAAAACCGCACACATACATTAAGTAAAATAGAAACATCACCACCCAACTCCACCCCACTCACCATGGCCCCCTCCACCTCTTCCCCCCTTTTGTAAACCAATAAATCTTTAATAAAAAATATGTTTAAAAAACCCGCCATGTATCCGGGCCCCCCTGTCGTCGTCCCCACTACACCCCTGAGCTCCTGGCTTGTTTCTTTCACTAGTGTGGGTCTTTATGCTGAGACTTTTGGAAGATAAACCGATAGTGAAGCCTGTGTACTAGTTTATTATCGGAATTTTCATTTGTGCAATGTGAGTCAGAAATCTGGATGTAGTTGGCTTTTCACTGTTACCAAAGAGCTCTTGATTTCCCCCCGGGTTGTGGGGTTCGGCCCACGATGTTGAATACTTTTCCAAGTGCCCTGGTTTAAGTTAGGGCTGGGAATATACCCATAAAGAATGCTAAACAAAGATTTTCTTTCATGCTTATAACCATGCAGATATCTCACCTTGAGTATGTTTGTAAGAACAAGTCTGATACGATGAGGGAGCTTCAGCAGACCCAGGAAGACACTTTCAGCAAAGTAACGGAACAGATGAAAGCTCAGGAAAGCTGTTGGCTGAAGCAGAAGAAGGAATTGGAACAGCAATATTCTGGGCTCCTCGGGGAAGTTCATGCAAGGGCACAGGTACAATATTTCTGCCAGGAAACCATAAACTTCTAAAAGTATTCTTTAAATATTTAGTATATTATTTCAGTGGTTTGAGTTCCAAACCAATTTTAAATTGCTTGGGAATATCTGTGTGCTTAAAGAAACGATTTTCTTTCTCTCTCTTTTTGGTACTATTAACTTCTACTTTCTTTAGGAAGTGTATGAATTTGTGTGAAGGCATTCCAGAACTTGCATTGTTTAATTGGATCCTGCAGTTGTATTTCCCATTTAGTTACCATGCGAAAGTTACCTGCAGAGTGAAAACATTGGCTTCTTTGTGTTATTACGCGGAGCACCAGATGCTTTCGCCTCTTGGTGATTGCTCTTCCTACGGTGCGGTAGAATTAAACTTATTGAAATTCACTTTATGCTGAACTGTGTATCAGGCATCGGTTCATAGGCTAGTTGCCGTAACAAAAGGTGGTTAAACACATAGAAACAGTCTGCACTCTTGTGAGCGAGGTAGCAAGATAAAGTAGTCTTGGCATAAGCTATTTATCCTAGCTAAAGGTGATGGCACCCCAAGGATGCCACTAGCTGTTGGACTATATTTTCTGAGTTTATGAACACTCAAAGGCCATTGACTGTGGCTTTTGTTGTCCTCTGCCCTAAGGTGTAAAGAAGTAGCCACCATGATACTGCAAGAGTTAATTTGTAAATCTTCCATATAATTAATATTCACTTAATGCTTTGTTGTCAGAGAAGCTCAATTGCAGCTAGGAAGCCCAAATACCAGTTCTTTCCTTGAAATTAGAACAATATCCAAACACTTGTTAAAATATTCAAAAGTGTTGACTTGTAGAACATATAGCTAAAGAAGCATATATGCAAAGTATTTACATTTGTGTGCTTATCCAGGCCTACAATGCAAATCTCAGCTAAAGCATCCCTGACAGATGGCAATCCAACCTCTGCTTAGAAACCACCAAGGAAAGAGTCCACCACCTCCCAAGGGAGTTCCACTGTCAAATAGCTCTTCCCATCTTCTTTCCAATGTTTAGTCGGAATATCCTTCCATGTAACTTGAATCCATTAGTTCATGTCCTACAATCAAAAGCAGGAGAAAACAAGCTTCTCTGTCTTCCCTTTAGATATTTGTGTCAGGAGTTCAGCCTACACTCGAGTAGGACCCTGGCAGAGACACATGCCCGACTGGCATGTTCCCTCCCTCCCGGTCGATCGTTCGGGAGCTTCATAAGCCTTCTTCAGCCCGAACATCACAATGACCGATGCCAACAGACATTGGCACACTTAGGGATCCGCAGAGTTTGCGCATCATGCGTTAACAGACCTCAGCAACTCAGCATTTTGGCTAATCTACTTTATTTACATATAAACATACACGGAGCATTGCAACATGGCTCCCTCTCTCTCTAGCATCAGACAGCAGAGAGAAAAAGAACAAAGGACAATAGTCCCACTTCACGGAACACAGTAACACAAACATCCTGTCTCCATCACTTCCCACTCTGTGGAGTCAAAACATACACTGTCATGTGATAGACCAAAATCCCATGACTGCAATCATGGAGCAGGAATTCTAACAATTTGAATAGACATGGCGGTCGCATCTCATCTGTCTCCTCTTTTCCAGGCTAAGCATATGCAGCTCCCTCAGTCATTCCTCATTTGGTTTCCAGATCTTGATCTTCTTCTTCTTCTTCTTCTTCTTCTTCTTCTTCAATTTGTATTCTGCTCTATCTCTGTAGATCTCAGGTTGGTTTCCCTCCTCTGCACATGTTCTAGCTTGTAGAATATCCTTCTTCTCCCATTCTTGGGCATAGTTCTTGAGTGGGTGGGTGGTCACAAACCCGATCCAGGCGCTCTTGGAGGAAACTGGTTTTCTAGATCCATTTAGTCCATTCCCTCATTCGCACCCTCTTTCATGAGCGACAGCCCCCACCCCCTCTTAACATATCCTCAGGTTAAGAACCTGTGGCTGCCTGATCCCATGCTCCTATGCTCTAGCCCCTTAGCCTCACGAAAATAGGATTGCTCTGGTTTAAAGGTTATCCTGAGAGGACGCAGAGTTGTGCAGTGCTTTCCCCACTGCGAAGAAAGAGTAAACGTTGCTGCAAGGCAACAGCTTTGAAATACCCTGAGAAATGCTCAGAACCAAACAACTTTCAGAAAGAGATTGTGGCATAGCCTTCCTTGCGCTGTTCTACAATTGGGACATATTTTATGTCCCCAGCTGTCAAAAACCACCCAGCACATTAGCAAGCACTCTAACCTAGCCTACTCCTGATGCATCATTTTTTAACATTTATGCTGAATTTTAGATTAGGGAAACACTCAAACATTCATTTTCCTCACCTCAGTTCTGAAGTCATGCAGTTTTGGAACATCGGAAGGCAATGACTTTGTTGTAGTCTAGCACCCTTTCGGATTCTGTATAGGGATGTGTAGGAATATCACCACCCAGTAAACACAAAACAGTGTCTTAATAAAACCATTACTGTAGCATAGCGGTTAAGACAAAGATCAGGGAACTTCTGCCGTCCAGTTCAAATCTCACCTTGGCTGTGAATTCCCAGAGTCAAGCTTGCCAACGCTATGGGGCTGAGGCCTCTACAGCCCCCCAATGTCCACAGAGATGGGGCTCAGCCCCCCCCCCAATCTTGAGGAGGAAGTGGAGGCATGGTGGGATGTTGCCCTGACATCCTGCGACCTTGGCAGGATGTCACCCTGGGCCGACCAGCACGGCCTGGAGCACAAATGTCACATGGCTGGCCTTTACCCATGTGACAGTCATGCATGATGTCTGTGACGTCATGTGCAGCTCTTCCCCCAATGTTGGGCACAACTCAGCACCACGCGCCCTGCGGAGTCTTGACTTATCTTCCAGGAATAATAATAGCCTATCAACGTTTCAGGGTTGTTTGATAGATGATAGAGATTATTTACTTGAGCTGAATTGAGCATGTAGGTGCTATATAAATATTAAGCATTGCTATAATATACTGGCTCCCAGTATGTTTCCGAGCACAATTCAAAGTGTTGGTGCTGGCCTTTAAAGCCCTAAATAGCCTCGGTCCAGTATATCTGAAGGAGCGTCTCTACCCCCATCATTCACCCCGGACACTGAGGTCCGGCTCCGAGGGCCTTCTGGTGGTTTCCTCCCTGTGAGAAGCCAAGTTACAGGGAACCAGGCAGAGGGCCTTCTTGGTAGTGGCACCTGCCCTGTGGAGTGCCCTCTCACCAGATATCAAAGAGAAAAACAACTACCAGTCTTTTAGAAGACATCTGAAGGCAGCCCTGTTTAGGGAAGCTTTTAATGTTTAATAGATTGTTCTATTTTAATATTCTGTTGAAAGCCGCCCAGAGTGGCTGGGGAAACCCAGCCAGATGGGCGGGGTATAAATAAATAAATAAATTATTATTATTATTATTATTATTATTACGCAAGGCTTGGGAACTTATCTCCCTCTACAACCTGCTGGGACTCCAGCTCCCATCATTTCCAGCCAGAGTGCCCAAAGGTCAGGAATGATGGGAGTTGTAGTCCAACAACATCGATAGGCCACCTCCTTTACAAACAACTATCTGGTTTTGTGGATATAATCAGAAGCACTGGTACACAGGCAAAAAGATATTCACATAAAAACAAATAATGCAATAGTGAATAGATCTATGGGGGGGGGACGAGACTCGTCAAATAGAAGGGTTGGGGGATTCTCTAGGGCAAGGGATGCCCCTCCCTTTGAAGAATTGACTTGCTTTATGAAGGAGCAGGACTGTTATCAGAAGAGGTGAATTAGTTGAAGACTATCATGTGTTCAGTGGAATCAAAGTGAGGGTTGTAAGAGAGGAAAATAAAATAGTTGAAATAAAGTGAAGTCCTTTGAAGCCCAGGTGTCATTAAGTCTCCAGTTTGCAGTCTTGTCTTCTTGCCAACATAAAGGATAAAGACCCAGCAAGAAACAGGATAAAATAGAGTTGTACTCTCCAGGGGAGTGACTAATTTTTTTAAAGGGTTCTTGAAGTCCGCAGAGTGCCGTAACCCAGGGAGCCACCTCTCAAAGCTGCTCCTCTCCATGAAGTCGGGCTGCCAGTCTTTCAAGGCACAGAATCTCGCTGTTCCTTTCAAGAAATTGTACTTTTAAGGTTCTGAGGAAATATTAGAAGCAACGTAGGTTTGGGCACAAAACAATTACAAGCTGCTGAAGGGGGGGGAAACGCAGCCTGTGCGTCTGCATTTATATGGCAAAGGAAGGAAGATTGCTGTACAGTGGATGCTCGGGTTGTGAATGTGATCTGTGCGCGATGCACATTCACAACCCGCAGCGTCCGCAACCTGCGCATGCGCGGGTTGCGATTTGGTGCTTCTGCGCATGCGCAAACCACCGAAACCCGGAAGTAACCCGTTTAGGTACTTCCAGGTTTCGGCGGTCCGCAACCTGAAAAAACGCAACCTGAAGCATCTGTAACCCGAGGTATGACTGTACTTTTAGATAGATAGATAGATAGATAGATAGGTAGAGTGATACTGAGCCTACTTGTTTTTAGTAACAGATGTCCGCTGAGCTTTCCTTTTTGACTCTGTATGAGTTTATATTTGCCTTCTTAAATTCTGGACGTTTCATCTCTGAGGGCCAAGATCCGCGAGTTGTTTGCATTTGCTTCCTCCTCCCCCACCGCACTCCCCAAATTCTGGTTACTTTTTTGCTACTTCTAGAAGCAAAAATCAGTTTCTAATAATTCTGTAGTTTCTGGGCTGATGTTCAGGTTTCATTTTGAAGTATTTTGTTAAGTGCGTTTCCAGGATTGTAGGGATTAATTAATGTAATTAGCCCTTCCATTTTTGCCTAACGGGAAATACTAATATCGGTTCTGTATAACATTTTGCATACATTATTCATGTATGTGTATATAGCCAGAGATTGGGGTGTTTGGTATACTCTTTCCCCATGAATTGACACCTTTTTAAGCTCTGGCTGTTGGTTATTTATGCAGTCCCCATCACATTTTTCACTTATTTTGGAAGATGTGTTCCTTTTTAGCAACTGGCCGCCTTCAGTGTTCCTTCTCCCTCTCCCTTTTACAAAGCGCATGGTATTTTCTTCCAAAAGACACAAGCAAGCTTTCTTGAACAGAGATTGCGTTGACACAGCAACTGAGAACTGCAGTCAAAGTACACGTCACTATGAAGATTGTGTCGGTTGTTTTGTATGGATGAGTTGCTTTAAAGCAAGCAGATGTGCTTGGGTTTAATCTACATCAATTGCTTGTGGAACCTTAAGTGATTCCAATGCCAATCTCATGTAAAAGTGGGGTCCAAATTAATGTGAGTGTTGTGGACAGGGTTGCGGACATCTGCCCAGATTTAGTTCCCGCAACAGCCATGGCTTCTTAAATGGGGGAAGAATTAGCCACACGCCCTGTGGGTTGTATCCAGCACTGTGCACAGAGAGTACCTTTAACGCAGTGGCACCTCCCTTTCTTCTCCTCTCCCTTTGCACCCTCTAAATCTGATCTGGAGGGTCCTTTAACTCTCTGGAGCAGATTTTGAGGGTGTGCAGGGGTGACGGCAGTTGCAGAGGAGAGGAGGTGAAAGTTCCATTGCACAAGTGAAGCCTGCCTATTACAAGTCAAGAAAGGCTTAACCGCCTTAAGATCTCCATGGAGAGCTTTCTCTGCAATTCTCTTTTGACAATTCGGTTGATAGGGTTGCCAAAATGGAAGCAAGGAAATGGTCATTCAGAAGAGCTACCTGTTTTAAGTGTTCATTGGTTAATTAACTATTGTAATAATGCTTCCTTTCTGTGAGCTTGAATTATGCGAATTTTCACTTCCACTCACATTTTTGTAATTGCGAATAATGTTTAAAAATGCAGGGTATTGGAATGTAGCTCCCATCAGCCTCAACTAGCATTGTGGCCAAGGGTCAGGAATGATGGGAGTTGTAGTTCAGCAATATCTAGAGGACATCCCATTGGCTAGGCTTGTTGACGATGCGTAATTTCCTGAGACTGTAAAATATTCATTTTCCATTCTGCCAGCGTAGCTTAGATAAAGTAGATAAATGTATTAATAGACCAGGATGCCGATTCAATAGAAAGGCAAACTGTTAGCCTGTCTAGTGAATTGGCATTCAGGGCCATGAATGAATTTAACTTATGCAAATACTGCATACAAAGCTTTTGATTATGTTGAAACTTTGCAATAGGCATCTACATCCATGCTCACTTTCATGGATTGAACGAGTTAGAGGTGTTGCACGCTCTCTCTCTCTCTCTGTATGCATATCACAAAGTATTACTGTGACTTTAATCTCACAATGCTTATTATTCAGTCATTAATTTATGTACTTGTCCGAATTAAGTTTTTGAGCATTCATTGGAATAGCAGGTATTATGTATTTGAAGAATAAAGCAATAAGTGATTGATCAAATAATACAAAGAGCGTTCTCTTGAAAATACAATTCTGCCCGAGACATAATTAATCTGTGAATATATAAGTAGGGGGTTGATTGCAAAGTAATTAAAAGATCACCTTTACTTTCCCCTTTCCAGCTGCTGCCTATCTATTTCTGTCTCTCCAGGTTTTCCCTAGTTTACTATTCTCCTTTGCTAAACTAACTTAACCCAGCCATGTGTCCTGTTCTTTTCTTTAAAAAACAAACACCAAAACCCTAGCATAATTGTTCTTTAAGCCATTGACTTTACTCTTGCTCATAGATAAGATGGTTAAGGATTACTCCACTATTGGCCTGCATTAGCATATTTTTCTGTGTATTGGACAAAGTTTTTTGACTCAAAAATCATGTCAAAAAACTGGGGTCGTCCAATATACGGATAGTAGCATGGGGGGGGGGGGAGAGAAGTGATGCATTGCCAGCCAGCCGGTTAGCAGGAGCGCGACTCCCCCCGATGCCACAGCGAGCGGGGAGCGTTCTGGGGGGTGTTTCCTGCTCGCAGCTGCGTGGGGGGAGAGGCTCAACAACTTTGGGCCATCTCCCCTCATTTTCTTAAAATTGAGTCCCCCCAAATGGGGGGTGGGGTGGTCTTATACATGGGGGCAACTTATGGACGGATAAAATACGGTAGTTGCTATGTTAAGTTGGAAGCGGAAGTCGACACTTGCCCTGGCTCTTAGCGCCATGCAAAGAAGTCAAACTCCTAGTCCGGCTGCTGTCAAAGGCTTTAATGCATAATGCAGATCAGTACCTGGGCAAGGGGCAGGTTACAAGGTAAGGCAGGTACATAAATGGTATACATTTGGCCAGTGGCGGAGCATTTGGCTGCACTGCCCAGGGCAGGTGGGCTCCCAAGGGGGGGTGTGGCGCAGAGGGTGCCCTCCCAGGCACGGGATAGCTGCTTGGGTGCCCAGGGCAGTGTGAGCGCCCTGCAGCCAGGGGTGGAGTAAGCCGCCCATGGCGGACATTTGATGTGCTGCCTACCCACGACTCCCAAGCCTCCACGAATCTGTCAAAATGAAGGGGGAAGGGGGGAATGCTTCTGGCAAAGCGGCACAGCTCCCCCCCTTTACCCCGACGGTTCGGGGTAGGCTTGGGAGTCGTGGGCGGTTGGCGCGCCGAATGTCACCCCCCTCAGTGAGGGCACCTGGGGTGGTGGGCTTCCGGGGCAGTCCGCCCCCATCTCCCCCCTTCCTGTGCCCCTGCATTTTGCTAAGCACAAGTTGAGATGTTGATCCAACAGGTGACATGACGGCTGGATCTTCTTTTTGAAGAGCAGGGCTAGCACAGCATTAGTATAGGAAGTAGCCAAGTTTAGGGCTGGGCGCTATATCGTTCAAAACCAGCTTGAAGTCTGTATCACGATATCAGGTTCATAGTTTTTTTGTGACTTGGCAATATATCGTGAATCACAATGTGTGTTAGGGCTGGGTGCTATAGATAATCCAAAACTGGTTTCAAGTCCATATCGTGATATTGGTCTCAGGATTTTTTTTTGACCTTGGCAGTATGTTGTGAATCGTTGCTGGCGTGACATTTATTTATATTTTAAAACAATCCTACTGAAGATTTTTAGCACTAAAATCCAAAGGCATTTATAAAAAAGGTAATAAAAAGCAATATATCAAAAAAAGAAAAATACCGAAGAGGAAGAAAATACAAAATGGAATACTCATGATTGTTACAGAACACAATGATGTAAAAAAGAGAGGGGGGGGGGCAGAAAAAATAACTGAGATAATGGAAAAGAATAGAAAAATAGATAAAAAGAAATCCTGTCTCCTTATCTGACAATTATTTGTAGCAACAGTTATTCAAAATATTTAACATATGCATTCCAGAGTAGTTTTTTCCTTTTTGCAGGATGTAACTTTTCCCAAATTTCTTTCCCAAGCTCAGCTGTTAACTTTTAGTCACTCAGACAGTGCAATATGGCTGTTGTAAAGTCTTTCTAGTAATCCAAATTAATATTTATCCAGTTTCTATACAGTGGTACCTCGGGTTACATACGCTTCAGGTTACATACGCTTCAGGTTACAGACTCCGCTAACCCAGAAATAGTGCTTCAGGTTAAGAACTTTTAAGAAATCGTGCTCCGGTGGCATGGCAGCAGCAGGAGGCCCCATTAGCTAAAGTGGTGCTTCAGATTAAGAACAGTTTCAGGTTAAGTACGGACCTCCGGAACGAATTAAGTACTTAACCCGAGGTACCACTGTATAAAATTTATTGTAAAGCCCTTTTAAACAGTTGCTGGTGTTATGTTTTAAGGACAGCGCTGCTTCTCTTCTTCCACTGACGAGCATCTTGACTTTTATAGGTTTGGAATATGAGATTAGGGCTTGGTGTTTTGTTTTGTTTTGTTTGTTTTTAATAAGCAGCTTCACTTTCATTGGCTCTTTAGCGAGCTCATAATTTTGAACATGCCTTTCCAGAGCTTGGATTTAATGGGCTGGTTACAGAGCGATGAAGCTTTGGGGCTTTGATGTTCTGGAGTTTGCCGTGTGCCCCATTGCTTCTGCCATTTCTCCCGATTTATAAAGAGGCTGCCGGTTGATTCCGTTCCTTGAAACCCATATCTCCTCCCATATTTGCAGAAATATCAAGAAATGGCAGAGAAAGCCAAAGAGAAGTTTGCCGCCGCCGAAAAGAGGCAGGAGCAGTTGCTCTTTGAGAACTCGCACTTTAAGACCATGTTGACTCAAAACCAAAAAGAGCACATGTCTCTTCTGGCGGCGTGCGCGCTGCTTTCCGGAGCCTTGTATGCGCTCTACAGCCGCTCATGTGCCTTATCGACCCAAAGGGACTTCCTCCAAGATCAAGTCAACACCTGCGACGTTTTCAAGCAAGAGATCCGGACTCTGGCCAACGTTTTGTCCGAGGCCGAGGAAAGGAAGCCGAGCGACGGCCAGGTGAAGAAGCAAAAACATGGCGGCAGCATGATCCACCTCTTCCGCAAGGGCGTCATTGCCGTGCTGGCAGCCAAGAGGCTTCAGCTGTTGGGCCAGTCTTGCAGCTCTCTTTTCTCCTGGGTGGACAGCTTCAGAGAAGGCATAGGAATCTTAGTCTGTGCAGGAGACTCCAAGGATGTGCAGAACCTGTCAAGTAAGATAATCAGCCGGTGATTTATATGTTTGGTGTCAAACTGCACTTTCAGTACTTAAATAACAATTATATTATGCCAAGGCAATGGGGGGCATAGGCTTTATAATTTGAGGGGGGAAATTATGTTTAAGCTGTTAGACCAAATTTAGCGTGTTAATTAAAAGAGCCCCAAACCCCCAGAGACGGTGTTAAATACACAGGAAACACACACACACCCATCTGAAATGATGGTAAACTGAATCTGAATAGACTGTGACCCATTGTGGACCTGATTGTGTTTAGGAAATGCAGAGTACGCTTTCCATGTGGATTCAGGTCAGGCATAGGCAAACTTGGCCCTCCAGATGTTTTGGGACTACAACTCCCATGATCCCTAGCTAACAGAACCAGTGGCCAGTGATGATGGGAATTGTAGTCTCAAAACATCTGGAGGGCCGAGGTTGCCTATGCCTGATTCAGGTCTCCATTCCATGGTTTCTTGTTCCGTAGTATGGCATAGCATGACACCTGCACCAGGGCCAGCCATGGTTAACACAAACGAGATCCCTTCAAATCCAGGGTTTGTAAACCCGGTTCATACTCTTGTTCTGTGAGCTCTGCTGACTAGTTTTAGCCATGGCCATTGCTTCTCCATGGTTAAAACAATCCGCGAAGGACTTAAAGCACGAGATGGGGGCGTGCAAGCCTGTGGCACATGTCTTAACCATGGTTAGGAGATTGGGCTTTTGTGTTGTCCTACAGAGCAACCTAGCAGTTCGAAAACACCCCCGGGTGCAAGTAGATAAATAGGGACCGCTTGCCAGCGGGAAGGTAAACGGCGTTCTGTGTGCTGTGCTGGCTCGCCAGATGCAGCTTGTCACGCTGGCCACGTGACCCGGAAGTGTCTGCGGACAGCGCCTATAGAGTGAGATGAGCGCACAACCCTAGTGTCTGTCAAGACTGGCCCGTACGGGCAGGGGTACCTTTACCTTACAGAGCACTGTACCAATGAAATCACAGAAGGTGTTTTATGGTAACCACAGGGAAGGCTTTTTCAGTTGTAATCTATGGTTTGGCATATCTGAATTGAACTGCCATGAGATTAATAATTGGAACGTTTGCAGATTTTTAAGAGTTAGTGTAGCAGGAGCATAGCATAAGAGCACAGGAAGTTTCTTATCCCAGGTAAGGCCTCTGGTCCATCTTGCTCAGCCCTGTCTATCTGACATCAGCAATGTCCAGGCAACACGATGATATGCAACAGACAATCTTTTACAGAATTCCTTCAAACCATAACAAGTCAAAAATTGAAATCTTTAATCTCAAAGTCTCTGAAAATCTTTAAATGAAGCAAGGTACCAGACTTTGTACGATGAAAGACAAGCTGTGAAGCTTTGTGTATTCAGCAAATATGATGTCCGGAACAGTGATTCCGAATATTGACTACTGTTTCGTAGAATTCTTCGTCAGCGTGGTGGGAGGATATAGAATTGCTTCATAAACCCATCTTATTTTGATTGAATGTATGTAAATGAAAATATCAAATGCTGTGGAACAGTGCTCATGTAATAATGTAGTCATTGTGTTTTCCCAGCCCACCATCATGTGCTCTATTTCTAAGTTATAGCCCTTCCCCTGGTTGCTAAAGAGTGTGAGCTACGGACTAGAAAGTCTCTGGGTTAAATGTCTCCTGAGCTGTGAGCTCCCTAGATGGTCTTGAACCACTGTTCTTTCAACTTCAGTTCCACATCTGCAATATTGGGGTAGTCGTGGCGACTAGACAGTGGGACGTTTTCGACCCTGTATATCTTATTTTTATTGAACAGCTTGGAGGCATTATTTGGATCATGGTGCTGGGAGGAGTTGGGTTGAACCCTTTTGCCCACGTATAAGCAGCTAAAACATGTTACAAACATCTTTGAGTAAATGTGTGGTTTTTGCAAGTAGCCTCCAAATCCAAGTGATTGTTTTAGCAATCTCCCTCACCCCAAATGTGTTTTAGTCTAATACTACGGGATACCATTGGATTGTTTTCACTTTTTTGTAATGCAGAGCAACAAAAGGAACACATCCGTTCTCTTCAAGCGCTCAATTGGCTTACCAGTCCTAGTCTGCTTGCCGCTGTCCTCAGTTCAATGGTTGAGCTACAAGAAGTGGTTAACAAGACAGGTAACGTCTTCCGTTTTTTCTGCTGATCATATCCCAGGTATCTTGGATCTTCAAACAGTATGTTCGGGGCCAATGGTACAATTTTCCTGCTAATTATAAGCGGGAAACTGTAGCATCTAGTCTGGTGGGGTGATACTGTAGAACCAGTCCTGCCATTGTACGTTTCCGGGCACAATTCAAAGTGTTGGTGCTGACCTGTAAAGCCCTAAACGGCCTTGGCCCTGTATACCTGAAGGAGCGTCTCCACCCCCATCGTCCAGCCCAGACACTGAGGTCCAGCTCCGAGGGCCTTCTGGCGGTTCTCTCACTACGAGAAGTGAGGTTACAGGGAACCAGGCAGAGAGGGGGGTCATTTAACCGGCCCATGGATCCCTGCCGCCCGCTCGTGCTAAACTGGCACGGAGCAGAGCGGGGACTGCCTTCCGCGACACTGGCCGGCTTCCCATTAGCTGCAGGAAGATCCCAGAAATAGTACCTCAGGTTAAGAACTTTGCTTCAGGATGAGAACAGAAATTGCACAGTGGCGGGAAGCCCCATTAGCTAAAATGGTACCTCAGGTTAAGAACGGACCTCCAGAACGAATTAAGGTATAAGGTGGCTGAACATGGCCTTAGCTATATGCTGTCAAGGATTTCAGATCCTGACACTCAGGAACAAGGCAGAAATTGTTAATTGGTTGCCTCAGCATCTCAACCATCCTTGGTATGTGGATACTTCTGCACTCTGGTGTTGACCATGAGATTGAAAACACCTACGCCATTGCTTGTGGTTCTCATCCAGGGGTTGCGTTTCCACGAAGCTGGTGTGGCACATCTCCCGAGCCACATGCCACAAACCATGGGAAAATACTAAACATCTTCAGGTAACAATTGCAGCATGCACCCTGATTCAAGGAACAATACAATTGTTCCATGAACTCAAGGGAGCTTTGGGGTTTAGCTTTCTTAAACAGCAACCAACTGTACTTGACCACATCTTTTGACTTCCAATCAGTTTAATATGGCTTGGTAGTCCAACAAAAAATAAAAATCCTATTGGGTCTATCTAGTCCCACGGCTGCACCCAAAGTATCTCTTTGGACCCAAGGCTTAGAATTCATTTTTACATGAGTGTCGACATTTAACCAGTTATAACAGTGACGCTTAGAGGAAACGAGCGTCTAAGATTTATTTGAACGTATTGTGATCACTTGGAGATTAAGCTGAGTTTTTGAACTTTTGGACACACAAACATTAGTAAAGACTCCAGTCCTTCCTCCTTGTTCTGTTTTGCTAAAAAGCAAAGGAAAAAACAAAACACCAGACATCCTTCCTATTGTCACTGGAGTAATCTTTGTCACTTTTCATTGGTTTTTGCTTCATTTGTTTAATAAAGACTTGCTTGCTCTTTGCACTGTAACTGTGTTTGTGCAGGACAATTCTCACATGCTCATCACCGCATAAATTATTTAGTGCTTTTACTGTAATTCCTTGATAGTCTGTGGCCAGGTACTCAGAGTGTATATATTCTTTTCCCTCTGGTTATAGATACAGCAGAATACAGTACCGTGTGGAATTGAATTGTATTCTCGTTTCACCTTTCAAAGCCGTGAATGATTCTATCCCCGCACATTTCTTTGTTTTAGTCAGAACCATTATTCATTAAAAATTAACCAGAGGTGATGCTTTGCTTTTAGAAACTGTGTGCTTTCCCATCCTGGAAATATTTTTATTTTCTTTTAAAATCTCTCTGGCAATCCTGGGGGGTGGGGGAAAGAAGACTGGTATAGCATTAGCCCGAATGTTATGTTATATATAAAGTTTAGACTTCTAATTTTAAACAATAGAGATAGAATACAATGCATTCTGTAGGGACGTGAGTGGTGCTGTGGTCTAAACCACTGAGCCTCTTGGGCTTGCTGATCGGAAGGTCAGCAGTTCGAATCCCTGCGACAGGGTGAGCTCCTGTTGCTCTGTCCCAGCTCCAGCCAACCTAGCAGTTTGAAAGCACACCAGTGCAAGTAGATAAATAGGTACTGCTGTGGCAGGAAGGTAAATGGCTTTTCCGTGCGCTCTGGCTTCCGTCACAGTGTCCTGTTGCACCAGAAGCCGTTTAGTCCTGCTGGCCACATGACCTAGAAAGCTGTCTGTGGACAAACGCCAGCTCCCTGAGCCTAAAAGGGAGATGAACACTGCACCCCATAGTCAAATTCCACTGGAGTTAACCGTCCAGGCGTCCTTTGCCTTACAATGCAGTCTATCAAATGTTTTTATACCAATGGCACTTGATAATTCAAACTACAACTCTGGCCGAGAAAAATTAAATGGAAACAAAATTAAAACCATAGTCTGGTTTCACGAGCCTCTACGCACCCCAAACCTTTGATTCCACATCATGGCTAAGAGCCCCACAAAACTATTTTTACATGCCCAAGGGGGTTTAATTTGCACTGCTCAAAGAACAGCCCCTCTATCCTGCCCCAGCAAGCATGTTTCTGAAACCAAGGGGACTTTCAGTGTAATATGCCATGTGAGCTCTCGTTATCAAAATGATTTTTTTTTCCTAAATAAAAAAATCCCAGTGGGGATTATATCCTGGAGGGGATATAGTTATTTGGAACCGTGCCCAGGCAACTTGAAATCTGAACAGATTATATTCCAGGTGCAATGTTGATACAGAGAAACCGATGATGGTCTTATTGTTTCACATAAAGTACTTTGATTCCAGTTGTATCCTACTTCATATTAGTTCAAGTGATCCTTTGGTTGCAGATGAAAATAATATTTTTGGAGTAGTACTCCTATTCTATTTTGCCTGAAATCCTTTGTTTTTGTTCTCACAAGCAAGGGGGAGAAAAAAAGATGGCTTGCTTTAAAAATGTGCCTCGATAGGCTTTCTGCTTTAAACTTCAGAACAAATATTTTAATTCTCTGCAGCAACAGGAGATCTGGTATTCTCCTGAATGTAAATAAGCTCTGCCATGGTTGTCATCTTACCCTGATAGTATCGTAAGACAAGTAATGACAGATTAAGACCTGACTTGCAGAGGGAAAACTAAATTACAAGACTTTTATTAAGGCATAAATAAACCTATTAACCGTTATCTGGAATACCAATTAGTAGTAGGAGCACTGACAATTTTATTTATCAACATTAAACACAATTATTAATTACAGACCTGACGAATCTAGCAGTAAGCAGAACATGTTGGGTGTGCTGGGGCCTTAGGCCCATTATATGAGAAGGATGATTACCAAAATCCATTGGGGAAATAAGTAATTGTAGTTGTAAAATTTTAATTGCCTTGGAATAAGGTAAATTATATTCTCTTGTCTTGGAATATAAATAGTGTGGCATTAAGGTACCAAGCCTCAGTAGTTTTAAGCAGCAAATGATTTAGACATCTAAGCTGTCAAGAAAGAAAGGAAAACAGTTATAAATTTGCTTCAGCGACTTACCTTCTACTTTTGAATCTGTAACACATTCACTGATATTTATAAGCGGTTATTAGTCTGCTTATCCAACAGGTCTGGAGTGTCATATATTGCAACCTGTGGATTAATGCAAGGAAGACGGAGAAAAAGATGCACTATTAGAAGAGAGCAAAAGACCAATTCTCATTAGCAAAGCCATTATTTCTCCTGTGGCAAAGTCTGTCCGTTCATATGGACGTACATTTTCACCAGAAGTTAAGAGAATTGTTTGTTGTGTGCAAACGTGGAATTGGAGAGATTCTCTTTCATCCACCATAATTGCCCTGTTGCAGATTGGCGTTAGCCAACATAATTTTTACCTAAAGAGTTACAGTGAGCCATGCCCCAACACGGAATCAAACAAGTACCTATGTAGACAATAGACTACTACTCTTCTTGGAGTATTTTGGGGTTGGTCGGTCTACGCAGCATTTTATGTAGAAGTTTTTTGGGGAGACCCTTTGCAAGAAACAGTGGGATTCTGTTGAACAATCATGCACTAAAGAGCATGTGCTGCAAAGCCTCCAACATTTCGCCGATGAAAATAGGGACATCCTATTCAATAATAATAATAATATATGCTGTCCGTCTGACTGGGTTTCCCCAGCCACTCTGGGCAGTTTCCAACATATATAAAAACATAATAAAACATTAAACATTTTAAAAAAAATCCCTATACAGTGGTACCTCGGGTTAAGTACTTAATTTGTTCCGGAGGCCTGTTCTTAATCTGAAATTGTTCTTAACCTGAAGCACCACTTTAGCTAATGGGGCCTCCTGCTGCCGCCTCGCCGCCGGAGCACGATTTCTGTTCGTATTCTGAAGCAGAGTTCTTAACCTGAAGCACTATTTCTGGGTTAGCGGAGTCTGTAACCTTAAGCGTATGTAACCTGAGGTACCACTGTATAGTGGTACTCCGGTTTTCAAGCATCTCGGAAGCTAAACTATTCGGAACCCGAACGCCGAAAACCCAGGAGTAATTGCTTCCATTTTCAAACACGCCCCAGAAGTCAAACAGCTTCCACTGTGTGGTTTTCTATTTTTCCTATTGACTTTGCCGACCACCCTTTGCGCCTCGGTTGTCAAATGTTTTGGAAGTCAGAACTGTCTTCCGGAACGGATTACATTCGACAACCGAGGTACCACTGTACTGGGCTGCCTTCAGATGTCTTCTAAAGGTTGCATCGTTACTTATCTCCTTGGCTTGGAGGGGTCGCATATCTCCATACCCTCCAATATTTTTCTGATGAAAATAGGGACATCCTAAGGAAAAGCAGGACGTTCTGGGATCAAATCAGAAACCGGCATGGTTTCTGTAAATCTGGGACTGTCGCTGGAAAATAGGGACATTTGGTGGGTCTGGAATTACTCAGAATGATCAGCAGGTTTCCTCAGAAGTAAGCACCTCTGTGTTCCATAGGATTCAGTCTCTAAGTTGCATGAAACTGGAACCTTTGGTTATTTCCATATTGGGGGTATGGAGTTCTGTATTGTGTTTCACTGTTTCCTATACGAAGCACTTCCATAATTTATATGTACTCAGTGGGAGGCAAGCCCAAACCCACTTGTTTAATGGACTTTGCTTCTTTCCCTTCTCAAGATCTGAATTCGTGGCTTTCCGGACATTTGCTTATCAGTGCGGCGAGGAATTCTTTTTCGAAACTCATGGACAAACTTTTCATCATGATGGAGTTTGCCGTAGCAGACGGCCGCCAGAGCATTACCTACATCGAGAAAGACACCTTGGTTCAGAGATTGGCTCGCGGGCTCCATAAAATAAACGCTCAGGCTCTTAAAGCAGGCATCAATGATAGAGCCCCTGCTACGGTTTGTATGAAAGCAATTAGCATACAACAGCTACTATGCTCGGGGAATTTGCTTTCAGGTGGCTGTGGGTTTTTATTCTCTGCCCCGCAACACTTAGTTTGTGTACCATCAGAGTGTTCTGCCTTAAAAGTAAAATTGGAAAATTACAAGAAAGGGAGTGTATTTTTTCAAACCGTATCTAGCTTTGATATTCTCTCTCTCTCTCTCTCTTTTTCTCTCTTGTTTTTAAAAACAAAACTTCATTTCTAGCCATTAGCACTCAAGGCAAGGCACAATCTTTTTTTTAAAAGCAAATCTTTTAAGAGCAGTTCATGATTTTAATTGTAAAAGTGCTTTAAGTATCACTTATTGCATACTTGGGTTGTGTGTTACTACAAAAGTACGTGTGCTATATATACAAAAATACGATAAATGTTTCCTCAACACGGACCTCTGCCTTGTTTTGAGTTTTGGAATCTATCCTCTGTTTGTACATATTGCTTCAGGAGCATGCAATAGTAGCTTTCAGAATGTTTCACTTTTCTGGGCGAATTCAGAAAACATGCTTCATTTTAATTTCCCCATGCTTTAAATGCTATTGATTTATTGCCTAATCAGCGCAGCTAACAATATTGTTTCCTCTCTCTTCCCCCCCCCCCACCCTTTTTACTACCAGAAAAGCATAGCATTCTTGCAGAGGCAAATATTTGAATTTACACAAAGGCTACATACAGCAGAAGTGGAACGGCGGTCACTCCGCTTAGAGCTCACAGAATTCAAACGGAATTTGAATGAGATGAGAAACGAGGCTGACAAAGCCCAGAGCCTGCAAGAGCAATTAAATGCATTTAAGCAATCTGTAAGTATATTTGATTTAGATGGGGGGGGGGGAATAACCCTCATCTAAAGGAGAGGTTTCCTTTTGCTCCGTTTTCACTCAGCCTTCCTTAGAAAACCAAATAATAAAATCCATCTATTCTTGCATTCTCTCTCTCTCCCCCCTTCCTTCCACTCTGCCCATGCTCACACAAAAACCATGTCTTGTAAATGTCTCCCTGCTGTGATTCAGGTATATTAAAAGTGGAGAAACAAGCGGTTCTTTCCATATGATTAGTTCCTTATGTTGCAAGATAAAATAGGTTGAGTAAATAATGATGTTTGATCTGTCAACAAAGCCAATTCCCTCCTCCCCGCCTCCAGTTCCTTAAATATTATGCTTGTGCTGCTGGAGAAGTGAAGTCTGAACGCTAAAATTGCATGTTAGCATCACTCAAGCAAAGTGATCTGTGTATTCATTCTGCTTTCCTTATCAGCCACGTCGCTACCAACTGTTGAAACGCTCAACGGAATAAGTGCTGTTTCACATTTTATAAGATACCTATGTGTCGAGACACTTCAGGGTTAGAGTCAGCACGTACTGATCTACATTAGAGTAACCCTGTTGTACGACAGTCACAATGCTTGAGGGTTTGGGGGGGGGGGTAGGGAGTGTGGTTGTTGTGGGAAGCCGTGGGAAATGGCAGCCATTCATGGGATTCCCAGAAGGTGTGTTTGTAGTGAAAGTTCCACATGTGCAGTTGTCACCTGTGGCAACCTGACCTCGGGTTAAACATTAATTTGGAGTGTCTCCCACACCAAAATTCTGTAACGGGTGAAAAAAGCCTTCAGGGGCCTGGTGGTCTTTTCACTTCCTCAGTGGTTTGTAAGAGTTATTCAGCTTGTTAGTTGCCTTGACCATCTTTCTTCCCTTTGAGAAATAATGTAATTTCTTAAAGAAAGGAAGGTGGTGCATTTTTTAAAAAACAACAACAAGGAGAACAAGGAAGAATAAAATACATACAAGATAGTAGTTGCTTTACTTCAAACTATTTTACATGTGTTCATTTCTAATATACCTGATTTTTGGTATTCTCCCCCCCCCCCCACCAATTAATTTTTATCTGGCACATATGTAGAAACCCCCCCCCCCACTCAGTAGATGGAGATGGGGAATTACTCTTCTGTAACTTGACCTCAAATCTTGAATCTTGTCCCAACTTTAACCGTAGTTGTTTTTAATTAGACAAAACGGGATCTACACCTTTATCTGTTTTGGTTTATTAGGTTGTCTTTTGCAATATATAAATTGGCAAAAGTGCATGGGTTCATTTTCTTTTCCTTTTCTTTTTATTGGAACAGTTTATTTTGTCCTGTTAAATAAGGCAAGGTGTTTCAAACTCAAAACAAAGAACTTCCCATATCATACTCTAAAGGAACGTGTAATAAAAAGTTGCCTTCATACATATACAAACTAAGGATTCCAATACAATCTTATATGAACAAACCAGACAAATCTCTGCAAAAGAGAAATTTCAAGTTGCATTGGGTATGATGTGCTAACTTCATTAGAAAACATTAAAGCGACTAACTTCACATTTAAGTCTCACACAGAACCGACAGCAAACACTTGATTTAGGGCGGTGGGAAGAAAAGATGGCAGCTTATGTGTTTATGGACCCATCAACCACGAGAATAAGATTTCACAAGTATATTAATACCTTGCTTTAAACACTGTTTGCTCTGGACAGCATTCTTTCAGAACAAGTCCCTAAAATTACAATCTGGGTGATAGATGGAGGGATATATTCCTGCAGAAGAATTCAAAATGAGAGCCGGAGTCTTTGATTAGGCTGAATTTATGGAAGATGGCTTGCTGATGCTGAACTACAATAGCAGGATTGCTTTCTTCCCCCTAAAACATTTCGCATATTGCAGTCATTGGTCTTGGCTTGGCCTGTATGTATGGCTCTGAGCTTAGGCGTTATGTTTGGAACAATGTAGGTACCTTTGTTCAAATCATCTCCTTTCGCAGAAATAATTTTCTGACCTCTTTTTGATCAGGAAAAAAGCTCCCCTTGCGCTTGTACTTCCGCACCAGGTTTCCAAGGGAATCTGGCGAATAAATATCGCAGGGCAATTTAGCACTGCATAATGGTCCCGACTAAGACAAGATCTATCGAGTGTTTTTCAAACTTTTGCATTAGAATGTTGCATATTGGCAAGTGGGAACGCTGAGAGTCGAGTGTATAAAACAAAGCCGCTGTTTCATGACAGGACACAATTTATTTCCTTTATCAGAAATTGATCACCCGCGAGAGGTTTGAAAGTGCATGTGAAGAACTAAATAATGCATTACTACGGGAGCAGCAGGCGCAAATGCTTTTGAACGAGCAGGCACAACAGCTTCAGGAGCTGCAGTATAAACTGGAAGTGCATTCCTGTGAAGAAGCAGACAAAAACCAAACTCTAAGCGAAGCTGTCAAGGTAGGACCCGCCTTTCAGCATCCAAATGAAGATGCTACTTTCGCCTCTGTGCAAGACTTGGGTTTTGCAGTGCTCAGGAGAACACCTGATGGAGAGCACGTTCAGGCATTTCGGTGTGAATTTGGGTTTCCAGGTGGGGAGGTATCCTGAACCCACTTGAGTAGAGGAAACGCTTTGACCCAGAGGTGGATTTAGGAGAGCACGACAGATTCCACCTGCACTGGGTGCTGAGCCAAGAGGGTGCCATAGGCAGTGCCGGTTTTATGTACAGTGGTACCTCTAGTTATGAACTTAATTCGTTCCGGAGGTCCGTTCTTAGCCTGAAACTGTTCTTAACTAGAGGCGCACTTTCGCTAATGGGGCCTCTTGCTGCTGCTGCGCCGCCGGAACACGATTTCCGTTCTCATCCTGGGGCAAAGTTCTCAACTCGAGGTAACTCTTCCAGGTTAGCGGAGCTTGTAACCTGAAGCATATGTAACCTGAGGCGTTTGTAACTTGAGGTACCACTGTATAAGTTGAACAAGCTATAGCTTAAGGCCCCACTCTCTTGGGGGGCCCCAAAAAAATTTAAAGGGGAAAAAACCTGGATATACATTTCCAAAATATAAGATAAAAAACAAATAAAATAAAACCTACCTACAGCAACAGTGTTTTGTGTAAGTCATGGGCCCCGCCTGCTAGCCTGCTCCCTAAAATATCACTGGTTTGCTAATTTCTGTATATAGGGTGCCTACATTCTACATGTGCAAATGGCTTTAAATACCTATGAGGTCCATAAATGACCATATAGCATATTTTCAACACCAAAAAGCAGTGGCAATTTGTTGTTGATAAAGGACAGCTGGGCATCTAAAGGGCCCCATTACCTTCAGTAGCTTAGGGCCTCGTCAAACCTAAATCCAGCCCTGCCTCCGTGCGCCCATTGTAAGGTGGGGGGTGGGGGTATTTTGGCGTTGCTCAGGGGCACAGCTGAGTTTTTAAAGCCCAAAGTCCACAGTTTCTTTGACCCAAAATGGGCAGCAGTATATTGCCCCCTCTTTAAAAATTAAGGAATTTATGCCCACGGAAGAAAATAATAGGCAGTTTCTGCCTATTCATGCGCTCAGGAAAGGAACAGAAGCTCTGCCCCCTCCAGCAAAATGAGCACAGGGAATTGTGCTTAGGAGTTCATCTCAAACCCAGTTTCCTCCTTCCGCCACAGCACCCTTTTCATAAGCCATGGAGTGGTTTGCAACAGAGTCAAACATTCATATGCAACTGGGCCATGCCGTTCACCCACACTTCGCCCCCTGCAGCACGAAACAGGAGCTGGTGATGGTTTTTCCTTCTGCGTTAAAATTAAATGTGCAGGGCCTCAGAAGCTTCATTGCTGCGATTGTGGAAGCCTGAGTCCAGCCTGTTCAACAGTGAGAATGCTACTGTTTCTGGTACATGAGTGCCACTAATGACATGTTTCGGTGGTGTAAAGTTATAATGAGACTCTTTGCTGTTTTTCACCCATTAAAAAAATGGATTCCAAATCCATCCATATGAGGAAGATACTTAAGATGCCTTCAGTATTAACACTAAGCCAGACCATGGTTTAGTGTGAACCTATGGGCTCACAGGGAGGAGATTGTAGCTGCTTTGTTAGTCCCCAGCAGCTAAGTCGAGATTTGGCGTATTGTGTTGTCCAAACAAAAAGGTAAAGGGACCCCTGACCATTAGGTCCAGTCGTGGCCGACTCTGGGGTTGTGGCGCTCATCTCTCTTTACTGGCTGAGGGAGCCAGCGTACAGCTTCCGGGTCATGTGGCCAGCATGACTAAGCCGCTTCTGGCGAACCAGAGCAGCGCACGAAAACGCCGTTTACCTTCCCGCTGGAGTGGTACCTATTTATCTACTTGCATTTTGACGTGCTTTTGAACTGCTAGGTTGGCAGGAGCAGGGACAGCGCAACGGGAGCTCAACCCGTCACGGGGATTCAAACCGCTGACCTTCTGATTGGAAAGTCCTAGGCTCTGTGGTTTAACCCACAGCACCACCCGCATCCCTTGTCCAAACATAGATCATGGTTAAGTTGTCTCCCCCGTGATTATGAGATACAACCGAGAAGAAACCTTGGCTAAGCTCGTGGCTAAGGAGAAGAGAGCTTAGCTGTGAGTCTTACGTGAAACCTTGGTTTAACTGCCGTGCTGAACTAGAGGAAAGAAGCAAAAAGGATGCACATTTCTCTCTGAGAGTCCTAGTAAATTTTAGCTTACCAGGCTGTGAGAACCAGGCCTCAAGTTCTGCAAGCATTTATTTCTTTCAATTCGCTAACGAAATGCTTCCTGTGAAACGTATCAAAGTGATCAACATGAAAAAAGTAATCATAAATGTACATAATGTGCAATAGAAGTGCCACATAAACCAGTTCATACATGTGCAAAATACTGGAGTGACATATGATGATTTGTCAGTTTCCATTTTTGCAAAATCACAATCAAGGGTTTTGCAGTGATTCCAAAGAATCCACGATTAAAAGGAAATGCTAATTAAGGCATCCGAGAATATAGTTTACAGTTGCACGTTGACCGCTTCGTTTTGGAAATCATGCAACATATATTAACAATTACGCCATATTACATTCTGTTGCTCTCATCAAGAAGTTTAAAACACCCTTGATTAATTTTGAAGCTTTATCAGTTTTGATTATAATCCCATATATTTTTTATCTACCCAATGGCATATACCGTAGAGACATGCATGCTTGCCAATTATGTTTCAAGGTCATTCAGAGCTAAGCACTGTTCTTAGATTGTTGCCTTTATTAGGTGGTGAGAGATAGTCCAACTGTCTCCATTTGCAAAGAAAAAGAAGACTTGGTGCTTATGGGAACGGAATCTATACTGTTTTAGAGCTTTATGGTAATTTGAGCTTTCTCTATCCACTAGTAGTAGAAACATCTACTTCTTTCTAGAAGTGTGTGGTCATTCATAGCATATAAAAAATATGTTTGTAGGCGCTATTTCAAGAGAAATTTTTTGGTAAGTTGTGTTGATTTTAAATATTTTTAAATACAGTGGTACCTTGGGTTACATACACTTCAGGTTGCATACGCTTCAGGTTACACACACTGCTAACCCAGAAATAGTGCTTCAGGTTAAGAACTTTGCTTCAGGATAAGAACAGTTTCAGGTTAAGAACGGACCTCCGGAACGAATTAAGTACTTAACCTGAGGTACCACTGTACATATTTTTTTTTCCAGGTGGCCACTCAAAGCACACCATCAGTTACAAAAAACTTTAAAATATATAATTAAAAATAAAATACCAAACAGCAGAATTCAGAAAAGAAAGCAGCAAAACCCAAGCAAACTATGCTAAGGGGATCCAATTGTTACAGCCCAGGTTCTGAAATAATGCCATCCTAACTAGTTATCAGGGACACGGGTGGCGCTGTGGATAAAAGCCTCAGTGCCTAGGGCTTGCCGATTGAAAGGTCGGCGGTTCGAATCCCCGCAGCGGGGTGCGCTCCCGTTGCTTGGTCCCAGCGCCTGCCAACCTAGCAGTTCGAAAGCACTCCCGGGTGCAAGTAGATAAATAGGGACCGCTTACTAGCGGGAAGGTAAACGGCGTTCCATGTGCAGCTCTGGCTCGCCAGAGCAGCGATGTCACGCTGGCCACGTGACCCGGAAGTGTCTCCGGACAGCGCTGGCCCCCGGCCTCTTGAGTGAGATGAGTGCACAACCCTAGAGTCTGTCAAGACTTGCCCGTACAGGCAGGGGTACCTTTACCTTTACCTAGTTATCGGAAGCCTCTGGATAGAGGAGCCTGACAGGATGTTCAGGGACAAAGAATTCCTCAAAGTCGATGGGCACAATCCACCAGGCAAAGTTGCTCCTTTGGTTTCAGTGATCATTTCCCATTGAGATAAATTAAATATCTGCAGCATTGCCTGCTCAGTTGGGCCCAACAATTAGCACAAACATCCCCCCCCCCCAAAAAAAGATCTCATCACAATTATTAAGATCAACTGGCAATGCTCTCTAAAATTTACCATCGATGTGTTAAGTTAGGACAGCAAGGATGCATGTAAAAGTTCACTGTGCTTATCCTTTAGCTTTGGAATACAGTGGTACCTTGGTTTTCAAACACCAAAAACCCGGAAGTGAGTGTTCCGGTTTTCGAATGTTTTTTGGAAGCCGAATGTCTGATGCAGCTGTCAGCTATTGTTTCCGGAGCACCTGCACCAATCAGAAGCTGTGCCTTGGTTTTCGAACATTTTGGAAGTCAAACGGACTTCTGGAACGGATTGAGTTTGGCACTTTTGTTTTTGCTATTTATTTTGCGTTGTTTGTTTTTAAGGCTTTTTCAGTTCATTTGCTTTTGTGACTATGTGGAACCCAGTTCAGCTACTGACTGATTGTCTGCCGAAATGGATAAATGCCCCCCATCCAAACAGTGACTATCATCTGTATAAAGATATGAACTGCAGAATAACAGAATGGAAGATGATTGATATTATAGCAAACTGAAAAATTATCACTGTTATTTCCTTTTCTGGTCTTTACTGTTGTTTTTTGATTTGTAATGCAAATTCTACGTTATGTATCTTTGAATTCATCAAATAAAGTAAAACGATTGGCAAAAAGCAAACAAACAAACAAACAGAGACTATCCTCAGTGCAGCTAAGAAAAAAAAATTAATTTTTATCATCTCTGATACTGTCTTATTTTATAGTACAGTGCATTGATTATTGCTTTCATTTTATGGATCAATGGTGTCGTTAGAGAGTAACATTCATGTTAAATTGCTGTTTTAGGGGTTGTTTTTAAAAGTTTGGAACAGATTAATCCATTTTGCATTACTTTTTATGGGAAAGTGCACCTTGGTTTTGGAACGCTTTGGTTTTGGAACAGACTTCCGGAATGGATTAAGTTTGAGAACCAAGGTACCACTGTACTGTTCCCCCGGAACACTATTTCCCATAACGTCTCATGTATGAGCAGGCTTTTAGTGGCTCAATATGGCTTTTGGGGATTGGGGTGCAGTTTTAACACTTGTGAGTTGCGTGCATGGAACGTAGGGAGCCGAGTTAGACCTTTGGTCCATCTTGCTCAGCGCTATCCACACTAAGTCATAGCAGCCTTCTAGGATTTCAAAACTGGGTCTGTTTCAGCCCTGCATAAAAGTTGGGAGTTGGACCATGGACGTTCTACAAGCAGATCAGATGCTCAGCCACGACTGCCTTACTCCATAACATGTAATGTTCTACTTAGCACTACCCAGTTAAAGAATTAACAGGTGCTGTGAGCATCGAAGGAGCGCACAGCACAACCTTAAAAGTAATGCAGCCTGGAATTTTTTATATGCTAGATTTATTTGCTAGGAAGGCTGCATAATTTTAAGAATACTCAATCTGTCACCATGGGCGTTTGAGACTTGGCAGGTGCGATAATGCCGATTATTGTGTTCTAACGTGATAAAATATTTTTTCGGTATGCTTTCAAAGAGGTTTGATGAAAAGGCTAATACTCAAGTAGAATAACTGTGAATATGTTTGGTGTAAATTCAGAAAATGAATCTGAAGCTCTCATTCGACTCCCACGAGTGTTTGTTTTCCTTTTCCCCTCAGAGAAACCGGCTAGATTTAGAATACTCAAAGGGATGGTGATATTTGCCAGAAATCGTGTTGTCACTTTGGCAAGAAGGAGCAATTCCAAACACTGTATCTATTAAATTAAAAGCTGTTGTTCATTAAAGAACATAATGTAGCTGATTATTCATTAGTGTACAAGTTAATAGTAAACTGTTAATCAAATTTATCATGTTAAAGCAAGCTAGAGAGAGAGAGATCCCTTCTGAATTGTTTGGAGACTAAATTTCATAATTCATTAATTACTTAAAGGCTTTAGTTGTTTAAAAAGTTTTGTATAATGTATATTCTCAGCGACTAAATAATTTATAGAGGCTGGATTTTAAACTGGAATTTACACCTGCGCTTCCTTCAGTAACACAATAATTCCTGGAACACTTTGATTTTTTTCATTCATAAAAAAACTATTAGTTCACATTCAAAGTGACAATGCCTTTTAACAAACATTTTTTGATAATTATCTTTTTTGCATATCTACAAGAGAATGGAGAAAAAGATGCATCCTTTTATGTGTTTATAGTGCCTGGGCAAACTCTTTAGAATTTTGATTTGAAAAACCTGGGACAGTCGCTAACCCATGTGCCACAACCCTGTTTGTTTCCTGCTGCGCAACAAGTACATTGTGTGCAAATCCACAAGTACTTTATTTTTAGCTCAAGGGCACATGAGACAGTGTGTGACATAACCGTATGTATTTTACAACGTCGTCTGCTTCATGTAAACAAATATCAAATGGTATCTTAAATACACATATAGTGGTACCTCAGGTTAAGTACTTAATTCGTTCTGGAGGTCTGTTCTTAACCTGAAACTGTTCTTAACCTGAAGCACCACTTTAGCTAATGGGGCCTCCTGCTGCCGCCATGCAATTTCTGTTCTCATCCTGAAGCAAAGTTCTTAACCTGAGGTACTATTTCTGGGTTAGCGGAGTCTGTAACCTGAAGCATATGTAACCTGAAGTGTATGTAACCTGAAGCGTATGTAACCTGAGGTACCACTGTATTAGATTTCAATTATAGCTCCTAATTCTTTTCTTTTTTCATTAGTCAATCAAAGGTTCTGGTATTCCTCCTCCAAACGTTTGCGGAGATTTCATTTATAGTTTCTTTCTTTCTACTTCTACTCTGCCTTTCACCAAATGGTCCCAGGGTGGGGCACCGAATTACCATATTTAAAACATGTACAGTGGAACCTCGGATCCTAAACTCTTCAATTGTTGTACGTTTCAGTTCTCAAATGCTGAAAACCCGGAAGTAAATGCTTCTGTTTTCAAATGTTTTTCGGAACTTGAACATGCGACGCAGCTTCCGCTGACTGCGAGAAGCTCTTGCAACCAATGGGAAGCCGCGCCTCAGTTGTTTGGAAGCCAAATAGGCTTCCGGAACAGATTTCGTTTGAGAACCAAGGTACTACTGTCATTGAAAAACATACACCTCAAAGGCCATTCCACAACCTGGAGTCACCGCCAAAAAGCCACGGCAAAGATTTTAGCTTTAATTTCTCAGGGGTTCCAGAAACTGGATAACAAATATAGGAGTACCAGTCCCTATTTGATGCCAGGATAAGAGATTTTCATAGATACCTGTAATGGTTCTAGGGGTTGCTCGTGCGTAAGCCAGTGCCAACACCTGGCTGGGTTGCCTGAGTGAACCTTTCCTGTCCGGACAGCCACTCACCCGTGGCTGTCTCAATCGCTGGCAGAATCCGCCAGTGGGCCTTTCTTAAACTTCTTCCAACATAGAAGTTCTTTCACACCCAGTCTTCTCCTACTCTCCCTGCGCGGAAGCCTTCTGCGCAAGGAGGGCGTAGGCAGCGGAGGACCCTTCCTCCCCCCGCTGGTTCCCGGCAAGGAGTCATGTGACTCCCTCTCAGATTCCCCCATCTGCCCCCCTTGGACTGGAGCTGGAGCTGGAGCTGGAGCTCCACTGGAGCTGAGCTGATTCCCTTCCCCAGAAGATGGGCTGCCTCTCCCAATCCCGGGACGCTCTCTGGGATCCCTCTGGAGCTCTCTCTCCCTCCGGCACTGATGGCAGTTCCCTGACAATACCCTTTTAAAGATTCTTTATTTATGTATCAGTTTCATAGAATTATAGAGTTGGAAGGGGGTCGTTGTGCTGGGCCTGGGGGTAACCCGAGTAACACGGTCCAGGTCTGGTCCCGAATCCAAGGGTTCCGCGAGGAGGCAGTCCGACAGGGCCAAGGCAGGACACGAGGCAGAAAACCAGGCAAGGTCAGGCACAGGATCACAGGCAGGTTCGGTCAAACAGCAATGTTGCTCCCACAACCTGGGGCGGGGTCCAGCAGCCTTTTATCTCTGTCGGGGTAACAGCCGGTCCTGATCCCCCGGCGACTCACCTCCCTGTCTCACCCGAAGGCGAGCACTCCTCCTGTGAGTACTCGGGTCTCTCCTTCTCTCAGACCTTAGTCTCTGCAGCTCAGGAGATGTCGGTGGGTTACTAGACCCAGGGGCCTCCTCAGCCTCCCCTGACCCAACCAGCTGTAAGTGATGGCCCAGCTGGAGGCAACAAGGTAATCCCCGCATCTGGAGCCAGGGCAGGCTCAGGCCCCTGACTCAGTCCAGCTGGTGCTTGTTGCAGGGGAACCTGTGCAGACTGGGGCTCTTCAGAATCAGGCCCCAGACTTGGTTCAGCTGCCACCTGAGGCAGAGGATCCGGTGCGGATTGAGACTCCTCTGGCTCCAAGCCCGAGCCCGAGTCCCAGGCCATCACAGTCGTTTTTGGACAGTAGGAAAGATGGCTGCTGGAGACTATGGAGAGCATATTCCGCCAGAAAACTGGGATAGATTGGTGCTCTCTGTATCCTTGAGTACGAATCTTTGAGTGCAGATCATGGTTGTGCAGTAGAGAGCTTAACCACAATCCCCGGTTCAGAAGGTTTCGTTAAGCCAAACCTTGGTTTAGGTGTCACGTTGTGCTGAACCAAAAGGACCTGATAGGAGCAAAGCAGCTGTGATCTCCCTGGAAACAGCCATGTTGGTCCTAGGCCACGATTTGGCTTAGCAGAGAGGTCGGAAATTTTTTTAAGCGGCGGGCCAGTCCACTATCCCTCAGGCCTTGTGGAGGGCCGGAGAAGCAGCACTGGGGGGAGCTGGAAGAAGAGGCAAGGGGGCAAGTAGTCCCACCCTCAGTCACTGTGCTTACCTTCCCTTGGGCTGCCACCACCACTGCTGCTCCTGCTTCTCGTGGGTAGGCAAAGGGAGCTCGTTCGCTCCGCTCTCTGGCCCCCAGGAGCACCAGGGTGGTGATGGTGGAGGGAAGATGAGCGGCGCGAAAGGGCTGGCTCCGGAGAGGGGATGCTTAAAATGGCGCTCAGCCAGCTCAGCCCAGCCCCCTTCCTCCTCTAGGCAGGGCGGGGAGAAGCCAGGAGGAGGGAGGGAGGAGGCACCGCCATGGTGTGTGTGTGTGTGATGGAGGGAGGGTAGAATGGAATGGCGTGGGGGGGGGGGATGGCATAGCCCAAACGAGCAGAATCCCCATGCCGATCCACAGGCCGGATCCTGAAGGCAATTGGGCCTGATCCGGCCCGCAGCCCTTAGTTTGCCAACCCCTGGCTTAGCACTACCTGCAAATGCAACCATTGTGTTGGCCTTAATTTGCAACAGCGCCTGCCCTTAGGATGGTTAAATAAGGAGATATATTTACAAACAACAACAACAAAAATAACAACAACTAATGAAAATTGATGTTTGGTTTGCCTTCTGTAGCTTTGTTGAGGGAATGCCCCTACCAAACCCTTTTTTTATTATTTATTTTCTGCTTCTAATGGGTTGTTTTTTCTTCTTCTTAAATCTGCCGCGGAAGGCTTAATGGTATTATTGCTTTTTTTGTAATTATACTAATAAACACTTCTTTCCATGACCTTGGAATTTAGACTGCAGTGGGAAAGATTTATTGACTTGTACGTTTGAGGGGGTTGGGGAATGGGATTATTTCACGAGTTAAATGCAAAGGTGTTAAACAGACGTGCACGCAGACCACTTATCCCGGTTAGTTTAAAGCTTTTATGTACCTTTAAGATTTTGTTCAAAAATACAAGAAGGCTCTTGTTAAATCCACTTTCCTGAGAGATCTTTGTTAGAGCATTGAATCAACTACAAAGTAACTATATTACCTTGAGATGTGCAGAGGGAATCGATAGACCTATAAAGTTGTGCGGAATTTTTTTCTTAATGTTCTAAACCCTATTTTTCTGAGCAGCTTGAATATCAATGCATGAGACTTTTCTCTGGCTTCTGATACCTTCTGATATCCAAGTCCCTTATACCTAGCAGTTTTTGTTGTTATTTTAAACTAGAGAGTTACGCTTATAGGACTTGCCCTGTGGGCATCTTTATTAACCTTAACCAACTTTTCCCATGATCTCCTTTTCCTTTTGTGCAAAGCTTTCATCTTTTTCTTTCTTTCCATAGAATTCATACCAAAATAGCCGCTCAAATAGAAATGAGATTGGATATCTTAGTAGCTAATTCTGTTTGCCCTTGCTCACTTAAACAGACTACCATGGTTAAAGGGAGGACCTTGTAGGACTGCGCACTTCATTTCCTCCTTTCCGCTACTCTTTGCCCAACCTACCACTGCACATTATCACAGATAAATCTTGTGTTTGCATTAATCACGGTGTTTACAAAATCTGAGCATGCTACTACTGTGTCTCCAAAATAGTAGATCTTATTGGCTGGTTCACGGCTTCATACATCGTGAGGTTCCTTGTTACCTGTTGGCTTGGATCCTGAGAACCACAAGTCAAACGAAGTTTGCAGAATGGGATTTTCCTGTCCACGTTCCTGTGTCTCTGAAAAGCTTCTCTGGAGGGTTGGGTTGCTCTTCTGAACAGTGTGAGAGTGGGGGGCTGCAGCTGAAAGAGGGGAATCCTTCAAAATCATGTGAAGTCACCCTGGGTGCCCAATTTTGCCAGATCTTACCTTCCCCAGCAGTCTTCTTCCATGCCCTCTAGCCCAGGCAGGCCCAAGAGACTGTGATCTACTCCCGCGATATTAAAAAAACTGTCAGTGATCTACCCGTTGGATTGACCAAAGTTGTTGAACTTTTTTGTGGAGGAGGAGGATGTTGTTGAGCTTTTTCTGTGGGGGGGGGGATCAATCAGGATCACGCGATCAACCAGGGACACCCCGCGATTGACCGGTCGATCGATGGACATGCTTGCCCTAGCCCATCCTATTCAGGAGAGTCCTGCAACCTTACAGAGACCCATGAGGGTCTAGGGAGTTATGGGTGGAGGAGAGGTACTTGGAAGGTCCTCTTCCACTTGGATTGCAAGCCATGATGCTTTCATTATATGACTTGTGCATCTATACGCCAGTGTGGTGTAGTGGTTAAGAGCGGTAGACTTGTAATCTGGTGAACTGGGTTCGATTCCCCGCTCCTCCACATTCAGCTGATGGGTGACCTTGGGCTAGTGTCACACTTCTTTGAAGTCTCTCAGCCCCACTCCCCCACAGAGTGTTTGTTGTGGAGGAGGAAGGGAAAGGAGAATGTTAGCCGCTTTGAGACTCCTTCGGGTAGTGATAAAACGGGATATCAAATCCAAACTCCTCTTCTTCTCAACGCAATATTCTAAATATGCGCAATATTTCAGTATTCTGAACTTTTAGTTTAGCTTTCAAAGTTAAATTGGTTAAAATCAGATAGATAGATAGATAGATAGATAGATAGATAGATAGATAGATGACAGATAGATATAGCATGGAATAGTGTTTCTGTAAAGTATTTCCATATATGTAATTTCTGTGTTATTATCAGTAGTTAGCCAGATTATATTTGCTTAATAATATTCTCAGGTCATATATGCTAGTGGTTTACTTTATATTTAATTGCCCCCCTGTAGATTTCTTTGTTAAGGTGTTTATAAGTATTAAAATATATTTGATACAATTTTAAAATCATATTGCGGTGTATGATCATTGCAGTGGGTGATCATATTTTTTTTAAAAAAAAAAACATTTTCACTATTGTCTGCTATCTCCTGTCTTCTATGGAACGTTGGCAAGCCAAATTTATTTTTAAAAGTAAAAATAAAAGCACCAACTTTAGAGAACTTGCACATGCTATTTCTGACAGATCTCTGACAACACTATAAGTCATGGAGGTACCTCATGATGTTTCTACATCATATGACAGAAGGCGACCTGTCAGTTTTCAAATGTTAAGAGTTCCAATTTTGGGGGCACATCGATTAAATTCCATCGCGAAAAGATAGACTTTGTTTGCCCCAGGAGGACGGAATTTAAAGATGGCTTAGCAGGAAAAGGTGAATCCAGGGCTTGAGTCCGTATTCTAGAACAAAAGCTTCCACTGTGGTAAATTTTAAAAAAGTCAGTTTTCTCTATAGGCAGGATTCTTGCTTAGTATTCTCACTTAATATTCATGTCATGAGTCACCTTACTCCTGGGACAAATTCACTGTAAACAGGATCTTGTTATAATTGTAGTGGGAAGTGAGTTTTTGCAAAAAAAAAATTCAGAAGAAATTCTGTTTGTGAAATCTCCTTTATAAAAAAATGCACCTCCCAGCTCTTCCTCCCTACGCTTGTCTCTCACTTCCAAGGGATAACTGGAGCGCAGGATTGCATTGCACTATTGCCAAGTTTGATATTAGTATTATTTTATTTTTAAAACATTTTGCCAGCTAATACAGCGAAAGCGAAATGCGGCTAACGTTATCTGAAGCTGAGCTGGGGTGGCATTGAGATGCACTTTGAACCTGGCTCCGGTTCTTTTATATGCTCGACTATTTTGTCTTTAACAATATAACGTGTTAAATAGAATGTGTCTTAAGGCTCTTTGCAATTCCCAATGAACACTCTCTGCGTCTGCACAATGCTGTAGGCCGGCAGTAGGTGGGCTTTTTGTGTTTTTGTTGTTGTCCTGCTCTCTCTTATCCAGCTTCAACTTTCCAGCGGTTCAAATTTGTCTACGACAACGCTTCCAAGATAAATGCACTATCGGGCTTTGAAATTTTCCTATTTCTGTAAATATTAAGGCCCAGGGAGCAAAAAAAAAAAGAAGAGAAAGGGGCTGTATTGTGGATTAAGTGAAATATCTCAAGGCTGTGCTTTTCTGATAACTGAACCTGAAGTGACCTTTCTCAGACACAATTACAGAGCTGTATGTTTTTCCTTTAATTTCATCAGGGGTTTAATTAGTATACAAATAAAACTTCTCTTATCTTCCTCTCTACCTAATTGGCTTGTCTTCGCTTATATATGAAGCATGTGAAAGTGGGCTGTAATTAGGGTGACCGTGTTAACCTTTTTCCCTCAGACGTACTCCTGCCTCGAGGCCCGAAAACAGGGCTTTGGATTATTGCTTTGCAATCACGGCGCGTCTCCCATAGGCTTTCTCATGAGCAGAAGGGCTTTGGGTGCTGCCGCTTCCCACTGCTTAACGGGGAATCTTCATTCTTCTCCCCTCTAAATGTTTATTGATTATCTCGCCGTTCCACACTCAGCCTCCAACAACTTAATATCAGGTGACAGTCAGGAGAGTTCTCCAAGTAATTAGAGTTGAGCATTGGGGGAACAATTAGGACCAGAGTTATTAAACTTGATTTATCCTATTCTCCCCTGAACAGTTTCTTGGATATCAGAACATCGCGCTTTTCACAATCTCTACCCTGGTTGAGAAATTAGTGGCTAGCCCGCTGCTTATCATGGCCGCCTTGTTGCCTTGAGGCACACCCTCTTGGTTTCCGTCGTTCGGCTGGAAATATTAGAGCCCATAAAGTTTATCGGGGGTTTTAATTAGATCAATCTGAAGAAGTGGGGGGGGGGCGGCAGAGGGGGAAGGCTTAGCAACCGAAAATATATTACTTTAAAGCACTCCGGACTATGGCTCAACCATTTTTGAGGTTAAGTGATTCCAACCATTTTTGAGGTTTAGTGATTCCAACCATTTTTGAGGTTTATCTTTAACCTACAAAGGCTAGGTTCAAAAAGCAGAGGTGAGACTTTCTCCTGAAAGTGTCCAGGATAGTCATCATTTGATGCCTGCAAATTATTCTTCACCTCTCCAGGTCACGTAAACTTTTGTTGCTTTCAGGTTTCCCCTTTATTGTCTTTGAACAACTTGGTGGTAGGGATTCAAAGCAGATTTAGCATCCCTAAAAAAAACAACGGGAGCCCCCGAAACCTCAAAAATCTGCTAAAATTCCACCTGCCATGGTCTTATCCGAGGCAAAAAAAGAAAGGTGGATTTTTTTTATTGTAAAAATTGGGTGCAATGGTAGTAAGGAATCATTTTGATGGTAACTTCAGGAGCTCTTCAGAAATACAAACCTTTCTGAACTGGTTTTCATGAAATACTAAACCATGGTTTGGTGTTGCATGAGTGAGCCTAAGGCTCACACGTTCCCTATGGTTTGTGCTTGTTTTCCAAATTGGAATTGCAAACCACAGTTTGATCGTGGTTTGCAGTTCATGTTGGGAGGGCAAGTAACCAACAGAGTTTGCCCGTTAGGACGTAATGGCCAGCTTTTTTTTGGGGGGGGGGGCTTTTTTTGCAGTAAATAGGAAATAACTCGGTGTAGTTTTAATTCCGTTGAGTCAGTGTTTCTAGGCGGAAAAGCGTTTAAATCATTTTGTTAGGAAAAGTGGAAGAAGAGAAATGGTCTAGCCTCTTTTTATTTTCCCAGCGTATAAAGTTGCGCCCTATTGCCTGCAAACTGAATGCTTGAAACGATGACTTAGCTGCACTCATTAATTCATTGTGTTTGCCTGTGTGCCAATATCACATATAGTTCACACTGTGATGCTAAATGGAAGTAGCACCTTCTTTGCCTTGCTTACTGAGTGCGATGTCAGAACATTTAAAGCACACATGAAGCCCACTTAAACAGGTTGGTTTAAAACCTATTTAATCTCAAATGGATTGCACCCTGTGGTGCAGTTCTGTATATTATATGTTTTTATTATTGGCAAGCAACTCCAAAGCCCGGCTGAAGTAAAAAGCGGGGTATAATTATTATTATTATTATTAATTTTAAAAAACAAATAGTTGAGTCTAGAGAAGCCTGTGTCTTATCTTCTGCAGGCAGAAGGAGGTTTTTAGTCTACTGCTACCCACCAACAGCAGCCCCCTCTCAATCATGCCCATTGTTGTTGTTTAGTCGTTTAGTCGTGTCCGACTCTTCGTGACCCCATGGACCAGAGCACGCCAGGCACTTCTGTCTTCCACTGCCTCCCACAGTTTGGTCAAACTCGCTGGTAGCTTCGAGAACACTGTCCAACCATCTCGTCCTCTGTCATCCCCTTCTCCTTGTGCCCTCCATCTTTCCCAACATCAAGATCTTTTCCAGGGAGTCTTCTCATGAGGTGGCCAAAGTCTTGGAGCCTCAGCTTCAGGATCTGTCCTTCCAGTGAGCACTCAGGGCTGATATCCTTAAGAATGGATAGGTTTGTCCTTCTTGCAATCATGCCCATAGCTAACTGCAACTTTTCATGGGCAAAAGACCT
Organism: Podarcis tiliguerta; assembly: GCF_965153285.1. Taxonomy (NCBI): domain Eukaryota; kingdom Metazoa; phylum Chordata; class Lepidosauria; order Squamata; family Lacertidae; genus Podarcis; species Podarcis tiliguerta. Next base: position 24,521,801 of record NC_139550.1, read on the forward strand.
GTAGTAGTAGTAGTAGTAGTAGTAGAAGAAGAATGAAGGCCTACCTAACGCCATCAGTGTTGTAAGAATATCTAAGCTTCTCAGTGTGGAATCTCAACATAAAAAAGACGTTAAGGGAATGATGGTCTAAAGTTAAACTCTGAAGTCCCCCCCATTGCCCTGCACTTGGGTGTAGGAAGGCAAAAGACCTGCATGCAAGGAATAGCACATTCTAGAAGAATAAAATATAGTTAAGTTCAGATTTGTAATGCACAGAATGTGTCTTGTTTTGTAGTCTCATATTTCTGTTGGAGAAATATTTGGTGCTGTTTGTTTTTCTTAAAAAAGAAAAAAGGACCATTTATTCTTCCTGCAGTATCAAAAAAAAGCAATGAATTTATCTTGTATATGATTTTTTTTAATAAAAGGGAAAGGGGAAATTCTTGAGTAATGCAATCTCCCTCCCACCAACCCTTCTAAATTCGATCAACTGAATTTTTCGTGGATGTGGTATGCCCATTTGATAAAGAAAGGATACGTGGCAATAGGCACATTCATCCTAGAACACTGTTGTTACAAGTTAACTATATTTTCTCCTTCAGCTATATTGTCACTGTCTTGCAGACTTTAAATGTACATTTTGCATTTAAATGCTAGTTAAAATGCAGTACAGTGGTACCTCGGGTTAAGTACTTAATTCGTTCTGGAGGTCCGTTCTTAACCTGAAACTGTTCTTAACCTGAAGCACCACTTTAGCTAATGGGGCCTCCTGCTGCCGCCACACCACCGGAGAACGATTTCTGTTCTCATCCTGAATCAAAGTTCTTAACCCGAGGTAATATTTCTGGGTTAGCGGAGTCTGTAACCTGAAGCATATGTGACCTGAAGCGTATGTAACCCGAGGTACCACTGTAATAGGAACTGGACTCCCCACCCCAATTTCTTATTTCTTCTCGGCATTCATTCTCTGAGTCACTCCCAAGAGGAACATCTGTATCTGAAGATCTTTGAGGCCCTCTTGTCAATCATCCTATGTACAACCATTTCAGAGCAATGGTACCTGTAGAGAAATAATCTCTGAGCAATTCTTGGGTTCACGAGCCTCGTTTCCAATATGTATGTGATGGTTATTGTTTTCATGAATTTGCAGAATCCTCCCAAGGTGTGTGCTCATGTCTTTCAAAAGCAACCCTAGAAGTGGCCCTCTGCTTCCCAGGTGTCTGATATGATCTGAGGTTGCCCTGCAGAGGTCCTTTGGGCTTCCGTTCCACAGTTGAGTTTCCATTGACATCGGCTACGTTTGCTTGCTCAGCCTTCCTGGAAATCAATACCCCAAATTCTTCTACTGCTTGATCTTTCAAATCCTCAGATGGAAGATGTTAAGAATAGATGTAAAGCGTTATGCAGATATTTTAAAATTCCTGGCTCCATTTTGAAGGTTATAACTTTTTAATTTGTCAAAGTAGCATATAGGAATTTAGTCCTGCTACAGTACAGCTAAGTCCTTTTGCAATAAGCATTACAGCCGAAAGGTAAACTCTTACAAAAAGGCGTATTTTTAGAATTAGATTTTTGTGTAAGAAACTCTAAATACAGACAAGAATAAACAAAATGCAGAGACTATGAAAAATCTAATATAGCCCTGGCATATCTCTAGGCTCTACAAATTGTAATATCTTTCAACAATAGGGAAGGTTAGATTAAAAGAAGAGCTTGAGCTGTGAATTGAAAATTGGGCTTAGCAAATCCAGAATCCTTTGAAAACATTACAGCAAACAGAATAAAGGCCTTGATTGTAGTTTGCATGCAAGTTGTCTAATTGTTTGTCCTTTGGGGAATTGTGTGCATGAATGTATCAGTCTAAACTAATTTTCTACTTGAAACATTTTATGTTAGAGAGTAGATCCTGGGGAAGCCTTCAAGAGATGGAAACTGCAGTAAAATGTGAAAATCAGAAAAGCCACATGACTCACTTACAGAATGTTTGTGTTTTATACAGTGGAACCTCGGGTTAAGTACTTAATTCATTCCAGAGGTCCGTTCTTAACCTGAAACTGTTCTTAACCTGAAGCACCACTTTAGCTAATGGGGCCTCCTGCTGCTGCTGCTGCACCGCCAGAGCACAATTTCTGTTCTGATCCTGAAGCAAAGTTCTTAACCTGAATCACTATTTCTGGGTTAGCGGAGTCTGTAACCTGAAGCGTATGTAACCTGAGGTACCACTGTAATTGTCAGAATGGTATTGTAACAAATTGAGGGACTATAGAATGGGTGGTTCTCTCTTTCTGTATATATATATAGTGTGTGTGTGTGTGTGTGTGAGAGAGAGAGAGAGAGAGAGAGAGAGAGAGAGATCTACAGGGTGGCCAACTTGAATAAAATATTGGGGGAAGGTAAGCCCCGCCCCTTATAATCGATCACATGATGCACCGAACTCACGCCATTTGAATGGCAGTGCCCATCAACTGGGAGGGGGGCCCTCAAATATTTTATTGGGGGGCTGAAGGCCCCTCAACCTCTAGGAGCTGGCTCCTATTTATATTTATGTCATCTGTTTCATCTATATTTCTATTCCTTTCCCTCCTGAGTAGCAGTTTTCCATTAAAACGCTTCCATAAATTGAGATGCTTTTGTGTTTCTCTTTTTAAAATATACTTTAAATTGCATGGGTAACCCTTCATCCGAAATGCTGTAATGAAAGCATAAAATAATTTTTTAAAAAATCTGTATAGCACCTGTAGTATCTGCGATTGTGGCAGGTGGGAGTGTTCTGGTGTGCTGCCGTAATGCAGTTAAATTTTTCAACGTGCTGGATGTTGTAAGAAGGGTAAACAGATACTATTTTTATTAGAAAATAGCCTCAATCTATTTCACAGTCAGTCTGTATTCCTCTTTGTTTAATAGCCTATGGCATAAATTGAAGTTAATTATCGGAGCTGACAAGTAACTCTGCTTTCTGTCTGCTCCCAGAGTCTCTCCGAGGCAAAGATGGAGCTGAGAAGAAAAGATCAATCTCTGCGTCAGCTCAATAGACATCTTACCCAGCTGGAGCAGGACAAGCGTCGGCTGGAGGAGAGCATACGCGATGCAGAGAGTGCCCTCCGCATGGCAGCAAAGTGAGCACTGGGGCCTTGGGGAGATCACTTGAAACAGACAAAAGATCAATTCTTACTTTCATGCAAAGGGTTTTAGCCTTGGATAATGCAGCGCTGGAAAACAAAAGTACAGCTGCCTGTCTTTGAAATTTAGTAAAAGATCCTCTTGAAGGAAGAAAAGTTAGTTCAACATACTAATGGCCCATTTCAATCATTGCGGAGCCCAAGGATGGGTGCGATTTTAGGACAAGCGGTGCTGCCCCCCTCTCTTTCCCGTTGCACAGCGCTCGAGCCACCGTCGCTGGCTAGCAGACTTGAATTCAGCAAGCGGTCCTGGCGAAAGAGCAAAGGGCTTGATATGAAAAGCCAGCGTAGGGCAATACGTGGCAGACTAGGTAAAGGCAAAGGTACCCCTGCCCATATGGGCCAGTCTTGACAGACTCTAGGGTTCTTGCGCCCATCTCACTCAAAGAGGCCAAGGGCCAGCGCTGTCCGGAGACACTTCCGGGTCACGTGGCCAGCGTGACATCGCTGCTCTGGCGAGCCAGAGCCGCACACGGAAACGCCGTTTACCTTCCCGCTAGTAAGCAGTCCCTATTTATCTACTTGCACCCAGGGATGCTTTCAAACTGCTAGGTTGGCAGGCGCTGGGACCAAACAGCGGGAGTGCACCCCGCCACGGGGATTCGAACCGCCGACCTTTTGATCGGCAAGCCTTAGGCACTCAGGCTTTTAACCCACAGCGCCACCCGCGACAGACTAGAGCGAGGCGTATATTGCAGCTGCAAGAATGAAGATCAGAATGAAGGGCCAGATGAACTGCATCCAAGAGTATTAAAAGAACTGGCAGATGTGATCTCAGAACCACTGGCAATCATCTTTGAGAATTCCTGGAGAACAGGCGAAGTCCCAGCAGACTGGAGGAGGGCAAATGTTGTCCCTATTTTCAAAAAGGGGAAAAGAGAGGACCCAAATAATTACCGCCCAGTCAGTCTGACATCAATACCAGGGAAGATTCTGGAGCAGATCATTAAGCAAACAATCTGTGAGCACCTAGAAAGGAATGCTGTGATCACCAATAGTCAGCATGGATTTCTGAAAAATAAGTCATGTCAGACGAACCTGATCTTATTTTTTGACAGAATTACAAGCCTGGTAGATGAAGGGAACGCAGTGGATGTAGTCTACCTTGATTTCAGCAAGGCATTTGACAAGGTGCCCCATGATATTCTTGTAAAGAAGCTGGTAAAATGCGGTCTTGACTCTGCTACCACTCAATGGATTTGTAACTGGCTGACTGACCGGACCCAAAGGGTGCTCATCAATGGTTCCTCTTCATCCTGGAGAAGAGTGACTAGTGGGGTGCCACAGGGTTCTGTCTTGGGCCCGGTCTTATTCAACATCTTTATCAACGACTTGGATGATGGACTCAAGGGCATCCTGATCAAATTTGCAGATGACACCAAACTGGGAGGGGTGGCTAACACCCCAGAGGACAGGATCACACTTCAAAATGACCTTGACAGATTAGAGAACTGGGCCAAAACAAACAAGATGAATTTTAACAGGGAGAAATGTAAAGTATTGCACTTGGGCAAAAAAAATGAGAGGCACAAATACAAGATGGGTGACAGCTGGCTTGAGAGCAGTACATGTGAAAAGGATCTAGGAGTCTTGGTTGACCACAAACTTGACATGAGCCAACAGTGTGACGCGGCAGCTAAAAAAGCCAAGGCAATTCTGGGCTGCATCAATAGGAGTATAGCATCTAGATCAAGGGAAGTTATAGTGCCACTGTATTCTGCTCTGGTCAGACCTCACCTGGAGTACTGTGTCCAGTTCTGGGCACCACAGTTCAAGAAGGACATTGACAAACTGGAACGTGTCCAGAGGAGGGCAACCAAAATGGTCAAAGGCCTGGAAACGATGCCTTATGAGGAACGGCTAAGGGAGCTGGGCATGTTTAGCCTGGAGAAGAGGAGGTTAAGGGGTGATATGATAGCCATGTTCAAATATATAAAAGGATGTCACATAGAGGAGGGAGAAAGGTTGTTTTCTGCTGCTCCAGAGAAGCGGACACGGAGCAATGGATCCAAACGACAAGAAAGAAGATTCCACCTAAACATTAGGAAGAACTTCCTGACAGTAAGAGCTGTTCAACAGTGGAATTTGCTGCCAAGGAGTGTGGTGGAGTCTCCTTCTTTGGAGGTCTTTAAGCAGAGGCTTGACAACCATATGTCAGGAGTGCTCTGATGGTGTTTCCTGCTTGGCAGGGGGTTGGACTCGATGGCCCTTGTGGTCTCTTCCAACTCTATGATTCTATGATTCTATGATTCTAGAATACTTGCACGTGTTGGTCTGTAAAACTCTGTGGCAACACACAAGCACCATCATTGGCCATGCTTTGTGTCGGCTGATGGTTGCCGTTTGCAAAGACCTGTGCGCTGGCAAATCTGGGTTTATCTCTCCCTTCAGATCTTCTCAGCACCATTCTTCCTCCATTTTAGCTCTAATGTCTTGGCTTCTTCTTAAACAGCCGCCCGCCGCCACAAGGATCTCCCAGCCCTCAGCTCTACTTCCACCTGCTTCCTTTAGCGTCTGACGCTACTTCTGTCGGGTCCAGTCTCAACCTCGGCCTCTTCTGAGCCTCTTCTTCTGTCACCTCAGTGATAGTTCCTCTGTGTCACCTCACAGTCTTCCCCCTGCAGGCAGTGCTGTGCATTTATTGTCTTCAGTCAGAACCCTTTAACTCAGGGTGGTCAAACACACATCTCAAAACCCACAGGCAGCCCTCAATGCCTTTTTTCAGCAGCCTTCGGCAACATTTGACCCATCAATTCAGCCTTTGAGAAAGTTGCATTCCCAAAGCCGACAAAGCAGAGGCGAAGAAAGGTGGGGGCGGTCTGCCCTGGGTGTCATCCCTGAGGGGGGTGACATCACTGCAGGTGACACCCCCCGGGACACTTGCCGCTGCCGTACCCCCATGGGATGCGCCCTGCCGGCAGCGCACCCCCACCAGCGGCCAGCCCTGCCCCACAGGCCGCGCTGGGTGCCGGAGCAGCTAGCTTCGCCTCTGCGGCTAAGTGAGGCGCTGGTCTTTGGGAAGGAGGCGTGAGGGCTCCAGCCATGTTCTAGAGTCCTCCCTCCTCCTTCCCAAAGCCTAGTTAGTTATTTCCCAACTTTGGGAAGGAGGCGGGGGGAGGGCTCTAGGACCCTGCCAGAGCCTTGTGCCTCCTTCCCAAAGTCCGACACTTCGCTTAGCTGGCTTTGGGAAGGCAGCGTAAGGCTGGGGTTGGGGTCAGAGGTTGGCTTTGTTCCCCTCCTGCGTGCAACGAGGCAGTGTGTGGCCCACAGGTTCCGTGGCGAAGTACTCTTGTGGCCCACTTGGTATGAAAAGTTTGAACTGCCCTGACCTAACAAATCGCAAAGTTCACTCTGAAAATCCTACAGACATATCATTGGACTACAGTCATACCTCAGGTTGAATGTGCTTTGGGATGAGCGTGTTCGAGTTGCGCTCCACGGCAACCCAGAAGTAACGGAGCGTGTTACTTCCAGGTTTTGGTGCTTGTGCATGTGCAGATGCTCAAAATGATGTCATGCGCATGCGCAGAAGTGGTGAAAAGCGACGCGTGTGTGTGCAGACGTGCCATCGCTGGTTATGTTTGCTTCTAGATGCGAACGGATCCCGTTCACATCTAGAGGTACCACTGTATAACAAAGGGCCGAAAAGGGCAGAAATAACCTACCACAGCTTACGCTTTCTGATCAAATTGACCCATATAAAAGAATCCACATAAATTCTCAGCTGTCATGATGGAAACCCTCACAAAACATACATTAACTGTATCAGCCTAGCTGTTTCGTTTCAGACATTCAACCCCTTTCTCCCAGGCTTCAAAAGTAAACTTATCAGTCTATTCTATTACTGCTACTACTACAATAATGTTAATTTATTACCTGTCAAAGGACTGGTTATAGCAATTAAAAATACAATATTATTACGAAATTACAAAGAATGAAAACTAACATTGCAATCTCACCACAACTCACGGTCACGAAAGTGACAAACTAAATGGCTTCGAAATTTCAACTTTCTTGACACACCTAGCTAGGCATGAGATGACATTAGGAATATATTAGTCCATTTTGCCCAAAGAGGGTATTCTGAGTTTGATTGCTTTTCTCTCAGTATGGTAAAACTAGGAAGTTTGGCAGTACACAACGATATGTGAAGCCAGGCTTCTCGTTCTACACTGGAAAATGAGAAGGGAGATCTTTGCAGGGAAGATATGGCAAGCAGGGGGATTTTCCACATACCCACCACTGTCCCCTCAAAACTCTGCCCCTCTGCATTCCCTAATTAGGGTGTAAAGAAGGGAAATGTGGTGGCAGCATTCAAAGGATAATCCGTGCGTTGGCCATTGCACACCTGAATGCAAGGCCAATTTTGGCAGGTGTTCTTAGTAAGGAATTCATTCTGTTTAGAATGGGACTTTTGACCTAAACAGTGATGAAACTGTAACAGTCAGGAAAAAATCTGCATGTACATGTTCTTTTATAAGAACTGTTTGGTTTGTAAATACTGAACTGAATAACTCAACAGCTAACCAGATTGTTAACGGAATTGAAGACATACTCCTTTACACTGTTGAAACCCAAGATATACCCTATTCTCAACATTTCTAGGTACACTAGGATCCAGATGATCCTCAGCCACAAGCATTAAATTCTGAATTTGTGGAAGCATCCATAGCAGCTCATTAGCAAATACTAGACAGACTCGGAGCCTATCCAATGTTGTCCAGTGTGGAATCGTAGGTGGAGCTGTTATCGGCCCCCACAGTGGAAATTTGTCAAGACTTGCTTATCAATCTGCTTTCTACAGGAAGCACCATATGCTTCACCTTCAGTCTGCTGAAGAAAAAGAAGAGAAAGTGTTGCCTGTGGCAGTCTCTTTATAGCTACCTAAGCTAAGCATTTTATACTTGCATCAGAGTTATCCAAGGACAGCAAATCTTGAGGCTGTTGACAAAGCTAATGGATGTGACATTAATTGTGACTGTAAACATGCTAGCCAGTGTCTGTTACGAGCAGTTTTCTTTTTTCTTTCCTTCAACAGAGACAAAGAATTAATCGCTGGCCATATGAAATCAGTAGAAGCCAACCTTCAGAATGTGAGTAACTTGCTTGACTCATCCCTGACCCCCAACCCCAGTCACATTTGTATCTCAATAATAGTATTTTTGAATTCCTTTTTAAATTTTATTTTCTGTACTAAAAGAAACACTGTCATTGGAATGGCCACATTTTAAAAACAATGTCATGATAAAATGTGACCACGTCTCAAGTCCCGGCTTTGATCAATGCCGCTTACCTTGGTCAAGATGATGCGTTAAAACATGGGTCAGCAAACTTTTCCAGCAGCGGCCGGTCGACTGTCCCTCAGACCTTGTGCGGGGCCGGACTATATGCTGCCATGATTATGATCCACATTTTTGGCAAAAACCCTTATTGGGACCAACCCCAACATTGCCCAAATGTAATTTTTTTTTGGGGGGGGTTCCCTCATACACCTACGCTGCTTCCTTTGTGTTTTACACGTTGACAGTTGTTATTTCTCTTGTAAGGCAGGGTGAGGGACTGAGATAAGCACGCCAGCCCTGGAGAGTGTGTGCACATGCGTGATTGAAGGGAAAAGCCATTGGCCACGCTAAGTCAGGCTGCTCAAGCATAAAGTTATTTTCCCCACATGAGGGAAGACAAGGCGGCGGCTATTTACCTTTCCATGCACCGTGTAGCTAACGAACGGCCTCCCCAGCAGAGCGCAGAACTGTTTTGGAGTGCAGCCACCCAGGCACTCCCCGCTTCCTCTGTCGGGCAGCACCGCCACCACAGACATGGGCAGATGTCGCTCCCGAGGCGCCTCCGAGCCTCTACCTCCGCAACTGCTTTTCCTGAGGTCAGTCGCTAGCAGCTCCATGGTGGAAATCCGAACTGTGGCTCCTTTTCCCTCCCCCCCCCCAGAAGAAAAGGTTGCTGCGTGCATGGCGGATGGAGAAGGTGCTTGGCTCAAGCAGCCGCCCGCCTCTCTTTTGACCCCCAACACTGGCTGAGTCTCAAAAACCATTGTGCCCGCACTCTATGCTGGCTGCCTAGATTCCTGGACCGTCTGCGGGCTGGATCTAGAAGGCAGTTGGGCCTGAGCCAGCCCACCCACCGGCCTTAGTTTGCCGACCCATTCTTTAAAACAACAACACATTTATTTGTGCAGTCCAACTCATGGCACAGCTCATCTGACACCATACTAAGGGATCCAAATAGGTGTTTTCAGGCCAATTTGCACAGCCAAGCCTCTTTTCTTGCGCTCTTTGCCATCGCCAAACCCATCAGGAATGGCATACCACAACAGGTGATACACATTTTCCCAACTGTGCAAGATTGAAAACGCCTTCAACCTCGATGTGAGGAGACTGTGAGCAATTTCAACGTTCCCAGACCACAGCCACTCAGATGTTGCTCCTTTGTGGTTGAATGGTCCTCAGCAACATGCGTCAAATACAGCTTTCCCCTTAAGGTGAACTTGGACCATGGGGGCAATTCACTAGAGGAAAAACTGCCCCTTGGGGGAGCTATACCTAATGCACACCTGTCTGTACTAAAGCAATAGATCATAAGCTCAATGTTAACTTTTCCGAGGGATTACAGGAGTTAACTTCTTTGATCTATAATGTTGTTGATTTCTGGATTGTGTTTTCTTTGTTTTTGGGTTCTACTTTAAATTACTTATCAGAGCACACAGCATCTAGGATGTGGGTTCTTTTATGAAATAGATAAAATAAATATTATATTGGTGGTTGCTTTCTTGTGAGCAGTCTGGAAAATCAGGCCAGAAAGGTAACTGCTACTCTAAAATATTAATGCGTACTATGCTTTTTCACTGCTGCTGCTTCTTCTTTTTTTATAACTAACAGCAGGAGAGCATAGCCGCAAAAATTTAGAAAGATAAGAGTTTGCTCTAAGACCTTCCATTGTGGAAAAAGGCCTGCAGTTGCAGTAACAGAATGAGACTTAGGAAAAATCACTGGTGCTAAATAGATTACTTTTTATCATGTTTTGATTGTCTCATTTGTAATATACACAGGAAAGGGAAATATTGTATAGTTACTTATCTCTTTGGCTCAGAGGTTGCATAACCCATACCCTCCAATGTTTCTCCAGTGAAATTAGGGACGTCCTATTCCCTAATCATCCTCATAATTTTATTCTTTATACCCCACCCATCTGACTGGGTTGCTCCAGCTACTCTCGGTAGCTTCTGACATATATAAAAACACAATTAAACACTGAACATTAAAAAAGCTTCCCTATACAGGGCTGCCTTCAGATGTCTTCTAAAGGTGGTATCCTATCTCCTTGGCTCAGCTCAGAGGTCGCATGACTCTATACCCTCCGATGAAAATAGGGACATCCTACCACACCCGCCAACATTTCTCCAATGAAATTAGGGACGTCCTAAGGAAAAGCGGGACATTTTGGGATCAAATCAGAAACCAAGATGGCTTCAGAAATCCAGCAGGGACCTTCAGCATGTTCACAAGTCTTGTCCCACAAGGGGGTCCAGTTTGGCCTGCGAAGCCATTTTCCTGCAACCAGGCTCACCCTCCCATCAGCTGACGTCACCGGGCTTGAGAATTTGTAGAACTCCAAAGCATTTAAATAAATTTTGAGGTGCAGCTAGCCAAATCCCCACACTGTCAGGAACTCCCAAGTCTTTGCGGTTTTCCCACTTTGGTTGCACCAAACTAGTCCTGCTTACCCCTTCCATCCATTTTATATGTACCACTGTCCTTGCTACTGATTTTCTAAAACGAGCACAGGCTTTCCTCGTTGTACGTAAGCAAATTCAAAATATTTGACCACCCAGGTCTTCCCAAGATCCACTTACCTTTCAAGTCTCCTTTTGTTTTCTCCTGTTCCAAGAAGTTTTCTTTTGACGCAACCTGATCAACAGTCAACTTGGAAAACCTTACCTTCCTAGATAAAGTGTGTTCCAGACTATTCCATGGCAGCTTCTACCTCTTCGCTTTCCTTTTACAGTTCACAAAAGCTGGAATTGTGGGCTTCAGATACGCATTCTTCATGGTTGATATATATATATATACATAGTCATGCAACTCAATCCCATACATTTTTACTTAGAAGTATGTCCCACTCGGATCAGTGGGGCTACTTCCAAGTAAGTCTGCAACAGATGGGAAGATTAGAGTTAAATTGCCGTTCAGTACATAACAAATTTGATAGAGGATGGAGAGAGACCAGATAGCTATCTGGTGAACTAGTTCAGAGTTGATCAGTACAGATATGATTTAGTACCGTATCTTTGTGGTTTTATGGTCTGTAGCAAACTGTTTCATTTCAGTTTTCAGTGTCCACATAATTTTAAGTACCTAGTGCATCATTTAAAGAGGACCATGTCATCCTTCCAAATTCACATCCCTGCAGTATATACCGTATTTTCCCATGTATAAGACTAGGTTTGCCCCCTAAAAAATAATGTCAAAAATTAGGGGGTGTCTTATACATGGATACATCTCCCCCCATTTTCTTCAATCTGAGTCCCCAAAAGAAGGGGGTGTCTTATACATGGGGGCATCTTATAGACAGAAAAATACAGTACGGTGTGTGCTAAATACAATTTGAGGATGACTGTGCATATGTGTGTTTCTTTCCTGCTGTTGTATATGTTAGGAGCCGGTCTCCCAATGTATTTACTGGGATAGTAATAGACACATAGTTCCTCAAGGTTTACTCCTGAAGCCTTTCTTGCAAATGAGTGTAGCCAGAAGGCAGCAGAGGTTCAGTTTTACTTCTCCTAGATGGGCTCCCTTCCCAGGGGTTGATGAGCACCACCTGCCCCTATACCTCCCTCTACAGAAGATGCAGAAACTGCCTTCTTGACTGTTGGATCCACTGTTGGCCTCATCCAGACAGTCTGTCAGCCTGTCTTCATATGCAGTGGAAGTCTTTAACTCACTGAGGGTTTGAGACCCATCAGTTCCCCTCGCCTGGTCTAGCCAACCAGTTGAAGTATGCTGTTGCATGACGACAGCTTCTAAGAGCCACAGGTGAGAGCACGGTGCAGTGTGTGGGGGGGAACCAAGGTGGATGAACTACCCAGAAGGATCACATCATGTGTCCCCCCCCCCACTAAAAAAGGTAAAGGACCGCTGACCGTTAAGTCCCGTCATGAACGACTCTGGGGTTCCAGTGCTCATCTTGCTTTACTGGCCGAGAGAGCCAACGTTTGTCCGCAGATAGTTTTTCTGGGTCATATGGCCAGCATGACTAAGCCGCTTCTGGCAAAACCAGAGGAGCGCACGGAAACGCCGTTTACCTTTCCGCCGGAGCGGTACCTATCTATCTACTTGCACTTTGACATGCTTTCGAACTGCTAGGTTGGCAGGAGCTGGTACTGAGCAATGGGAGCTCACCCTGTCGCGGGGATTCGAACTGCTGACCTTCTGATCAGCAAGCCCAAGAGGCTCGGTGGTTTAGACCACAGGGCCACCCAATTTCCCACCCCCCACTACTCCTCCCCTAACTCCTGAGACAGATGGATGCCGACAAAAGTACACATTCCCGCATTAGTTTTGACACACTTTTCTAGAGAGAGGTATTATCTTCCTCTTATTCAAAGAAGTAACTGTGGGGTTGAGTTTGCTTTAAAATGAATGCTACAAGGACCTGCAACATAACCTGACGGAACTGGCCTGAAAGCACAGGCATTGGTTCCATTTGTCTGCTAGCAGTGTCAGCCGTCATTGGAACAGTTAGGGGAGCAAGCACATTCCCCTTGGCATCATCTCCTAACACTTGCTCTTCCTATCCAGGTGTTCAAAGCCACATCTACAAGTCATGCCCCCCATCGTATCCCTGTTACCTGCCCCATAGCCCTGCACACATCTGCGAAAAGTTGTGGAAATGAGGGGCTTTCTCTAAGCGCATAAGCCTCCTATGGTTCTTAGAACCCTTATCTCACAAGGTTCCAAACCATGCAAGGACCCTAGATGGAGAGAAGGCATGGTGTTTCGGGCCTTCCCCGCCCCACACGTGAGCAGTGGTGGGCTTGGCTACTGGGATAGGGCAGAGGGTGCAGGATAAGCAGTTGGTGTCCTGATCTGCCCCCTCCCACAATTCTAATTCACGACCTAGGACCCTCGTACCTACGGGACCGCCTCTCCCGGTATGCCCCACAGAGAGCCTCAAGGTCCATAAATAACAACACCCTAGTGGTCCCAGGCCCTAAGGAAGTCAGATTAGCCTCAACCAGAGCCAGGGCCTTTTCAACACTGGCTCCGGCCTGGTGGAACGCTCTGCCTCATGAGACCAGGGCCCTGCAGGATCTGATTTCTTTCCGCAGGGCCTGTAAGACAGAGTTGTTCCGCCTGGCCTTTGGCTTGGAGCCAATTTGATTCCCTCCCCCTCTTTCTTTTTTCTTTCTCCTCCTCTGATGAGGCTGCATTTTAATATTTTAATGTTTCAATATTTTAATGTCGTATTTTAATCTTGTTTTTAAGTTGTATTCATTCAACTTGTTTTTATTATTGCTTGTTAGCCCCCCTGAGCCTGGCCTTGGCTGGGGAGGGCGGGGTATAAATAAAAATTATTATTATTAACCGTGTAACCCTTGCATGGGGCTGCCGCCAATGTGGGATCTTATGAGAAGAGCCTTGGACCGAGTTGTGCTTTCCCCAGCAAATGCCAGTATCACCTTCAGGAGAGCTGCTTCCCATCTTGAGAATCATAGTTTTAACTGTACATCATTGGAAGAGCCAAATAACTGGTTTTTGCTGGATCAGCCCAGGACTTGAGTTTCCTTCAGACATCAGTCAGAGATGTCCGGAAGCTCGCAATCCAGCCGTGGCAGCGGTGGCCAGCCCCTGTTTATAGTCTAGCATTGCTCATCCATATTGCCTGAGAACATTGCTCCAAATTTGGCCACATCCTCAGAAGGGTTACTTGAGTGTGTTATGTTTACAGAGGAGACTCCAGGACTCCTACTAGTGCAACTGCTTTTTTAATATTCATATTGTGCCAGCAATGTACTTGGATTTGTGCTGAACCTTGAAGCAATCCCAAGGACTTGAATTATCTGGAGATTTAGATTAAAACGATGTTTGAGTAATAGATTTTTCTGGCGCATTTAGATTTTTCAGTAAAAAGGCCAGGGGACCCTCGTTTTTTGAATGGGCCCTACAGATACTTATTTGCTTTCTGCTTGCTTTGTGCAGGAGTCTGACGATGTTATGAAATATCTCTCCTTTCTGTGTGTTCCATATTTTGGAAAGTTGCGAATCACAGATATGGAATGCAAGGCTCAGGTGTACTTGACAGGATAGTGACAGGACTCTGAGGTGGCTGTTGCATGCATTGTACCTATTCTTGGCTTTTGTCCATCAACCTTGTACCTGCCACAGGTGAAACGGACCGGTAGACACACACACAAGAAATCCACAAGGAAACAAAATATTTTTAACAGTTTCAGAAGCACCCATTTGTTGCTGTTGCTTTAAAAATGAGTGCTCTGTGAAACACGATTTGGAACGCTTTGATCTCAATTAGGATCATGGCATGTTTATATTTAAATAAGTACTCTTTCCTCCTTCTAGAAGAAACATGGGCTGTGAATTTTGAAAAAAAGACTATCTATCTATCTATCTATCATATTTATCTATCTACACTGTACATAAGCATTGCTTTTGAATAATTCCTCTTAGTGTTAGTGCATTTATTTTGCAAATGCCTCAATCAGCCTTTTTGTTTTGTTTTGTTTGGCTCTCCTAATAACCTGGCTTCCTTGATCCGTGTTCCTAAAGATCAGTTGTGCAGGACATACAGGTGTTGGCACAGCTGGCTTGCTGATGACATCTCTGTCCATATAGCTGTCTAGTGTGCCATCATTCATATTGCTCACTGTCATTCTGACCTAGCCAAGCTAAAAATGGTACTCCAGTTCAAGAGGGATTTAAAAACCTTGACAAACTAAAGATAAGACATTGCAGAATGTCATATCCATGTGTTAAACTGTTTTCAGCTTAGACATATCTAAGTAACTAATGCCAGAGCCCGTCTGTCTTCATATATATATTTTTTGAAGTATGAAGTGTGTGTGTGTGTGTGTGTGTGTGTGTGTGTGCCTTGCCTTAAGTAAGGAAACATCCTTGCATGGAGTACTGTGAAATTAGTTAATGCGTTAGCCGTTATTTTATCCAGACATGGGTTCACTTCCAGCCCAAGGTCAATGAAATCTGCTCATAAGGGACATATTCTTGTGCACATCCCACAAATACAGAATAGCTTTTGGCATTGTACTTAGTGTTTGCTTAAAAGGGCCTGGATCAAATTAATCTCTCATCCAATTGAGCTTGGGTTTGATGTTTCTATTTTATTTTTTTAAAATTCTAGACTCCCCCCCCCCCCCAGAAATGTGTTTCATGAAATTATAGAATCGTATAGCTAGAAGGTGCCATGAGGATCGAATTGTCCAATCCCCTGCAATGTAGGAATATTTTACCCAATCTGGGGCTCGAACCCACAGCCATGAGATTAAGAGTCTCACACTCTACTGACTGAGCTATGTATTTTGCTGAACTTTCTTTTGTTAAAGACAATTTCCCTTTTTCATTTCAGCCAAGACATGTATCCTTTTAAAAATCTGTTGGTTTTTATTGCTTGTTTAAGAATATATAGAGTTTGGATGAGGAGTCCATTGAAAACCAGGGGGCTTGCTTCTAAGTAGACATGCATAAGATTGTCCTGGAGATGTGTGTTTGAGACTATAGAATGCAAGCAGGGAACTGATCTAAGATGATCCGGATCATCCCGTCCCTTGTGGCAGTAACCTCCAAGTACCGAATTAATTCTGTACCTTACATCAAATCGCTTAAGGATTAATTTGCCACCGTCTGCGAGCAAACATGAAAAAGGTTGCTCATGACAAAAGCACTCCCTTGATGTAAGGAGCAGTTCAGCAAAATAAGCAGGTGAATTAATCTTAAAACATACGGTTGAAGTAGCAGGGAAGGACCTAGTCACAAGGACTAATAGCCATTTTTTTTCTATGGGAAGAATTCCTACCTAACGCCAAATGGTTTGAGGCTTTGCATAAAATTTGGGTCCAACACCCTAGTCGTTAGTTGGTTCAATTCCTAAAGAGAATTCACCACATAATATTTTAGAATCCTGTGAAGTGTAGTTTAAGGTTACTGGGAATTGTAGAGGTATGAAGGGTAAATGAGAGTTCCCAGGAATTTTTGTGGGGGGAGAGAGACGTGACTGTTAAAGTGGTATAAATGTGCTTTAAATGTATGCTGTGGATGTGGCCTAAAAACCTCTCACTTAGATGCCAGGAAACTGGGAATTACATTCACATGTGGTGGGGGTGTAAATATGTACAATTTTTCTGGCAAAGGGTGTTTAAGGAGATAACAGAAATACCTGGGTTAAAGCTGACCGAAAGTCCAGAGGTAGCATTGTTACTGATTTACGATGGGGTGGAAGGTTCGCAGGCTGTGAAGGACTTGCTCACAATTTTTTTTGACAGCTTCCCGAGTTACAATAGCTAGGAAGTGGAAGGGGCAAGCAGAATATAAAATGGAAGAATGGTATAAAGAGGTGTGGGATATTGCTAGTAATGATAAATTAACATGTTGCCATTAAGGTAAGACAGGGAATACGCAGGAGAAATGATTTTGAGGGGATATGGAAGGTGTTTGTAGAATTTGTACTGTTAAAGCGGAAAGGGGTCAAACACTCTGTTGGAGCAGTTTCAGAAACGGGGGGCCACTCACCCTCCACCCGTTTATGCAACTTCCTCCGATGGGCTGCATTGCCGCAGCTGGAGACTGCATTAATAATAATAATAATAATAATAATAATAATAATAATAATAAATGTATTTAAACTCTGTCTTTTGGAATACTAAATCCAATGTTCTCGCAGTGAGGGAACCGCCAGAAGACCCCCGGCACTGGACCTCAGCAATGGGGGTGGAGATGCTCCTTCAGATATACAGAACCAAGGTTGTCTAGGGCTTTCAAGGTCAGCACCAACACTTTGAATTGTGCTCGGAAACGTACTGGGAGCCAATGCAGATCTTTCAGGACCGGTGTTATATGGTCTCGGCGGCTACTCCCAGTCACCAGTCTAACTGCCACATTCTGGATTAATTGCAGTTTCCGAGTCACCTTCAAAGGTAGCCCCACGTAGAGCGCATTGCAGTAGTCCAAGCGGGAGATAACCAGAGCATGCACCACTCTGGCAAGACAGTCTGCAGGCAGGGAGGATCTCAGCCTGCGTACCAGATGGAACTGGTAGACAGCTGCCCTGGACGCAGAGTTAACCTGCACCTCTATGGACAGCTGTGAGTCCAAAATGACTCCCAGGCTGCACACCTGGTCCTTCAGGGGCACAGTTACCCCACTCAGGACCAGGGTGTCCTCCACACCCACCCGCCTCCTGTCCCCCAAGAACAGTACTTCTTTCTTGTCAGGATTCAACCTCAATCTGCTAGCCTCCATCCAAACCTCCTCTGCTCCTCCCTTTTCAATCCCCACCTGGTTCTGGGGAACAGTGGTGCAGGAGAGGGTGGGGAAGCACCTGACCCTTCACTTGCCTGACCTGTTTCTCCTCCTCCTCTTCCGATCCATCCTGTGCTCTGCCCTTCTGAAACCTCACCTGTCTCTGATTCTTGCCTCCTGGCTGGTATAGGTCCCCACAGACCACTGGCTGCCTCTCCCAAGTTAGACTCCAGGCTCTTTCCACCCTATGCACATTCATCAGACCCTGACACATCAGCGCCTTATTTGAATGGGATGAAAAGCAGAAATTGAGCTGGGTGTCACCTGCATATCGGGGACACCTTGCCCCAAACCTCCGGATGACTTCACTCAGCAGTAAGCATGGAGGACAAAATAGAACCCTGAGAGGACCCCATAGTGTAGGTGCTGGGGAACCGGGCAGCGATCCCTCTGACCATTTCTTAAATCGGCCCTCCAAGAACCAGAAGCAATGCTGGTCGCAGTACTTTGAAGAGCTGCCTGTAGGTGGTAGATTCAGGAAATCTTTAACGGGTGTCAGAAGCTGGAGGGGCTAAAAGGAAAAGAAAGGGCATCATCCAATAGAACACTATGTCTTGAGAAGAAGATTTTCATACTTTGTCAACCCTTAAGTGATATATGTCAACTTGGTTAATAATGTGCCCTAGACACGAGTGATTAAAAAAACCTCCCTACTATGAGAGATGTCTGTTTAAAACCACTTTGAAGACACACATGAAGCACATGAGAAATTGCAACAACTGCATGTTATTGTTCTTCTGAAGGATGTGAAGCACGATTTTTGCAATATTCCTCAAGCATTGCTTTCAGGATCCGTCTCAGTAACAGAGTTTGCAAAGAACGGTGAGCTCTCAACTCTCTTCTCCCCACCCCGCCCCATCCTTTAGTATAGCTGTTTTAAACTGCATTCCTCTGAACTCCAGGGTTCCTCAGATTCCTATCAGGGGTTCCTCAAGGAGAAGGTCATTGCTTGCAAACGAGCTTCCTGGAAGACAGTGTATCTTACCCTGAAACATGTAGCTGCAGGGGAGTATTGAATGTGTTTTTGCTATCATGCTCTTGTAGTTTGTTCAGTGCATGAATCAGGCCCCATGCGCCTGGGGCATGACATAAATATCCAGATTAACCTTAATTCTTTGCTTCCATCATTTTTACCCATTTCCAATCAGAGATTTTTCTATCTGTGATCAAAAAACGTAGGCTCTTGTTGATTTCTCTCTCTCTCCTTGCCCTCCAAGTTAAAGACGTGAATATTCCATTGATGGCTTTGGAGTCGCTATTTCTGCCTCGGCTCTTGATTTGTGAAAATGGGTGGGATGATGGCGATACCCTTCAAATGGTTGTTGGGAGGCTGAAGCAAAGCCCTTGGACTTGGCGGTGCTGCTGTTCTTTTTCATTTTTGTCCCGCTTACCAACAAGCAGCTCTGGGCAGTATACACAGGGGCCCAACATTGCGGGGGGCTGTGTGCCATCACACGCATGATGACTGTCGCATCAGGGGAAGCCGACTGGGCCACCTCCAGATGCAACGTTTGTGTGCCAGGCCACACTGGTCGGCCTGGGTCAACATCCCACCAGGCTGTGCTGTGTTGGGGTGGTATCCTGCCTCCTTTGCCATCTCAAGATTGGGCTGGGGGGCCTGGGCTCCATCCCAGTGAATATTGGGGAAGCTGTAGAGGCCTCAGTTCCATAGAGTTGGCGCTCCTTGCTGTATATACACCTCTTTTCCACACCTCACCCTTTTTATCCTCACCGTAACCCTGTGAAAGTCATTTAGGCTGAAAGATAGTAACCAAAGATCATGGCTGAGTGACAGTGTTAGCCCAGATAGCTTGGATTCAAGTCCGTCGCTTTATATTAAGCCACTCTACTAAGCCTCCCTCAACAGTTCGCTTTCAGAAGCCATCATACTAAACCAGATTTTTAAACTGTTGTAACTGCCTGATGGTGAATTTGGTATAACTAATGAATGCTCAACCATAGAGAGCTGGACCATAAAGAAGGCTGATCGTCGAAGAATTGATGCTTTTGAATTATGGTGCTGGAGGAGACTCTTGAGAGTCCCATGGACTGTAAGAAGATCAAACCTATCCATTCTGGAGGAACTCAGCCCTGAGTGCTCACTGGAAGGACAGATCCTGAAGCTGAGGCTCCAATACTTTGGCCACCTCATGAGAGGAGAAGACTCCTTGGAAAAGACCCTGATGTTGGGAAAGATGGAGGGCACAAGGAGAAGGGGACGACAGAGGATGAGATGGTTGGACAGTGTTCTCGAAGCTACCAACATGAGTCTGACCAAACTGCGGGAGGCAGTGGAAGACAGGAGTGCCTGGCGTGCCCTTGTCCATGGGGTCACGAAGAGTCGGACACGAGCCAGTGTGGTGTAGTGGTTAAGAGCGGTAGTCACGTAATCTGGGTAACCGGGTTCGCGTCTCCGCTCCTCCACATGCAGCTGCTGGGTGACCTTGGGCCAGTCACAGTCTCTCAGCCCCACTCACCTCACAGAGTGTTTGTTGTGGGGGAGGAAGGGAAAGGAGATTGTTAGCCGCTTTGAGACTCCTTAAAGGGAGTGAAAGGCGGGATATCAAATCCAAACTCTTCTTCTTCTTCTTCTAAATGACTAAACAACAACAAACTGCCTGATGGGGAATTTGGTATAATTAATGAATGCTCGATCAACGCAATGTTGGTTTAGACAGCCTCAACTAATTGCTCCACTATTAGTTCTTCTTTGAAGGAGGAAAGGAGTTACTGCAAAATAGTATTCAATTCCCCTCCACCCCCGCCACGCATCCAACAAAGGATATTTATTTCCTCCACAAATGAGTGCATATGGGTAGATGTCTGCTTCATCTCCAAAATATGCATCTTGTTTGTATCAAAAAGTTATATTTAGCTGTCCAAAATATATTAATATTTCTTAAAAGCAAATGCCCAGTTCCTGTCAATAGTCTACTAGGGGGTTTAGGTCCATGGGGAGATTTGGATGTTTGACAAAGTGCTGTGGGTGTCACCCGCTCTGGCTATTTCTCTTCCCTGCCCCACAGATCAGCCCCCAGACAGAGAAACAGAGATAAAGCATGCACCTATGAGCTCTTTTTTTGCTTTCCCAAGGGATCCAAATAAAAGTTGTATCCAGTAGAATCAGTCTGCGTGTTGGAAAAGCACACAGAGCTGAAAGAGGAAGTGAGAAAGAGCGCCAATCTTCCGACGTCCTCCTTCAGCTCCTATGTACTTTTCAATGGAGGAAAAAGTTGCCACCCTCGCTGCCTCATGACAAAAGGGGCAGTGATTATTCAAACAGGGGGAGGAGAGGGGAGCCTGAGGTTTTGTGAGTGCCAGGAGAACATCTGCCCACAGGCCACCTCATTGGCAACTCCCAGTCTACTGACTAGAATGTTTGATTCGTATTATTCGGTATTCATTGTCAATAGACTTTAATCTCCTATTGGATCGTTTCATCCAAGCCTTTCGTTGCTAAGAACAACAACAAATAGGTGGCGGTTCAGCTGACAGAGCAAGATGGGGTGATGGTCCATGACCACACAACTGAAATTAAGAGTTTTCAACCCTTGCCTCAGTAGGCTGAGTTTTTAAAACACAGACCCACTTCTTGTGTTACAGGCAAGAGAGCCAACATGGGCACTTGACAATGGGTGCCATGCAGTGTGTGTGGCCCTGGCGCTGAAATTTGTGGGTGCCCGGCCCCTTCATGGGGAGCTTTGTGGGTGCTCAGGCACCCAGGCCCCAGGGGGTTGGCACCTATGGTTACAGGTACTGTATGGTTACTGTTCCCCTATGGTAGCTTCTCATGCTATTCCACTAATATCTGTATCCCATGCCAACTTGACCTGCTCCCCTGGGTTAGTTTGGGATTCATGGGGGGATTTTAAATGAGTTTCCTGTTTAGCAATTTCCATTGCCAAAATCTGAAGCTGTGTGTGTGTGTGTGTGTGTGTGTGTGTGTGGAAGCTTTAAAAACTGTCCTGGGAATTCAGCTTGGAGAACACTTCTTTCCGCCAATACAATGGTACCTCTGGTTAAGAACTTAATTTGTTCTGGAGGTCTGTTCTTAACCTGAAACTGTTCTTAACCTGAGGTACCAACCGCCGCACAATTTCTGTTCTCATCCTGAAACATAGTTCTTAACGTGAAGCACTATTTCTGGGTTAGTGGAGTCTGTAACTTGAAGCGTCTGTAACCCGAGGTACCACTGTATATAAATGTGAAAATAAAAAGATATCCAGTAATTATATTAAAGCATCAGCATTATGATGATGATGATGATGATGATGATGCTGCCCTATACCTGGAGGTCTCAGGGCGGTTCACAGAACAAAATCAAAATATAAAACCACAAAAATATAATCAAAATAAATACAACAACCCAGTAACACCCCCCCCAAAAAACCCCTCCACATTTTAAAAGGGCATAGGATGCCAATCAAATCAACCAAAGGCCTTATTAAAAAGGAACGTTTTTTTGCCTGGCCCCTAAAGGTGCTCCTCACAGCTACAGCAGACTCTCCGACAAAATCTCTCCCCTTTTTGTGTTTGTATAAATCATGTGGCAATTGTCCCTGCACGCAATATCTAATAGATATTTTTCATTGCAAACTATCCTTTTAACATCTTTTTAATTCCCGTCCCACGTCACCTTTGAGAGCTTCTTTGTCTTGTTCCCTCGGAGAACGAACGCCCTTTCGCTTCCAGAATGTAGGTGCAAGAAAACATTCAGTGGGGCTTCATTTTCGACTTTAATCCAGAACAAATTTAAAGTCCCCTTTATCCAGGGTGGGCCCAATACGTTTTGGAAGAAGAGGGGAGGGGAGATTTACATCAGGAACAAGGGGAATGCTGCAGCTGTTGCTGGCACCATGGCGGACGATGCTTTCCTTCATTTGGGTAGAGGATCAGCACAGTATCGGCTTGAACCTTTCCGTTGCATCCTTCTTTATTTTAGCCTCCATCAGACAAATAGCTTTTCAGTGACCTGAAGCCTGCATGACATAGGCCATCATTGCCCACGGCACCCATATCCTGCAGAGCATTTGATCCCATAGGATTTTCAGAATGGATGTCCTTTTCAGTTCTTAAACTAGTTATCGTCTGTCCACAGCCTAAAGGACTTGCTTGCACCCAGTTTTGTAGTAAAGTGGCATCTCAGCCCTGTGAGGAAACGTTGGCAGTTTATTCACAGCCGAGGGCAAATATTACTGTAGGTAAAACTGTATTAGGTGACGTAATGGGACTGATTCCGGGGCGTTAGTGTAATCCAGAAAGCTCCCTTCTCTCTGCTGTGCTAGCCTCTGAACCCAAATTACTCCAGATTGGAACTGGGCGAGAGTTAAATTGATAGGGCCATTCTTTTAAAATAAATGCTGTTTTTATTTATTTATTTTCATGGTGCAGAAGATAAATTTGGAGAAAACGATTGTTACAACAGTACACAACAAGTAACTTGTCCATATCTGTCAACTTACAGATTTGAAAATAAGGGACCAGCAGCCAAAATAAGGGATCAACAATTACTTTGATAAAATACGTATTTTGTTGCATGCAAATGGCTTTAGATACCTATTAGGTCCATAAATTACCATACAGCATATATTCAACACAAAAAAAGCAACAATTTGTTGTTGACAAAGGACAGCTGAAGATAGAAAGGGCCCCATTACCTTCAGTAGCTTATTTAAGGGACATCATCAATAAGGGACAGCAGCGGGAATGGCGGTAGGATAAGGGGCTGTCCCGCCAAATGAGGGACACTTGACAGATATGCTTGTCCTGATAAAATTACAGACTTTTATCATGCGATCAGGCCATTCTTGACCCGGAAACATTATGCAAGCAAAGCATTTCTGTTCCCCTCACTTCATAAAGGTTTTGCGAGTTTTTAATACATGCCACTTACAACTATCAGACGCAGACACACAAAAGCTAAGCATTCTTGGGTTTTATGTATACTGTGAATGGGGGGGAAATGCAGCCATTTCCATCAAAAGTAATTAAAAACATTGGAGTGTGTGCTTGGGGCTTATGGTGTCCAGAGGTTTATATCTAAGGAATGATCTCATTCCTTTCTGATGATGAACTACTATTACAGTGGTTGCATTTTAAAGATATGCATGGTTTTGTTTGGGTTTTTTTGCTTTATTGTCCGGCTCATGTTATATACCCTGGTGGCAAAGAACAGAACCAGACAGGGATGGGGTTAAAGAACCGACTGATGTCGGAGTTATGCCTACATAGTGTATATATTGTTTTCCTCTCGCTCTTTTTCCTTCCCCGCCCCTCCCCGTGCTCTCTCCCCTTCCCTCTCGCCTCGGTATTAGCAATCTGCTTTGGTACTTTGACATCAGGGATTTCCCTGGTGGATTTTGTCACAGAAAAAAGAGAATCATCAATATCGCAGTTAAACTTGACTTTCAAAGCTAATAGTATCTCATTTGGGGGCTCAAATTTAATAAATTTTCTTTGATTCTGGGTGCGTTTTTAAACATCAAACAATGAATTGGCCAGGGTGCAGTAAAATATTTAGATCTATTGACTATGGTTCAGAAGGGTAGAAGGCAAAAAAAAAAACCAAAAAAAAAAACCACTGGTGGGTTTGATGTTGATAAATTCTTAGTACCTTAATCCACATTAATGTTTTCTTTTATCTGTGTGCATATTGGCTACAATGAGAAACTGGGACGTTAGCATATATGAACCAGAACAAATCCAGTGAAATGTGTATTATTAGAGGTATGGTGAAAACAACGTGTTTGTATTAAGGTTAACATCTGAACAAAATTACACATGCTGACAGAAGACCCCCCGAGACTGTGTTTGTTCCATTGGGCTCTCCATCCTGAACCCAGAACAGTATGAGCAGAAAGGAGGATGCATGAAGGACCTATGCTGTTATAAAAATTGCATTATAGTGCATAAGTTTGGCAGCCACAGGTATTGACAGGAATTCTTTAGGTCAGCCTGGGAACTGTAAAGCTCCCTATTCCCATAGACTAAAGCACAGAATGTATGTGTGTGTGTATCCTATAAATCTGTAAAATCTCACCTAACATTTGTACATCGTACGGACAGCATGCATGCATATTTATTTATTTATTTATTTATGCATTTGGCTATTCTTAAAAATAGGATTACTTGTAGAAGGAAATATCACATAGAATTTGAAGTGTCCACATTGGCTTTCATAATGGTATTATTTTTATGTAAGGTATCCTAGTTCATTAGTATTGGGTATGTTAATTAGACCCATAATTAGTATTTATTTGTCATATGTGGTGCTCCCTGTCCCCCCCCCCCTTTTACAATTTTAAGATTAAGTACTTAGCATCATTTGCTGCTCCTGGGAATAATTTTTATTTGAAAGATATATATTAGCACATTAGTTTTGGAGTACAGGATGATGCAATCCAGTTGAACTACTGAATATTATTATTATTATTATTATTATTATTATTATTTTCAGAACAAGGCAGAATATTACTTGTTTAAAAGTGTTACAGTTGACCCCTTGTAGAATAAAAGAAGGAATAGCTTTATGTCGTATGGTATGTAAAGACCTTTTGCTTTTAATTAATGAAAAGATCCTATGCACGTTTGCTCAGAGGTGTTCCCCATTGTGCAGTATTTTTTTGAGTTAGGTGGATAGATAATAGCTATAGTTTTTCTCGATTACCAAGACAGTTGAAAAGAACAAGGAAAATAAAGCATCACAAACGGCGAACAAGTGAGACAGATAGAAAAGTTATTATATCGGTATTTCACACCTTGCTTTACAGACGATGGGCACTAGATATTGACCAAGTTACTATCATAGGTTCCCATCATCCTAAAAGATCTGACCAAAGATTGCCAGTTCGTTGTGCAGTTTCAGTGTGACCACTTTTGTGTATTATGAAGCAATACAACTGCAAAGAAAAATCATTGTTTGTTCAATGACCGCTGTCTATGTTCTGATGTCACAATTTATCCTAGGAATCAGCCTAGGTGAGCCCTGGGCACATGCATTCCTCAGTCCTCTTTCCTCCTCCTATCAGGCTGCAAATAATTTTCATTATTATTATTATTATTATTATTATTATTATTATTATTATTAGAACGGCTGCAGCTTATTGTTTCATCCAAACCTGACCATTGTGACTAACCTTGACCTTGTTTGTTTGAAGCAAGCCAACTTTGAACCCTTGAGTTTTGAAGCGAGTTTGGATTAAACTAGGGTTGCTGTGTTTCCTTCCTCCCAGGGCGCTATTTTTGCCAGTTAAATCCTGGACATGTCTGGGAAATTCCAGACATAATAGCAACCCTAATTAATCACGACTATGGCTAATCAAATTGGGACGCGGGTGGCGCTGTGGGTTAAACCACAGAGCCTAGGACTTGCCAATCAGAAGGTCGCGGTTCGAATCCCCGTGATGGGGTGAGCTCCCGTTGCTCGGTCCCAGCTCCTGCCAACCTAGCAGTTCGAAAGCACGTCAAAGTGCAAGTAGATAAATAGGTACCGCTCTGGCGGGAAGGTAAACGGCGTTTCCGTGCACTACTCTGGTTCGCCAGAAATGGCTTAGTCATGCTGGCCACATGAGCTGTACGCCAGCTCCCTCGGCCAATAAAGCGAGATGAGCGCCCCAACCCCAGAGTCGGTCACGACTGGACCTAATGGTCAGGGGTCCGTTTACCTTTACCTTATGGCTAATCAAATATGGAAGGAGAAACCACGCTGGAAGAATTTGGAAGTTTTCACTTTCATTTTCGCTTACCTGCCTTGGAATGTGAGTCAGGATTCAGCATATAGAGCAGTAGTAATAATCGTGTTGAGGATTGTTGTTTGTTTGGATGTTAATATAAGCACAAGCATGGGAACTGGTGATTCTTCCCTCCTCACCCGATTTTGTGCTTTTTCCTTTTACCGAACACATAATGAACGAAGGGATTTCCCACCTTGACAGAAGGTGGCAGTACAATACCAACTGCATGAGGTTGTATTTATCTACATATGTATGGAAATATCTCATTTACAGCGCTGAGCGGTTTGTTGTTGTTTCTTTAAACTCTGCCTTTTGGAATACTAAATCCAAACTACTTGGACTTTGGAAAAGAAAACGGATTCTAGCTACTTGTACTGGAGCCTATTGCTAGTTAGCGGATACCTGCTATTTTTATAGGAACCGATCATTATGCTTCTAATAAGATGCTTAACCAAGTGACATTTTAAAAAATGCTCTTTGTTAAGTATATTTGGGCAGCTTTGCAACATAACTGACTATTAACAAAAGAACAAAATCAAGACCTTTCTGCAAAAAGGCTTAAGATCATTGTATGAATGTCAAAGCAGTTGTTGTTTTAAAAATATTTTGGTGGCGTGTTGCTTCTCTGGGGCAGATGCCGATTCTCTGCTAACCAAGCAGGCAATAATGGCTATATCCATAGGACGCTTATTGCGTGCAATTTCGCCCTGCGAGTTCCTTGACCTCAAATTGTGTGTTTGTAGAGTTTTGTGTACTGGTTGGATGAGAAGCCTTTAGCGACTTTCCTTCCCCTCTCATTTCAGTCTGGAGAAGGGGATGTGCTTTTTCTTCTTCTTAACATTCTCTCCCAGCACTCTGAATTAGAGATTTATTTGCAACGAAAAATCAATTAGTCCTAAATTTATTCATGGATTTCAGGTCCAGCGATCAATGCAAGTCCACTCAGTGGACTCAGGGGGACCCACTTCATCCCAGTTAATGTGTCTGAAGGGGAATTACCATTGATACTGTTTTTTCCCTTTTAGGTCAGAGATCAGATCTCGCTGTCACGGACTGCGGCAACCAGGAATGACTTCACCCTGCAGCTACCTAAGTTGCACCTGGAGACCTTTGCGATGGAAGGGCTAAAGGGCGGGCCAGAGGTTGTAGCATTCCAGGTTAGATTCTTAAATAACCTTTCTTTTGTGAAGCAAAGGGTTTCCAAAACATAATAATAATAATAATAATAATAATAATAATAATAATGCTATAAATAAAAGCAGAAATGTAGCGGCCTGTAATTAACAAAATGAAGTTTCCGAACTTGTGCTCGACTGAAATCGTTAGATTAGAACAACACTTTCGCATTCCAAATTGAGTATCAAGGATCTGTAGAAGGGATTTTAGCAAACACAAATGGTGTACGACACGCCTAGAAATCACTGCAGTCAGGCAGGAGGGAAAGAAAATGCCTTGCACTTTTTAAAAAGTTGGGTTCAGAACAGTATTTCTCTCAACATCACTTTCGAAGAAAAGAAATGTGCCCTAGATTAATATTTAAGGATGGCATCAGCAGTGGGTCACCCAGGAGAAAAGAATTACAAAGCGGGGTGTGTTGGAGTCCCTTAGTTTCACCGCAGCTGGGGCAGTTCAAATGGCTGAGAAAGATTCTACCGTTATTGATCTTTTTAGCCATTTTCTGACACCTTCTGGCACCGGCTGAAGACAGTACTCTGACAAATGAAATAGACAATGGATGCAGCTGTCAAGGCATCGGAATCAGAAAACAGCCCTTCTAGAACGGAGTGCAAGCCCCAACTTATCTTCTTGCCTCATATAAATGATCCAAGAATTCTTAAGTGCTTAAGTGTTTTTGTGAATGGATTCATTCTTAACAAAGTCGCAGTAGTGCCCTTAACAGAAAGAACTTTATTAAACTTCTGGACCTTGGCCTTGGGCATGCACCCCTGTAGTGACAAATGAGGTTGTGGTAGGATGATCCAAAATACGGGAATATTGTACTGGGGGCGGTTGGGGCATTGCTATGGAGGCGCTATGGTGTGCCTTGAGTAAGGAGCCCCATACCTGGATAGAGAAATGCAAAATTGAGTCTTAGGCCTGGTGATGGGCCTGAATATCAGCTTTGTGTGATATGAGGATATCTGTGATTGGTATCATATACAAGCCCAGCACTCATGGTCAGCCATGCTGGGCACTGATGAGGAACAGAGCCAAACTGGTCTCCTATCCACCCATGGTGGCTCTTCCATATGAAATCTATAGGTAAAGGTAAAGGGACCCCTGACCATTAGGTCCAGTTGTGGCCGACTCTGGGGTTGCGGCGCTCATCTCGCTTTATTGGCCGAGGGAGCCAGCGTACAGCTTCCGGGTCATGTGGCCAGCATGACTAAGCCACTTCTGGTGAACCAGAGCAGCGCACGGAAACACCGTTTACCTTCCCGCCGGAGCGGTACCTATTTATCTACTTGCACTTGTGTGCTTTCGAACTGCTAGGTTGGCAGGAGCTGGGACCAAGCAACGGGAGCTCACTCTGTCACGGGGATTTGAACCGCCGACCTTCTGATTGGCAAGCCCTAGGCTCTGTGGTTTAACCCACAGCGCCACCCACTGTATAGGCCTGAGCAAATGCATTTTGGGTAACTTAAGATGGCAGGTTAGCCACCGTGTGTAGGAGCTGGGCTGAGCTCTCACTTTAAAGCACAGCCATCTATCCCTGCTGAAGCATGCCCATGTGCTCAGGTGAGTCGTCCTGGCCAAAGCAGTGGCAGAAAGAGCATATGACCATAGGTGCCATTTATGTGGGGCTGTGGGTGCCAAGGCACCCATAACATTTTCATGGGGGGTGGGGCTGGCAGGGTGACCCAACACGTCACTCGCATGGCATCACATGGAGCGACGAGGCCCAAGAGGGCTTGTCACAGCCGTGGGAGGGTCTGACGGGCCCATTGTGCCGTGTGACATTATGCGTACAATGGGCGCACCCCATGTGGAGCAGAACCTGGCACACCTGCATGCAACAGCTATCATATCCACCTCTCCTGTTGGGAGGAAGGTGTGTTTGGAGTGGACTGAATTGTCAGCCTCGCACCAGCCCTCTCTTCAAGTCTGGCCCCCAGCCCTGGTTGTACATTTATTTATTTTAAAAAGAACACACTAGAAGAGATTTGGATTTGGAAAACAGCATGGGGTTGAAAGGGTTATGACACACACATGCACACACACACCATAGCTGTCAACTTTCAGATTTGAAAATAAGGGACCAGCAGCCTTGAAAATAAGGGTTCAGCAGCCTCACCTGTCCCGGGGCCAGTCTACGCGATATCTAACAATCCGGGATAGCAGCGGGAAGCAGCGGGAAATGAAGCTGGAATAAGGGAATTTCCCGCAAAAAAAAGGGAAGGTTGACAGCTATGACACACACCCCAGCACAGAAGTGCTAAAAAGTTCCTGGGGTTGTTTGTAGTTTCCTTTCACAACTAAAATCACAGATCTCTCAGCATCGCATCTAGTTTGGCCCTTGTGATTCTGATTCCTGCAAGCACCCAAATTCATGTTTCCAGACTGGTTAGGTAAACTATCGGCCAATCTGATAGTTTAACAGCCCTGGGGCGAAAGGAATGTCCACATTGTATGCTGAGTGACATGTATAAATTTTCTCTTTCGAGATAAAATACTTTGGCTTTGTCACTTGTGGAGTTTTCCAGGTGGCTATGCCCCAGAGTTTTAAGAATAGGAACAAGTAACCTAACCCCAAGCACAGCTCTGGGAAAGTATGTGCAGCCAATTTCAATGGGTCTTACTTTCCAGTGTGCTCATGACCAACATCAAAATGGTATAAAAATGAAAGAAATGCTCTATATGTGTATTTTGTGGCTTGAAATCTACATGGTATGTATTTCCCCCCTAGTATTACATAGCTATTCAAAGTACCTTTATAGTTATCGACAAAAAAACCTTTTTGGAATGGAAAAAGTCAAGGTTAATAAATAATGGATTCTTTCCAACTACGTCATAGAGTAGATCCATTGAAATCAATGGACTCAAGTCACTTAACTCCACTTACTTCAATGGGTCTATTCTGGCTGACATTGGATGTTACCCTGTGTTAGTCATGCTTTCTCTTCATGCCTAAAAACTGTGGAGGACCTCTATTCAGGTGGTGTGCTATCATTTTTGCTTGAGTCCCTTCCAAAGATTTAGAAGCAGGAAATGGGAATAATCAATTGAAAAGAAAGGATTTTCAATTGGGTCATTGCCTAGTTAAACCAGATAAAGGTGATTCTTATTTCATTGTTCTCTATTCCTATTACTCTTCTCTAACACTCACATGCACACACTTTACCTGTTTCCCAATCTTGTTTCAGTTTAAAGTTTTCGTATTAACTCTGTGGCAAGGGTGTCCTAATACCCGAAGTATGAAATCTGGCATGATCGAATATCCTTCAAATGAACAACTGACTCACTTTTAAATGTATTGTTCCCCACTTGCAAATCATCACAGAAATACCAAATTTACTTGCAATTGTTATTATTATTATTATTATTTCTTCTTGTTGTTTAATTTATGAATAAACTTTTACATATAACTCAAGGCAATTTACAAACATACCCTAAAAACAGCTAAACATAGTTTTAATAACAGCACCCCCCCCTCCAAAAATAGGTTTTCAAACAATCTTTTAATCATATATACGTACTTTTCCATGTATAAGACTCCCCCATGTATAAGACTTCCCCTATTTTGGGGGACCCTATTTTGGGGGGAGGATTGCCCAGAGTTGTTGAGCTTTTGGGGGGATTGCACAGGGTTTGTTGAGCTATTTTTTAGGGAGGGATTGCCAAAAATTGCTCACCCGCACGCGTCGCAAAACCCGCCTTTCGTCTATCCCTTCGCCGGCAGAAGCTGCCAATTGCCTGCCCAATTGCCACAGCATCAGCCAATCAACACCAGCCCTTGACGCAGCAATCAATAACACGCCCAATAGCCGCTGACAGCCATGGAAGCAACCAATCAAACGTCCACTCTATGCACTATCCATGTATAGGACGACCCCCACTTTTTAGCATGAATTTTAAATTAAAAAACCCTAGTCTTGTACATGGAAAAGTACGATACACATTTTTTCAATGAGGGCTTCATTTGCCCACGCCAGTTTCCATCAATTCTGTCCTAGTCTTTCATTATCTTAGCATACTATAGTGTGACCAAGAAGCAGAACTCAGGGCAGATAGGGAACCGGTCTTAGTTTTTAAAGGCTGCCATGACATAGGATAGCCTCTGTGGCTCCACTTTTCTTCTTCTTTCTGCCACATAATTAAATGGCTGACATTCATCCTTGTGGGTTACACTGACCTCTCCAGTTAGGCAATAAGTTCAGTGCATGGATGTGCAGATGATATTAAGTTCAGTTGGGACTTACAAATCCTGGTGAGACCTTAACTGGTATAAATGATAGGCATTGTTTTTATGTGTCTCACAGAGCTTTTTTCTTTGTTGTGAAATGTATTCTTCCGCTATGGTTTAAATATCATGTTTCATTTCTTCAGGCAATTTACTTCATTAAACTCGTGTCAGAAACAACTAAGGACCCCGTATTTTAGTCCTAAAGTACATAAACAGTGGACACTAATTATTCAGAGCAAGATATGTGTTTTAAAAGTTCTGATACTGGGCAAAGCAGCTGCTTAATAGTGCAGTCCCGTGCATGTTTACTCAGAAGTAAATCAGATTTAGTTCAATGGGGTTTAGTCCCAGGTAAGGGACTAAAATGGCCCCGTGAATATTTAACGTTTTCTCCCCTTATAGTTTTGATCTATAGGCTACCACTAAAACAAGGCTGCATTTTAAACTGCATTTTAAACTGTATTCTAACTTATATTTTAATCAACTGTATTTGTGTGTGTGTGTTTTGTTTTGTTTTTAAAGTTTTTACTGTATTTATATTCAGTGTTAGCCGCCCTGAGGGGAGGGCAGGGTATAAGTAAAAAAATATTATTATTATTATTATTATTATTAAGTGTGGATGGGATGGCAGCCTAAATCTAACTTTGCGCTGCAGTAGTGGATTGTAGTTAAAGTGATAAAATGCTTTATATGAAGAAAGCTTTAAATTTAATCACACGTAGCTGCAATTCTGGAGTGACTCGAAAACTTGCTTGGTAATTTTATTTCGCAACATTTTATATAACGCTTGATTTTAATAAAAACCTCAAAGTTGTTTTCAAAAGGAACAAAACAATAAAATTATCAGGAAAAACAACAACAGTTAAAAACATGAAAACCAACAATAAGCGAAAACCAGATTAAAACACCCGGCAGCGTCTGCATGTTTGGATAGGCTTGCCTAAACAAACAAACCAAATGTTTTTATCAGGTGTCAAAAAGACCATAGTGACAGCTCCTGTCTATTGCCACTGTACAACGAAGGAGTTACCATGTGGGGCAATTGAACACTGCCCCGTGTTCATATGACAGAGCTGCAGCAAAAGAACGGAATAGTCATAAATGGCATAATGAGTGACTCAATTATTTTGACATTATTTGCGTGTCGAAACATGATTGCTAAAATCAGTGGAAGGATTATTGCAGTCCTTAGTGATTTTCTCTGGAAGGAGCATATAAAACTAATTCCTCCGTGCTCAGAGGTGTGAAACATAAAAGCCCACAGCGCCCTGTCTTACTGTTTGCCCACTTTGGGGGACAGGCAAGAACCATTTTCAGTGATGCTTCCTTTCCTTTTTACTGGAAGATGTGTGGCCCGTGCAGGCCCATTGAAGAGAGTCTGCGCCCAGCAAAATAATGAAGTGTGCACTATGGAACGGGGAGAAAGGAAGATGTTCCATCATTTAATGTTTCGTTCTGTGTCGTCCGGCCTCCAGGATGGCACAGCATACATAAAAACAAAATGTAAACAAAACTGATAAACGATAATACAATGGTACCTTGGTTCTCAAACTCAATCCGTTCCAGAAGTCCGTTCCTAAACCAAGGCGCGCTTTCTCATAGAAAGGAATGCAAAATGGATTAATCCGTTCCAGACTTTTAAAAACAACCCCTAAAACAGCAATTTAACATAATTTTATTATCTAACGAGACCATTGATCCATAAAATGAAAGCAATAAACAATGTACTGCAGTCACACAATCAATCATCAGTAGCTGACCTGGGTTCCACACAGTCACACACACACACACACACACACACACACACACACAGCAAATAAATAGCAAAAACAGCAGACCTCAGCGTAACACTCAAAACAGAAGTGTAACACTCAAACCGGAGCACGTTCGGCTTCCGAAAATAGTTCACGAACCGGAACACTTACTTCCGGGTTTGCAGTGTTTGGGTTCCAAGTTGTTTGAGTACCAAGGCGTTTGAGAACCAAGGGACCACTGTAATAGCCCTATCCCGTTACTTCCGAATTTGGTTTTAAGATGTCCACATGTTCTACTGACCGTGTCCTACTTCACAAACATCTGGCAGAAAGATGTTGGTTTTCAGGATGTAAAATTGAAGGAACTGTGGTGTGAGGGAGACAGGGAAAAGAGATGGTGAGTGGAAGTGTAAATCATGGACCATCCTCACAGTTGGTCCTCCTTACATCAGGAGTTGTAGCAGCGCACGCCGGTGCAGGCAGGTTACAGACACGCTGCCTGCAATTTTACAGTTGTTGTACCGGTACGGCATTCTTTTGTTTGAAAACTGCTATACAAATGTAAGGAGGGGTATTATTCGTTTTATAGCAGCAAGAGTAGAGTGTTGACGTCGCTTCTGAGTGATAGAGTATAATCATTATAAATTTATAAAGGGCTTATGTCTTCCATTTATTTTATGTAAATTATGTATCCATGTATGATGCAGTCATGGTTTATCATATTGTATTGGGCACAGAAGCAAAATTGCCTGCTCTTCTAATCAATTGGGCAAAGATAAAATGCAGCTTGAAATGTTAGGTTCCTACTACGTTTAACCCCCCCCCCCTTCCTTCTTTCAATAGCACTAGTACAGCGGAAAGCATTCAGGGCCCAAGGGAAAATATCTATCTACAAATACAAAGATAATTATGTTGTTTCTTGTCTGTTCGGAACGTCGTGGCAAATATTGCGTCTTAGAAAAGTACTTTTGAAGGCAACGCCGCGCTTTTTCCAGGTGGCAGAACTCCTCATTATTCAACCCCATTCAAACCATGGCTCTTTGCGGGCGTGTAAAATACACACGTTTTCACGATCAGCGCTTTGGTGCAATCCTTGTTAAGTAGCTCCCTTTGAAAACATTATTCTTGCTGAAGACATGAGTACAGAGTGGCCACTTACACCACATATACTTACAAAAAAAGAGAGGTAACACCAAAAAAGAGACAAATTTGCATATGGTGATTTGCCTTAAGCTTAATATATATCACTTGTTTGCTTGCTTCACACTATTGCAAGGAAGCAGTTTTTAAAAGAGCAATTCATCAGATCAAAGGAGGGGAAACCTCCCCGTTCCCCCCCTTTTTCTACCCCTCTCTTTTACACACACCTCCCCATGTCTTGCAGATCTCATTTGCTTAGGTGGAAAAGAAAGTTGGAAATTCAAGTACTTGCACCCATCTACACCTCTTTCTGTAGGTGTACTAGGAGAAAAATGAACTTCATTTCAGTTTTTTAATTTTTCTCCTGTATGCCGCTGTGAGATCTGGTACGAGAAAGCGTGGTGTAAAAAAAGGTTTTCCAATTAAAAAGATATATATTGACCTTACAATTTGGAGGTTGCCGAGAGAAGAGGGTCTTTGTGAAAAGGTACGCCACCTTTGTCATCCCCACATCCACACTTGGTAAGACCACTTATGCAGAGAAGCATGAAATATTCCAAACCTCGCCCCGCTTTATGTAATATACAACAAAATTGAATCCTTATTGTTTTTGAGATTTGCTTGCAAAAATTATTCAATATTCACTTGACCTGGGCAGTGACAGCTGACTGATAGGTCACCTCTAATTAGCACAATTCACAAAAAAATAAATACAGGATTGGGGCGGAGATTCTGACATGACTTACAATTCTACTGAGAAATCTACCTAGAAGGTATATTGCACTTCGACGTTTCGACTGCTTTAAAAGTTGTAGGTTAAAATATGTTTTAAAACAGGGAAGTATCTCTGCAAAATGAAAAATCCCTAAAATATTTCTGTGCTTAGTTTGTATTAATGCAGCTCCATGTCGTTTTTGTAGAGAGATCACTGTAGGAAAACGAACTGCAAAGAAAGTATATTCTTCCTGGCAAAGCACTCTCTTTACAAATTCTTTTGTACTCTCCTCCTGCTAAATTTCTTCTCGGTATCCACATTCTCCACACATCCTCTGGGATCCCCTCTTTTTAACTTTTTCTTTTTTTTCTTTTTACACCTATCAGTTTACCTTCATTCAGTTTGATTCCTTTATTATGATTGAAAAGAAATCTTGGTTTTTCCTCCAGAATATTCAGCTTTTCCTCAACTAATGCTTCTCTTTGCATCCGTTGGAAAACTCGGTGGAATTCAGATGATCTTGAACTGTAAATGGGATCGGAGGGCCAATTTCTTTATCCGATGGGAGCTTGAGATTTCAGAGAAGCGTATTTTCCGGCATTATTTTTCACCCACTTTGAGAAATCCTTGCCATCCAAACGGTGCCCACATTTGTGTATTCCTTTATATATCTTAATACTTTGCCATTAAGGGCTGGATTGCTGGGGTTTGGCAACTAGCCATGAATGTAAAACTCACCCAACATTGCAAAACTAGTAAGGGAGTGGTGCAAAAGACATTTTGGGCC
The DNA here is from genome assembly GCF_965153285.1 of Podarcis tiliguerta. NCBI lineage: Eukaryota > Metazoa > Chordata > Lepidosauria > Squamata > Lacertidae > Podarcis > Podarcis tiliguerta. The sequence continues at coordinate 24,558,049 of NC_139550.1, forward strand.
AATTTATGGCTGCAATCTTGATGAAGGCAGACTATGTTTTTGGAAACAAATAATTTTCATTGAGAGAATATTGCAGGAGGGGGAGAGTAAACATTGTACTCCAAAGCCTGTTTAGGTGTATTTGTATTTGTGTAACAGTTATGGGGGGGGGGAACGCGGGTGGCGCTGTGGGTTAAAGCCTCAGTGCCTAGGGCTTGCCGATCGAAAGGTCGGCGATTCGAATCCCCGCGGCGGGGTGCGCTCCCGCTGTTCGGTCCCAGCGCCTGCCAACCTAGCAGTTCGAAAGCACCCCTGGGTGCAAGTAGATAAATAGGGACCGCTTACTAGCGGGAAGGTAAACGGCGTTTCCGTGTGCGGCTCTGGCTCGCCAGAGCAGCGATGTCACGCTGGCCACGTGACCTGGAAGTGTCTTCGGACAGCGCTGGCCCTTGGCCTCTTTGAGTGAGATGGGCGCACAACCCTAGAGTCTGTCAAGACTGGCCCGTACGGACAGGGGTACCTTTACTCTACCTTTAACAGTTATAGGTTAAGAAAAGCAGAAAAAATACACCCTTGTGCAAATTAATTGAAACAAACAATGTGATTTATTGTACAAAACTCACATATACTTGTACAAAACTCACATTACATTAGTACATTAGTAATGGATATGACCTCCACTATTTTTAAGCAGAATTTGAACACGGTTTGGCATGGAGGCTACTAGTTGTGAACAGTCCCTGTTGATTTTCGGATCCCTGTACCACACTTGAATCAGTGCCTGAATGAGCTTCTCCATAGTCATACAGTCTACAGCACGGAGTCAACTTTTGCATATAGCCCACAAATTCTCAATGGGATTTACGTCCAGGGAATTCCCTGGCCAATCAAGGACCTGTATTTGCTGCTCTGTCCTGAATTTCTTCACCACTTTCGATGTGTGACGGGGGGCTAGGTCCTGCTGCAATATCCCAGTACCGTCAGGATACCTCTTTTCCAGCTCTGGAATGACTCTCTTTCATAGAACCTCAATATATTGTGGCAAGCACATCATTTTTTCTATCGGCTGCTGGCTTCCGACACCATAATGATCAACTGACTTTTCGAGTTTGTTTTGAGTACAGGATTACGAGTAAGACAGAAAACATGCTTTATTTCTATTAATTTGCACAAGGGTGTATTTTTTAAAAAGGAAAGAAAAAATATTATTTCCCTGAAACAAAAAGGGCCACAATATCCTGTTTCATTGTTTTATATTACTCTGTACTTTTTTTGTGCCATCTTCCTTGTATTAACATTCAAAAACTGAATGTTTTGGTCAATAGGTGATTCATAGATCGCTCTATAAGATGCACCTAGTTTTTGGAGGAGGAAAACAAGAAAAAAAATATTCTGAATTCCAGAAGCCAGAACAGCAAGAGGGATCGCTGTTCAGTGAAAGCAGCAATCCCTCTTGCTGTTCTGGCTTCTGGGATAGCTGTGCAGCCTGCATTCGCTCCATAAGACGCACACACATTTCCTCTAAATTTTTAGGAGGGAAAAAGTGAGTCTTATAGAGCAAAAAATACGGTATTTTAGGTGTCCAGGAGAAGATAATGAACTGTGTGCATGCACACATACATGTGAAATGTTGATGGTGAATCATTTGTGTGCAGGTGTGTCACGTGTTACTTTAATTAAAAAATGCTAAAAACGCACTTAATTGAATCATAGAAAGAATGTCGTATTTTCATTTGTTTTCAAATGCTTGAGTCTTTTTATTTTATTTTTATTTTGAGGGGCCGAAGACCAAAGTTGCTCTTTCCACGTTGCATTTTCACATAGGTTGCATTTTAGGTAAAATTGTCCCCTCTATAGTTAACACTTTGTTTTGGAGTTCATGTGCCTCTCACGTGGGAAGGATCGAGTGCGTCACAGAACGGTTCACCTGTGAAAGAGAGCTGAAGTCATCGCTGAAGTTTTTAACCACCTTTAAAATGAAAGTAGGGATGCAGGTGGCGCTGTGGGTTAAACCACAGAGACTAGGACTTGCCGATCAAACGGTCGGCGGTTCGAATCCCCGCAACGGGATGAGCTCCCGTTGCTCAGTCCCTGCTCCTGCCACCTAGCAGTTCGAAAGCACGTCAAAGTGCAAGTAGATAAATAGGTACCGCTCCGGCGGGAAGGTAAACGGCGTTTCTGTGTGCTTCTCTGGTTTGCCAGAAGCGGCTCGGTCATGCTGGCCACATGACCCAGAAGCTGTACACCGGCTCCCTTGGCCAGTAAAGCGAGATGAGCGCTGCAGCTCCCGAGTCGGCCACGACTGGACCTAATGGTCAGGGGTCCCTTTACCTTTACTAAAATGAAAGTATGAGCTCTGACTGAAATACTTTAATCCTCAAGACACCTTTTGCCCAAGTTTTACTTTTGAAGGTTTGTATTGGTCAGACAGAGGCAAGACCTGGAACAGCCCAGTCCTCAGCTTTTGATGACCTTCAAAGTACAGACCTTCAAAACTGTTTAAGGTTGCCTCCTAGTTTCACTTTTACTGCACAATCTTAGACATGGCATCTCAGGAATTAATTCTATTAAAGACAGTAGAACTTGCTTCTGAGTAAACTCAGGATTGCACAGCTAGAAACCTACTTACTTCTGAGTAAGCATAGGATTACACAGCTATAAGCCTACTTTCAATATTTCAATATCTTGCATTTTTAGGGCAATTTGTCATGAAGACGGCCTAGTATTTCAGTAAACTGCCTTTATAGCGGCTTTCTCTTGTTACCCCTGTAAAGAGTTTTGAAAGTCAAAAAGCTATGTGAAATATGGCACCATATTAATATTGGATTTTGTAATGTAATTGTCAGCTTTTTTGGAAAAGGATATCATTTGATGGGGTGCTTAGGTGAGGCCCTGGAAAAGGAAGGGTTAGCTACAACTTGAGCGAGTTTATTATGGCTTAGTGATTTGCTGATTGATTTCATTTGCTGTCAGTTAAGGCTCTCTTAATGTCAAGTTTTTTGCATAATGCATTGAAATAGAGACTGATGAAGTTCTTCAGAGTGATGCGGCTTACACAAACTGACCCTGATTTGCCCTGTTCTGCATGACAATTTAAGTGACAGCAGTTAAAGGAAAATATGGCAATGAATATGCAACTGTGGTATTAAGGAAAATGCAGTGTAAACGCTTCAGAATATGAAACTACGCATAAGAAACAGGCTAGTCTGCTAATTCCACAGTTCTTCTGCATCGAGGAAATAGGGCATTATTGTGTCCCAAGTGATGCACTAAATAAAAATTCAAAGGTAAAACAAAGTTTAGAGGGAATTAAAAACTAACCTATATTCCTGAGTTCTGATAAATGTTTGCCCTGCTTGATAGTGTAGGTTTTTGGAAGCATGTGAATTTCAAATCTGTGAGGTCCTTTGAGATTTCCCCCTTTGCTTTCATGCTTTCATAGTGCATATAAGTGTGTGGCAGGCCTTGTTTCTGGTCTGCAGAACTGATTGCCCGCCTAATGGAAATAAATTGCTGATGAGATCGAAGATAGAGGTCCCAGCTTTATTTATTAGTAGTTTGCAGCATCAGTCTTCAGGCGGCATAATTTTTTTGTTACATTAGGGAGTTCAATGGGAAGCATGTATTAAGAATGTCACTAGTTTGATCGGAGTCTGTTGATTTTTCGCTTCGCTTTTCCCTTCTGCGTTAAGCGCCAAAGTACCACAAAGAGTGGGGTACCGGGAGGAGAGAATGACTAAAGGGACTAATTAAAATGATGGCTGGTGGCTGAAATAGGGTCTGTGGACATACCTTGTCCCAGCGATTCTTCCTGGGATTGGGAGTTTGCCTCAGGAAGTCTTGTGCTTCCTTTCACTACATAGGAACATGGGAAGCTGCCTTCGTTCATCTATGTTAGCATTGTCTCTACTGATGGTTTTGTGTGTGTTTTTTGAAATAATTTTTATTTGATTTTTACAATACAAAATTATAATTACTATAAGCACATATCCATGTGCATAGATTCCTCCCAATCTCAGGACTTCCCCACCCCCTTCCCTGGAGTCCCTTTTTAATCATTTAAAACTGCATCTTCTCCAAACTTATTATATCAATCCATATTTTCCTCCTCCTCCTCCTCCTCCTCCTTCTTCTGCGATCCCTCGTAGCTGAGTAAGATTGTCTTCCATAAACGTGGTTTTAACAATGAGTCCGTAAGTGACTGTGGAGGCCAGTTCTGGATCCACACGTCCTTCCACAGTGGGGACATTGGTTTCCAGGCGAGAGTTGAGCATGGCGTGGATTTGCCAAGCGTGCCTTCCTCTTGGCATGTTTCTCCTCTCTTCCTGAGTTCGAGCGTCTTCAAAGCTCATGACACGTTTGGTAAAGGCTGTTCTCCAATTGGAGCGCTCGCAGGCTAGTGTTTCCCATTTTCCATGATAACTGTTACACTACAAGTGAAATCAAAATCCTGCTGATGTTTCCATCTGCTTACAGTGGTCTCCTAAGCAACTTACCAATTTTCCCCATTCTTTTGCAAAGTTTTTGTTCCTGAGTTTTCCAGTCAGCTTTGCCATCTTGGCACAGTCCATCAGCTTGGTTTGCCATTCTTCTCTGGTAGGGACCTTGTCTTCTTTCCATCTCTGGGCTAGTAACATCCTGGCAGCTGTTATTCCATACATAAAAAGTATTTTCTGGTCCTTCGGGATGTCGGTACCTGTAATTCCTAGTAAAAAGCTTCTGGGTTTGTTTTTTTACATAGCTTATTTTAAACCTTTTTTTCCTTCATTTCATTATGTATCATCTCCCAGAAAGCTTTTACCACTTTACAGGTCCACCACATATGATAAAAGGTACCTTCTTTTTCTTTACATTTCCAGCAGGTATCTGTACTTGTCCTATACATTTTTTGCCAATTTAATAGGAGTCAAATACCACTGGTCATCTCTACTGATTGGCTGAAGCTCTTTAGGGGTTCAGGCAGCAAGTATCTCCTAGCGCTTCCTGGAGTTGCCAGGATTGGAAGCTGGGACCTTCTGCATGCAAAGCAGATTATATACTTTTTCTTTTTAAAGAAGATTTTGTTTTTTAAAATTCCTAATATGTCACAACAAAGCAAACAAACTAATCTAAACAAAAACAGAAATATGGGGGCGGGGGGAGAGAACTCTTTCACAGGTAGATCTTACCTTGCCCCGCACATAAAAAGTTGATCCCTCCCAATTCTCATCCAGGAACTTCCCGTTCTTCTCCCATCTTCCCACCCTGGGAGATTCTTCTCTTCCCCGCCTCTCGCACAGGGTCCTTCATCAGCTGTCCATCATCTTCATCTGCATGCTAACCCCGCCCCTTATCCCCAAGTAGTGGGCCACGCAAAATACAAAAGAACAGAAACTAAGCAAAAGGAGAAAACGAGAAAAGGAAGGAGAAAGAAAAAGGAAGAGAGGCAAAAAAGAAAAGAAATGAATAAAAAGGACTTCTCACTACCCATCTGTCAGTTTTATATATAGCCTTTGTGTTTTCTGTTTACGGAAGAAGCCCTTCTGTTTGCAGAAGAACAATTATGGGTCCATGCCTTTAGAATATTTGTTTCTTTATAGTTTATTATTATATTCATGTTTGGCCCTGTGTGTGTATGCTCGGTACTAAGTCTAGAAGGGTTCAGCACCTAGCAATGCTGCTCCCTTTTCCTTCACCCTGAACACTTGCACAGTCTTGGGTTCTTCAAAACAGCCACAATCTGGAATAGTATCCAGCTGTTCCTCCCTCTGTGAAGCAATGTGTTTCCCGTCTTCAGTCTGGGCATCTCAAGTTTGTTCATTCTTTTTCCCAAAAAACAAAACAAAACAACAAAAAGTCCCAATTATTATTATAGATAAGCACCAACAATAGTCTTCCTGAAACTAAGAAATATTCAGTCCTTGTTCATTGTGCAAAATGGTTGTTTAGTAAAGTTCTCCATGTTTTGCCAAGCCTTGTCCTGCGTTGCTGCAAAGGAAAGTATCCTGCTTCAGAAGCGCTGTGTCTGGTTTATATATATACAGTGGTGCCTCGCAAGACGAAATTAATCCGTTCCGCGAGTCTCTTCGTCTAGCGGTTTTTTCGTCTTGCGAAGCAACCCTATTAGCGGATTAGCGCTATTAGCGCTATTAGCGGTTTAGCGGCTATTAAAGGCTTAAGGGATTAGCGGATTAGCTGCTAAAAGGCTATTAGCAGCTTAGCGCCTTAGAAAAAGGGGGTGGGGAGCAAAAAAACCCCTCAAGAATCGCAAGACATTTTCGTCTTGTGAAGCAAGCCCATAGAGAAATTCCTCCTGCGAAGCACCTCTGAAAACGGAAAACCCTTTCGTCTAGCGGGTTTTCCGTCTTGCGAGGCATTCGTCTTGCGGGGCACCACTGTATATGGTCAGCACTTGAAGCAGAGAGGGACATTATTTGGCTTTTGCTTCAGGCAGAGATTCCTCCTGAGCCAGCAATGGATTCTGCTGTGGTTATAACCATAGGAGAGAATTTGGGAGGGAGAGAGAAAAATGGGCGGTTTCTCAAAAAATGAATGAAACATTTTAAAATTAGCTTTAAATGTCACATCATTTGTTTGTGTTTTGGAAACGGTAAGACTGTGTCCCATTTTTCAGGTTAATGTTTTAGTTAAGCCTTGGATCTACAGGTGCTGCATTTTCATTCTTCCCCCATTATGTAAAACTTCCTTGTCATGGTGGGACAGAATGTTTTAAATTGCTCTTTTTAGGAGATATATTGTTTACCTTGTCAAAGCTGAAGCGTTGCCACACTTTCAGCCAGCAGCACAATTTTCTTTAGTTGAAGGTATAAAATAGCACAGCAGCACTGCGATCTTCCAAATGCCATCATTTCTCATCGGGTGAAGTTGAATAGGATTGAAGAGAAATATATAGGTAACGAAGCCAGGGAAAACTGCTGTTAAATATATACTGCAGTTTAGGGAACATTTCCCAAGAGACTTAGAAATACGCGTGTGGGTGTCTGTCTCTTTTCCACACTTACAATTTATATATTGTTATGAGCTGGTATAAACAGAGAAATCACCTTGCCAACAAAGGTCCATGTAGTTAAAGCTATGGTTTTCCCAGTAGTGATGTATGGAAGTGAGAGCTGGACCATAAAGAAGGCTGATCGCCAAAGAATTGGTGCTTTTGAATTATGGTGCTGGAGGAGACTCTTGAGAGTCCCATGGACTGCAAGAAGATCAAACCTCTCCATTCTGAAGGAAATCAGCCCTGAGTGCTCACTGGAAGGACAGATCATGAAGCTGAGGCTCCAATACATTGGCCACCTCATCTCTTCTCATGAGTTGGCCAAAGTATTGGAGCCTCGGCTTCACGATCTGTCCTTCCAGTGAGCACTCAGGGCTGACTCCCTGGAAAAGACCCTGATGTTGGGAAAGATGGAGGGCACAAGGAGAAGGGGACGACAGAGGACAAGATGGTTGGACAGTGTTCTCGAAGCTACCAGCATGAGTTTGACCAAACTGCGGGAGGCAGTGGAAGACAGGAGTGCCTGGCGTGCTCTGGTCCATGGGGTCACAAAGAGTCGGATACGACTATAAACGACTAAACAACAACAAATAAACACAAGGACGTTGCTTAGGCACTAGCCCAAACTTAAGATTTGTGCCGACCACCATTGCGCATCCAAGCAGTTGTTTGAGTCATCAAACATACAGTCAAACCACAGTTGGAGTTGTGTGCCAACTTCCTTTTTTCCCTCCACCCAAGCACTCCAATCTCAGTTAAGTCTGTAGACAGACCGAGCATGGAGGAACAGCTGTAATTATTATTATTATTACTATTATTATTATTATTATTCACATCCTGGTAACCTATGAATTTTATTATTACGGCCACAGACCAGTTCCGGCTCACTTACAATATCAGGAAAATCATAAAACACAACAAGAATACACTGAATTGCAATTGGGTATAACAGAGACAATTCAGATATAGCAGCAGTTAAAAATATATATTAAAACTTGATCACTAGAATATAACCTAAAATTGTCATTTAAAACCTTAATCGTTTTGGTAGTACAGCTTGTTCCCTAAGTTTTATGGTAGTCGCACAGAATTTGTCCACCCTTAGCGTGATCTCTAGATCCTTGTCCTCTACCAGGAGTTTTAGACATTGAAGTTCGGACCCATTTGGAGATTTTTGTATAAGAGGAGAGTGATAAATACGGAGCGTATATCCCCGTAGAAACGGCAGCGTAACAAGACATGGGAGACAGTTTCTACCTCCATCAAGCCGCAGGGGCAGACTCATTCCACGTATGGTTTATCCTGGTAACCTGTTCAGAACAGAGCTGCAAGATTGCCGGCCAGCGCTGGTAAAAAGAACCCATTTCAACTGCACCTCCAAATGATGAGATCAATTTTTGATCTCTTTCTCTGGGTACCCCTGCCTTAACCTCTCCAAGGTACCATATTTTTCCAAGTATAAGACGATATGTTTTTTAAAAATTGAAAAATCATGTTCAAAATTATGGGTCATCTTATACATGGGTAGGGACGCGGGTGGCTCTTTGGGTTAAACCACAGAGCCTAGGACTTACTGATCAGAAGGTTGGTGGTTCAAATCTCTGCGACGAGGTGAGCTCCCGTTGCTCGGTCCCTGCTCCTGCCAACCTAGCAGTTCGAAAGCACGTCAAAGTGCAAGTAGATAAATAGGTACCACTCTGGCAGGAAGGTAAATGGTTTTCCGTGCGCTACTCTGGTTCGCCAGAAGCAGCTTAGTCATGCTGGCCACATGACACCTTTACCTTTTTATACATGGGTAGTGCACTGTGGGGATGTGGGATTGGTGGGTGCCATGAGATGGAGATTGTAATTCGTGGCTGTGGCAAGGGCTGGTGTTGATTGGCTGTCACTGCGGCAAGTGGGCGGGCAGTTTGCTGCCTTTTTCGGCAATGGGACAGAGGATAGGTTGCTTTGGTGATGCACACAAGCGGCATTTTCGGTCTGGCGGGTGAACGTTTTTTGGCATTCCCCCTCAAAAAAGCTCAACAGCTGTGTGTCGTCCCCCCCCCCCCAGAAAAGCTCAGCAACTGGGCAATCCTCCCCAAACTTTAGGGAATCTCCCCCCCCCCCCCATTTTCTGAATTTTGAGTCCCCAAAATAGGGGGCGTGTTATACACGGAAAAGTACGGTATCTTGTCTTACTTCTAGATTGTTGGCCTGAAAGCATTGACTTGTAGTGTTTTTAAGTTTTGCACAGCACCTAGCAAATGTCAGGTGCTTTATGAAATTCAGTAATATGTCTGCCGTGTCTTTTCCAGTCCAGTTTGTCCCACTCGAAAGGAAAGAGGGCTGCAAGTGTTTCAACAGGCTGAATAAGTTAATCATCTTGTACGGCCCCTAATAATAATTTGACTAGTTCATCTGTGGTCTTAAGCACTATTTGGGTTCACCCACATAATTACCGCGGGAAGACTTGGTGCATTATTTTATGAATCTTGCATGATGTGATTGGCATTTTAAATGGTTTTGTGCTTTTTCCAATAGAGGTTGATCTGCTACAATATATTCTACTTTGTCTCATTATGTGGAAAACGAAGCAGCGACAATATTCTATATCATGCTATGAGGAAATAAGGCTCTTAGCTCGCCTATTTGCATATTGACATTTTTCCTGCCTCTATGTTCAGTCCATTACCAAGTTGTGTTGCTGGTTTCCCCCACAACATCCTACGCTTCAATAATAAATTCATGGTTTCCCATCTTTACTTCATCCGTGTCGGTGCAGAGATTTAACTAATACTGGTATAGAAAGGAGTGCTTCCTCTCTTGAAGTGGCACTGTTTCTTTGTTTTTTAAACACCCACCCATTTTTTTACATACAGCTGAATGCAAAATACTTGTGCCATTTTCAAATTATTAAAAGTGCAATGCAGTTCTTGCAGGTTAGCAGACCAGAAAGAGAACCTAAAAAAAGACCAAAAGCCTTTCTCTTAGGAATAATCGGTCTAGATGTCCCTAGAGGTCAGGGGAGAAAAATGTTTATACACAACTACGGCAGCCCAGGGACGTGGGTGGCACTGTGGGTTAAACCACAGAGCCTAGGACTTGCTGATCAGAAGGTCAGCGGTTCGAATCCCTGTGATGGGGTGAGCTCCCGTTGCTCAGTCCCTGCTCCTGCCCACCTAGCAGTTCGAAAGCACATCAAAGTGCAAGTAGATAAATAGGGACCACTCCGACGGGAAGGTAAACGGCGTTTCCGTGTGCTGCTCTGGTTCGCCAGAAGCGGCTTAGTCATGCTGGACACATGATCTGGAAGCTGTATGCCGGCTTCCTTGGCCAATAAAGCAAGATGAGCGCAGCAACCCCAGAGTCGGTCACGACTGGACTTAATGGTCAGGGGTCCCTTTACCTTACGTTAGCCCAAATGGTTTAATCTCAGAAATGGAAGGAGGGGAAAGTACCAACGAAGGAGGAATGGCAGATGAAAATGATGGAAGAAATGGCTGGTTAAATTAGTAGAATAAGAGACCAGGAAGAAAGAGTCTTTAAGGAAAACTGGGAAAGGTTTGTAGAATATTTGAAAAATCATTGTATAAATTTAAAACATTAGCAAGATTAGGGTAAATTCAGCAGTGTAAAAAAAGTTGAGATAAAACTGAAGAAGAAAGAATATGCAACAGCAAAGGATAACTAAATCGAACCATGGAAGGTGGGGAAGAGAGGTCGATGACAAATGCAATGTTTTTTCTTTTGGTGAGTGTAAATGTGGAAAACTTGTAAAAGTGAAAATTATAAATAATTTTTTGAAAAAAATAAAAGAGAAAGAGAACCTAATAAAACCATATAAAGTAGAATAAATGATGGCAATAGCAGAAATCATCTGATCCTTATGTCTCGTTCAGCCCAGTTGCATCAGGAGTATAGTTTTTGAGAGGCACGAATCTCTGTTTCTTTTGTAAGATGAAGACATGCTCTTTAGCAAGGGCACTATCAGGTGTAGCCCAGGGCTCCATTCTAGGCCTCCCTTGCCATTTTGTAAAAAAAAGAGAAAGGGGGTGAAAAAGACTTGGAGTTGTGTCCAGTGTTGGTCATACTCACCCACTGTTGGCATCCCGTGTTTTTGTGCCTGTGAACATGAAGATTTGTTTTAGCTGCTGTAGGTGACAGCCATCTACAGACCATCTTCTGTGAGCTGAAACTCTTTTTAAGCCTCCTTAGCTTAAAGGTAAAGGGACCCCTGACCATTAGGTCCACTCATGACCGACTCTTGGGTTGCGCACTCATCTCGCTCTATAGGCCGAGGGAGCCGCCGTTTGTCTGCAGACAGCTTCTGGGTCATGTGGCCAGCATGACTAAGCTGCATCTGGTGAACCAGAGCAGCACACGGAAATGCCGTTTACCTTCCCACCAGAGCGGTCCCTATTTATCTACTTGCACTTTGACGTGCTTTTGAACTGCTAGGTTGGCAGGAGCAGGGACCGAGCAACGGGAGCTCACCCTGTTGCGGGGATTCGAACCGCCGACCTTCTGCTCGGCAAATCCTAGGCTCTGTGATATAACCCACAGTGCCACCCGCGTCCCCTTAGCTTAGTGACTATCATTACATTCTGTGCCTGTGATGAAACATGTCCTTACGCTTGTCCTTTAACCTAGTTTAATTGGCTGTACCCAAGTTTCAGTATTTTAAGAGATACATAATACATTTCTCTATAATTATGTTTGCCCCAGCATCCCTAAGTTTATATACCTGGCTGCTGCTTCTGGGACTTAAAACCTAACCGCCGACCATCATTTTAGTTGCCCTTTAAAAATATAAGGAGCCAGTTTACTGCATTTCATAATGGAAAAAATCCACACAGCTGTAAACTATGCTTTACCATATAAGAGCTGATTCCGCCTATTTCAGTCATACTGGAGAGAGAGAGAGAGAAGCTGCAATCCCCTAATTTAACAACTGACCCACGGACTCCTGGCTTTCTTCCTCTCCGCTCAAGCTATGCTGATAAGCCAAGAACAACCCTCAGCTAACCATTGCGGCTTGTTTGGAGCAAAACCAACGATAATCCCTGGTTTGGCTACAATGGCAGCCTAGGGATCATAGTTTGCTTCCGCTCAACATGACAGGGAAGGAGTGGATCGGGTGCAGTCAGCTCATGCATAGTAGTGGCCGGTTTATGGCTTGCTCGGTCATGTGAATGTGGTCAATACAGTGGTACCTCGGGTTACAAACACTTTAGGTTGCAGACTCCGCTAACCCGGAAGTAGTACCTCAACTTGAGACCTTTACCTCAGGATGAGAATGGAAATCGCACGATGGCAGCAGGACGCCCCCTTAGCTAAAGTGGTACCTCACCTCCGGAACGAATTAAGTTCGTAACTAGAGGTACCACTGTATATTCCATCTAGCCCAGTTCTGAATTCTACTCAGTTGGAAGCTTTAACTGGTTTCAGGATGTCTACTAGTGATGTATGGAAGTGAGAGCTGGACCATAAAGAAGGCTGTTCACTGAAGAATTGATGCTTTTGAATTATGGTGCTGGAGGAGACTCTGGAGAGTCCATGGACTGCAAGAAGATCAAACCTATCCATTCTGAAGGAAATCAGCCCTGAGTGCTCACTGGAAGGACAGATCCTGAAGCTGAGGCTCCAAGACTTTGGCCACCTCATGAGAAGAGAAGACTCCCTGGAAAAGACCCTGATGCTGGGAAAAATGGAGGGCACAAGGAGACGGGGACACCAGAGGACGAGATGGTTGGACAGTGTTCTCGAAGCTACCAACATGAGTTTGACCAAACTGTGGGAGGCAGTGGAAGACAGGAGTGCCTGGCGTGCTCTGGTCCATGGGGTCACAAAGAGTCAGACATGACTAAACGACTAAACAACAACAACTAGCTTCTCAATAGGCACCCTTTAACAGTTATCAGATGACACGTTGAAGCGTAACTGCAGATTTTGGTGACAGACCCTTGCCCCCCCCCCCCACTGAAATTGTGCCCTACTGCTGTGCTTGCGTATAAGAGGGGCAGACACTGGGTAGCATCAGCTTCTGTCAAGTTTTCCTCAGCGGACTTCCTCAGGGTCCATAACTACATTTTAATAATTTAAATTTTTAGTATTGTACACTGCTTTGTGTGCCATTTTTGGCAGAACTTCAGTTTATAAATTCCTAAACAAACAACTATGTCAGTCATTCCACTAGCGGTCCTTATTATTCTTTAATCCTCTTTCTCTCATTCCTTGAAGCCTGACTAAAAACAGTATGCCTATCTAAACTTGGAAGCATTCCCTCCACCTTTAATTCACTATCCCATATCAATTGTTATCATCATAATTGCCTTCCTCCACTTCCAATCAAATTTTCTCCCCTTCTTCTGTGGCTTCCAACCCCTTTGCCAGATTCACGTGAAGAAAGGGATCTTGTGAAATTATCCAAATTCAAGTGGCAAGGTGGTAACACACACCAGTTAAATGTCTTTTCCATCCCAAAGTACCTTCCACCAGTGCTTGTTCAAACGGCAAATTCTGTGGTACGCAGGATCTGCTTGAAGTTGTGTGTGGAAAGTTGCCAGTAATGTTCAGTGATATCACCCTTAATGGTAATGTCAGGGGGGTTGTCAGAGAAGATCTTGGCTCTTCTGTTTCCTCATCAGGAGCTCTGAAACTTCATTATTTAATTTGTTTGTACCTCAAAACTTCATCTGAAGAAGAAGAAAACTCCCTGACTGGCAAGTGCAAACATGAACTGACAATTTTCAGAAATAAAATGGTACAATAAATCAACAGCAACAATTAAAATAACAGAAAGGCAGCAGCAGGGAGCCAACTGAAACAACTCAATCAGCATTTTAAAAGACAAGTAAAACTAAGAAGGTGCTGAGGGGGAAAAAACACCCCTAAATGCAGTAGGTGGCAGGTGAGCCTCTATGGAATTGCATTTCACTTTTAGGGCACCACAGCCCAAATAGTCATTACAGCTGCAAATATGATTCTTCAGCAAGATCCAGAATAGGCTGCAAGTCTAATCCCAGCTCCGCAAAACCGTGGCTAAAGGCACAAATGCCTTTTCTGTTTGCTCACCTCCACCCATTTCTGAATGGACACCAAAACGCTGATTTAGGATCTCTAAAGGGAGAAGTTTCACCGAATTTCTCCACTTACACTGTGACCCGCCTAATTATAATGCAGCACTATCTCTTAAAGCGTGTTTGCTCAGAAGCAAGTCCCACGAAACTCATTGGAACTTAGTCTGAAGTAACAGGACATCATAGAGCCACAGCTTGAATTTAGAAAATCAATGTTGTTCTTAGGACAATCTATACTTGGCAAGAAATGCCACGATGGCTCTTGCGTGCCAGTCTGCTGTGGTTTTCAGTAGAAGCAGTTTCCTTTCCATCTTCCAAATTCAAATCCATTCTTTCACAAATAGGAAATCATGCCATAACTTCACATGGCCCATTTGCCATCCTTCGGAGAGCTTCAGTTCTTGGGGTGTCTGTCAGTTTGCATATCTTAGTACATAAAGTATTGATCTGATATGTGGAGATCTTTCTTGTTCTGCTTGGTTCAAGAGTGTTCTGGAAAGTTTTCTTTCTATGTGAAAGAAACAGGCAGGAGATTCTTGTTTGGATTATTCCTTCTGAGAAGCTGAGCACAGCTGGCTTAAAACTGGTTCTGTTATCTTTCTCTTTTTTTAAAAAAAATCTTTATTAAGCAATTTTAACAAAACAAATGATCAATCAATGTAACCAATTACTTTTCTACCCCTCCCCCCCATCCCTCCCTCTCCCACCCACTAAAGACTTCCCACAGCTCCCCTCTCTGATTTGTTTGCACATATTCTCTGCATGTTGTAAAATTATACATATCATTGCCTTATCTGTCATATATTCTACTAATAGATTAGTGGATGTTTGTTCAAAACCTGTTGTTGTTTTAGATAATTTGTAAAAAGTTCCCATTCTTCCTTGAAGTCACGATTGTTCTTGTCACGTAATTTATATGTCAGCTTTGCCGGCTCCGCGTAACTCATCAGTTTTTCTTGCCATTGTTCTTTCGTTGGGGTTTCCTCATTCTTCCGTCCTTGTGCTAACAAGACTCTTGCCGCTGTTGTAGCATACATAAATAAATTCTTTGTTTTTCTTGGCAGGTCTCTTCCTAAAATCCCTAACAAGAATGTCATTTTATACATTTTTTTTCAGTTCGTTATATATCATCTCCCAGAATTTTTTAACTTCTTTACATTCCCACCACATATGATACAAAGTATCTTCTTTTTCTTTACATTTCCAACATGTATTTGACCCAGTTTTGTACATTTTTGCCATTTGTTCTGGTGTGATATACCATCTATACATCATTTTCATATAAGTTTCTTTCAAAAGAAAACAGTCTGTAAATTTCAAGTCCACCTTCCACAACTTCTCCCAGTCCTCAAATTGTATATTGTGTCCTATATCTTGTGCCCATTTGATCTTAACTGATTTGACCTCTTCATCTTTTGGGTGTCCACCAAGACCTTGATGGGATGTGGAAGGGGTGAGTGGCAGGAGAGAAAACATAATTGATACTGAAGTTAAGAGGGCAGGGTTTGGCTCAAAGCAGTTGCAGTGAAGGATCCTGGAGTGTGTGTGTGTTTGTGTGGGGACTGGAATGGAATTGCCTTCCCTTCTGGTGCATTTAACTTGCATGTGCCGTGCTTAGATGAAGCCCAGCACAAGTTTGGTGTCAGATGAAGATCCATGGAGAGCAGATCATTAAAGCATGTACCAAACAGCTGCGGAAAAGCAGTTTCTGTCGAATGTTGTTTCCCATGAGGCCTCTTGTGAGGCCTGAAAATGCCTCATAGTTTATAGCCTCTTCTGTAGCTGCTGTAAGGAGTTGCGGGACAAAGGAAAAAACCTGAATGCATTTTCACGCATACTCTTTTGAGAGAAATTCAAATTCAGCAGCCCACTCAACACAATGTCCTCCCCTCTCTCAAATAATAATAAAACAAAATAATTTGTGGAATGTCTTCCTTCAAAACTCTCTTTCTGAAGCCATTGACACGTTCTGTGCCAGATTAGGGGCGACTTCATACATATTTCCTGCAGTTTTGAAGCAATGTGGAACAATGTACTTAGTTTTCCTTTAGCATCTAATTTTCCCATTCCTACAATGAAAGGCCAGCAGATCGGGCAGAAATCTACAGTATACTGTCAATATGCACTGATATTTTACATCCGTAAATACTTCACGGGTTCCCCTCCTATGCGTGATGGGGAGCACAACACAACCCTCAAATTGGCAAGGAAACAAATGGTGCCCTAGAAGTAGAATGGACCATTCTTTCTGCAGAATAGTCAGTATAGATGCAGGGTGCCATTTTTTATTTTACTTTGTAGCTCTGCACCAAACATTCTTTGCCTGTTGTCACTTTTTGGGCAAACTTCACAGTGAACACAACATTTGTAGTCTCTTCAGATTTTCATCCTAGTAGTTTGCTACACTAAAGTTAGGCTCACATTCTTTTGAAGTACATTTATTATTCCCTCTCTTGTTCCTTTTCATCTCTTTGTGTACATTGCCCTTAGGTAAATTTATTACCTACTAACATTCTTTTTAGTTCAGGAATTTCCTGGAGGCTGGAAGCCTAAAAGGCAAATATTAATTTGGAATTTTCTTCTCTTTCTATACTTAAAAAGCAGAAGAACCTCTTCTTTGTGTTTCTAATTTTTGTTGCAGTTTCCCCCCCTGTATTATCTTAATGGTCTGCTTATGATTATAATTTTATATATGACAACTTTCTTAGAGATTTGATATTTGTTCTTTTTTCCTGCTTCTGTTCAGTTGATAAAACTTTGTCTAGACGAAAGTCGATCCTCCTCACCACCCACTGCCAGGGAAAGACCAAAATCTCTAATTTTGTTGAAGCTGATATTGCTATAAAGTTGAACGCCAATGCTACCGCATAGTGGAAGGTTTTATGAACAGTATTAGATGATGTGCAGCTAAATCATCCTCAGAGGAGACCCACTGAATTCAGTTAAGCATGACCAAGTCCCCTGATTTCAGTGGGTCTAACCTTTCAATGGGTCTAACCTAGTTGGATACAACCCAACATCAGCATTCTAAAATCTTAGACTACTTAAAGCCTGGCAAAAAGAAATATTGGTAATAATAATAATAATAATAATAATAATAGTAATAATAATAATAATAATAATAATAATAATAATAATAATAATAAATGTATCCATCTATGAAGACACATACTTCACTTAAATGATTTTTTAAATCAGTGCTCAGTTTTACACTTTATGGTTAATATTAACTCTTCTGAACTGTTCAGATAAGGAACTATTCTTCAACTGTCTACTAAATAACCTTAAGTGCATAAATGTGTTTACTCACATCTTTAATAAGCCTCAATTATGCCTTATTTCGATTTTCTATTGTCACAGATTCTCAGGAAAATGACCACTGGATACAGTAAACAGTGCCGGATTTAGGGCAGTGAGGGCGGTTCTGCCACACAGGGCACTAAGCTGAGGTGGCCCAAAATAGTAATAGTAATAATAATAATAATAATAATAATAATACCTATATTTATATTGGTACTTACTCAAAGTTAGGGGGTGCCAAATTTTGTCCTTGCCCAGGGCGCCACATTACTAAACTCCTCCCCTGCAGTAAAGAACGTTCGTTTTAATACCCCATAGATGAATGAAAGTATTAAAAATAATAACAGTTCCTTTGCAAGAAGTCATTTAGCAACTTGAGCAGTGAGAGCTCTGTTTTCTAGAACATTCTTCTTGAGCTGTTTCAAACTTGGCAATAACTGTGACTTTCCTTGATCTTATTAATTAAATGCAAAGGCATATCCTCCCACATTTCTCAGATGAAAATAGGGACGTCCTATGGAACAACACCACCTATTATTATTATTATTATTATTATTATTATTATTATTACTTTGTTTATACGCCACCCACCTGACTGGGTTGCCCCAGCCACTCTGGGTGGCTTCCAACGCATATAAAAATGTAATAAACATTAAACCTTAAGAATCGTCCCTATACAGATGTATTCTAAAGGTTCTATAGTTCTTTATCTCCTTGGCTTGAAAACTCTGTATCCTTCAACATTTATCCAGTTAAAATAGGGACGTCCTAAGAAAAAGCGGGACATTCTGGGACCAAATCAGAAACTGGTACGGCTTCTGTAAATCCAGGACTGTCCCTGGAAAATAGGGACACTTGGAAGCTCTGACCGTGTGAGTCTCAGAAGGTGAGCCCCAAATGCAACGCAGATCTTGGGGTGAAACAGTTCCCCACTGCTGATCTATCAGAATTTTACCGGGGGGAAGGAACATGGAACATTACAGTGGTACCTCGGGTTAAGAACTTAATTCATTCCGTTCTTAACCTGAAACTGTTCTTAACCTGAAGCACCACTTTAGCTAATGGCGCCTCCTGCTGCCGCTGCGCGATTTCTGTTCTCATCCTGAAGCAAAGTTCTTAACCCAAGGTACTACTTCTGGGTTAGTGGAGTCCTTAACCTGAAGTGTCTGTAACCTGAAGCGTATGTAACCCGAGGTACCACTGTAGACTGATCCATAGTACCAGCAGTCAGAAGATCTACAAGACCAAGTCAACACCTTTGGGTGGTGGGGGAATCAACTCATTATGGCTTCACTGAAGAACCACACTGTTTAAACAAGGGTGGCCCTGGGGTCATAGACTCAAAAGAAAAGTCCTTGCTTTAAACTCTCTATATCTCAGTAGTCTGGAGAATAACAAAGAGAAATGGGTGGTTAGATTACATACCCTCCAACATTTCTCCAATGAAAATAGGGACATCCCATTCCATAATGATAATTTTCTATTTATACCCCACGCATCTTCCTGGGTTGCCCCAGCTACTCTGGGCAGCTTCCAACATACAGTGGTACCTTGGGTTACGAACTTAATCCGTTCCAGAGATCCGTTTTTAACCTGAAACTGTTCTTAACCTGAGGTACCACTTTAGCTAATGGGGCCTCCTGCTGCCTCTGCTGCACGATTTCTGTTCTCATCCTGAAGCAAAGTTCTTAACCCAAGGTGCTATTTCTTGGTTAGCAGAGTCTGTAACCTGAAGCGTCTGTAACCTGAAGTGTCTGTAACCCACGGTACCACTGTACATGTTCAGCGAGCTGTTTCTGGAAGTTGGTATTGGCCCAGAGGTCATTTCTTAAAATTGGCCAATTCTCTGGGAGTAAATTCTGTTGCCACCGTGTTTATAATTTATAATTTATACCCCGCCCATCTGGCTGGGTTTCCCCATCTGTATAAGATGTTTTCTTAAGAATATAATATAATGTACAATAGAAAAGTAAAAAGGTCAAAAGGACAGGAAGGAGGTCACTCAGGAACCATTTGCTCTCTTATTACTTCCTTGCGTTTTGGTTACTCCTGAGTAATTTGTTACTGTTTCTACTCTAAAATTGGCAGCCTCGTGTATGTTTTAGGCTTTATTAACTTACATCCTGTGTTTCAATTTAAAATGGCTTTTTAATGCTTGAAATTAAAATTCTTCAGCCTTCAGAATTGCTGTGGCTAGCTTTCCTGCCCCACTGACATTCTTACAATACTCCCCAGTCTGGAAGGGATTTCGGTTTTTAAATGAACGTTCCATATGAATCTGTCTGGGTTGTAAAAAACGGTTCAGGGAGACATGATTGCTTTCTAATCAAGAACAGTATAACCCTTCTTTTTTTTGGTTGGTTTTATTTATAATGATAAGTGACTACTTTCAAATGTTCTGTTGTTAGTTTCCCTGTAATAGTACTGTCAATTCAGTAAGAAATCAAGAGGCTGCATTCCTCTATCAATCTTCTCCTCCTCCTCCTCCTCCTCCTCCTCCTCCTCCTTCTTCTTCTTCTTCTTCTTCTTCTTCAAAAATCTTCATCACCATTTTTTGAAAGCAGTGTGGGATCTCGAGAACCAACACTGGAGTTTCTCTTCTACAGCAGGATTTTCCACTTTGGGCCCCCCCAAAATCTTTTGCTGAAGGATGGGGCAAACCCTCTGCCATCGCAGGGATTTTAGAACATGGAAGCTACAAGCGGAAGGCGAATCTAGCAGAATTCAGGTGATCTTTCCTGGTCTACCTTTGCACAAGCCCATCTGCTTCCATTTCCACTGGCTGCCAATTAGTTTCTGGGTGCAAACGGCTCAGGACCACAATGCCTCAAGGACTTGTCATATGAACCGATCTGGACCCTGAGATCATCCTCCAAGCCGTTCTTCATGTGCCTCCTCCTTCTTTGGTGATCACTTGTAGCCGACTAAGATTGTCTCCCATAAACACAGTTTAAACAATGAATCCATAAGTGACTGTGGAGGCCAATTCTGGATCCACACATCCTTCCACAGCGGGGACGTTGGTTTCCGGGTGGGAGTGGATCATGAAGAGGGTTTGCCAAACATGCCTTCCTCTTAGCACGTTTATCCCTTTCGTCCTGAGTTCATGTGTCTTCAAAGCCCATGACACCGTTGGTAAAGGCTGCTCTCCAACTGGAGCGCCCGCAGGCCAGTGTTTCCCAGTTGTCTGTGTTTATACTACATTTTTTAAAAATTGCCTTGAGAGAGTCTTTGAACCCCTTTTGTTGACCACCAGCATTAAGCTGTCCATTTTTAAATTCGGAATAGAGTAGTTGCTTTGGAAGATGATCATCAGGCGTCTGCACAACATGATCAGTCCAACGAAGTTGATGTTGAAGAATCATTGCTTTGACACTGGTGATCTTTGCTTCTTCCAGTACACTGGCATTAGTTCGCCTGTCTTCCCAAGTGATGTGTACAATTTTTCAGAGACACCGTTGATTTAATCTTTCAAGGAGTTGGAGATGGCGTTTATAAGTGGTCCACGTTTCACAAGCATACAGTAAGGTTGGTAGTACAATAGCTTTGTAAACAAGCATTTTGGCTTCCCTGCGAATGTCTCTGTGCCTCCTCCACGGGAGGTCTGGAGAGTGGTAACACGAGAACAGGGCCTTTTATGCAGTGGCTCCCCATTTGTGGAATGCTCTCCCCAGGGAGGCTCACCTAGCGCCATCATTATCTCTGGCACCAGGCTAAAACCTTGCTATGTAACCAGGCTTTTGACCTATAAATATCTGTGGCCTTTTAGAGGTGGGTGGGATGTTTCCAAATGTGTGTCTCTTTCCTTTTGGTTTTAATGTACCTATGTGGGATTCATTGTCTGTCTGCTTGGTTGTAAGAGCTTTGGCAATTCTTATACCAAATGATGAAAAATTCTTATACCAAAGAGAATATTTTCGCACCAGTAAATTCTGTGTGATGCCGGTTTGTGGTGTAAATGTGGCAAAGCCAGAAGATAAACGTTTCAGCTAACCAGCACAATAAAGGTCCAGACATTGCGCCTTAAACCAGGCACATCTGAGGAATCTGGTTCCTTGGGATGGAAGGGTAGAAATGGACTATCAGTTAAAAAATGGCTGGACTCTGCAGAAACAGCCTCGCAGAGGATAGGTGATATTCAGTCTGAAATTTAACGTACTATTTTAAAACGAATTGTAAAAAAAAGAAAAAAGGCATTGAACTCCGTAAAACAGAAAAGGAGTTCTGTATTATAGAAGTTACAGACTCTTCATCCTCCTGTCTATAGGAAAAAAAGTCAAAAACAGAAATCTTGATTTTTCTTAATTACCGCACAGGTTACTTTATGCTGAGTCAGCAATAAATCCATTCTTGGCAGCACACTAATAAATACTGTGAGCTACTGGAAATATCATCTTTCCACTGAGATTTAAATATGAGTCTCTGAACACTTGATACTGAAAATTCCATGGTTCCTTTTGGGAAAGTAGGAAATGTTACCCCAAAGAACTTGTCCGAATTAAAATGTATGTAGCGCTGTCTAAATTTCACTTGGGAGATTAGACTGGATTGCAGTTGATTCATAACGCCTATAGTTTCTTATGATTGCATAACATACTGTTCTATCTGGTCATTTGTACTTGTCTATGTTTCTGATATTTGAACAGTATTGAACAAGTGGTTTTTAACCTTTCTCTGTGTTTTTTTTAAAAAAAGAACAAAGATTACCCTTTTGTAATTGAGAATAAAAAAAAAAGTTAACGTGAGAAAAAAGGAACATGTTTCTCCATAACGTAACTGTTTAAGTAGAATTGTTTCTTCAACACTTTGCGTGAAATATCTAGTGGTTGGAGTTGAGGGGATGGGGAAGCTTTTTCGCAAGCATTTCTGTTAAACAGTTTTTAAAAATTCCCTTAGCTACGCCGTACAAATCAGTAGCGACTTTTGCCTGTGCACTGACATAATTCACAAATGATGTGTTTCAAGCACAGAGACCATGTGTAAAAACGCTCTTGGATTTGCTGTATTCAATATAGACTCGTTATATCAATAAAGGTAAAGGTAAAGGTACCCCTGCCCGTACGGGCCAGTCTTGACAGACTCTAGGGTTGTGTGCCCATCTCACTCAAAGAGGCCGGGGGCCAGCGCTGTCCGAAGACACTTCCGGGTCACGTGGCCAGCGTGACATCGCTGCTCTGGCGAGCCAGAGCCACACACAGAAACACCGTTTACCTTCCCGCTAGTAAGCGGTCCCTATTTATCTACTTGCACCCGAGAGTGCTTTCGAACTGCTAGGTTGGCAGGTGCTGGAACCGAACAACAGGAGCGCACCCCGCTGCGGGGATTCGAACCGCCGACCTTTCGATCGGCAAGCCCTAGGCGCTGAGGCTTTAACCCACAGTGCCACCCGCGTTATATCAATAGCAGTGAGCAAAACCCCCCAAGTACAATAGCTGACGAACTTTCAGCTTGCACCAAAATACTGAATTGTGCCCATTCCTGCATTGTAGGCGGTCCAAATAGATGAATCATGGGGTCTCTTCCAACTCTCCAGTTCTATGCTTCTATGATTTGGCATCCCTGATATAGCTATAGTTGTGTGCAATAGGATATGCGAAGCCCAATATGATAGCGAGGCATAAATACAGCAATATGGGCCATATCCTGCAAATAAAGGCAGTGTTTGAAAGCACACTAGGGGTTAGAATCACACTCTGTGATTCTGTGATCACAATGCAGTTTATGTGTGGTTCCAATCCAGCGAGTGACCCCCCCTACATGGAAGGTCTTTTTCGCTACACACAGTTCCTTCTCTGTATCTGCTGTGCAAATTCGCATCTCTTTCCCCAACCCATCATCCCCTTCCATCCCAAGTTATAATACTTCCAAAATGATCATATTTCTGCTTCTTCTACAGATGAGCTTAATAATTCACTGAACCTCAAAAATGTTTGAGGAACACTTATAGCTGAGCTGCAGGGTTGGAATGTTGTTGTTGTTTAGTCATGTCCGACTCTTGGTGACCCCATGGACCAGAGCACGCCAGGCACTCCTGTCTTCCACTGCCTCCAGCAGTTTGGTCAAACTCATGTTAGTAGCATCGAGAACACAGTCAAACCATCTCGTCCTCTGTCGTCCCCTTCTCCTTATGCCCTCCATCTTTCCCAACATCAGGGTCTTTTCCAGGGAGTCTTTTCTTCTCATGAGGTGGCCAGAGTCTTGGAGCCTCAGCTTCAGGATCTGCCCTTCCAGTGAGCACTCAGAATGGATAGGTTTGATCTTCTTGGAGTCCATGGGACTCTCAAGAGTCTCCTCCAGCACCATAATTCAAAAGCATCAATTTTTCAGCGATCAGCCTTCTTTATGGTCCAGCTCTCACTCACATTACCCACGGTTGGGATATGGTATGCTAAACAGGACTCTGATTACTCGCCTATGACCCAACATTTCTCCAGTGGAAATAGGGACACCCTATTCAATGATGATGATGATGACAACGACAACAACAATACCCCGTCCATCTGACTGGGTTGCCCCAGCCGCTCTGAGCATATAAAAATATAATGCAACATTCAACATTAAAAGAAAACTTCCCTATACAGGGCTGCCTTCAGATGTCTTCTAAAGGTTATATAGTTTTTTATCTCCTTGGCTCGGGGGTCGCATAACTCCATACCCTCCAACATTTCTCGGATAAAATCAGGACCGTCTTAAGGAAAAGCGGGACATTCCAGGATCAAACCAGAAACTGGGATGGCTTCTCTAAATCAGGGACGTCCGTGGAAAATAGGGAGACTTGGAGGGTCTATAGCATGGGTAGGCAAACTAGGGCCCGGGGGCCAGATCCAGCCCAATTGCCTTCTAAATCCAGCCCGCGGACGGTCCGGGAATCAACGTGTTTCTATATGAGTAGAATGTGTCCTTTTATTTAAAATGCACCTCTGGGTTATTTGTGGGGCCTGTCTGGTGTTTTTACATGCGTAGAATGTGTGCTTTTATTAAAAATGCATCTCTGGGTTATTTGTGGGGCATAGGAATTCATTCATTTCCCCCCCAAAATATAGTCGAGCCCCCCACAAGGTCTGAGGGACAGTGGACCGGCCCCCTGGTGAAAACGTTTGCTGACCCCTGGTCTATACACACGTTTACCAGCCTGATCATTCCAAAATGTTCATTTACTTTATCAGGAAAAAAAAGAAAAATGCTAAAGAGCACACCATATTTTGTTTTAATCTTGGTTTATTCAGTAAAGAAATAGAATTTTTTTTATATCAGCCCTAATGCTATTCTAACATTTGAGAAATCAGTACAGGTCACTTCAGAGAGAAACTATAACTATAAAATGTGATTAACCAGTTGTAAAGAAGTCCAATAATCCCAATAGTGTTATACTATTTAGGTCAGATATCAAGTTACCAGCACTGCCAAATCATTTATACTCTCTTGTGCAGTTAACTTTATTATCGGTCTGATCAATATTACACGGCTGGGACATTCCTTCACTATATACCTGAACAGAATTATTTTCCCAGCTATATTGTAATCAGATTATTTACTTTCAGAGGTCTGTAACTTTCTTTAGTTTCATGCCAAATTAAATCTAATTCTTTTTAAAGGTGAGTTGGGAGAATTAGCAAGTCCATTCATTTTGAAAATGTTCGTACTCCCTCTCTGGTGTTCTTCTGAGCTTCGCTGAGTGAAATTAGCTGGGAGATGAGTCCAGAAACCTCTGTTTACACATCCAAATACATTATTCTTCAAACACTGTAGAAGAGAGTGAAATGAAAGCTTTGCCAGATTAACAGAATAGCATTTGCAGCGCTGGCAGAAATGTATACAATCTGATATATTTTTAAGAGGCGAGTATTGATGTTCAATTTTGGGGGGAGTGTGTTCGTAAGCAAGTAAGTTATACAAACTAGATAATAAGATGTTGCCTCTTCAGAGATGTGGTTAGGCTCAGATGACACAGACCTGATACCAGCATTTGTATATAACAACGACTCCCTTTCCTTCTGCTTTAGGCAATGATTGTAAGTTTCATAGATGTCTATCAACTTGCGTGCTCCAGAGTCTCTACACTAGAGAGAGAAATAGTGTCCCACCAGCATCACATTGCAGCTCTGAAATCAGAACTCCAAACAGCATGCCTTCGTGAAAATGAAAGCTTGCACTCGGTAAGTGTCTGCTTTTTTAAAAATAATAATAATAATAATCATTTTATCCCCCCTCCCCTCAGAATTTTACTCTGCCACACAACTCTACAGAGTCCTGCATTTGGTTGCGTAACTGCGTTGCATTACAAAGAAGTATTTTTTTATTTATTACGTAGTTCTGCTGGAAAGATGGAGTATATTACATTATTTATAATTTGGCTTTTGCCCTTCAGAGCAAATTGATCTCTACCCCCTGTAAAAGTCTTTATAGTTGAGGAGGAAACAGTTGAATTAATTTGTCACCCTTTTGTCCTGTACGAATGCTCGTGTGTAAGATTGCCAAATCAAAAAGTATAGGGGCACATCTCCTTTTTCTTTGGCAATGATTCCGGAGCACAGGTTTTTTTTAAGGTTTGCTACCTCCTATTAAGAAATACCGTATTTTTCCATGTATTAGATGAGGTTTTTTGACTCAAAAATCATGTCAAAAAACTGGGGTCGTCCTATACACGGATAGTGGCGTGGGGAGAGGAGCTGCGCGCCAGCCAGCTGGTTAGAGGCCCAAGCTCTAGGGAGCGTTTCCCGCTTAGGGGAACGGCTGCCCACTTTGCCAGCCCTCAGCAATGGTCCCTCTGGGACAAAAAGTTTAAAAGACAGACTTGGTTTGATAAGGAATGTCAGAAAAGCAAAAAATGCCTAGCTAGGGAACTTAGAAAATTGAAGTTAAAACAGGATAAGCACAATCTTGCTCTACAAACTGAGGTAGCCCAATTACGATACAATTATAAATTATTAACGTATTTTTCGCTCTATAAGATGCACCAGACCACAAGACGCACCTAGTTTTTAGAGGAGGAAAACAAGAAAAAAAATATTCTGAATCTCAGAAGCCAAAACAGCAAGAGGGATTGCCGCGCAGTGAAAGCAGCAATCCCTCTTGCTGTTCTGGCTTCTGGGATAGCTGTGCAGCCTGCATTCGCTCCATAAGACGCACACACATTTCCCCTTACTTTTTAGGAGGGAAAAAGGGAGTCTTATAGAGCAAAAAATACGGTACTTAAAAGCAAGAAACAAATATATTATTAACAACGGTGGAAAGCATTGGGAGACGCAGCACTTCAAAAGGACTCACTGAAATTTTGGCATCTGGTTACCCAAGGCACAAATGGGCTGGGCTACTCGTTAGAAGCATCTGTCCAAGGAAAGGACTGGGTGACATATTTTACAGGAATATATGGCCCCCACCCTGACTCACCCCCACAAGTTTACTATACTCAGTTATTAGAACTGCCAGAATGGCCAGACGTCACGCCCAATCAGATTAAGAGGCTAATCGCAAGCCAAGCAGCTAATAAAGCTCCAGGAGAAGACATGATCCCAATGGAGATCTATAAGATAAGACCTGATTTCTGGTCACCCATTTTTGCAAAATTGTTTTCATACCTTAACAGCTCAGGTCGCATACCTGAAGGGTGGAAGCTGAGTATAATTGCCCCAATATATAAAAAGGGTGATAAGAAAAATCCTGCCAATTATACACCCATTAGTTTGTTAGATGTAGCCTCCAAACTATATGCCAGGCTCCTTCTTGGGAGACTAGAAGAATGGGCAGATACAAATAAGGTGATATCTGAAGTCCAGGCAGGTTTCCAAAGAGGGAAATCCACATTGGACCAGTGCTTTGTGATGAACTTTCTTTGTGGTCCCTCTGGGGTGATGGCGCATGTGCTATTCCCCCTAAAAAAGCTCAACAACTTTGGGCCATCTCCCCTCATTTTCTTTAAATTTAGTCCCCCAAAATAGGGGGTGCCTTATACATGGGGGCATCTTATACATGGAAAAATACGGTAATATTGTTAGTTATTTTTTTGAACCAAACTGGTAAATTAAAACATGAATATTCTCCATGGACATCTATATTTTCAGTCATAGCATATTCTCTGCTAATGAAACATGGGGTTTCTCCTCCCCACCCCGTCCTATAAGATTTAACCCAATTTCAAGTCTAATTTAACCTCTGAAACATTATTGCCCACAAATAAATGAAGGCTAACAAAGGGAGCAATCCTTACCTTGTGGGAAGGGCAGATGAGGGTCGCTTGGACCTTGTGGATCAGGGAAGGTAGAGGAGAAGGTCTCTCACCCAAGGCCTCCTTCTTGGGGTGGAAGAAGACATTTCCACCAAGATCACTCGTTTGCCCATCGGTCCCTCAGGGATGTTAGGGTATGAAAGTGGTGTGTTGGGGGCAGTTTGGGGGAAGCTGTGGATCAAAAGTTATTTTCTCTCCCATTGAAGCAATTGAGATGGGAAATAACAAATACATGTTTGCAGAACAACTGCGGGTTCAAGATTGTGGCTTGTCTCACCCCTGAACCAAACCACACTCTGCGGACAGACCTGGGGTCCAGACATTAAGACAAGCCACGGTTTAGCTACCAGGCCATGGATTCATACATGACTTCTTTAGCTTTTTAGGGCGAAAGTGTGGTGTGGGGTTGCATCTGTGCACTTTTGGAAGCCATCATCAGGCAACATCTGATTGGATTTTACTCTGATCCTGATCTGATTTTAGGATGTATTTTAATTGATTGCCTGATTTTATGTTAATGTGTTATACATTCAATGTTAGCCGCTCTGAGCCCGGTTTTGGCCGAGGAAGGCGGGGTATAAATAAAAATTATTATTATTATTATTATTATTATTATTATTATTATTAACACACATGCAAAATTTAGGATCAGAGTCTTAACTGGCCTAAAACTCTTTACGTATCTTTGGCATCTTGCTTGGTTTTACATGTTCAACTCAGCAACTTTTTTCAGATCTTCCTTTTTGTCTCCGTCTGAATATTTGTTGCGATTGCTACTGGTGCTTAAGTTGTGAACAAGGGAGCGGGCGCCGTGCCAAGTGCAGCCTGCTATGCAGGGAGCTGCTTTCCTCTGGCCAGAGAGAGCTTTGAGGAAAGTTCATTCTAATAAACTCTTTTTGAAGTGGAGCGAAAAGCCTCTGAAATCATGCTTTATAAGCTATCCAGGTCCCATGTACAGACACAAAGTGTTAGCATTGTATTACTGCAGCTGCATGTTTTGGAATGCAAAACCTATCAAAACAGAAAACGTCTCAGCTATATTACCCATCATTCTTAATTAATGGGTAATATTTGCATACACGGTGGATAATTTGCACATAACTAAATAGGTCTAAGCCTGTATGGGCTCCCATTTTTTTTCAGAATGCAGGACTCTCAAAATCCTTAAAAGGAGATGAATATAACACTTCGTTTAGCAACATTCATCTCAACTGGTACTGTTTTAGTTTATGCCTATCTGTCATTTATTTATACATACATACATACATACATACATACATATATACATACATACATACATACACACCCCACCCATGTGGCTGGGTTTCCCCAGCCACTGTGGGCAGCTTCCAGCAAAATATAAAAACATAATAAGACATCAAACATTAAAAACTTCCCTAAACAAGGCTGCCTTCAGGAGTCTTCTAAAAGTTGTGTAGTTCTTTATCTCCTTGACATCTGATGGGAGGGCGTTCCATAGGGAGGGCACCACCACCGAGAAGGCCCTCTCTGCCTGGTTCCCTGTTGGTCTTCAGTGATTGCTTATGCAAATATTCCCAAGTTTGGCTTAGGAAAGAGTCTGGGCAACTCTTGTTTGCATCACACGGCTCAGAACCATACCTGTGATCATGTCGAAAAGAAACAATAAACTTGAATTTCATGGAATCATCAAATCTTTGAATTGTATAGTTGGGAGGGACCAGCCCCCTGCAATGCAGGAATCTTTTGCCCAACCCATGGCTCTGAGATTAATAATAAATAATAAAAAATAATTTTTTATTTATACCCTGCCCTTCCTGGTTCAGAAAACCAGGCTCAGGGCGGCTAACAACAGATTTAAAACACTTAATTGAGGCAACAAAAAACAGCATAAAATACAGTATAAAACATGAATAACAATAGATTCAGAATTCAAAAATCAATTTTGGGGGGGAATCCATCCAATAAGCATTAGATGATCACCAGGGCTAGCTGGATAAATTAGTCCTATTTGGGCCAGCGAGGAGACCAGGGGAGAATTAGCTGTGGGATCCCAGAGCGGGTAATCTTCATAAAAAGGGGAGAGGGAGGGAAGGAAGGGGAATAAAAGATCAGGCTAAGTTCAGATTGAAAGCTAGGTGGAATAGCTCTGTCTTACAGGCCCTGCGGAAGGAAGTTAAATCTTGCAGGGCCCTGGTCTCATGGGACAGAGCATTCCACCAGGTCAGAGCTGAGAAGGCCCTGGCCCTGGTGGAGGATAATCTGACTTCCTTAGGGCCCGGGACCTCTAAACTATGATTATTCATGGACCTTAAGGTCCTCTGCGGGGCATACCAGGAGTCTCATGCTCAACCAACTGAGCTATGCATGGCTGAAGCTATATCATGGTTGATATACCTAGAGGCATTCAAACAAATATGCATATTGTCCACATATTCATCAAGGCTTGTCCTTCTGCGGAAGGCATTTTTTTCTTTCTGTTAACTAAACAACAGCAACAACCCCAAAACACAACAGCAACCAAATAGTGGACAAATCCACCACTCCAGAGTATGATTGCCATTCACAATCCCACAAGAGGAACAGCTATTCCCATTCCTTGCTTGAGGGCAGGGAAATCCTGTTGTTGGCATTGGGAAACGAGGTTATTTCTGCAATCGTTAGGCACTAGGAAACAAAGTTATTTCTGCAAACGTTAGGAGGTTTTAGTTTAGAATGCTGAAGTTTTTGTGCACAAAGAACGAAAAAATGTCCACCTGGCCGCAGACAAAGAGTTATGCAATTATATTGCATATTGGGAGGAATTCCCAGCAATTACTCAAACGTTTGGAATCTAGATAGTATCACAAAAGAGA
This sequence comes from Podarcis tiliguerta, assembly GCF_965153285.1. Classification (NCBI taxonomy): domain Eukaryota; kingdom Metazoa; phylum Chordata; class Lepidosauria; order Squamata; family Lacertidae; genus Podarcis; species Podarcis tiliguerta. Next base: position 24,588,439 of record NC_139550.1, read on the forward strand.
GGGGAAACGGGTGAAAAAGAATGAGGAGGAGGAGGCTTGAGTGAGAGAACCTGAGGAGACGGGGATTGCATGCATAAAGAGGGGATGGGAATGTTCCGGGGTCAGGAGGACAGCTTCAGATCAAGGGGGCGGGGAAGAATTATGAACCTCAGGAGAAGATGGTTGCAAGTGAGATAACAGCTGGAGAAAGAGCTGGGCTGTCATCCTACCACTGGAAATATCAAGAGTTGTTGCTTTTAGATGCAAATCCCCACTAATGTCGCAATCCAACCGCCGCCTGTGTCATTAATGCTTTTATGCGGTTTTGTGTGTGGTATTTATTTCATTTGTTTTCCGTGAGGCATAGTTGTGATGAAATGCCACAAGCTGGGTTAGGTAGAGATGACACAATTCAGGAGAATGTTTGGGGGAAAACAATGTTGTTATGAATCATAGATCTGAGGGCCTTCCCAGATAGTTTTGAGCACAGCCAACGAAAGTGTTACTCATTTTTTGTCGGGTTCCTGACACGTCTCTTCTGCACAGCTCTTTGGTCATAGAGACATTGCATTTTCCCAGGAACTGCAAGGCTAAGTGCTGGGAAATGCTCCCTTCCCCCTAGTGAGACGACTTTTGCAATTGCTACTGCTGTATGGAGTGTGACTTTGTATATGATTAAATGGCAGATGATTCACAAAGCTGAAATAAAAAGAAGAAAATTACAAAGACTTATGAAAAGTCCTGTTCTGGAGGGTAGGACTCAGACCAATGGCTTCAATTACAGTCTCACCTTGGAAGTCAAATGGAAAAACGTTCAGAAACCAAAGCGTGGCTTCTGATTAGCTGCAGGAAGCTCCTGCAGCCAATCAGAAGCTGCATTGGACATCCGGCTTCCCAAAAAATGTTCAAAAACCGGAACACTCACTTCCGGGTTTTGATCGTTCGGGAACTGATTTGTTCGGCAACTGAGGTGTTCGACAACCAAGGTACGACTGTACGAGAAAGGAGATTCCAACTCAACATCAGGAAGAACTTTCTGACAGTAAGAGCTGTTTGACATTGGAACGGTCTCCTTCCTTGGAGGTTTTTAAGCAGAGGTTGGATGGCCATCTGTCATGGATGTTTTAGCTGAGATTCCTGCATTGCGGGGCATTGGACTAGATGACGCTCGGGTCCCTTCCAACTCTACAATTCCGTGATTCCATCTGTCAAGCAGAAATGCTTGCGCTGGCGGAACTGTAGAACAGTCATACCTCATGTTACGTTTGCTTCATGATACGTTTGTTCAGGTTGCGTCCCTCAGCGACCCGGAAGTACTGGAAAGGGTTACTTCTGGGTTTCGCCGCATGCGCAGAAGCACTAAATCGTGCCGCGCACCTGCGCAGATACAGCGCTTCAGGTTGCGGGCTTTTCATGTTGCGAACGGGCCTCCGGAATGTACCCCATTCGCAACCAGAGGTACCAGTGTATTATCATGTCGCTGAATTCCACCCGCTCTTTCCAGCCAGGCAAGCAAGCAAAAGTATTGCAGTTGAAGGACTTATTTCAACTGGGCAGAAGCCCTCAGGGACCGTGTGGCACATGGCCAATGAGGAGGGCAGCTTGGGGCAGACTCTGGAGGGCTAGATAGAGTGGCAGTGGGTGTTTGGCCTACAGTATCAAAATTCCCCATCCCTACTACCCTCATGGGGACACGGGTGGCGCTGTGGGTTAAACCACAGAGCCTAGGACTTGCCGATCAGAAGGTCGGCAGTTCGAATCCCCGCGACTGGGTGAGCTCCTGTTGCTCTGTCCCTGCTCCTGCCAACCTAGCAGTTTGAAAGCACATCAAAGTGCAAGTAGATAAATAGGTACTGCTCTGGTGGGAAGGTAAACGGCATTTCCGTGCACTGCTCTGGTTCGCCAGAAGCGGCTTAGTCATGCTAACACATGACCCAGAAGCTCCCTCGGCAGATAAAGCGAGATGAGCGCCGCAACCCCAGAGTTGTCCGTGACTGGACCTAACGGTCAGGGGTCCCTTTACCTTCACTGCCCTCATGAGCACAAGCAGCAACAGAATAATTTGACAAATTTTCCTGCTTTGTGTGTGTGTCTGTAAAAATTATTTCCTTTTCGATATGAAGTTGTTGTTTTTTGCTATTCCACGTATGCTAGGCATGTGAACTTTTACCTTGTCAAGCTATCGTAGCATATTTGAAAATTGTAGTAATTTGATTAAAACGTTGCCTATAAGGCAAAGGGGCGAGTTAATAGAATCCATATGCAATTAAAATGCAGAACTAAACGTAATCAGACCCCAGTGACTAGGGCTTTCGTAGTGATAGTCTTACCGTGGCCTCTGAGGTTGAAAATTTATGTTTAAAGTTCCCCATTGCAGCAGTTCCACAGAGCATGGGCCAGATGACAGTTCAGTGTGACCAGGGCATAGGTAAGTCATAACAAGTGCTAAGCAGCTTCTAGGTACTGAAGGAGTTGCAGGTACCTCTCTCTTTTAGCAGGTGGTGTCGCATGCAAAACACTTTGGGTTTGCTTCTTAAAGAAGTGCACTCAGCAACGGTTCTCTTCTATAAACACTTCGAGATGACAGGTCTTGCTGTGGGAACGTTGTGAGGGCCTTTTATATCTTTTTATAAAAACAACACGGCTATTTGATTCGTGTGAATTCATGTTAGAGGAATCATCTGACAGCCAGAGACTCGACTCTGCACACCGAGTCACAAAAAGGGTTTACTTTTTTCATTCCCCTCCCCTCCCCCGTTGTTGTTTTTAACCGAATTCGAAGGAAAGCAACCCAAAACTTATTTTCTCTGGACAGTTTTAAGAGTCAACATCCTGTGTTGGAGTTCTCTAATCATCACCAGCACAATTTACAATCGGAACACACAGAGAGCCGGTTCAGACCAGCTCATCTGTTGATCTTGGCAGAGGTCCCTATTCTCACTGCGCACAGCTGCCACCCGAGAGACGGGGACTCGGCACACGGCCGAAGGAGGGTGGGTTGCAAGTTGGTCAAGACACGAACACATAGGCCTGCTTCATTTCAACAGATGCGCCCTGCTTTCCCGCCGCCTCCCCCACCACCACCCTCCAAATAGTATTTTCTTTTTACTGCCTCTTTTAAAACACACACACACTCACACACAAACTGAAATTAAATGAGGACCTCTCATGAGCCACTGCGCTCCAGGCATAAGAAATTATAATGTCTGGCTTCCAGAAACTGTCCCGTCAAAATGTGCTTCTGATTAGGTGGCTTAATTACAGCTGTGAAAACAATGTTGATTTAGGCCTCTAGGTTCCAGTGCATGTCAGCCGTTATTAGCTAGCCTTGGACTGAAGCCACCATTCTCAAACTCTGCACCGCGAAAGTCACACACTGCCTTGACAACTTTTTATAAAGGTGGAAAGGTTGCCAGGAGCAAGACACTTATGCAAAATATTTTTCATTGTGCAAATTCCAAATGTGACACAATTGATAGAGATGAAATGGACAGGACCTGCTGGGCTTCGCCGAGGCCCAAACTCCCAGGTTTTCCCACCAAATATCCCTATTTTAATAAAGTTTTTATAAACTTTGACTGACATAATGCTTAATTTTAATTCCTTTAATTCAGTTTTAGTCCAAATCCAGCATGTTGGTTTAACCACACAGTTTTATTGCATCTAAATTTTCCTGACAGTTTCATTTGCTGTCGGGAAATAAAATTGCCATTTTTGCAACATGGGAAATAATGGCTAGTTTCAAATCCAATATGTTTGAAACTTCCTTTGCCTCAAGCAGGTTAAGGCACACACTTAAACTTACTTTTTTGGAGGGCAGTGGGAGAAAGCTCATTAAATAGTTTTAATATTTTAATATAAGTAACACTTTTCTCAGTGGGAACTCTTATTATTAGACTTATGTATTTACACCTGCAGATAAGTAAAGTTTAGAGTAACATACTGCTTCCTTATTTTAAATGTCCCAATGTAGCTTCACTTTCGCGAGAGAAAATTTGAGGTGGTAAAACTTATTTTGTGGTAATATTTGAAGAAGAACCCAGTTCTGTTACTGAGAAGATACAGGGAGTTGATATATTTAGCAAGCTAGATCTGTTGAAATTACCTCAGTGAGATGAAGGATGCTAAACTACAAAGGATGCCTTAACTGATTTTGGATTTTAACGTAAATGGAGAGGGAAGCTGAGCACATTTGGTACATTTCCACAGGTTCTTTACAGAAAACTATAATTAAAGTTGTTTTAAGTACCAGCAAGCTATGTTCACATCTACCTTGTGAGCAACCTAGTAACATTATTTGGACTGATCACAATTTCTGAGCAGTCTCAAAACATGTTGCATTGTATTTTATGGGGGGGGGGGGAGGAAAAACCATGTTCAGCGTATAACACCTCGTTTATGGGATTTGAACTGGTTGTCAAAGTCCTGGCGGGCCAGGTTCAGGATTTTGGTACTCACATATAAGGAAGGCCCTCCGCAGTTCAAAGCGGAGGTAGCTATATTCCTGAGAGCATCGCTGTTGAAATTGGACAGGTGCTCATTACCTGTACTTTCCAGAATTTTTTTCCAATTGAATGAAAAAGTCTCTGCAGTCACTGTTTGTTTGGTATTCCTTTTAAATCATCAGTTGGTTTCCGGGCATAATTCAAAGTGTAGGTGCTGACCTTTAAAGCCCTAAACGACCTCATCCCTATATACCTGAAGGAGTGTCTCCATCCCCATCAAAACAAACAAAATTCCTTCCAGTAGCACCTTAGAGACCAACTAAGTTTGTTATTGGTGTGAGCTTTTGTGTAAAGAAGTCTGATCATAAAAAAGGCTGATCGCCGAAGAATTGATGCTTTTGAATTATGGTGCTGGAGGAGACTCTTGAGAGTCCCGTGCAAGAAGATCAAACCTATCCATTCTTAAGGAAATCAGCCCTGAGTGCTCACTGGAAGGACAGATCCTGAAACTGAGGCTCCAATACTTTGGCCACCTCATGAGAAGAGAAGACTCCCTGGAAAAGACCCTGATGTTGGGAAAGAATGAGGGCACAAGGAGAAGGGGATGACAGAGGACGAGATGGTTGGACAGTGTTCTCGAAGCTACCAGCATGAATTTGACCAAACTGCGGGAGGCAGTGGAAGACAGGAGTGCCTGGCGTGCTCTGATCCATGGGGTCACAAAGACGGACATGACTAAACGACTAGACAACAACACAGCAGACCAACACAGCTCCATCCCAGTCATTCAGCCCAGACACTGAGGCCCACCTCTGAGGGTCTTCTGGTGGTCCCCTCACTGTGAAAAGCGAAGTTACAGGGAACAAGGCAGAGGGCCTTCTCGGCAGTGGCACCCACCCTGTGGAATGCCCTCCCTTCAGATGTCAAGGAGATAAATAACTATTTGACTTTTAGAAGACATCCGAAGGCAGACCGGTCCAAGGAAGTTTTGCATAGTTGGTGTTTAACTGTGTTTTTAGTATTTTGTTGGGAGCCGCCCAGAGTGGCTGGGGTGTCAGGGACTGGACTGCAGAGAAATGGTGGGGACTGCCTCCCCCTCTTCCTCCTGAACCTTCCAGAGAAGAGGAAGATGATACAGATTTACAACAGTGGTTTGTAGAATAGTTATTTACCTCGTTCCCCATCCCTGGTATGTTGGCTTTCACCCAGCCCTTTAGGTATCACAAAAATAACATTTCTCCTGTCTCATCCAAATTAGGTGACAAGAGAAAATAGAGTTGTGCCATCAGCATACTGATAATATCTCCATCCCATAACATAAATACCACTGTCTTCCATCACCACCACCACCACGTACTGTCCTTCCAGGTAGGAATGAAAGCACTGAAGCACAATGACCCCAGAGGGGAGTATCAGTGGCTAACTGATAGCTATTGCAATATTCTAAGGAGGCCAGGCCACCATGTCCTTCAAAGGCAGCTGGGACCATTTTTTCTCACTAGGAGACATTCACTGTCTCCTGGACCCAGCTATCAAGTCCCATCCTGCTAGGTGTTACGAGCCAAGAAGCCAAGGATTGAACAAACAGCTGGGAGGCCAGATTTCTCCTTGTCCATGTCCTGAAGCCATAATAACTGAAAGCCATCTAATAAAATAGGAAGAGGCAGTGCTCTAAACATGTCCTTAGGCCGAGCTGTCAAAACAGTTATATCCAAGTTGCTGCAGATGCGAGTTATTTTACTCTCAAGGTGCTTAGTAAACATGTCACAACATGCCTCCAAGGGTTTTTTTAAACATTGCCTTGCCTGCCATGTTGGAAAAAGACCCAAGGCACTCCAAGAACTTCACCGGACCGCACTCCATAAAATCAGTGATAGAGGATGAGCATTGCACTGTTTTCTGCCACTTGCATACCAGCATTCCTGCTTTACAGCCATCAGTATCCAGGTAAACTGTGGGACTAACTGAACTCTGCATGAGGGGAGATAATGTCCTTCCCAGCTGAAAAAGCATAGAATGAGGTGCCAGGTGAGCCTCTCTGGGGACGACATTCCAGAGTCAGGGCACCATCCTCAAAATGGTCATCCTTCTGTAGCAGCCCACTGCACCTCACCTGGTCAAGTGCAAATGAAGAAGGGACTGTGATGAAGATCTCAGGGTCTGGGTACGTATATGAAGATACAGGTGAACCTTAAGATAACCTGGCCTGACCATTACTAGGGAGTCATTTTCTTGCCTAGTCAAGACTGCAACCCATTCCATATGCTAGACCCTCCATGGTTGTCAAAGCACCCACAAAGTCCTGAACAGCTCTGGGCAAAACAGCTCCAGCATATTTATTGAGGTTCCCTGATCAAGATTATCAAGAGTCTGGAAAACGGGCCTTATGAGGAACGCTTGAAGAAGCTAGATATGTTTAGCCTGGAAAAGACAGGAAATGTGATAGCCAACTTCAGATATCTCAAGGGCCGTCACATGGAAGAGGGAACAAGCTTGTTTTCTCCTGCTCTGAGGAGTAGGACTCAAACCAATGGCTTCAAATTACAAGGAAGGAGATTCTGACTCAACATCAGGAAGAAGTTTCCGGCAGTAAGAGCTGTTTGACAGTGGAACAGTCTCCCTTGGGAGGTTGTGAACTCTCCTTCCTTGGAGGTTTTTAAGAAGTTAGATGGCCATCTGTCATGGATGCTTTAGCTGAGATTCCTGCATTGCAAAGGGGTTTGACTAGATGACGCATTGGGTCCCTTCCAACTCTACGATTCTATGATTCTATGACTGCAACCCACCCCATATGCTAGGCTCCATAGTTAGCATCCACAAAGAACTGAACAGCCCTGGACAAGACAATTTCAGCATATTTATTGAGCTTCCCCCGTAACAGAAAGCCCAGGGTCCTCATCCTAGAAACACAGAAAGCTACCCTATACCAGGGTAGACTTTATTTGTCCATGTAGCTCAGTATTTTCTCTTTTGGCACACAGAGCATTCTTTCACATCACCTGCTACACGGTCTGTCTAACTGAAGATGTCAAAGGCCAAACCTGTGACTTTCTGTGTGTGCCCTGCCACTGAACTCTGTAATACACCCAACAGAATCCCTATTCTGGCTCTAGCACTCAACCCCAAATCCCGCTACAAAGCGAAATGACTTCCTGGTGAATGTTCTTAAAAAGGAGGTTGCCAAAGGGCAGACTTTTGTGCTAATGGAAGTAGATATCACTGTTTTCTTGCTGAGCCAAATCTGAGACCACTTCTCTCAGTTCAGGTTGGTAGACGGTTAGTCCGAAGGGTTGTCCATACACCAGCAGTAAGCCCCAGTCCATCCCAGGTTTTTAACATAAGGTGTAAACACTCAGAACTGGAAGAGGAGTGTGAAATGGAATCACTGAAGATTGTTGCAGTGTTTCCCCCCAACCTGCGGGTCACAAAGCCTCTGCAGGTGGTCATGGGCTTTGTAAGTAAACCGCAAATAAGTATTGCTTGTAAACCTTAACTGGTGTATGATGAACGCCTCTTCCAACTTTTTGTTCTGTTGGCATATTAATAATGCCATGTTGGCACTTATAACTGAACATCAGAAAGCCAAGAGTCTTGCACTAGTCCTGGCACAATTGCACTGGCTGCTAATTAGTTTCTGGGCCCAATTCAAAATGCTGGTGTTGATCTATAAAGCCTTACATGTCTCAGGACCTCAATACCTTAAGGACCTCCTTTCCCCCATACAAACCAACCCGGACCTTGTGCTTGTCACCCAAGGCCCTTCTCTGTGTCCCCCATCCGGAGGGTGGCAGCAGAAGAACAGGCCTTTTCTTTCTTAAAAAAAATATTTTTAAAAAAATTAAAGATCTTGGGTTACAAAAGCACATGAGTTGTCTCTATTTTCAGCTCGTGGAGTCTTTCCTACTGATCAGTTACATTCAATGTGAGACATCAATGTTGTACACAGTATAAGGGTGGGGGAGAAGAGAGAGGAAAGAAGGGGGGTGGTGCATTCTTTTGCTTGGTGTATGCAACATAAAAAACCCCCTAAGTTCATGGCCACTGGTCCCATCAGCTCCTGGCAAATAGAAGGGGAAGAAATGGAGGCAGTGAGAGATTTTACTTTCTTGGGCTCCATGACCACTGCAGATGGTAACAGCAGTCACAAAATTAAAAGACACCTGCTTCTTGGGAGAAAAGCGATGACAAACCTAGACCACATCTTAAAAAGCAGAGACATCACCTTGCCGACAAAGGTCCATATAGTCAGAGCTATGGTTTTCCCAGTAGTGATGTATGGAAGTGAGAGCATAAAGAAGGCTGATTGCCGAAGAATTGATGCTTTTGAGAGTCCCATGGACTGCAAGAAGATCAAACCTATCCGTTCTGAAGGAAATTAACCCTGAGTGCTCACTGGAAGGACAGATCCTAAAGCTGAGGCTCCAATACTTTGGCCACCTCATGAGAATAGAAGACTCCCTGGAAAAGACCCTGATGTTGGGAAAGATGGAGGGCACAAGGAGAAGGGGATGACAGAGGATGAGATGGTTGGACAGTGTTCTTGAAGCTACCAACATGAGTTTGACCAAACTGCAGGAGGCAGTAGAAGACAGGAGTGCCTGGCGTGCTCTGGTCCATGGGGTCACGAAGAGTCGGACATGACTAAACAACAACAACAAACTTGGGTAGCTTTTCTTTCTATTCATTTATTAGTTTTCATTGGTAGTGAGAGTGGTTGGGGGGCCCAGGGCAAGGTTGCTTGCCTGCAGTGAGTTTTGATTGTGTGTGTCGGGTGTGTCAGTTGGGCGGCATATAAATACATTTATTTTTATTTTATTTTTTTTATTATTATTATTTGAAAATCGGTTCGTACAGTGTTCCTCTTCCTGCACAGTGTCAGCATACTATTTCGTATCTCAGTAGCTAGCATTGGGTACACTCTGGTCATCAACTGCTATTCTATCCCACGGCAAAGTCCCTAGCATTTTGTGGGTCATGTTGTATTTTGCCAATATAACTAAGAGGAACTTGCTTATTGAAAATTAACTCAGATACTTAGCTTTAGTCAAATAATATCTTGCATGTAAAAAAACAAACAAAAGTGATTTGAGGTTTTCTTTCTGGACATAATTTTTCTTTGAATTTTACCACAATAGAATAGAACAGAATAACGTCACCACATTTCCTTAACAGTAGTGTCACAATTGATGGGCAAGTAAGCAGGTGTCTTAGTTTTCTGTGCTCTTTGCTCTGTCCATTGTACCTGCCTTTTTCCAATCTGCCTCCATCCCATTTGTCTGCCAAGTGACAGTGTCTGACGCGCCACGATACAAAGATCCGACAATACTGTCTAGGTTGCAGCGGGAATGAAAAGCTTATAAGAAGCGGGAAAGCTGTTGTGTTGAAAACTGGATCAGGATGTTTAACCCCGAGTAGAAAGTTTTTAAGAGAGAATAGAGCCGAGAACATAATTGAGCTGGCTTTGCAGAAGAAAAGACTATTCTGTACAAAGGTAGATAAATTTACTTCTTTCTGGTGTCAAGGACTTTTACTTCGGCATTTCCTCCTTCCTTTTGAAGAAGCTATTTCAAGATAGAGGGCTAGAAGCATCCATTATCCAGCGCTAAACCGTGGGTTAAACACAAAAGAAAGTAAAATTTGTTCTGGGGTTATGAATCAACGGAGACATTTTTGTAAGAAGTGAAAGCCTAGTTAGGCTGCCAAAAGACTCTGGTTCATGTACTCAGATGACACCTGAATTGAGGTAATCCAAATGACCTTTGTTGTTGTTGTTGTTTAGTCGTTCAGTCGTGTCCGACTCTTCGTGACCCCATGGACCAGAGCACGCCAGGCACTTCTGTCTTCCACTGCCACCCGCAGTTTGGTCAGATTCATGTTTGTAGCTTCGAGAACACTGTCTAACCATCTCGTCCTCTGTCGTCCCCTTCTCCTTGTGCCCTCCATCTTTCCCAACATCAAGGTCTTTTCCAGTGAGTCTTCTCTTCTCATGAGGTGGCCAAAGTATTGGAGCCTCAGCTTCACGATCTGTCCTTCCAGTGAGCACTCAGGGCTGATTTCCTTAAGAATGGATGTGTTTGATCTTCTTGCAGTCCATGGGACTCTCAAGAGTCTCCTCCAGCACCATAATTCAAAAGCGTCAATTCTTCGGCGATCAGCCTTCTTTATGGTCCAGCTCTCACTTCCATACATCACTACTGGGAAAACCATAGCTTTTACTATACGGACCTTTGTTGGCAAGGTGATGTCTCTACTTTTTAGAATGCTATCTAGGTTTGCCATTGCTTTCCTCCCTAGAAGCAAGCGTCTCTTAATTTCGTGGCTGCTGTCACCATCTGCAGTGATCATGGAACCCAAGAAAGTAAAATCTCTCACTGCCTCCATTTCCTCCCCTTCTATTTGCCAGGAGGTGATGGGACCAGTGGCCATGATCTTCGTTTTTTTGATGTTGAGCTTCAGACCATATTTTGTGCTCTCCTCTTTCACCCTCAATAAAAGGTTTTTTAATTCCTCCTCACTTTCTGCCATCAAGGTTGTGTCATCTGCATATCTGAGGTTGTTGATATTTCTTCCAGCAATCTTAATTCCGGCTAGGGATTCATCCAGCCCAGCCTTTCGCATGATGAATTCTGCATATAAGTTAAATAAGCAGGGAGACAAAATACAGCCTTGTCGTACTCCTTTCCCAATTTTGAACCAATCAGTTGTTCCATATCCAGTTCTAACTGTAGCTTCTTGTCCCACATAGAGGTTTCTCAGGAGACAGATGAGGTGATCAGGCACTCCCATTTCTTTAAGAACTTGCCATAGTTTGCTGTGATCGACACAGTCAAAGGCTTTTGCATAGTCAATGAAGCAGAAGTAGATGTCTTTCTGGAACTCTCTAGCTTTCTCCATAATCCAGCGCATGTTTGCAATTTGGTCTCTGGTTCCCCTGCCTCTTCTAAATCCAGCTTGCACTTCTGGGAGTTCTCGGTCCACATACTGCTTGAGCCTTCCTTGAAGAATTTTAAGCATAACCTTGCTAGCGTGTGAAATGAGTGCAATTGTGCGGTAGTTGGAGCATTCTTTAGCACTGCCCTTCTTTGGGATTGGGATGTAGACTGACCTTCTCCAATCTTCTGGCCACTGCTGAGTTTTCCAAACTTGCTGGCATATTGAGTGTAGCACCTTAACAGCATCATCTTTTAAAATTTTAAATAGTTCAGCTGGAATACCATCACTTCCACTGGCCTTGTTATTTGCAATGCTTTCTAAGGCCCATTTGACTTCACTCTCCAGGATGTCTGGCTCAAGGTCAGCAACCACACTACCTGGGGTGTACGAGACATCCATATCTTTCTGGTATAATTCCTCTGTGTATTCTTGCCACCTCTTCTTGATGTCTTCTGCTTCTGTTAGGTCCTTAATCCAAATGACCTATCCATGCTAATACTACCTTGACTCTTTCCTCCTTTTTCTGTGTCTCAATAAAGTCAGAACGTACAGAACATAGCCAAGCGCTCCCCATTTCGCCAGACTTCTGTTTCTGGGTCACTGCAGAAATGTGTGAGGGCCACTTTATGTGTTGCAGCAAAAGACAGATCCTTGAACTTCCACTATGGCTCCGTTTCACCTTTTCATTAATGTCAGAAGAGTTTTTGCAGAGTATGAATGTACCTAAGTCCAGCATTCATCTGAGGCTGTGTGTGTGTGTGTGTGTGTGTGTGCATGTTCTGGGCATGCAAATGCTCTTCAAACATATTAGCAAACTCACGTTTGATCTGGTGGTAGTGGGGACCCACCCTTTGCTGTAAAAAGTGCCTACAACTGAGTTCAGATGGTCTAGTCTCTGGCTCATTTCTGCTAAAAACCAGGTGTTGCTGGTCTTTCCTGAGTACCTCAGGTGTTATGCTGCTCACGCGAGCACTTTTTGCACAAACAAACAAGAAGTGATGCACACTTCACCTGCTCCAGCTCCTGATAAAATCTGGTATTCATCACAGATGCTGATGATAACCATGGAACCTATGACTCTCAATAGATTACACACTCATTTCAGACTGAGGACTTTTAATCCCAAGTGACCACATGGGACCCACGTTTTATAATCTATCAAGCCGTTCCCCTTTCGTTTTTCCTCACCCTATCCTTTCTCTTATACAGTGGTACCTCGGGTTAAGTACTTAATTCGTTTCGGAGGTCCGTACTTAACCTGAAACTGTTCTTAACCTGAAGCACCACTTTAGCTAATGGGGCATCCTGCTGCCGCCGCACTGCCACAGCCCGATTTCTGTTCTTATCCTGAAGCAAAGTTCTTAACCTGAAGCAGTATTTCTGGCTTCAAGGAGTGTGTAACCTGAAGCGTATGTAACTCGAGGTACCACTGTACATACTTCAAAGAAACGAAGAAAATAGCGGTGGTGTCGTCACTCTTGCAACCTACCTTGGGACAAGGTTCGACCCCATTGTCATGCTTGCTATTTGAAGAGCAGCTATTTAGTTTAGCCTTCAAGCCCTAAAGCAGCATAGCCTGCAACAGAGATGGTGGCCTTCCAAGTGTTGTCGGACTCCAACTCCTAAAAGCCCCCGGGCATTTCATTCGACTTTTAATTTGTATACTACCTTTCTATATTACTACACACAAGGCAGTTTACAACCGAAGACAACAAAATAGATGGCCAAGATCACACACACAATAACAATCTGATCCAATAATAAAAGCCACAACAACTTTAAAATAAACAAGTTGTATCAAATAAAGCAATATTCAACAATCCATTAGACTGTAATAGTAGACAGTAGAATTAACTATCAGCAAATAATAGTTAAACAGTTTACACTTACCAATTACAGTAAGGAATTACAAATCAATAAAAATAATGGCAAGTCACAGTGCTCAAAATACCACAAAGTGCTTAAAATACCACAAACCATGCAAAAGGGTCAAATTGGGAAACAAGTACACACAACGTATAAAATTATTTTTGTATTATAAAAGTATTTGGTCAATAGCAAGGGATTATGGGAGTTGAAGTCTAACAACATCTGGAAGGCCACCAGTAAATTATCTCTGATAGCTTTCACAAACTCCTCTTGAAATCCTCTAGAGAAGACTATTTCATGGCTCTGTTGGAAAGTTTATGCTATCGCTGAAGCATTTTTGTAGTTGAAGAGGTTCTGGCTTCTACAGTATGCATAAGACAACTTTGCTATTAAGTATTAGGGTGTATGCTTTATGTTTCTCAACTGAGCCATTGTTTTGTGCTGGAAATCCAAGTGGAATAATATGAAAATACTTGGAAATGTCTGTGAGGGTGTGATGCAGAAGACAGGAAGTTCAAAGGGTACAAAAGTTTAATATTCTATTATTAGACAACCGTTTTGGTCCTTTGGTTGCTGACAAGTTCCAGGACTGTTGAACTGGCAGTAACATCTTCATGTTTGTTTTATTGAGCTTGTACATTTGGATCACCATTCTTACAATCAGCAATTGTACTTTTCCTTAATGTTCCCGTTTCCTGTTTTTGTGTAGAACTCATTTGAAGAAAGTTTTCGAAACCATACTGCTTCTCAAAGGCCAGAAATGTTGACCTATCGTGTAAACCTGTTCCAAAATACCAAGAAAATTCTGTAGAACCCGATTTTGATTCTGTAGAACCAGATGTTGCTGGTCTACAACCCCAATCGTCCACGGCTATTGGCCATGTGGCTGCAGTTGCTGATAGGGGACATAGGAGCCAACTCCTAGGGGGTCAGGGTCCCTTCAGCTCCCTAATAAAATATTTGAGGGGACCAGGTCCTCCCAAAAGTGATGGATACTGCCATTCAAATAGTGTGTGTGTGCCGCAATATGCGATTGATTATGCGAGACGGGGCTTACCTGCCCCCCCATGTTTTATTCAAGTTGGCACCCCTGGTAGGTGGAATCCAGCAACATCTAGAGGGCTACAGGTTCTCAACCCCTGCTGCATTTCCTGAAAAAACACCAGCTCACAAGGCTAGCAACATTGGGCTATACTTGACGGTTGTCATACACTACTCAACCTCAATTTTTCTGCAGCAAAATGGGTATAACAACACTAGGGCCTTCCTCTTAGCACGTTTCTCCCTTGCATCCTGCGTTCGAGTGTCTTCAAAGCCCATGACACCTTTGGTAAAGGCTGTTCTCCAATTGGAGCGCTCGCAGGCAAGTGTTTCCCATTTCCCATGATAATTGTTACACTGCAAGTGAAATCAAAATCCTGCCGATATTTCCATCTGCTTACAGTGGAACGCTCGCAGGCAAGTGTTTCCCAATTGTTGGTGTTTATACTGCATTTTAAAAATTTGCCTTGAGACAGTCTTGCACATAACATGTAGCTGGTCTCTTGCATTTCCAAAGCTGGACCTTTAAACCCCTCTCTGTGTTCAAGGGACAAGTGAATCTGAATTAAGAAGCAGGTTCTGCTATTGACCATGACTCCCCAGCTAGCTTCACCTGATCCAGAAGCAGCTTCCCAGCTGGAAGGCAATCATAAGTTGGCATGGCAGAAAGCCACACCTGCCTATGAGCTTGGTCACCGTCTCTTGGTCTGACCTACAAGGTTCATGCAAGGAAGGGAAGCCAAGAGCCACATAAGAGACCACAAGGTACTGGTGGAACACTCTGTCACAAGAGACCAGGGCCCTGCGGGACTTGACATCTTTCCGCAGGGCCTGCAAGACAGAACTGTTCCACCAGGCCTTTGGCCAGGGCACAGCCTGACTCCCTCCCTCGGTTATCTTCGCAGAGCTCTGGCCCAATGGTTGCCAGTGGCTTGAATTAATTAATTTTATAATGAATGATTTTAGAGTGTTGTTTGTACTGTACTTTTGTACTGTTTTATTGTTGTTAGCCGCCCTGAGACTGGCTTCGGCTGGGGAGGGCGGGATATAAATAAAATTTATTATTATTATTATTATTATTGGAAGAAAACCACATTATAAATGCCTATATCTCTTTGTCTTCCTCTGCATTTGCATCATTCCGCAGAGCCTTTTGCGCACATTCTTTTCTCTCTCTCTTTCTCTCTTGTATACAGATTTTACATTCATATAAAAGGCGGGAGTGGGTGGGGACAATTCCTTTTTAGAACGTTCATTCCCTTAGGATGCAGTTGGTATGTGGAAAATATTGATTTTCGTTTGCTTAGTGACTCTCGGCTTGTTTGGCCGTTTTTGGGAAAAGTGATTTTCCAGTGTCAGTACCAATCCACGGCTGATTGGTATATATACATAGTTTTTTCCCCTTGAATTATTAGGTTTTTATTTAGGTGCAGCCAGAAGTATAACTGTATATATGAATGAGGCCAGAAACAATAGAAACTGTAACCCTAGCCCAGCCACACTCAAATTGTTTATAACTGATAAGCTTGATTTCTTGCCCAGTTAGCATAATTTGAAGCTTGCATGCCTGTTAGACATCAACTGAAATTGAGCCTAGAGTATGACCCTTTCCTGCCTCCTAGTTATTCATATAACAATTAAGGGTCCCCCCTCCCTCTCTCATTGCAGTGCCTTTTCAAAATAAATTCACTTTTCTGTTTAATTTCTGATTCTATAAAACTCACAAGTGATTGGTATTGCTCATAAACTGCTTGCACCAGGAGCAGGAGAAAAAGGAAAGGCCACTACTGCTGCACCAAACCAAAAACTTACTGTGTGTAAAATCTAAGTCAGATCAAAAGGTATTTTAAAAGCAGCTAACTTTTATGAGGATACTCAAGTGTACTTCATTGAGTTAGAAATTCTAGCGTCTTCCCCACCTGGTACTAGAATTTTGGATTAGATTTCTAGCCGTCAGGCAGTTCCTTCAAATTATTTCATACAGAGCAACATTTTTGGATTTCCTCATAAAGCTGTTTGCTGATTTTATTGCTTTTATAAAGGATACATTTACAGAATGTAGCACCTTCTCAGATTTTATTTATTTTTTAAAGCTAGCTGCTTTGTTTGTTTGTTTTAATCCAACAAAATGCATGACCCATATTTTTATATTTATATTTTTTTTAAATGAGTCAACCTCAGGCGTGTTGAATTTGGATAATGCACCCGGTGTTTGAACAGCAATTCCGAAGAGTTTCTGAAATCCCAGTGGGATGCTCTTTTGCAAATGTCACATCGCCGTCACATCAAGAAGTGTTATCTACATACAACAGCGGTTTATCAAGGGCACAATGTGACTAGCATTGTTCTTTCCCCCCGGAGGGGGCTGTTTTTTTACAAGACGGCGTAGTTCTGATACGAAATCAGTGCTAAACATTGGTAGTTTGAGCAAGGAAAGGGAATTTTGCTCTCTTGAGAGTGCATGGCATGATAGCACGTACAGCTTGTAATCTCACAACACTGGCAGAAAGATGTTTTGAACCTGACTCTAACCTACAGCCCACTTACGGTGGAACAGCTTCATTGAATGAAAGTATTCAGAAGTAAACGAGCTGTGAATCACGGTTTGTGGTACCCAAACCCTTCTCCCCACTGGTGACTTTCCCTCCAAAGCAGGGGACATTGCACACCCCCTCTCTACTCCCTCACAAACGCTTTTCAGCAGAAAACTCTTTGAGATGGACAACGCTGACCTCCAATATAGCATATGAAGAGGTCCATTTTCAAAGCCAGCAATGGGTTATGCCACCCATTTTGATTAGCTGGGTCAGAAACAATGGTGGCTATGAGAATTTGTTGTGCAGGGGACCCTTTTCTCGCAAGACAATCCTGGAACACTTAAAATGCATTTTTAAACAAGACATTTGTTTTTAATGTCTCGATGAGTTTATCCTTCAGTTCAATAGATCATTGTCCGCATACTGCCACAGATACATGGTCTCTCTTTAAATTTCTTCCATAGCATATTGATCAGTAGGCTTCCATTCATAGCCTACTGCAACTTCCTTAGAGTATGAGATGACATTTGTGCTCTTGGATAACCCTAATAAAAACTGGAGATTTACCTAAATCATGAAGAAGAAAAAAAGCGGGGAATAAATCTCACCAATGATCTGGGGTTAAAATAGGTGTAACTGAATCTTAAATCTTTCCCGGATGCCCTTAAAAGATTTACAATCCATTTACTTTCTTTGATATGCCTTTTTAAGGGGTGCTCACTATTTTACTTAACATACTGCCAGCTGTTCGACAGAGTATGTAATAGAGTTAATCATCTAAATGTCTAATGATTTTTCTGGTGTGAGAATGCTGAATCATAAAGACACTTTAATTGTGCCTTAGCCATATCCTACTGTATCATAAAAGGCTATTGTTGGAAATAATAATTAGGATGCCCCACACTCCCTGCATTTCTGTCGCTAATAGAAATGCAAGGATTTCATGAAACCTGTATATATAAAAATCAAATGTGTATTTTTAAAATCAAATTATTTTGATGGTCAAATTTCGGTCCTTTGGTTTTGTTTCGTTTTGTTTCATTTTTAAAGCATGATTTAAAATACAATGAGAAATGAGGCTTTGCTGAATCCCGGCTTTCTCTTCCCGGTTTAGTAAATGGGATGACTAAATCACAGTCGCACCACTTCAGAGCAAACTGAAGGAGAGTAGTTAAGCATCTTGCTGTGCGTGAGCAGTTAAGAGGGCAGGCAGGCACCGTGCACCTTGACCACCTATTATGAAGCTTTTTGCTGCAATGTCAAGTGAAAGCAAGTTAATTGGGTGAAGCTGTAGAGCATGTTAGGGGCATGGTAAAGGGATGCTGGCTGACAGCTGAATGTCAGCAGAAGCTACTCAAGTGTGGCTGAGAGACAGAGACCTGTCACAAAGTTCACGCGGGCTGCAGCGCAGTTAGGGAGCTGAAATGTGGTTCGGGCTCACTTTCTCCCTCATTGCATTCAAGCACCTTAAGATTTCACACTGTATGTGTCAACCCTTGTTCTCTAAGCTGTTTTCTCCTAACCCTTCTGAATTCAAATGATTGGACAAAAAGATGCTAATGTTTGGCAAAGTGAATGTAAATATAGTCTTTCCCCCCCCTCTTCTACCCCCCCTTTCTCCTTTCCTCTTTCTGCCAGAGCACAGATCTGCATCAGGCTCCAGGTCTCTGATAAAAAAATTAGACTGCTGGAAATTCAGCAGATAGATGCACATCTCTTGCAAAGGGGTTCCCAAATTGGGCAATTAAAACGGTTTGGCTAATCGGTGCTTTTTGTCCATCGCAGGAGAACTTTTTTCTGTACAAGCCCTTCCAGCCTGTTGCAAAGGCTGAGCGAGCAAGCTGTTGCTAGTCAATACAATCTCGTTCCTTTTTATTTCCTTTTAATTGATCTCCTCCTAGCCTGCACCGATTGAAGTGGAGGTAACAGTTGGAAAAACAGCCACCTGTAAAACTAGCTGTGGGGAGGTACGGACATTAGAAGGCCGCTCGCTTGGATTTAGGGCCAAGCTTCCGTTCACCCATAAAATGGGCACCCAGAAATATGGACAGTAACACAAGCACAAGGCTTGGCCCGCAAGATTCAGATAGAAAGTGTAAAAAGGAAAGAGGAAAACAGAGTCGGCAGTCTTTCCATCTCCACGTTTAGAGCTGCATAAAGAGTCGAGCGTTGTGCTATGAAATGATAATGGCAGCACGTTGCATAAAAACTTGGGGGACGCTCAAGAGCATATAGTCATCGTTCTGCAAGAGCCACAGAGTTGTCTTTCTGCTTGTCTGCAAGAAGAAAGAGCCCAGGGTCCATCTCCCGTAAGAGCCTGAGAAGCAGCTCTGCTGTTCTGGATTGCAGTATATATTGTCCCCAATGTGGAGTGATCTCCATCAGGTCTACCTGCCCAACAGTCGAGGGATGCAAGGTAAAAGTAAAGGACCCCTGGATGGTTAAGTCCAGTGAAAGGCGACTATGGGGTTGAAGCGCTCATCTTGCTTTCAGGCCAAGGGAGCCAGTGTTTGTCCACAGACAGTCTTCTGGGTCATGTGGCCAGCAGGACTAAACCCCTTCTGGTGCAATGGGACACAGTGACGGAAACCAGAGCGCACAGAAACGCTTGCCGATCGGAAGATTGGCGGTTTGAATCCCCGTGGCGGGGTGAGCTCCCGTTGCTCTGTCCCAGCTCCTGCCAACCTAGCAGTTCAAAACCACGTCAAAGTGCAAGTAGATAAATAGCTACCGCTCTGGCGGGAAGGGAAACAGCGTTTCCGTGCGCTGCTCTGGTTTGCCAGAAGCGGCTTAGTCATGCTGGCCACATGAACCAGAAGCTGTATGCCAGCGAGATGAGCGCCGCAACCCCAGAGTCGTCCGCGACTGGACTTAACAGTCAGGGGTCCTTTACCTTTATCTTTTTAAGGCCATCAGAACTCATCCTAAATCTGGATGGGAAAACAAGGTGGTAGCAGAGCAGTCTGTGAAGAAACTGCAGACGCCCCGTTTTACCGATCACAGTACAAACATGACCTTGGGGGATGTTGGTTCTGTACCTACAAGATAGTTGTTGAATCCTAAAAAACTGGGTATCACTGTACTGCCATATACAGATAAGTAAAAAGGAGGGTGCCTTGGGGGCTGGCAGAAATGAGCAGAGAGAAAGCAAGAATCCTTCTCCTGCCCAAATATTGATCTGAGCTGTAGTAGGATGTGGAGGGGGGCATTCTTTTGAGGCAACCTTTTAAGACCCCCCAAAAGTTCTTTTCTTAGCCAGGCTAGGGCAAACTTGCATAGCATCTCTAGCCTCTAAGGTGCTGCAACATGGAGCCACCCTCTTGGACAGAACCCATCAGTAAATACAGTCGTCTCAGCGAATATGCACATACACACACGTTTCCGGTTCAAATGATCTGTTGGTGCTCCTGCACAGAGACTCTAAGTTCCAGTTCTGTAATGTTGCCAACTAAGGGATAGAGTGCAATGATACTGAGACGAAAAAATACAATCTGATGCATATAGACACATGGTTAGAGTAAAAAACACACCAAAAACCTATATTATTTTGAGTTATTCCAATGTAAGTTATACTTTCAGGGCTATGTGTGTGTTTTCTTCATTTGTTTTAAATGCATACAGCAGTTCTGGATCAAAACAGTTCGTACGAATAGCGGCGAAAGCTTTTCCTCCATCTGTCAAGGCTACAGGAGCAATCAGATTTCCATTCCATTTGTTGGATGTTATTCTACCTCAGTTTCCTAGGAGGTGCAGCCTGGGCCTGAGAACTGAAGCAGACCAGCCTCCCCTCCTTCCACCACCGCCAAACATTGAAGCCTTTTCCTGTAACAGTCTATTGACTAGCTGCCAATCATTAAGTTTCATACTTTTTTTGTGCAACTCTCTGAGGGAACCTGATTTCTACCCCCTTGCTTGGGATTTTGAGGTTGTTTTATTTAAAAAAAAAAGAATCGGCTGAGTTTTGAGGGAAATAAAATGTGAGAAATGATTATGATTTTTAACCAGAGTGATAAGCGAGTTCATGCGGAAAATGACACTGACAAATATGCAAAACAACCCGTCCTTTACCTATTGACTGCACCTATTTAAAATGACAAATTGTCCTTGGTTTTTGGAGCTGAATTTTAAAACAAAGCACATTTTCACAAAGCATCAGAATTTCTCTCTTTGGAGTAAACCAGGAAATCCAAATTTTGCATTCTTGCTGCGGCATCCTGTATAAACATTTAGATAATTAAAAGTTGCTAATTAGAATAGCAGATGTTCAAATATGTGAACTCACTGTTGCCATTGCAATAAACATATCGATTTTAACTTGGCTACAATATGCTGTGTGCAGTAGGACCAAAATATACTCGCAGCAAAGATTGCAAGTTTAATTTCTGTCTAACTCAAACTTCACAATCCAAAATCCTTTGTAGAATTGAGCGTACAACTGCTTTTTAAATATCTCTTTGGGGTAACCATTTGAACTTGCAACCATACTGGTGGTTCTTAAAGGTCCGCCTTTTCAGCCTGCTACAAGATAGCTTGTGTTGTATCAGGAAATCAAAGAGCCAACATCAAAGGAAATTGCTGAACTAGGTGTTAGATGCAGCCCATTGATTTTTCCTCCTTCTTCTCCCCAGTAGCAGTAATGGGAATGGGAGGGGGAAGCGCTCAAAAACCCGATGCGCACAGTAGCAAAATTCCAAATATTCCCTTCCACATCATTACTGCAGCCTGTATTTTGGTGCTCATACAATTCACCGAATGCATTCCATGGCATTTTGATGCCGTTGGTTAAAGTAGCACATGTCCCTAATGCAGATCAAATTTTTTGAAACTTTTATTGATAAATGCAATACTTACAAACACAAACCAGAACACTAAACAAACTTATTATACATACATGCAAACTAAACATACAGACAAAAATTTTGACTTCCCTCCACCTATATGTGGCTTCCTTTGTTTCTTTTCTTCTTTTCGCTGTGTTACCAATATTATTTTTGACTATCTCATCTTATGCCCATTTATTCTTAATTTTTTACTCTATAAGTTTCATTCATTGCATATTGATATATTAATACCCGAACAATGTTTTTTGATGTATTCCTTCACCGAAGTCCACTCCTCTATCAGTTTTTGGTTGGATTGGCCTCTTACCACTGCTGTAAGTCTTGCTGATTCTATATATTCACAAAATCTTATTTGCCATTCTCTTATTGAGGGAGTGCAGATCAAATTTTAGATACAGTTGTGTTTGGTAGTTTCGGCGGTGGTTGTATGTGATACTTGTTCGAAAGGTACTCATTCTTCCTATACATCCTTCAGACTGATTCAAACTGCACCTCTTTGCTCTCTTACCTAGGATTAAGTCGATGGGACTTAGTTCTGAGTAAGAAATGTGTAGGATTATGGTACCCGAATACTTTATCTGCTTCATTTGCTCTGATCAATGAAAATTGTAGCTAAAATTTTGTAGATGTTAATGAACATGAGCAAGCTAATATTCCTTCAGGACTGTATCCTATTTGGGTGGAATGTAGTTGCTGACCATGTTTAATTTATTCCAGACAGAGAATGAGACAAAAATTTAAACTGGGAAAGGTCAGGGGCAAGCACAATTCAGCATTATCAAACAATATTATTATTATTATTTTTTTAAAAAAGAAATTAAGTGAAAAAACTATTCTGGACTTTACAGTGCGAAAAACCACTTGTTCCTATTTGTAGCTGATTGTGGCAATTTAGCAGTTTTCAGTCTTATTGATAGCAGTGCAGCAGAGATACAGGAATGAGAGAATCCAAACCTTTACTAGAGCATTCAAATGTGAAAATAATGTCGAAATATTAGGCGACACAAATAATGTTTTCAAAAATTATTGTTAACTATTGCAATCCATAGATAATCATAGTGTGCTTGTTGAAATTAATGGAGCTTAAAACTGTTTTAAACTGTGCATTGGGTTGTACTAATATGCTGTAGAATTTGAGCATACTGTTTCTTAATTGGCCTATGGCTAATGTGTATGTATTTTATTTATGATTTTCTCCCCCTTTTCTTTTTGCCTTACAGGAGCCGCAAAACACTTTAACCATCCCTAGGTCTTCAAGATCCTTAACCCAGCTGGACCAGAATTGCATCCCAGACTTTTTGCCACTCAAGGCAGAGTCAGATTACGACCCATCTTTTGCCTTGGTACACAACAGACCTAATTCTCAGATTTCTTCGTATTCCTCGACCCTGAATTTCATACCCACTACCAAACGAGCAATGCAAAATGGATGTTAAGATCTGATATTTTTTTGTAAGCAGCTATATATAAATACATGTGTGTAACTAATTAAAAACCCTCGCTTATTTGGACGTTTTGAGCCTTCGAATTGCACTTATTTCTCTATGCATTTCCGTGGCATTAATTTTGCATTATTCATCGCGGGGGGGGGGGGGGTTTCACGGGTTGTTCCTATGTTCCTGCGCTCCCAGCATACTGAAAAAGAGTTCGTTAAATATATATATATATATAATGAAAAGTTTTATTTATCACGGTAGCTCATTTTTATGTAATATATTTTTAAATGTTAAAGAATGACACATTTTGGGTAATTTTCCTCAGACTTTTTTTAAAAAAAGAAATCAATAAGCCATTTTAGTCTCTATCTATCAAAGTTGTTTCATACTTGTCTATTTTAAAACAGGGCTGCAATACTTTAATAGGATTGAGAGAGCTATTTGAAATGTATGCCAATGATTCCTGTCATTTCATGGCAGCCCTGCTATGGTTCAGTGAGCCCCCTCTCCTCTCTTGTCAGCTCAACTGAAGACAAGCATTTAGTTGCAAACTTTAAGCAGGTTGTGCAAAACAGAAATGATGGGACTGCTTCTCTTTCTGCACAATAATGTCACTCCTGGTCAATGTGAGAAGGTCAGGTTGCTCCTTGTAAACCTACATGATACTACTTGCCCATTTGAACAAGTTAAGTTAAGTGTGGAATCCGGTCCCTGCAGGCATTGCAAACTCATCCTTTTATCAAGTCCGTGTTTGATAAGAAAGTAGAAACAATTGTACAGGGAGGAATTTCTCCCTCTCTCTCTCTCTCTTTTTAGATGATATGTTTATGTACTTTTTATAAGGGCAGTTCCCAAACCAGGATTGCAGGTAATAAATTTAGTTTAAGCTGCAGAGACTTTAAAGGAATGGCCGTTTTGACCTTCAAAATAGACTCCTTTTGTTGTTGTTTTTGGTAGTAGTAGGACCCAAGAGTGACGCCCATCTTTGATGCTGACAGAATTTAAAGCAAGGCCATTGCCCTGCATTTTCTGCCTTGTAGCACACAAAAGTAAAATTGTATGTCAGGCCGAGATGTCGGGGAGCTGACAAGATGCCCCAGTGACATTTCAGCTGGAAAGAGCAAGTGTCTTGCAACCAAGTGGTCAAATATCAAATAATAGGTCAAGCAGGAAGGAGCTGAGTTCTAACCACAAAGAGGTTTCTGGTAACTTACTTGACAAGCTTTTGGGCGCTTTGTGGCTTGACAAAGTGATGTTCTGTTGGGTATCGGTAGACAGACCGTTCTTTATCGCCTTCAGAAGATCAGACATTGACATTGATTAAACTCTTTAACCCTTAAAGGTTAAATCCTGGCTGTATGCGTCATTGTGAGTAAAGAACAAAAGAAAATGTGTAATATATACCATTTGTTATGGTATTAATCACCCCAACTCCCCAGTGCCATTAACATTTGATGTGTAATGTAGTTTTTGACAGCGATATTGAATGCAAAATCTATATGTTAGATTGCTTCTCATTATGGATCAGGGGTACATTAGAAAAATAACAATGTGCTTTATGGAATTTGTAATTTCTCGTGCTTTGATAAGAGCAGTGATTTGATTCCACAGGTCCTGACTAGTAACATTTGTCTTTGTTCTTTTGCCCTAGAAGATAAAATCTGCATATGTAATACACCTACCGTTATAAGTAAAATCATGCAAATTTCCAAGAAATGTACTCCAAAGCCACTTTGTAGAACTCTGAAAAATTTCAAGTATTTTTCATCCCTAGTTTACAAAGTGGTCGCACACGTACAATTGCAGATGTACTTGTTTTCAAATGAACCAGTAAAAAAAAGAAAAAGTCTCTCTTTTCATGGTGTGTTTTCTCTATGAGGCAAAGTTCTATTCTGCTTCTGTTCCTCCTAGTTGTTGCAGTTGCTACACACATACTGAAAATATTGTACATTGATCTCAAACATGGATCACTTGCTTTTATCCACACGCAGGGCTTTCCTTTCTTTGTGCCGTACCCTTGTTGCTTGTTTAAAGTGAGCTCAAAGGCAAAGATCTGAGTCCATTAAAAGCCACCACAAAGATTTTAAGACCATATGGCCAGAACTTTGCTTGTTTACAATGCATGACTTTGCACTACCAAAACCATCTCCACCACTCCCCCCAAAAAAACCCTCCAAACATTGGTTGTGGTGATGTTCAGTTTTAAACTTTGCTTGTCACAACAGTAACACAATGCAATTTATAGTTTTTAAAAGGGTCCTGCAGTAATGAGTTAAGCATTGCTGCCTTTGGGAAATCAGAACATTTCTGGTTTACATTTCCCTACTCAGCAGAAGAGCCGCAACTGGAAGTTTGTAAATGATGTATAGGAACGGCTGTTTTGCAAGGAGGTTAGCATGAATATTATAGAATAGATAGGGGTTGATGGATCAGTCCTTTACCAGTCAATACCAATTTCACAAACGGTCATTCACAAATCTCATTTCCGTGTGTGTGTGTGTGTGTGTGTGTGATGCAAATCTAGCAGATGAAAAATAGAGATTTTAAAAAATAGCAACTGAAATTAACAATAAAATATTCTATTAATCCTAATTTAAATGAGTGGATTAAAATACAGTGGTACCTCGGGTTAAGAACTTAATTTGTTCTGGAGGTCTGTTCTTAACCTGAAACTGTTCTTAACCTGAAGCACCACTTTAGCTAATGGGGCCTGCCGCTGCGCCGCCGCTGCACGATTTCTGTTCTCATCCTGAAGCAAAGTTCTTAACCCGAGGTAATATTTATGGGTTAGCGGGGTCTGTAACCTGAAGCGTATGTAACCTGAAGCGTATGTAACCCGAGGTACTGTACATCATCCGTATGTCCAAAATATATACAGTCGTACCTCGGAAGTCAAATGCAATCTGTTCCGGAAGTCCATTCGACTTCCAAAATGTTCGGAAACCAAGGCGTGGCTTCCGATTAGCCAGTCGCAAGGCGTTTCGAGTCCCAAGGCATTAGACTTCTGAGGTAAAACTGTATCTAAATGAGGATTATAAACCATGCATTCAAACATAGAAAAGGCAGTAAGATTGGGCTCTCTCGGAAAGTCATGGAATCTCCTTCAATGAAGGGTTTTAGCTGAGATTCCTGCATTGAGGGAGTTGAATCTAGATGACAATTGCTGTCTCTTCCTACTCTACAGTTCTATAATTCTATGATGTTCAGACCACTGAGTGGTGGATGTTTGTCCTTGGAGCAAACGTAAGTCTCTTTGCCACCATAAGGGTTTACAGAATCCACTTTCATTGTCTGTTAGTCCCCGCACTACAGAGATACAATTTAAGAGTGTGTGAACGCCCTCAAATATCAAGGATTCCTCCAAAACAAAGTTAATACAAACAATATACCCACAACATCTTTTTGTTGTTGCTGAATCCATTTCGGTATAAAACCTAAAGAACACTCTATGTAGATGCAACTTCGCATTTCCATTGATCTGCTTAAAATAAAATGCACATGAAAGTTTGTATTTAAATAGATATGTTATCTGAATGTATGCATTACTACAAATGTGTATTTGATCCTAAAATATGCATTTTGAAGCATTTCGGTGTATGTTTTGAGCTGAGAACTGTACCATAACCATCAAAATGCAAGATCTGAAGGATAATTACATTCCAATCCACATATTAGTCTGGGATGTGCGAATCGGTTTCATTTGCGTAGGAATTCACAAAAATCACACTCTTTGAGCACGCAGATATGTAAGACAGATTACACATCAACACGATCACAGCTGCTTAGGTGGAAGGAACAGAAAACTGGGAGACTTGAAGGAAAACCTGGTTATGCTTTGAAGAATCGGTTTACAACTAGTGCTGGAAGAAGCTGCCAGAATAGGAATCATAGGTCATATTACTGCATTTTCCAAAGAAACAGAGAAGATCCTCAGACTAGAGGTTCTTCCATGGTCCCACCCTTTCTTTTCGCAGCAGTGGTTTTATGACCAAATGATGAATGAGGGTCCGCGAGCCTTGTATTCTTCCCTAGATATCCACATGAGATACACCTGCTACCTGTGAACTCGTGTAAAACTCGTACTTTTCTGTGGCTTGATCTCCCCCATGCAGGCTATAATTTTTATATTTATTTATTTTGCAGACTTTACCGGCAACGTATTTAAATAACCACTGGCGACTTTATGGACCTAAGTGTACCTTAGGATAGTGAAATCATGATTGTGCCTGTCATAGTAGATACTTTCCTGACGCTACATAGGAGGTGCATATATGCAATGAACCACAGTAGATTTTTTGCAGCTCTCTAACCATGCATGGGACGCGGGTGGCGCTGTGGGTTAAAGCCTCAGCGCCTAGGGCTTGCCGATCGAAAGGTCGGCGGTTCGAATCCCCGTGGCGGGGTGCGCTCCCGTTGTTCGGTCCCAGCGCCTGCCAACCTAGCAGTTCGAAAGCACTCCCGGGTGCAAGTAGATAAATAGGGACCGCTTACTAGCGGGAAGGTAAACGGTGTTTCCGTGTGCGGCTCTGGCTTGCCAGAGCAGCGATGTCACGCTGGCCACGTGACCCGGAAGTGTCTCCGGACAGCGCTGGCCCCCGGCCTCTTGAGTGAGGTGGGCGCACAACCCTAGAGTCTTTCAAGACTGGCCCGTACGGGCAGGGGTACCTTTACCTTTAACCATGCAATCAATGAGAAAACAAATATGTAAACTCCCCACCAAGACTCCCTTTCGGCGGCTGCCTTGGCTTGTTATCCACCCAACCTCAAGCGATCTGAAAGCAATGGCAACTTAGCAACTGGTCCTTAATCCAATGACCAACCTCAAAAGCATCAGAGATGCAAACCGCAGGAAAAGGGTGTATAGGTGTTCCATGTGTGATCCGATGAAAATGTGCATCTCGGCACTGCAGGATACAGCAGAACTAAAACACAGCCATTTCCCACCCTTCCTGGCCAATTGGGTGAGGGCCGCTGTCCCTAATAATCTGCCTCCACTCCCCAGGACCCGCAAAACTACCAGTGCCGGATTTATGTATAAGCTAAACAAGCTATAGGTTAGGGCCCCACTCTCTAGAGGACCCAAAAAAAATTTAAAGGGGAAAAACCCCTCAATGTACGTTTCCAAAATATAAGATAAAAAACAAATAAAACCTACATACAGCAACACTGTTTTGTGTTGTGTAGGCTCCTATTTGTTATGTGCGAATGGCTTTAGATGCCTAATAAGTAAAGGGTAAAGGGGCCCTTGACCATTAGGTCCAGTCGCAGATGACTCTGGGGTTGTGGCACTCATCTCGCTTTATTGGCCAAGGGAGCCAGCGTACAACTTCCGGGTCATGTGGCCAGCATGAGTAAGCCGTAAGTGAACCAGAGCAGCGCACGGAAACGCCGTTTACCTTCCCGCTGGAGTGGTACCTATTTATCTACTTGCAGTTTGACGTGCTTTCAAACTGCTAGGTTGGCAGGAGCAGGAACCAAGCAACGGGAGCTCACCCCGTCGTGGGGATTTGAACCACTGACCTTCTGATTGGCAAGTTCTAGGCTCTGTGGTTTAACCCACAGCGCCACCCACGTCCCATTAGATACCTATGAGGTCCATAAATTACCATATAGCATATATTCAACACAAAAAACAGCGGCAATCTGTTGTTGACAAAGGACAGCTGGACATAGAAAGGGCCCCATTACCTTCAGTAGCTTAGGGCCTCATCAAACCTCAATCCAGCCCTGAAAACTACCCCCATCCAGCCACAGGCTGCCTGGGTGACTGGCCCCACAGGTAACTTGGTTCTGTTTTTAAGGACTCTTTCCGTCCTCCATTGTTGCTGGGGAACTGCTGGAAACAGCTTGCCAATAGCATGATGAACAGCCGTCAAGGGGATTGATCTGAAAATATTCTCGGTTTGCATTTTGGGAAAGTTTCTTTCCCTTTTCTTCCTTGGTTGTTTTTATGTAGCTGTAAATGCTGCTCCTAACAGTTGAGTTCTTCTACGCACCTGAGTTCAAAGAATTCTGAGTTTCAGAATCACACGAAGGCTTTGCACGATATCAATGTCCTAATAATCATGTTTACTTGTTTGTACTAAAGTCCTCTCTAATGCTGGTGAAGAGCAATGTACCATTTTGCTGTCTAGCTCCTTAAATATTAGACTGAAAATGGCTTGTTTTTGTTTTAAGAGCTCTTGTTAACTGATGGTCTATTATTCTATACCACTCTTTTATTGTCCTGGGTCAACTAGCGCAGCTGATTCTCATATGTCAGTTGAACAGCATACTGTAGTCATTAGGAATATCTATGCACTTGGTGCAAGCCTTTGTGACATTGAGTTATAACTTGGACGGAAATATTCATCGGATATTTTTTTTTTTGGCAAGAAAAGCATTCCAGGGTATTTTTTATATTGTTGTTGTGACAGTAATGCATCTTATGTATTCCATCATCCAAAAATGTGTTATTGGGGGAGGTGGGGAATGTATAAGGTGAAACAGAGCAGATTTAGAAACATCACCTGATGTGAAAAAGCCAAGAAACCTTCCCCGCCCCCCGTTCCAGTGGACATTTTACTCACTTCTGCAGTTGATTCACTCAAGTTTACATCTCCTTTTGCAGTTCATCTATTAGTTTGAAATGCATCTGATTTCAGAAGGGTGGACATATTTGGGGAAGCCATTCATGATCAAGAGTTTTGAAACAAACAGATTCATTGTGTATTAAAAAAAGGATGGATATTGTACTTGCAGTGAAATCCTTTGCACGGCTGCTAAGGTTTGCAAGCTATGTTCGGTGGAGCATACTCTGAAGCAAGTCTCTCTTATATGTTGACTGAACGATTAAACATATGATTAACATCTGAAAATAAAAGCTATGGTGTCACTTCAGCATCTTTAGAATCTGATTTTTGTCACTCATTCTGATGAGGTATGTAGCTAATGGTTTTTTGTGTTTTTTGGTGTGTTTTTTTGTAAGATAGATAATATGACCCATATCTTTTGTTGAAGATGGAAGTCGGTGGGTTTGAGCAAAGTACGTGTACTGCAAGAAGATCCAACCTATCCATTTTGAAGGAAATCAGCCCTGAGTGCTCACTGGAAGGACAGATCCTGAAGCTGAGACTCCAATACTTTGGCCACCTCATGAGAAGAGAAGACTCCCTGGAAAAGACCCTGATGTTGGGAAAGATGGAGGGCATAGGGAGAAGGGGACGACAGAGGACGAAATGGTTGGACAGTGTTTTCGAAGCTACCAACATGAGTTTGACCAAACCGCGGGAGGCAGTGGAAGACAGGAGTGCCTGACGTGCTCTGGTCCATGGGGTCACCAAGAGTCGGACCCGACTAAACAACTAAACAACAACAACAACAACAACACATGGCTCTTTCGGGTTTTTCTTCCATGCTCAATATGGCATACATTGCTGGTTGTGTGCCTGAACTCTTGAATATGGCAAGAGAATATGGTTACAGAGAACCAGGCAGAGGGCCTTCTCGGTAGTGGCACACATCTTGTGGAACACCCTCAGATGTCAAAGAAATAAGCAACTAGATGACATTTAGAAGACATCTGAAGGCAGCCCTGTTTAGGGAAGTTTTTAATGACTGATGCTTTAATGTATTTTTAATCAGTTGTTGGAAGCTGCCCAGATGGGTGGCGTAGAAATAATAATAATAATAATAATAATTATTATTATTATTATTATTATTATTATTATTATTATTATTATTTTCTCAAGGTATGTTCAAGCCTCTTTCATAGAATGCCGCTTGTGGCTCACTGCTTCATCAAGTGTGTTTCTCTGGAGTTTTCTTGATAAAATGCTGGTTTTTGTACTATAGTAGTGTAACCAACACAATGACAAAGTATCTCATCTTTACATTTCTATAATAATTATAAAAGAGTGGATCAGCCAACTAGTAGACTGTAATAATATTGCTTAGAAAGAAAAGAGACAAGGCAAATAATTCCCAGGAACTGAGAACCTGAAGGAGAAATCTTGAAATACTTACTCTGATTTGTATACCATGCATATTTTCACTGGAGGAAAAGATCTCTCTTCCCCGCGCCCCCAGCAGCATTGATTCCACCATAGTATTTTCTGAGTATTTATGCAATTTGGGGGCTGCGCATGTATACTTGACTGATTGGTTAGCCACCACACTGGGAAAGGTAGTGAGATCAATGAACATTACTATTGGGATATTAGATTTGTTGGGATTCCAAACAAATTACTTAAAACCTAAGGGAGAACACCCTGACTGATCTGGTTTTAGACTGTCACTAAGAGTAAATTTTAAAAGGAGGTGATGAATAAGACCTTTCAAGAAAAGCCCAGGCTGATCTGTTTGCTATAAATTAAGATCAAAAGCTGCCACTTTGCTACATAAGTAAAGTTAAATAGCCAAGTTAGCAGATCTAATTTTGCAAAGAGAATTTGTGTGCGTTTTTCTCCGACAGTCCCCAGCGAGCCGATGATCCCATCCAAGCTAAGAAAGGATAAAGGTTCACGATCCATGTAATGCCATTCTCTATAAAGGAAATGAGTCGCCTTCTGCTGCTATTTTTTTCCAGAGAGGGCCAGCCAAACCCAAAAGACCGTTCCTGTTTCAACCAAAGTGTTTCACTTTCACATATACACACACAGCAGGACTCCCTGAAGGGTACAGATTAAACAGTTGGGGTTATTTGAAAAAGTGTCTGAAGTCTTCCTCCTAGCCAGAAAGAATTGCACAGTAAAAGATATATAATTTGAAAGGGGAGGAGTTTCTCCTTTTTGGCGCTGGACTCCAAAAAAGAAGAAGATTCTTTTAATAACTGGAACGGTTCCTACCATTGTCTGCTAGTCTGCAAGAACCTCCATATAAAGTTCACCAGGTTAGGTCCAGTTCACCACGTGAACTATTTGACTACAAACTTATTTCTTTTCAATAGCTGCCAGTCATTTTGCACATCAAAAGAGGCAGACGTTTTAAACCTAATTTTGGGTAAGTGGTGTCATAAACAAACCTCTGATAGAAGACCTGTGGAGGGAATGAGGATTACTTTACTTTTCTGAGAATGAGTTAAGAAACCCAGCCATTTTCCTTGGGAGACTGAAGGTGGTAATTTCAGAAAGTTCCATATCCTTCCATCTGTAGCCGACTTATTACATCCCCCCCCCTTATACTGTCCCTTCTTCCTTCAATTTCATCTAGTCTGTCTTCTCTTTGTACCATAACAGGTCAACTAAACATCTCTACTGTGCTTAAATGAAACGAACACAATGTATTTCATGTCTATATTACGAATCTGCACCAGCTTGAGGTCTCAAAGTCCTTAAAAAATACTTTAAAAGCAACGACTAACCAACAATTAAAACTCATAATAGACTACAGTGGTACCTTGGGTTACATACGCTTCAGGTTACATACGCTTCAGGTTACAGACTCCGCTAACCCAGAAATAGTGCTTCAGGTTAAGAACTTTGCTTCAGGATGAGAACAGAAATCATGCTCCGGCAGCGCTGCAGCAGCGGGAGGCCCCATTAGCTAAAGTGGTGCTTCAGGTTAAGAACAGTTTCAGGTTAAGAACGGACCTCCAGAACGAATTAAGTACTTAACCTGAGGTACCACTGTATATTGAACCCTTGCCTTACATCTTTGCGATTTAGTTTATTTATTTTTTATAAGCAGAAGAACAAAAAACCTGTAAGGAGAAGACAACCTACGCCATATGTGTAATCAACGGGTCACTCTTACTAAAAACACCACCTATGCTAGGGTTGCCATATTTCAAAAAGTGAAAATCTGGAAACGAAAGTTCGCCAAAAAGTTCAGGCATGGGTTGCCATACATCCAGATTTTCCTAGGCATTTCAGAGATTTTTCCGCCCGGACACTGTTTCCGACCACCAAATCCCAGCCATGTCCCAGAAATTTCAGACGTATGGGAGCCCTAAGCTATGCAAGTACCCATACTGTTTTTTAAGGAGCCGTGATCACATTAAAGAGCTAAATTCCTGCTCTGGAAATCCAGTCTGTCTTAAGGAAGTCTGACAGTCGAGGCCAAATTTAGGAAGGACAAAAGGGTGTGATTTCCTCGGGTGCAACACAGAATGGAAGAGATATATAAGTATAAAATGGCTGCAGAAGTGGATTTAATCCTTGTAGGCATTGAATTTTGATTCTTTTAACCAGAGCAATGCATCTTTTCACTATAAAGGGCCATGTTTTTCTGCTCCCTCCTGGCCAAAATATTACAGCTCCAAGTTTCAAAAACCAATCTTAATTTGATCTGATTATTTCATGTTTTAGATTCACAAGTTCTACTTGTGCTTAATTGAGCTTACTCCCAAGTTAATGTGCCCAGGGGACTGGATCCTATGGAGTTGTTTTAGGCCTGTAGCCACAACGGGGGTGGTGAGGTGGTGGTTGTGGAAAACAGATCTGCTTTCCTTTTTTAAAAAATGATGGATTGGTTGATTTACTATTTTACTTTTACAGGTAGAATAGTAAGGAAAAGCGGACAGTATTTCTCCTAAGTTACCAGTAAAAAAAAGCCTGCCCTTACCTTTCAGTGTTTCCATCCATTGGCAAATTCACTGAGATTTTAAAATGTTATAGAATTTTTTTTCAAAACCATTCATTGATAATAATTTATTTGCGTTAAAACTATTCATTTTATACATTTAAAAAATACATATTTGTAAACATAATATTTAACTTCTGCCTGCCCTTTCCTCACAAGAAAGCCAAGGCTGCAATCGTGTTCCTACTTTCCTAGGAGTGATAAGCTGCATTTGTGTCAGTAGTGTTTATATCCTTTAAACCAGGCTTCTTCAACCTCGGCCCTCCAAATGTTTTTGGCCTACAACTCCCATGATACCTAGCTACCAGGACCAGTGGTCAGGGATGATGGGAATTGTAGTCTCAAAACATCTGGAGGGCTGAGGTTGAGGAAGCCTGCTTTAAACCATCCAAATGCAATCACTGAACATTGCAAACACAAATTATCCCTCCGTATCTGTTAAACCTTTATTGGCATCACATACAACAAAACACAAATTACTATGCCTCCCACACTGAACTTTAGAACTCAGGAACACCTAATGCAATAGAAAGGGAGCAGTAAATTCAGAAGAGGACGACTTTCTCACAAGGCACATCATGTGATGTGGGCCACTGGCTTAGAGAAAGCAGGATTTGAGACCCCAAGCCCTATGCTGTTACCATACCCTCCAAGTGTCCCTATTTTCCAGGGACAGTCCTGGAATTACCAAAGCTGTCCCAGTTTCTGATTTGAACCCAGAACATCCCTGTTTCCCTTTTTCTTCCCCTCTGGTACCAGAGGCAGTACAAAAGAACATGTGTGACTGATTCTATTTGTTTCTGTCCACAGCAACATTGTCTCTCCACGAGTGGTGTTTTCTGGAATCTTCTCCAACTTACACCATCCCCAAACTTGCACAGACACTATTTCTGATTTGGCTAAGTTCCTGGAATTCATAATTACTCCACCTATTTTCATGGATTGTAACAACCTTGAGAGGAGGGGAAATCTGCTGTAGATATCTGGACCACAAGCTCAGCTGCAGATGCCACAACAATCTAGGAATATCATGCTTTTTGAACCTCCACCAATTCTGTTCCACCTCACTACATTATACGTGGTAGATATGAAATAGTAAGCACCGCCTCACTCCCAGTGTGATACAGAAGCGCCGTGAAATAAATCACGGGATATCTTTATCTCTTCTCATTGTCAAAATTAGGAAAGTTTTTTTTTTGGTTGGTTTTTGGTTTTAATCTGTAAACCACTGTTGGTTTAACGGAATATCTCCTCAGTTGTGGACCAGTTGTCTCCAGACGTAAGTGATGTACAAGACTAAGGTGATTTAAGTATAAGGATAAAAGTGGAATTTATAGAAACTGCTGATGTTTGGAAAATGAAAGAGCTGATAATAGCAATTAATAACCGTGCAATCTGCTACTTCTGTTCTGTGAGACTTTTAAAACGCATTTAAAAGGGGAGAAAGATTAAAATACATATTGATTGACCAATGGGGAAAAGGTAAAGTTTAAAAGCAAGGCATTGACCACTATGTATTATATTAATTAAAGCCTTCTCCTCATGGTGAATAAACAAGAACAGATAACTTGTAGCTTCAAGTTCCTGAATTGATTCCAGATTGATTGCTCTTCAGAGGTCTAACGACAAGCAAGCTGGAAATCTGCCTCCGGAAAGGTTCTCGCAACAGTTGAGTCAAAGACGAAGAAGGTGTGGGTGTCATGTTCCCTAAAATCTACCTGTCCCAGGGCTCCTTGAAGCTGGGATGCTGATGAGCACACACCTTAGTGTTCTTAGCCTGCCACACACAGATAGTCACACCCTGCACTCTCTTTGATATACAGTGGTACCTCAGGTTAAGTACTTAATTCATTCCAGAGGTCCGTTCTTAACCTGAAACTGTTCTTAACCTGAAGCACCACTTTAGCTAATGGGGCCTCCCGCTGCTGCCGCGCTGCCAGAGCACGAGTTCTGTTCTCATCTTGAAGCAAAGTTCTTAACCCGAGATACTATTTCTGGGTTAGCGGAGTCTGTAACCTGAAGTGTATGTAACTTGAAGCATATGTAACCTGAGGTATCACTGTATTGGAGAAAGCAGCCAGGAACATAAGTGGTCCAGTGAAAGGCAGATGATACCATATGCACCATGTTGTGGCAAGTCAAAGTAGTGATGGCACCAAATCTCAGGAAGAAGAGATTGAATTTGTGTATTCCAATCAGGGGCGGAGGAAAAGGGGGTGGTGGGGCTGCTTGCCCCGGGTGTCATCACCGGGGGGGGGGGTGACATTCGGCGCACCACCTGCCTGCAACTCCCAAGCCTACCCTGAGCTCTTGGGGGAAAGGC
Source organism: Podarcis tiliguerta (assembly GCF_965153285.1). Lineage (NCBI taxonomy): Eukaryota > Metazoa > Chordata > Lepidosauria > Squamata > Lacertidae > Podarcis > Podarcis tiliguerta. The sequence continues at coordinate 24,624,403 of NC_139550.1, forward strand.
GGAGCTGAGCTGCCTTCCCGGTGGCTTTTCCCCCTCCTCCCTTCATTTTGACAGCTCGGGGGAGGCTTGGGAGTTGTGGGGAGGAGGGTGGTGCACCGTTGCCCCCCACTCCCGGGCTGCTTCCTGGGGGGGGGGGAGCCCTCCTAAGCTGTCAAAAGAAAGAGGGAAGGGAGGAAAGTTGCTAGCAAAGCGGCGCGGCTCTGTCCCCCCCCCCCTGCCCAGGAAGCAACCCACAATGGGTGGCTCGCTCCACCCCCATGGGAGGTTTGCTCCGCCCCCTGGGTGTCTCGCCCCCTGGAATGTTCACCACAGCGCCCCCCTGGGACACTTGCACCACCCCCATGGCCCTGTTCCTCAGTGCACAGCACTGGGTGCCAAAGCAGCTAGCTCCACCTCTGATTCCAATCCCTTAAACCCATCCTGAATTGGGCTCACATTCCTCTAGGTTCAGAATTAGCTTGACTCCATGGCATCTTCTCTTCCACCAATCCTCATGGACCCCCCCCCTTCCCAAACTCAACTGGGAAAGGCTAGGTGCAGGCCTCCGGATTAATACCTAGACTCTGCCGTAATCACATGTGGCAACATCTACTGGAGCAATGAAGCATGGGAAATATGGCTTGAGAACTGTATTTCCCACGCTCCCTTGTCTTAGTACAGAGCTTTGGCCCTGTATACCTAAAGGAGCATCTCCATCCCCATCATTCAGCCCGGACATGGAGGTCCTCCTCCAAGGGCCTTCTGGTGGTTCCCTCTCTGTGAGAAGTGAAGCTACAGACAACCTGGCAGAAGGCCTTCTCGGTAGTTGCACCGTATAGTCTACTGTGTTTGATGTTTCAGTTTCTTGGAAGCTGCCCAGAGTGGCTGGGGCAACCCAGTCAGAGGAGTGAAATACTTTATTGTCACTTGTATAACTTGTATACAGTGAGATTACACGAGCATCCCCCACTCAGCTCACTTAGTCTTAATTCCCCTCGTTCACTGACGCACACCCACCAAACCCGAAAGTCAGTTGCCCTGTTGTTATCTTTTCATTCAGCAGCCTAACAGTCCACGGATAGAAGCTGTTCTTTACCCTGTTGGTGCGACTAATCATGCTTCTATATCTTCTGCCTGAGTGATGTATAAGTAATAAATTATTATATTCATTCATTCCAGTAGGCACCCAGGCCTCTAAATCCAGGGCTGTCCCAGGAAAACAGGGACACTTGGAGGGTCTGTGAATTGTATGGCACAAAATCTCACAGAGGATGCTGGGGGCACAAATCCTGGGTCACATGGTGCCAACCCAACATACCCTGCAGCCTTGCAAAGGATATTGGCTGGGATGCAATGCTACCAGCAAATCCAAAATGAACAACAAGCAATTTCTTGCAATGCCGGCACATTTTCTGACAGCCGTGCCTTTTTCCACCTTGTTAGTCTCCGTCTCTTTTCCTTTCATCCCCTTCTGAAGCCATCATTAGTCTCCTCGATTGATTTCTGCTGTGGATCACCCAGACAATGGCAGCCCTGCGCAGTGTGAAGCAGCAAGATGCCATCCTGTTTGTACTCTGCAAACTGTTCGGGGTTCCCTGCTGTTTGTTTGCACACAACATTCAAGCCCTGCTTTAGAGAGGGACTTTAGAGAGAGTGGCTGCTGATCTCTTCTTGCAAGTGAAACTGCAGGGGTGGAGAAATCATTACAGCCCCGCTTTGTGTATCCAGCCTATACTCTGTGGAACAGGGCAGCTGATTATCAGGCTGCTTCCCCCCCCACCCCCCCCACCCCCACCCCCTTTTCTGCAGTACTTAGCACTTGCTACACAGTAATGTGTCTGAATGCACCGGGGGCAACCGTGTCGTAAGAATGCGCTCAGTGGTGTTTTCCATCACATTTGTTCACAGTTTAGCTTCTCCTCCTCCTGAGTCTAGCATTTTATATGGAGATTTTAGAAGAACATTTGGCTTCTGAAAACAAAAGCTCAAAAACTGGAACACCTACTTCCAGTTTTGCAGTGTTTGGGCTCCAAGTTGTTTGTGAACTAATGGGATGGCCTGGGAATTGGATTCAGAGGCTGAACCTGAGGATTCCCAGCCTGCACAGGAGTCCCTGCCTCCAGGGCCGGCTGAGCCGGGGCTGGGGCTTGAACCTGAAGGGCCCTCATCTGTGCCGGATCCTCAGGAGCAGACACCAGCTGAATCCACTCTGGCTCCAGAGGTGATCCCATTGCCTGCAGGTGTGTCTCTCTCAGGACCCATTGCCTGCAGGTGTGTCTCTCCCAGCCCTGTCAGGGGAAGGTGAGGTTGCCTCTGGGTCCAGTAACCCTTCAGCCTCTCCGGAGCTGCAGAGGCTCAGGGTAGAGAGGCAGAGGGAACTAACTTCTCACAGGAGGAGTGCTCGCCTTAAGGCCAGGGGAGGCGAGTCACCTGTGGGCCAAGACCACCCTATGCCTCAGAGGAGATAAAGGCCAGTCAGCCCAGTCCCAGGTTGCGGGAGCAACATCGTTGGTAACCTGTTCCTGCCGGCACCCTGACCTGCTCTCCTGACCATGCCTGACTCCTCGCTTGGACCTTGCTTCACCCTGATGGATAGCCTCCTTACCTTCGACCTAGGACTGGACTCAGACCATGCCGCACGGTACCCCCCCCTCCCGGGACCAGCACAACTATGCTGTTCAAAAACCGAGGCACCACTGTACTAGGACAAGATGTACTGCATTATGGTACTTATTTTGAAATTTGCATCTAGGTTGGAATTCAGTGTAGTGCTAAGTGAAGTATGCATGCACGAAATTAGATGCATTTGAGCAATGAGAATTTCCTCCCTCTGCTCCCTCATATGCCCCCTGCTCAAAATCTGTTCTGGGGGTTCCTGCAATCCTCCAGAGCAGCTTTAGGGAGCATGGGAGGCATGTGGGTGGGAGGAGACAGGGGAAGTCCCTTTGCACGAGTAGACCTTGTTCCACACATGCAAGGACTTAGCTGAATCCTGGCTTAGATATATAAAATAGCTTATGCATTTTAAAAAATGCAAATGCATAACTTGTCACCCTAGAAAATTCAGGAGATTCGGCCTATTCAGAAAATTCAAACCAAATAGTTTTCATTTAAAAACATCCACCAGTCTCCCCCGCAATACTTCGAGATATCACTGGTGGAGGGAATCTGCTTAGTAGAGACAACACAAGAAATGTCAGCTGAAGACCTGGTCATTGAACTTTGTTTTTCTTCCCAATGGGTTTTTTCCCCCTAACTCAGCAATTATATATCTCTCTCTCTTAAGCGCACATCTGCTTTACAAACTGAACTGGAAGGAGGGACTTGACCAATGTTCACTTGAGGATTTGGTTTTTTGATTTAAATATTTTCTTCTAATCTCATGCTTCCTCTTTCACTTGGCAGGGCTGTGGAAAGAAAAACAATGTCGTCCTGTGACATTGTTTACAGCCTGTCAGGAAGAGGAATTTGGTTACCTTTCGCAAACGGTGTGGTGCTGGCTTGTTTTTTTTTAATCTCCCAGTCATTTACTTAGGGGCTTCATTTTAATGGCATGACATGGCTGGCCATGGTGAGAAACCACAGAAGAATAAAAAATCTGGATGAAATATGGATGTTGAATCTGTGCTGCTATTTAATACAATTTTTTTTTATTGTTTTCTTAGCTTGCAGTGGCAGAAATTCTCTGCAAGTGATACATCCTGTAACATTAAGGAACATGTAATCCCCCAACTGGAAAACTCACGACTCCTTTAATGACAGGTTCATGGGCGCTTAGGGAGCACTTCACCCATGTTCTACCCCGCTGCAGCGGGGGCAGCGTTCAGTATTTTCAGATGAAAAATACATAACTCCACTTCAAGTTATGAACACTTTTAATGGGAGGAATCCAATTTAGCAAACCCTTCAAGTTCCCACTGCAAGTCTCCAAACTGCTCACTTGGTTTCGCTGGAGGGTGAAGACCTCTTTACTTGTACTTCCAGCTTGAGGTGATTGGTGCGGTTTTATTTGCTCCTGCTTTGAAGAATGATTATTTTAACAGTGAACCTTCCACGCGCTTACCTGGGAGTAACTCAGTGGGGTTTATATCTGAATAGGCACACATAGAATTGCACTGCAAAGCTACCTTTATGGGCTTGCTGTTATTAAGGTGTGGTTTTAGTTTTGACTCCAAATGTTTGTTTTGTGTTTGGTTTGTGTTTTAGAAGCCATCCTGGGATTCTTTTGGAAAGATAATAGATAACCAAACAAGTGTGGACACTATTTTCATCTTCTGAGCAACAGAAGGTTTTTGTTTTTAAACTTAGAGGGGAAAGCGAGTAAGGAGGGGCATGACAGAGGCACATAAACTTATTTTTTTCTCTACCTCACATATAATGTTGTTTACTGGGATTATCCAATGGAGCTGAATAGTGGGATATTCAGGACCACCATCCTTTTTTTGCTAGTGAAATCAGGTACGCAGGGAAACCAGCCGTATCCAGTCTTATCCAGTCTGCAAGACCTCTCAATCTGTCCCATCAGGGCTGTCCCAGTGAGACTTGCCCACCTGTCAATCATTAGTAAGCATCTATGGCATTTGTCTCTTGGGCCATTTTTGCACTTCATGGCATGTGAGCAACGTTGGAAGGCAATCTCTGCATTTGATAACAGTCACCTGTGTTTTCTGCTCCCAACAACTGCTACAGGGTGGTCATTCCACCAGCCATAGAAAGCTTCCAAACTAGTATTATGTCTTCCTTGTAGGTATCTGGACCAGGATGGCACGGCACCAGCTGATATGAAAGTCTCTTGGTGGCTTCTGTGTTTCATGCCACTTCTAGGCTCTTCTCAGAAGCTCCTCTACCAGCCATCAGGCTGGAGTCTTGCATTAGTACTGAAGATGTGTTGAACTGGGTTTCTCACAGATAATTTAAGGGAGCACTTATAGAATAATGGCCACTTATGAGCATAGTTATGCTAACTGGAGCAAGAGATACAGCTTGACTGGTAGTAAATATATTTTTTTCCAGCTCCCTTTCTGCCTTTAGCTCCCTGAAGGCAGAACACAACTTTGTCTTTCAGAGGCATTTAAAATGAAGCACTGAAGTCTAATGGTTCTCAAAGTGGCAGGTGAAGGCACAATCTGATTCCTCCCCATGTAATTTGATTGGACCAACTCACTCCAGCATCTCTTCATCTGTGCAGTACCCAAGGCTGCATGCCCTAGTCAGTATGTTGAATATTTTTCACAGGGATATGTCAACCTGAGTAGACCCATGTTTGTCCTGCTCCCCCCATTTCCCTTGTCTTAACTAGCTTGGGGTCAGCTGCACCCATTGCTCAACACTGCCCATTTCATAGGGGATCCATGCAGGTACCTGGACTTTTGCAAGATGAAACGTTTGCTCCTCCCCAAAGCACAAGTTAAAATGCAGACACTTAGCCCTATTAATTCTCACTGTGTATGTGTTTTCTCTCCCTGTAAATGGTGGAGGTGTAAGGTGAAGGGAACACTGAAAAGGATGCCTCTCAAGAACACCAAGTCCTACTCAGTACAAGTAATCCAGAGCTAGAACATCACCAACATGTGGCTGCCTAGTCTCTGACTGAAGACTTCAAGTGAAGGAAAGCCCACCACTATCTTCAAAACTGGTTTAAAGCCCTAAACGGCCTTGGCCCAGTATACCTGAAGGAGCGTCTCCACCCCCATCGTTCAGCCTGGACACTGAGGTCCTCCTCTGAGGGCTTTCTGCTGGTTCCCTCACCACAAGAAGCAAAGTTACAGGGAACCAGGCAAAGGGCCTTCTCAGTGTTGGCACCTGTCCTGTGGAATGCCCTCCCATCAGATGACAAGGAAATAAGCAACTATCTGACGTTTAGAAGACATCTGAAGCCAGCCTTGTTTAGGGAAGTTTTTAATGTCTAATGTTTAATGCCTTTTTAATCATTTGCTGCAAGCCGCCCAGAGTGGCAGGGGTATAAATAAATTATTATTATTATTTATTCCACTGTCATAGTGCTCTTACCATCAGGAAGTTTCTCCTGATGTTCTGGAAAAGATTCCTCACTGTTGTTAGCATACCATGAAGAGGAAGTCTCAAATCCCACTGACTTTGGAAGAAGGCGTTCCCAAATTAGTAGCTCCCCCTCTGCGGGGAAGGGCAAGTAGTTTTGCACTGGGCCTGCAGAGATTCACAACTGCAAAGTTTAAGCAAGCCAGTAAGAGTTCTCAGGAAAGCACAACATGGGTGCAGTTTGATTTTGTTTGTTCTTTCAGCATAACCGAAACCTTTTAAAGTAAGCACCTAACTATTGAAGGTTGAGATAAAAAAAGAAATTGTACCTGGGGGGTGGCGGGGGGAGTGCAGTAGAAATGTCAAAGGCAGAAGAAATCCAGTTGAAGCAGAAGCAAAAAGCAACATGATACCATTTTAAGCCCCAGGGACTAGTTCAATGGAAGCAAATCAGATTGTTCTAGGCCCTACATAAGACAACGAATAAAACACTACAATGCATTTGTATGTAGGATCTCTAAGGACTAAGGTGACATGAAAATTCAAGTCCCGCATCCTTTTCAGTGTTCCCTTCACCTTACACCTGCACAACAGGTATTTTAGCAGATAGGGAACAGAGACTTGCATAGATTTTGATGAGGACTGTACAATGAATTCATGACTAAGTAAGGAGGTGGACCCAGAGACAAACAGCAGCGAAAAAAGCTAATGCTATTCTAGGTTGCAGCAACAGAAGTATAGTTTCCAGATCAAGGGAAATAATAGTACCACTCTATTCTGCCTATTCTGGTGGGACGTGGGTGGCGCTGTGGGTTAAACCACAGAGCCTAGGACTTGCTGATCAGAAGGTCCCGTTGCTTGGTCCCTGCTCCTGCCCACCTAGCAGTTTGAAAGCACGTCAAAGTGCAAGTAGATAAATAGGTATTGCTACGGCAGGAAGGTAAACAGCGTTTCCGTGCACTGCTCTGGTTTGCCAGAAGTAGCTTAGTCATGCTGGCCACATGACCTGTATGCCGGCTCCCTCGGCCAATAAAGTGAAATGAGTGCCGCAAGCCCAGAGTCGGTCACGACTGGACCTAATGGTCAGGGGTCCCTTTACCTTTACTTAACTTATTCTGCTTTAGTCAGACCACACTTGGAACACTGTGTCCAATTTTGGGCCCCACAATTTGGAACGTGTGCAGAGGAGGACAACCAAGATGATCAAGGGTCTGGAAACTAAGCCTTATGAGGAGTGCTTGACGGAGCTGGGTATGTTTACCCTGGAAAAGAGGAGACTGGGAGGAGATACGATAGCCATCTTCAAATATCTCAAGGGCTGTCACATGGAAGAGGGAGCAAGCTTGTTTTCTCCTGCTCTGGAGGGTAGGACTTGAACCATGGCTTCAAGTTGGAAGAAAGGAGATTCCTATTTAACATTCGGAAAAACTTTATGATAGTAAAAGCTGTTCAGCAATGGAACAGACACCCATGAGAGTTGGTGGGCTCTCCTTCCTTGGAGGTTTTTAAGCAGAGTTTGGGTGGCCATCTGTCATGGATGCTTTAGCTGAGATTCCGGCATTGCAGCGGGTTGGACTAGATGATCCTTGGGTTACCTCCAACTCTAAGATCCTATGAAACTGTCCAATGAATTTCCATCTTATGTTCTTTTATGTATCTCTCATGTGATCTTTGATTTCTCTCTGTAGACCAGTCTCAATTGATTCGGAGTTGTCACAAGCTCTTCATGGGCATTCAAATGGGCCCACGAGGGCTCAAACTCTGCCCCTCTTCTTCCAACCTGTGTCTTTAAGTCTTCAGAGAACTGCCTTCCCCTGAACATGGCTGCAATCCTTCCATTCCTTTAGGAATCCTGAGGATTCTAACCATGTTCAGCTGAAGGCAACTTGGATTTTCTTTCAGACATTGGTGCTCAGTTTGCTGCAGTTGGGAGAGGAACTGGCATCTGTTTGGGCACTGCGGGTTGGGGGAGAAATTGGATTCCGTTCACATTTAGAGGTGAACCGATGTAATTTGCACTTTCTGGAACAAGATGTGAAGCCAAACATGGCCATCCTTTGAAGTTTGCACTTCTCTGAATTTTTCAGGGCAGTTCTCCAGCCAGAAATGTATTTACTAAGCTAAAGTGTGCATGAACATGCACATAGTAGCAAAAAAAGTAACAGAGAAAATTGCATTATATTAGGGAAAACGAAGATCTTTTAGGCTTTCCAAAATGTGTTCATTAGGCAAGATTGCACAGGAACAATGAAAACAAATTCACGTCTGCAATCAATGCATTTAGAAGTAGCAAGTACAACTCAAATTTTCCCACCCAGTTAAACTTACCCTCTAATCTCCACCCTCTTATCTCTCTCTCTCTCTCTCTCTCTCTCTCTTCCAACTGTCAACTGGCAAAATTCCCCAGCCGTCATCCCCCAACTGTCATTCCATCCACATTCCATCCTGCCAACGATCTCCTCCGCCCTTTCCTTGAAACACAAACCCCGAACATGGTTCATTCCCAGTTCAAATCAGGATTTCTAGCACAGTCAGACCCACTACCTCATTCTGTTGACCAGGATCAAACCTGATGACACAAAAGTATTTCTCTTGGACGTGATTCATCCGTTTAGTAATCTGTCCCCCAGTTTCCCAGAGCTGTGAAAAATAGCCACATCCCGGAATCTACGACTCCCAAGAGAGACTGTGACAAAAGGAATGCAGTCTCAGCTCTGACTCATATATCTGCAAGTCAGTGTTTTTCTTTGGAGCACACTTTATTTCCCCCGCTTTTTGAGACTTCCCTTTTTCTGCGCATTGGAACAAAATCTTTCCAGCAGGTTGGCATGCCTGTGTGTCCACTCACTGCTTCTGGGCAACAGCTTCTCTCTCTGATTAAAGGCTATAACAAACTTCTACAAATAAAGTTTTCCTGTTGTCTGCCTCCCCCAGACCCCTTACTCGATGCACTTCAGGTTTAAGTAGAGTTGGGACACATAGTACTGCAGTGGTACCTTGGTTCTCAAACGCCTTGGTTCCCAAACGCCAAAAACCTGGAAGTAAGTGTTCCTGTTTTCAAATGTTTTTTGGATGCCGAATGTCTGATGCAGCTGTCGGCTATTGTTTCTGGGGTGCCTGCACCAATCAGAAGCCGCGCCTTGGTTTCTGAACATTTCGGAAGTCAAATGGACTTCTGGAATGGATTAAGTTGGAGAACCAAGGTACCATTGTATTTGGCGCTTTTGTTTTTGCCATTTATTTTGTGGGTGTTTTTTTTGTAGGCCTTTTTGGTTAATTTGTTTTTGTGACTGTGTGGAACTGTGATTGATTGATTGATTGATTGATTGTGTGACTGTGGAAATGGATAAAATCCAAACAATGACTATCATCAGTGCAAGTATAAGGAAAAATAATAATTTTAATTTTTATCATCTACAATACTGTCTTATTTATTTTATAGTACTGTATAATGATTATTGCCTTCATTTTATGGATCAATGGTCTCGTTAGAGAGTAAAATTCATGTTAAATTGCTGCTTTAGGGGTTGTTTTTAAAAGTCTGGAACAGATTGATCTGTTTTGCATTACTTTCTATGGGAAAGCGCGCCTTGGTTTTGGAACGCTTTGGTTTTCAAACGGACCCCTGAACGGATTAAGTTTGAGAACCAAGGTACCGCTGTATAGCATGTATAACCTAAATATTTGTAAAGTTTTTGCAGATATAATCTGCTTGAACCTGTGGAGCAGCATAAAACACAGAATCAAATGTCATCCTGCCAACTTCCAAGATATTTTTTTTAAAAAGTCAGTGCTTCAGTGGATTTGAAACATGGCTGTTGGATTCCCTGCCAGGCCCCCCCCCAAGTGTGCCTTGGTTTTGGAACGCTTTGGTTTTGAAATGGACTTCTGGAACGGATTAAGTTTGAGAACCAAGGTACCACTGTATATGCAAGGAACCTGAATGCTCTGTGAATATTCCCTACATAGCAAGTGTCTAAGGAACAAATTCCTCATAGGGCTTGGTTTCCAGACCAAGGATAGACAAGGTTCCCTTACCCACCCCTAGTACTGCCTTCAGCCAAGGATAGGACTCTCAGATAGCAGGCAAAGAAGCTTAATGATCTCAGGGCTACTTAACCATCTGCTCATCCATAAGGTAAAGGGGACCCCTGACCATTAGGCCCAGTCGTGACTGACTCTGGGGTTGCGGTGTTCATCTCGCTTTATTGTCCCAGGGAGCCTGCGTACAGCTTCCGGGTCATGGGGCCAGCATGACTAAGCTGCTTCTGGCGAACCAGAGAAGCACGGAAATGCCGTTTACCTTTCCACTGGAGCGGTACTTATTTATCTACTTGCACTTTGACGTGCTTTCGTACTGCTAGGTTGGCAGGAGCAGGGACCGAGCAACAGGAGCTCACCCCATTGCGGGGATTCAAACTGCCGACCTTCTGATTGGCAAATCCTAGGCTCTGTGGTTTAACCCACAGCGCCACCCGCATCCCACTGCTCATCCATACATTGCAATATATCCATGGGGCAACTTCCCAGGGGCATTTGAACCCCTGTTTGCGTGTCAAGGCCCCCAGGCCTCCCCATTTGTTGGATAATAACAATAGACACAGTATTTTAGGTTAATGGGCAAATTAAAGGCCACAACTTTATTGGTTACAGAATGTGAGTGGTATTGGCTTAGGCATTGGAATTGAACCGACTATACCTGACTCCTGCCCACCATGCAGGTAGTCTAGTAAGGGTCAACCACCAGTAAGGGGAGCCCTGTTGATGTACATTAACTAAGAGCTCCCCCAGGGTCCCCAATGGGGTCGTGGCATGGCCCTAGCCCCTACCTGGGCATTGGACAAGAGCCACACACCCAGATCCCTTTAACGGAATACTCTTAAAAAGGAGGTGCAAGTGATGGCTGCAAACTCCCCTCCCAAGAACCTAGTTTTACCTGTGCCTAACCACCTAACCTTACAAAACTTGTGACGATTGCTATGAGGTAGGCAAAAATCAAATGGCTGGTGCCATTTGCCAAGTGTGGTGTAGTTAAGAGCAGTGGATTTGTAATCTGGCGAACCGGCTTTGATTCCCCGCTCCTCCACATGCAGCTGCTGGGTGACCTTGGGCTAGTCACACTTCTCTGAAGTCTCTCAGCCTCATTCACCTCACAGAGTGTTTGTTGTGGGGGAGGAAGGGAAAGGAGATGGTTAGCTGCTTTGAGACTCCTTAAGGTGAGGGAAACCCGGGATATCAAGTCCAAACTCCTCCTCTTCTTCTCTTTTTCAAGTGGAAAAATTCCTACCAGGCCCCCTCAACAGGCAACCAACCAAGATCCATAGCAAGGCCAAGATGTACAGTGGTACCTCGGGTTACATACGCTTCAGGTTACAGACTCCGTTAACCCAGAAATAGTGCTTCAGGTTAAGAACTTTGCTTCAAGATGAGAACAGAAAGCGTGCTGTGGCGGCGTGGCGGCAGCAGGAGACCCCATTAGCTAAAGTGGTGCTTCAGGTTAAGAACAGTTTCAGCTTAAGTAAGGACCTGCAGAACGAATTAAGTACTTAACCCGAGGTACTACTGTAGAATGCATGGAAGAAAGGCTGGAGGGCGGGAGATCCACGGAAGCAGGAACAAGAAGGGAGATCCCCGGCTGCGTACCTGTTTAAATACGCTAAGCCACACCCCCCAGCAAACCAGGACGCAGCCAGGACTCCCTTCATGACGTGGGGGCTTAGCCATGGCCCTGTTGTGTATGGGGAGACCATGTGGCCTGCCCGCAACAGCGCCCCACAAGGAAGTGGAGCAGTCTTCCAAAGCAAATCGGAGCCACACAGCCAGTGAGTGCTCAACTGAGCTGCAGCAGCACTTTCAGAAAAATAGATTGGAAATAATACTCCTTCCCCCCAAAAAAGGTTTTGGAGAATTGCACCCCCCCCACACACAAATGATATCTCCAAGTTTTGAACCCCAAAATTAATTAGAAAGGAAAAAATAAGGAGGGCCCCTAAATATATGTGTTAAGAAATGGCTCCATAGTTGCAGCAGAGATCCAGGAACTTTGCCCTTCACTACTTTATTTTGTGAAGTTCCTTAAAAGCAAATGGCTTAGATGACTTATGCCCAATAATAAAAAATACATTATTTCTTATGTTTATTATTGATTTTTATATCGCCCCCACTGCATACATCAAATAAAACATATGCCTGATAAAAGGGAAAGTTAATGATCAAAGGAACGATCAAGAAAAGGGCGCGATGTGTGGGGAGAAAACATGGCAATCCGATGCCATAACAAACTTGTTTCATAGGAGGTAGATCGGGGTTCTTCCTTCCAACTTTTTAGCCAGGCAAATTCCCCTTTTAGTCAAGAAGAGCTTGTCCAAAGAAGTACGTCAGAGAAAGCAACTCAGGTTAGTGGCAAACTACATTAACGGAAGACAGGTCTGTCTGCTAAATATGGCTTGGGATCTGGGTAGAATGGTGTGTATTTTAAGCTACCCGTAGGGAAATCCTAAGTCATCTTTTAGTAATTGCATAAGATAAGAATCCAGGTCAATCGTCTCCAGATCATCTGCTGACTTTGCAGATGGCAAAAAGCAGTGTGGGTACCAGAATATCATACTGTTTATTCTCCTAAGAAATCAAAAGGAGACGGGTGGAAGGAAGCTATGATGGAAGGAATTTTCCGGCATATCCTTTGTTACTTCTGGGACTGCCTTTTGAAATATCACTTCACAGGTCAGCTTGAATGTGGAAATGCTACACGGGCATTAGTTGCCCAGGTTATTGGTACTGAATTTCACCACATGAGGCTGCAGCCCGTGATAAATCACTGATGACTCGTCCTTGTCCGAAAGGCTTGGGTCACTTATATCTATGGAGCTGGATCCAAACTTAGTCTTCATGGAAGAAGGAGAAGGAGGACTTCTCCTGTCCATGGAAGGCTTTAACCAGAAAAAGAGATCTTGCAAGCAGAAGGAGATTTCCCCATGTTCTTCCTCCCTCAAGAGTCCCTACCCACCAATGCATCAGGAAGTTACCCAATTCTCAAGTACAGTGGTACCTCGGGTTAAGTACTTTATTAGTTTCGGAGGTCCATTCTTAACCGGAAACTATTCTTAACCTGAAGCACCACTTTAGCTAATGGGGCCTCCTGCTGCTGCCACGTCACCGGAGCACGATTTCTGTTCTCATCCTGAAGCAAAGTTCTTAACCCGAGGTACTATTTCTGGGTTAGCGGAGTCTGTAACCTGAAGCGTATGTAACCTGAGGTACCACTGTATTTGTTGGGTACAAGAGGCTGGAGGGAGAAGGGAGAATTATCAAAACTCCTTCTTTTCTGCTGCTTGGAACTGCTGACAGGAGATGCTCCTGCTGTTGGAAACAAACTCTGGAGCCAAGCCATGCGTTTTGTTCCTTAAGTGGAGTTTATCTGAACTGGTGGGACTTTTTGTGCTTTTTTTTTTTTTTTTTTTTTTGAAATACTTTATTAAACATGTGTATATGTGTAACTTGAGTTTGCCCTATTTATAGTGCTGCTCTTTCCCTCTAAATCCTTTAACAGCTTTGGATCAAGTTACCTATAAAAATCGGCTCCTACCATATGTACCTGCACAAACTTCAGACCCTCCTCCGATGCCCTGTTCCATCTGCCAGAGGAAGTGAGCTTAGATACGTGATATGTAAAAAAGCCTGTTTATGTTCTGTTTATGTTTACTGGTCCACCTTTATGTTCAAACTGGGTAACCAAGTAGCCATAACATCTTAATTTTCACAACAGCACTGCAAAGTACACTGCTATCATTCCCATGTCAACAAGTGGGAGGCTAATCTACCGGTGGGATCCCTGAAGCGGTGTTTGAATCATGAGGGCAAAGAGGGGCTGAAGCCTCTTACATTTTGTGGTAGTAGTCCCTTAGTTTCTGCTTTTTGAAGGCTATGAGGGACCTGGAGAAGTCACAGGTGGGGCTTGTGGAATTCTCTCTCTCTCTCCCCTACTAAAGTCAAAATTTTATGCATTTAGGAAGGAGTTCCACAACTTCATGTGGCTCATTTCTCAAGGATACCCACATAAGGTCAAGCAGAATGTTGACACCTATGACTTTTTTTCATCTGGAACTCACAGAAACTCAGTTCTAGCACCTCTCAAGTGGGCGCCATTGCCATTATAAGAGAACAAGGGAGGCACTCATTGTCAGGTGTGTGTGCAGGAGCCAGTTTCTGTGACCAATAGGACTCTGCAGGACTGGGGCCTTCCTAAGTTTGTTCTGAAGAGGCAAGGCGTGGCCGCACAGGTGAGGCTGATTGGTAACTCACAGCACCTGGTGGCAAGAGCCGGGAAGGGATATAAGGTCAGCATTTTCCCTTCGGCTCTTTGCCACAGCAACACGCTCCCTGCCTTGCTGTCTTTGGCTCCTTGCTTCTTGATCCTTGGACCTCTGACTTCATGACTCCTTGCTTCCTGACCCTCGGACCCTTGGCTTTCTGACTCCTGGCTCTCTGACCCTTGGACTCTTGGCTTTCCGACTCCTGGCTTCTGGACTCCTGTTCCTGCTCCCACCCCGCCATCTCGCCCCCGGTCCCGACGTTCCCAGCTGGGACTTCGATCGCCCGTGAACCAGACTGTGACATTCATGGTGAGTTACAGCACCTCTTTTTCTTGAAAAATAGCACTGTTTACATCTGAGGCAAAATCCGATCACACTCCTGACATGCTATCAGCTGGACTGCTTATTGGCTATGAGGGAGGCCAATCATTTTGGAATTTTAACAATAAGATAAAACCATAGAGGGTTTTCTACTATAAATTTGTAGAATCCTAGAACAGGGAAAGGAGGAGAAATTTGTAGGTGTCTATATTTCCCCATTAAAGTAATTTTACTTGCTAGGAAAGGCATTAAGCTGATCTTGTGATACCTTGGCTATTTCTATCAAGAATAGAGTGCTCTCAAATCCCACTGGCTATTCTGCAAATGAGAAAGATTCTGAGGCTGGTTGTATTAGATGTGAAGCTCAGGATCTGTTTGAGGAAGTCTGAGGCTAACTATTAGCTGTAAGAAGATTCCACAAGTGTGACTTAACTTTTATAAAGCAGAGCGGGGGAATTTAATACCACCCAAAGCCAGTCAAGTAATAGATTTGGCTTCCCTCTCGCAGGAGTCTTCCTGTCTCCCTCCTTCAGCTGCCACAGCTCATCCCGTTCCCCTTTTGTGAATGATCTTTGTGTCATTGCCATCGCAAAGTGAACTGGGAAAGAATTTCCTCGGCTGCTACTTGATACACTATTATTCGCCTCTTATCATTTTAGCAAGGCAGTTTGCTGCTGTCAGAGGTAATGGAGACTGTACCACTAAGAAAATTGGCTGTAATTTATTTATCAATTGTTTTCTGCATACCACAAAATAGGCCATCTACTTTATGGCTGGGTCTAAGGTATTTGAGAGCCCCCGAAGTTCATGGTTTTCCGGTATTCTAAGTTCTACTTATGGCTTTTCCTGTATATGACACACAACACCACCTCTGTGGTCTTGAAGGCTGTTTTCTTCTTTGCTTTCTTTAGTCACAAATCATTCTGAGGCGTCCCTTAAGTGCATTTGTATTGTTAAGTGCACCGGCCTGATTTGGTGTTAATTCAATTTGAGTGCCCTTAATATCTTGTGGGGGGTGATGCAATGCTTGCTAGCTGTACCTTGTAAAAAAAAAAAAAGAAACAGGTTTCAGGTCTGCCTGAGAGCTGAGCACCTTTCCCACAGCAATTTACCAAAGTTGCTGATAAAATTTTCATAAGGAAACCTTTTTAGTCTGACCCTATTGTGTTATCCCACCATTAAGACCCAGGGAATTGAGACCATCTTCTGGTGACAGTTTATTACGTTCTCCATTATTGCTGCATATACGAAACCTGATGGGTCACCTCTCAAAAAGCCTTCTTCTTTAACCACAGGCACTGCTCTCTAGGCCTGGGCCTGGGTGTGTTATCGTTTGCTACTCTCCCTCTCCCTCTCGCTTTGTCAATATAACGGAGATGCACTCTTTATAAACAGGACACCTCTAACCTTGGCATGACAGGAGATTTGAGGGAAGTTCAGGGCCAGAAGGAAAGTAAAGAAAAAGGAGGCAGAGGGAATACAGCGAGATGCCAGAACTGCACTAGGTAGCTCTGATTGATGGGAGGAAAACTCTTCAATAAAAATCTAATGTGAAAAGAATGATGATCGATGCTATCTCTCTGTTGCTAAAGGAACTGGATTAGGGAAATATTGACTTCACTCCAATAGTGGACCGAGGGCCAAAATGACAATGGGGAAAGCAGTGTAGCAGATGATGGCTCAAACCCACTATGTCTCTTGAAGCTCCGCATTGGGGTGGATTCTTCCCCCACCCCTTGCATTTTGAGGGAGTGGGGGTGAAAGTGTCTGTGAACAAATGCGTAGAGTTAAGGAGGTTGGATAGGTTTAGTTTCCTCCAAATTAGTTCCCTCCAAATTAGTTCCGAATGAAATTAGACAAGCACCTAGCACTTTGATAATTAGGCTGTTACTAAATACATTTTTATTTAGGAAGGCTTCCTTTGAAGTGTAACTCAGCAATTTTATGGAATATTAACTGTACAGTTGTTGCTGAAGTTTTACTGCTTTTAGTTTTCTAAGGCTATATCTTTTGAATTTTGTCTTACTGTACACTGCTTTGGTATCTGTTAGCTGTAAAGAGGCTGATAAAACTCTAAAATAAAATAAAAACCCTCACCATTATGAAGCTGAAAAGCAAACCTAGAGAACTTTCCGCTCAGTCCTGTCTACATTTACGGACTCATTGACCCCCTACTCATTGAATGTTGTTAACTTCAATTGATTGACACATGTAACATATCTGCTTCTGTCCATTTTTTAAACCTCACTTGCAAAACATCCCATCTGCATTGGAAACACAGCACAACACACACACACACGCAACTTCACTGCCCAATTCCTGCACCCAATGGAAGGGACTCTTGTTTACAAAAGCTACAATAAATGTGTTAATATGCCACAGGGCTCTTGGCTGTGTTTTGTGGCAATAGACTAACATTCCTACCCTTTTGACCTCTGTTTAATGGATGTGGGAACAGACCTCGGACGTAAGTGAACAATGTCTGGTGTACAGAAACAATGTCGGTAGGTGCCCAGTGTGTGTTTTTCTGTGCGCATGGCTGGGCTTTATGCAACTTTAGTTATGTGTCACGGAAATGATCTGATGAATTATTAGATAAAGCTTGAGGCAAAGAAAGAGCAGAGACACCTGTCAAAGGACTGTGCTGAGCTAGAATTTATAATACATTAGCTTATCACCTCTTGATCTCAGAGAGAAATTGAGGAAGATGAAAAGGATACACTTCTTCCCATATAACAGGGATGTGGCCCTTCACATGTTGCTGAATACCAACTTCCATTGGCGAAGGATGATAGGGTTTGTGGAAAAATAACTTCTCGAGCGTCACAAGTTTCCCACCCCTGCTGTACAAATATTTGGGGAAAGTGTTATACTTTTGTGTCTGTGTATTTGAACAACTTGTGTTTACAGCCTTTAGTTTGGTGCTTGTGGTGATAACACCACTGGAAGCAGACTACAGTTTTACTCCTTTACAAAGAACCCAGGAACCTTGCTCCAAAAATTGGAGGGGAAGGCAGAGATTTCATTCTTCCAAAGGCTATCCCAATGTATTCTGGGGCATTAAAAGGATAAAAAAGAATGCTTTCATGTAGGCTGCCCTCAGCTTCTCCAGAGGTGGTTTTAGGGTAGCACGACTGGTTCAGCCACACTGGGTGTTGTGCTGCAGGGGGTGCCACAAGAATGCTGTAAAACAGAGCAAGAATTGGGTTGTGTTTCCCCCCCAAAATTTTAATGTCACACAGGGTGCCACTAAAATTTGAAAGCCCAAAATCCACCAGTGGCTTGTCATCAACTTATTCTAGGAGATAGAATTCAAATAAAATGGCATTATAGAGGTTCTGGACTGGTCCACACCGTAGAAAGGCCTCTGAATGACCCTTAAGAAACTGTTAGCAATAAATGTAGGTGGTATGATAATTTCAGATGAATGGGATCTGCCCTTTCTTGTTTATACTCCAATACTTTCCAGCTGTATTTTCCAACTTGAGAGGTAAGCAACATATTGGGAGGGGTTTCTGTTGAGAAGCCAGCATGGAGTTGAGGATTAAAGCAACTCTCCCCTTTTATTTTGTTATAAAGAAAAGCCAAATCAGTTATGGATCTGCTACATAACCTGTAGTTTGGTCCTATGTGAGAGAGATAACGTTTTCTAAGGAACAGATGAAGATTATTGGTTTGGAACTCTTAAATGCTAATATTGTATTCAATAATCAAACAAGGCAAAAACCCTGTCGAGTTAAGATCACAGCTGAGTCAAGCTCCACAAAGCCAGGAAATTGGAAGTAACCTTCCATACACAGGTGTGCCCCATGACCAGTGAAGATGCTGTACAATGTCAGAAATTGTGCTTGTTTGCAGACTCCCTTCTATGGTACCCCACCAGCAAATATCTCCCATGTTGTTCTGGTCCTGGGTTGCCTTATAAACTTGGAGAAGTCCCATAGCTCAGTGGCAGACCACTGGTTTTGCATGTAAAAGGTCTTGGGTTCAACCCCCAGCCTTTGTAGGTAGGGCTAGAAATATCTCCTGAGCAAAACTCGGAATGCTGTACTCTGCCAATAGTAGGACTCCTCCTCATCTTTTTACATACTGCCATATCTTTCTGCTTGTGGAAATAACTGGGAAATGTCCTTGTTTTGGCATTAAGTACAAGTTTCAACCAAAAGAGTAGTTTTGGAAGCACCATCAGTATTTGATAGGCTATTTCTCGATGTACTTACGCAAAGAGTCTCCTCTGCATTCTCTTAGGGCATTGTTTGCTTGCTGCCTTATTTGTGCAATGCTCCCCCCAGCACAAGAAACCTTTAAAGAGTGTAGATGATTATCGAGAAACCCAGTCCATTTTTTCAAAGTGAAAATTCCATGCGGAGACAGCATGAACATTGCCTGATGTCTGGAAGAGAAGGGAAAAACGGACAAAAAATGTCAGCCAAAGTTAACCTATCTTACAGTAAAGCCCTCACAAGGCAACATTATGTTGGATACTGGATTTATTTGTTCACTCTCAACCCTCATTATCATAGTCGCAAAATGAGATGGTAGGATCAGGATTCCAGCAATCTTGTTCTCTGAGGGGTCTGCGTGTTTCTCACAGAAACTTCCAGGACTTAGTAATAATTGAGCATACAGCACCAACCCTGGCACAATTGTATTGGTTGCCGATTAGTTTCTGGGCTCAATTCAAAGTGCTGGTGTTGACCTATAAAGCCTTACATGGCTCAGGACATCAATACCTTCAGGACACCCTCTCCCCATGCAAACATACTTGGACCCTGAGCTTGTCACCCGAGGCCCTTCTCTGTGTCCCCATCCCAGAGAGTTTTGGAGGGTGGCCACAAGATTGTGGTGGTTCCCCGATTGTGAAATGCTCTCCCCAGAGAGGGTCGCCTGATTCCATCATTACAAATCTTTAAGCACCAGGGGAAAACATTCCTCTTTACTTGATAGCCTATGGCTATTAAATAATCTTTGTCCATGGAGTTTTTTTGGCAGGGATACTGGAGTGGCTTGCCGGTTCCTGCTCCAGGTGGATCACGTTTGGTCAAAACTCTCCACTATGACCTGTCCATCTTGGGTGGCCCTACATGGCATAGCGCATAGCTTCTCTGAGTTATTCAAGCCCCTTCACCACAACAAGGCAGTGATTATGGTGCTGGAGGAGACTCTTGAGAGTCCCATGGAGAGTCCATTCTGAAGGAAATCAGCCCTGAGTGCTCACTGGAAGGACAGATCGTGAAGTTGAGACTCCAATACTTTGGCCACCTCATGAGAAGAGAAGACTCCCTGGAAAAGATGCTAATGTTGGGAAAGATGGAGGGCACAAGGAGAAGGGGATGACAGAGATGGTTGGACAGTGTCCTCAAAGCTACCAGCATGAGTTTGACCAAACTGTGGGAGGCACTGGAAGACAGGAGTGCCTGGCGTGTTCTGGTCCATGGGGTCACGAAGAGTCGGACACAACTAAATGACTAAACAACAACAACAACATTAAATAATCTATGGTCTGTGAAAGTGTGTGGGAGAGGTGATAATTTTATTATTAGGCTCTGTCAATATACTTTTTACTAGGTTTTACTAGTTTGCTTGAATAACTCTGTAACTATGACCTAGTGCCCAGGTTTCCCTTTCTCTTCCTTTCCAGTCCCTTTTCCTTTTGTGCCATGACATTTTAGTGTGAGGACAGTGGCCGTCTTACTGTTGATTTTTGTTAAGTTGCTCTGGCAGCCTTTGGTTAAAGGGGGGGGGGGTCAACAGCCTTCAAATAACTAATAAATAAATTATTCTGGAGCTCACAGGGTTGTATCTATACCTAAACTATGTGCACACTGAACATGTGAGGTGGGATTTGGACCCCCCCCCATACTAGCATGTCCCCTCTATATGGCTAATAAGACATTAGGTTGAAGGCCAGGTAATAAATTGTAATAAGTAGAGGCATACCTACGCTCCCTTACACCCTTGTCACAGAGTTGTACAGTGGTACCTGGGTTCTCAAACTTAATCCGTTCCAGAAGTCCATTCCAAAACCAAAGCGTTCCAAAACCAAGGTGCGCTTTCCCATACAAAGTAATGCAAATGAATTAATCCATTCCAGACTTTTAAAAACAACCCCTAAAACAGCAATTTAACAAGAATTTTACTATCTAACGAGACCATTGATCCATAAATTGAAAGCAATAAACAATGTACTGCAGTCACACAATCATCAGTAGCTGAACTGGGTTCCACACAGTCACAGAAACAAAACAAAAAATAGCTGCAAAAACAAAATTGCAAAATAAATGGCAAAAACAGATAGACCTCAGCATAACACTCAAATTGGAAGCAGGCACTCAAAACGGAGCACGTTCAGCTTCTTAAAAAAGTTCGCAAACTGGAACACACACTTCTGGGTTTGCAGTGTTTGGGTTCCAAGTTGTTTGAGTACCAAGGCATTTGAGAACCAAGGTACCACTGTATTGGTAACCCTCCTCTTGTGTCGTGGCCAGAGGGGCTGGGCTGGGCTGGAGGGGAACAGTCCGGTTTTTGCATCTTGCTTGCCCTGTGTTCCTGGCAGGAGCCAACCTCACCAACCCCTAGGTATGTTCCTGATGACAATGTAGTAATAATAATAGTAATTTATGATGGAATATGTTGTTGCTAAGCCTTCAGCTACTGATAATACACTGCACTAGGCAGACTGTACCATCCAACATCATCTAAAGTGGAATCTAAGTTGGACTTTTCGCATATTTAAATTTCCTGTTTGGAGCTCATTAATTTCTCCCCCACCCGCAGCACTGTTGAATGGCAGGTGCTCTTCGGTGGATGCTGATTGGCTGCTCCACAGCTCAACCCATTGCAATCACCATTATATGTTTGAGTGGCTTCTCAACACCCCTATTATCAGCCGTGTCTCTGGCTCTACCTTTGCTACACAGTCAAAGAGACTTGCAGGGCAGCTCCTGCGTTTTGCACATGATTGTTTTCCTGTCAGTAAACTCGGAACGAATGCAATCACCAGGCGGCGAGTTTTTGCATTTGTCACTGAGAACCACTTGGCGTCCTGTAAGATGATGAACATTGCTGAGGAAAATCACGGCGCTCTGAGCGTTAGCTCAATCACAGCCACCGAGCTTGAGAGTCGGGTATCATTTGAAAAGTGTCATTTGTTAGGGAGCAGCGCCTGTGTTTTTAAAAAGTGCTGAATCCCAAGTTGCAGGGAGTTTCTTAAATCAAGGTCCTTGGTTTAATAGCACATGGGGTTTTTCCTAAAAAATAAATAAATAATTCAGCTGTATTGATTATGCTTCATGAACATTCACCTAACACTAAAGTTATATTTGCACCTCCTGCTGCTGCTGTTCAAACCCAGCAGGAATGAAGAGGCAAGGTTTCAACAAGTACCACTCCTCTAAAATGCAGGGGTAGATAGCATCTTGATGAAAGAGCCAGCAACAACTGCATCAATCTGCTTTCTGCCCCATTCTACAAGAATTTACACTGATCTACCAGCAGTTCTTCTGGGACGCAGGTGGTGCTGTGGGTTAAACCACAGTCTAGGACTTGCCGATCAGAAGGTTGGCGGTTCGAATCCCTGTGACGGGGTGAGCTCCCGTTGCTCGGTCCCTGCTCCTGCCAACCTAGCAGTTCGAAAGCACGTCAAAGTGGAAGTAGATAAATAGGAACCGCTCCGGCGGGAAGGTAAATGGCGTTTCCGTGCGCTGTTCTGGTTCGTCAGAAGCGGCTTAGTCATGCTGGCCACATGTACGCGGGCTCCCTCGGCCAATAAAGCGAGATGAGCGCTGCAACCCCAGAGTCGGTCATGACTGGACCTAATGGTCAGGGGTCCCTTTACCTTTACCTTTTACCAGCAGTTCTATATTCTGGAAACAAACAAAATTAAATTGTTTTTTAAAAAGCAACTCCCATGCCCCCAGTGTCATAGGTAAAGGCAGAATTGTTCTTTATGCAACAACTGGAGGGCTAAAGTTCCCCATCGCTGCCCTACAGAACACAGAGTTTCTACAGGAAGAACATTTTTTGTTATAATACTTCCTCAGTGGGAGAAGCAGTCCCCAAGGGAATTTTTCTCCTTGCACAGCCGAGGTGTAAGCATGCTGCCCTACGATGAATCCAGTGGCTGTAACAGGATTGAATTTACATTTAGTGGAATTAATGTCAATAAGTTCCAAACATGCTGTTCTTTCCCATTTAAAAAATAACAGCAGAAGGAAGGATTATATGGAAATATGAATGGATGGCAATGTGGGTAACAGGGAGAGGGGGGAGGGAGGAGGAGGAGGAGGAAGAAGAAAGAGTTATTGATGAAATAATAGCAAAATATGTAAAGATAAATATAGCAAAAAACATCAACAAAGTCTAGATCTGGAGACAGTAACTTTACCTTAAGAGGTCAGAACAAAAATCAAGCAGGTAAAATATTTTTCTAATTGCTTAGTTTCCAGGACAAAAAAGCACCATTTGCTTAGTTTCAGTGTATCAGAATTCTGCTGAAAGTATAGGACTTAGCAGCACCCCATAACACACGACCACATACTAAAAAGGGACTGGCCTATCCTCCCCGCCTCCCCGCCTGTGGTTTTAAGGGCTCCATAATACCTGGAAATTCAATGGATATGCCTTTTATTGATATACAGAAGAAGTAAGGTGATTGAGTTTCACTGGTTGAGTTTCTACCAGCAGTGACCCACAATCAGGGAAAAGTGGTGCTAAAACTAATACAGTCTGCCCACCTTCCAAGTGCTGTTTTCTAAATGGCCACCGAAAGCTGCCTTGGCGATCAACCCGCTATTTTCGAATTTGCATTGGCGCAAGAAGTCGCATTTCCACCTGTTCCGAAGTTTCTCTTTTCTTGCAGAGGATGGATTGTTTGTTTGCGGGCTTGTTTTTGCTTTAAAACTAAGAGCACTGGCCACCGCAGGGAAAAATCACATCTATCTCTCTCATGAGTGAGAGATAATAAATCACTCTTCACAGGTGAAATCTTTTATTTATGCTTTGGGATTCCCTTTTATTGAAGAAACGGAGCTTCTCTTGGCTTTGGCGAGGTTGCACTTTAGCAAGTGATTCAAATCAAGCTGACATCTCTTAGTGAACATTCTCAAGGCAGCGCATTTATGGCTGCGGTTCACCTGCTACTCATTCCGTCGCCTCACGGTAGGTCCTTAGTCGGCCTCTGCTGGGTTTGCTTGTGTGTTGTTGCAAAAATGTCTTCCTGCTCTCCCAAGAAGCTCATAAGGCTGGGGACGGGAAATGTTTTGTTTTGTTTCGTTTTAAAGAAAGTTAGTAGGCCATTCTGTGTCCATTGCTTATAGGGGGGGATCTAATACGGATGAACTTGTCTGAGCTATACATAAGCCTGACAGGCCCAGGATTTAAGGCGTGATCTATACAAGCTGCAGGATTGAGGTGGTAGAATGGATTGCATCACTTCAGAATGCTTTTTAAAAAATCAAATAAAATATTTTTATTTCAACATGACATTTTATCAACAAACATATCATCCTTAATTCCCCCCCCCTAATTCTTCCCTCCCTCCTTCCCAAAATATAGCCCCCCCTCCCTCCCCCCCTCAGCTCCTCTCTCTGGTTTATCAACATATGTTATTTTCTGCATGTTACAAAACTGTACAGATCCTTAATTTATCTATCTAGATGTTATCAATAAGAAGTTTGTGAATGTTTATTCAAAACCTGCCAAGGAGTCCAGTTCATTTTGTTGTTTCTTTAAATACTTTGTAAAGGGTTCCCATTCATCTTTAAAATCAGTTATCCTTGTCATGTAGTTCGTGTGTCAGTTTTGCCAATTCTGCGTAGTCCATCAATTTCTCTTGCCACAGTTCTTTGTCGGGATTTCCTCGATCTTCCATCCTTGTGCTATTAAGACTCTTGCCGCCGTTGTCGCATACATAAAGATATTTTTCAGTTTCCTTGGCAGGTCTTTTCCTACAATCACACCACTTCAGAATGCTTAACCCTCAACTCCTCCGATTAAATCAGGACATCCAGTTGTTGTTGTTTTTATTGTTAGTTTCCACATTTTTATACATATCATCTCTCACACATATATCCAATTACAGTGGTACCTCGGGTTACAAATGCTTCGGGTTACAAACTCCACTAACCCTGAAGCAGTACCTTGGGTTGAGAACTTTGCCCCAGGATGAGAATGGAAATCACGTGCCGGTGGCGTGGTGGCAGCGGGAGGCCCCATTAGAGAAAGCACGCCTCAGGTTAAGAACAGTTTCAAGTTAAGAACGGACCTCCGGAACAAATTAAATTCGTAACCCGAGGTACCACTGTACAAGGTTCTCTGAACCTTTTGACTTCCTTCCCTCCCATCCCATGGGTTCTTAAATTAATAATATTTTTTGCATCTTTTCCTAACTATTATGCATTTATCACAATCAATTTCACATGACAAATATCATTACAACACCACCAATAATTTTAACTGTTTACAGTGGTTTTTTAAAATAAAGTACAAATTTACTCCTCTCTCTAGCAAATACTTAGTCTTCTTGGTTTCTGATCTTCCCTGTCAGTTTTGCCATTTCTGCATAGTCCATCAATTTCGTCTGCCATTCTTCCTTCGTTGGTAATGCTTCTTATTTCCATTTTTGGGCTAGTAACATTCTCACCATCCTTGTTGCGTACATAAAAAGTCTTTTATCTTCTCTTGGCACTTCTTCCCCTATTAAACCTAAAATAAAGGCTTCTGGGGTTTTTTAACAAATGTGCTTTTAAACGTTTTCTTTAATTCATTATAAATCATTTTCCAGAAGTCTTTTACCTGACAACATGACCACCACATATAGAAAAAAGCACCTTCTTTCTCTTTACTTTTCCAACACATATTTGATTTAGTTTTATACATTTTTGCAATCTTACTTGGTGTTAGGTACCAATGTTACATCATTTTCATATAATTTTCTTTCAACATGCTGTAAATTTTATTCCTTCTTTCCATAACTTTTCCCATGATGAAAGTTGGATATTGTACCCAAAATCTCTATCCCAGTGTATCATCACTGCCTTAACGTCTTCATTCTTTCTTTGTATACCACTCCAACAGTAATCTATACATTTTTGACAATATTTTCACCTTATTTTCCAACAGATCCATTTCAAATCTCGATCTTTCCGTTTCAAACCCTCTTTTTTATCTACCTTCAATACACCATTTAATTGGTGATACGGCAACCAATCTGTTAACATTTCTCTTATTTTCTCAATTTTAGTTGGCCATCTGCATCAATTAACAATTTTGGGCAGCATGGCCCCAAAAGATATTTGGGACCAAAGATAATGATAAAATTGTTTATGTATGCAACAACTGTAGCAAGGATTTGATATGCACAGAATTGGGAGGAAATAGCAATACCCACGAAAGAAGAATGGATCAACAAAATAAAGGACTATGCCGAAATGGCAAAATTAACTCCTAGACTAAGAGACTCTAACTATGATGTGTTTGTAGAATAATAATAATAATTAATATTTATACCCTGCCCATGTATCTGGGTTCCCCCAGCCACTCTGGGCAGCTTACAGCATATACAAAAGCATAATAAGACATCAAGCATTAAAAACTTCCTGATACAGAATGGAAACCCTTTTTGGATCACTTAAGTAAATACTTTCATTCTTGTCCAATGCAGGTTGGGTTTATATCTTGAGCAACAGAAGAACCAGAATATGTTATTTTCAGGTTTCTATTTTATACTTTGGGCAATGTTAGAAACCAACAGACAGTTCAGAGAGTGGAGAGAGAACATCTTATCGAGTGATAATGGGAAGTCACAGAAAAATAGGAATGGTGATATTTGATGTTCTTAAGATGTATTGTGTGAAAACCCAATAAAAATATTTGTATAAAATAAATGTTTGGGACATGATCTTGCACGTAACTTGTGCAGGAGGGCATCCCCAGAAAGTGACATGTTGGAGGGCATAAGTTTGCATATGGGGATCGCATTGCTGAATGTTCCCTGTCTCCAATGAGTTCAGAGGAGTGTATATTCTACCTCCACTCAGCCACATTTTATCCTCAAAAGAACCCTTTGAGGTAGGATAATCTAAGACTTGTGCAAGGGCACCATGGATTTTGTGGCTTAGGAGGGATTTTGAACCTAAGCCTCATCAGTCTAGTCCCCTGCTCCAAACCACCTCACACCAGCATCCAGGCAGAATCTGGCAATGGAGTCTAGTGGTTTTAGGCACAGACAGAAGTGCAGCCCTGCACAAAAGTGACCCCCCCCCCAGCTAAGCTGTACAGGTAAAAAGCCAACACATCAGAGAATGGAGGATGGGGTGGGGCACATGAAATGGTCTTCTGCCTCGCTGTTCCAGTGGCCAACCTGAAAATATAAAAGTACAGAAGGCTATTTGGTAACTCCAAGAGACAGGCAGTTTGCAAACTGTTGCGCATGTATACTTAGTCAATAACGATTCCCCTCTGAGACTTGTAGTCACATGCAAATGAAGGGTGGTATAATAATAATAATAATAATAATAATAATAATAATAATAATAATAATAATAATAATAATAAATGTAAACTATATAGGCATATTCAGAGTTGCCTCAACCATAGAGCATACAGAAGCGGCCCTTTAGATCTAACTGTATGTTGTGAAATTGCAGCCCAATGTGTCCACATTTTTCTCAAGATGGCAGGCTATGCTCTGAATTTCTCGACGAGATTTCAGCAAATCCATTAATCTTGCCAGATAGTTGTGGAGTCACTTACTGCGCCTCCAACGTTCAGAACTTTTTGTTATGTCACTCCAGGTTTCAAACTAGTTTTTTCTTTCCCAGTCCAGCAGAATAACGGGGAGGAGAGAGCTTTGAGTTCCACTGATTTATTTATTTTTTTAAAGATAATTTATTTGTGTTTGTCTAAGAGAGGGGGAAAAAGTTCGCCCTGCCATATTTTCACAAGCAGGACCCTAGGATCTTGTAACACCACATATATTTCGACTGTTTATGTTCTCTATGAGCTGAGAACAGATTCCAGCTCTCTAGGGGATTTTACAGCTTGATGACATCTTCATTGTTATTATTACTCATTACAAACAGATTTCTGAGAGTGAAGTCATTCAGTGACGAACCCATCAACCACAGTTAATGGCAAGTGTTGCTGGAGTCAAACTAGAGACATTGTACAGGCACCAGGCACGGTCCAACATAATCTATGTCAGAATTAAAGCCTACTGAAATCAGTGGTTGGCCATGGCAAACGGCTCATTCCACTTTTTTTTCCAATGGGACTTAGTCATCGCAAGGGACTTTTACTGGACTGTGCCCAACACATGCAGAAGAACAGGATTGGAAGGAATCAGTGTGCTATCCAAACCACAGTTTTGGCAAAAACATCCAGACTTTAATTAAAAATAAACACATGTTTATTTCTACCGAAAGATGAAATTCATGCTAGACAAGAAGCCTTTTAGTCACTGGCCTAGAAACAGATACTACTTTATGTAGCGCCAGTGTGGTGTAGTGGTTAGGAGCGGTGGACTCATAATCTGGTGAACTGGGTTCGCGTCTCCATTCCTCCACATGCAGCTGCTGGGTGACCTTGGGCTAGTCACACTTCTTTGAAGTCCCTCAGCCCCACTCACCTCAGGGTGTTTTTTGTGGGGGAGGAAGGGAAAGGAGAATGTTAGTTACTTTGAGACTCCGTTGGGTAGTGATAAAGCGGGATATCAAATCCAAACTCTTCTTCTTCTACTGTCTTCTGCTGATCTATGGCAATGAAACTAGTTCAGTGGTACGTCGGGTTACAGACGCTTCAGGTTACAGACTCTGCTAACCCAGAAATAGTACCTCAGGTTAAGAACTTTGCTTCAGGATGAGAACAGAAATCGCATGGTGGTGGCATGGTGGGTGCGGGAGGCCCCATTAGCTAAAGTGGTGTCTCAGGTTAAGAGCAGTTTCAGGTTAAGAACAGACCTCTGGAATGAATTAAGTTCTTAACCCGAGGTACCACTGTATGTAACAGAGAAAGAGGAATCTGCCTCTTGCTTCTGTGAAGCAGAGTGTCTGTCATTATTAGAATCATAGAATACAGTTGGAAGGAAACCTAAGAGTCATCTAGGCCAATGCCCCTGCAATGCGGGAATCTCAACTAAAGCATCCATTGCAGATGACCATTCGACCTCTGCTTAAAAACTTCCAGTGAAGAAGAATCCACTGCCTTCTGAGTGAGTCTGTTTCACTGTTGAACTGCTCAGAAAGTTTATCCTACTATTAAATTATTATTGGTACAGAAGGGAATCAGTGGCACTATGTCAAGGGCATATTTGTCTGAATGGAACTTCTTCTTCTTCTTTGACAATCCCTTGTAGCCGAGTAAGATTGTCTTCCATAAACACCGTTTTAACAATGAGTCTGTAAGTGACTGTGGAGACCAATTCTGGATTCACACGTCCTTCCATAGTGGGGACATAGATTTCCAGGTGAGAGTGGATCACGGTGAGGGTTTGCCAAACGTGCCTTCCTCTTAGCATGTTTCTCCCTTGCATCCTGATTTCGGATGTTACCATAACTCCTTTGGTAAAGACTGTTCTCCCATTGAAGCACTCGCAGGCCAGTGTTTCCCAATTGTTGGTGTTTATACTACATTTTTTTAGATTTGCCTTGAGAGTCTTTAAACTTCTTTTGTTGACCGCCGGCATCACGCTTTCCATTTTTAAGTTTGGAATAGAGTAGTTGCTTTGGAAGACGATCATCAGGCATCTGCACAACATGACCAGTCCAACGAAGTCTGAGTCCTGCAAACCCTGTATCTGTTTTTCAGTTTGGGTTCCAGATTTGTGGTTGCTGTATCAAGTGAGGAAGAGAAACTGCAGAAGAGGAGAAGAGGGTGGAAATCCAGAGAAGAACTTTCATGATGAGTGAAGCAATGGTTAACTGCCTGCACTCTGCCCACTGTTTCTGCCGTGCAAATCCCATTCCTTCCTTGCCCTGCTTTGCAGCAGGCATGGGTCTCTAGCCGCTGTGTGCTGCAAAAAGTGCAAATTGGCCCTAAGGGAGCTTTCTGTTTGCTTTCTCTTAATGTAATTGAATTTGGAAAGCAGGAGCTTTGCATGGGCGAATCCAAGCTAGAATGTGGAAGGTTTTGTGTTCTGAGCAGAGAGGAATATACTACCACACAACATCATGGTTTATTGCTTGAGTATTATACTTCATATAAGACGCCTGCTTCTTGGGAGAAAAGCAATGACAAACCTAGACAGCATCTTAAAAAGCAGAGACATCACCTTGCCAACAAAGGTCCGTATAGTTAAAGCCATGGTTTTCCCAGTAGCGATGTATGGAAGTGAGAGCTGGACCATAAAGAAGGCTGATCGCCGAAGAATTGATGCTTTTGAATTATGGTGCTGGAGGAGACTCTTGAGAGTCCCATGGACTGCAAGAAGATCAAACCTATCCATTCTGAAGGAAATCAGCCCTGAGTGCTCACTGGAAGGACAGATCCTGAAGCTGAGGCTCCAAGACTTTGGCCACCTCATGAGAAGAGAAGACTCCCTGGAAAAGACCCTGATGCTGGGGAAAATGGAGGGCACAAGGAGACGGGGACACCAGAGGACGAGATGGTTGGACAGTGTTCTCGAAGCTACCAACATGAGTTTGACCAAACTGTGGGAGGCAGTGGAAGACAGGAGTGCCTGACGTGCTCTGGTTCATGGGGTCACGAAGAGTCGGACACAACTAAATGACTAAACACCAACATTATACTTCATCTGTTTCAATAGGATTCCACAAGACCCCATCAAGTGAAGGCAGCAATGAGAGGAGAGAATACAGAAAAAAGAATTAACAAATATCTGTTGGAATTCTGCAAAGCTGGCCTCTTGCTAGACAACTCAGTTCTCATCCAGAACCATGTTGATGTTGGCATTGCATATATTGCAAGCCCCCAATCTATGTAAGCTGCAAAGTTCCAAAACATTTGGTCCTTGTGACATGATGCTCATTACAATCTAGCCTCATTCAGAGTCCCTCTTCCCCAATATTAATTAAACCAGCAAGTTTAGAGATGTCACACCCTATGGTGTTAACTTACCTAGGCTACTTGCTAATAATAATAGTAATAATTAATAATAATTTATTTCTATCCCGCCAATCTGGCTGGGCCTTCCCAGCCACTCTGGGAGGCTTTCAACCGAACATTAAAAACAGAATAAAACTTCAAACATTAAAAAAACTTCCCTAAACAAGGCTGCCTTCAGATGTCTTCTAAAAGTCAGATAGTTGTTTATTTCCTTGACATCTGAAGGGAGGGCATTCCACAGGACAGGCGCCACTACCAAGAAGGCCCTCTGCCTGGTTCCCTGTAACTTTGCTTCTTGTGGTGAGGGAACCGCCATAAGGCCCTCGGAGCTGGACCTCAGTGTCCGGGTTGAATGATGGGGGTGGAGACGCTGCTTCAGGTATACTGTGCCAAGACTGTTTAGGGCAGGCACCCCCAAACTCGGCTCTCCAGATGTTTTGAGACTACAACTCCCATCATCCCTAGCTAACAGGACCAGTGGCCAGGGATGATGGGAATTGAAGTCCCAAAACTGGAGGGCCGAGTTTGGTGGTGCCTGGTTTAGGGCTTTTAAAGGTCAGCACCAACACTTTGAATTGTGCTTGGAAACATACTGGGAGCCAATGTAGGTCTTGCCACAAGTCAGCCCCACCCTGCATGACCAGTGGTCAGGGATGATGGGAGCTGTAGTCCACCAGCACCTGAAGGATCAAAGGCTCCCCACCCCTGAGCTAGCTGGACACATTGCCAGCTGTGTATAGGTGAGGTTCTCCATTCTTGCTTCCTTCTGTCCCCTGAAACACAACAGCACAAAGTGAGTGAGTGAGGCCCCAGGGCTTCGCCCAAAGAACGCAGGAATTAGACTGGTGTAGCTGTGATGAGGCAGTGTGGAATTATTGGTGCTAAGTGTTGAGAGTTGCATATCTCATCTTTGATCTTTGCATAGTTATCTAAGGTGCTTGACCCGGCAATGAACAGCAGCAAACTAAAATGGGAGATCAGAACGTGGTAAACTGGAAGTCTGTTTTGGAACCTAGATCGTTCCCCACCCCCTCTCTTTTGAAGAATAGCAGAATTAACAGCTCATTGTACCCCTTTCTCTACTATAATTTCTATTTTTAAAAACCAACTATCCCAGAATTGTGTTTGTAAAAAAAGATACATTTGTCAAGAGAATCTCTTTTGTTCAATTATTCTAACTGCTATTGATTGCCATCTTCTCGGGGTATTGGAGATTGAGAAAAGTGTGGGTAATTGATTACATAAGATACCCATAAGTGTTAGCAAGAGCCATCAGTTTAACGGAGGCATGTAAAACTGTATTGTTCATTAATATAAAAAGCCACAAATAAAATCTTAAACAACAAGGATAAAAGGAACGGACAGTCAGTACTGGGCTGCAGAGGCAATTAGCTTGACTTTTAGGGTAAGACAAAGCATGTTCTCCTTCACGGAGAGCACGTGTTGCGGTGGGGGTCGCCAGGACAGTCCAAACTTGTGGGGATGGCTAATTGACCGTTGGCCACTGATGCGATTGGGCTTCCCTTGTTGTTGGGAAGAAGTTAATGTTGCCATTTGGTGATTGACAGCCAGAAATGCTAAAACTCTTTTCGCCCATGCATCGGATTGCCCGTCCCCCCCCCTCTAGAATTAGGGTTGTTTGCTTTGACCTTGCTATACCTGTCATGGGGTCGTATGCTCTTGGGGCAGGGGCCCGGTAGGAATTTTGTCCATCTGGCTGATTGGTTGGGGCCATTTGGTTTTTGCGTACTGTGTAGCAAATCGTCACAACTTATAAGGTTGCGATCAGGCATTGGTTTATGGTTTGGTTGGTTGAGGGGCATGGATTGGCTGTGCCTGCCCCTCTAATGCTGCTGCTGCAAGGGATTCCATTAAAGGAATCAGGGGCTAACTATTGCTTGTCCACCCTGTCAAGGGGGCTTGGGCCACTGCAAGAGCCCCTGGAGCATTTGGGGTGGGCTGAGGGCAGGTTCCCTGCTCCGTCACTACCCCCAAGTGTATTCCCCTATTCTGACTTTCACAGGCGTGCAGAATGTCAGTCTGTCCCCCACGGTGGGGGCAGATAGTCGCAACCAATGCCTAAGCAACCACTCACATGTTTGTATTTTATTAAAGTTGTGGCCAAAATTATGCCAAAAACCTTAAACAAAAATTTTGGTGTGATGTGTGAGTTATTGGGGTGGCCCTGGGGACCTCAACATGCAACTCCTCTTATGTTAAAGGCTGAACTAGATTACCCCGGGTTCTTTAGGGTTGATACAAGATAGCTGGTTCATTACAGAATGCCTACATGATTTTAGTATATCAACCCAGAGAAGAGCAACCCCACAATAACAGAACTAGTTAGAAATCTATTAAAAAACTCAGATGAAAATATATTTTAATAGTCAATATCCAGTGGCATGTCTAACACAGAGAATATTGTTATGTAAAAGCCCTACCTCAAGCAGAGGTCCCTTTAAAAAATACCTATAACATACAGTACTTGCAAGAGTCACGTTCTACTTTCTCGGTGGCTTCCAATGACTGCAAATTCTCTAGGCAGATACTGGCGGTACAGTTTTTACTCAGGGGGACCATACGCTGAGAATAAGGAAAGACAGTCATTGTGAATGACAACCCACATTCTGGTCATGTATCTCATTTCAAGTTCCTTTTCAAGATATGAAAAAAATATAGTTTGCGTTGCTCCATTCATTTCATTCCTGAGTTCAGCCTCAATTCTGATTGTCATCAAAAGAGCCTGGAAAAACAGCTTTAGTCACTGAATACAACAATCAATAGAGCAGGGAGATTTGCATAAAGGAGGGTGTATAAATCTTGTGAGTGGCATTTCCTCCCCACTATCATGTCTTGTGGGTTTTAAAAAAACAGTTTTGTCTTTGCGGACAGGAAGTCCCCTGTTCTGAAAGGCCGATCGGGCTTTCTGATGCAGCCTTCTGCCATCTGCAGGTGGTATCTTCTGGGGTGTGTGGAATGAATGGTTCCGTTTTCATATGTACATGCAATTCAGAGTTTGGTAGCAGCTGCAAAAGAACCATTCCCAGTGCATCTGGATCGAGACTGCAAATGTTCATGTCATAAAGGTAAAGGGACTCCTGACCATTAGGTCCAGTCGTGGCCGACTCTGGGGTTGCGGCGCTCATCTCGCTTTCTTGGCCAAGGGAGCCAGCGTTACAGCTTCCGGGTCATGTGGCCAGCATGACTAAGCCGCTTCTGGCGAACCAGAGCAGCACACGAAAATGCTGTTTACCTTCCCGCTGGAGTGGTACCTATTTATCTACTCGTGCTGGCGTGCTTTCGAACTTCTAGGTTGGCAGGAGCAGGGACCGAGCAACAGGAGCTCACCCCATCGTGGGGATTCAAATTACCGACCTTCTGATCGGCAAGTCCTAGGCTCTGTAGTTTAACCACATCCCTCATGTCATAAAAGAGATCAACAAAATGACTACTAGGTCTACAGTCCTGTGCACGCTTACTTGGGAGTAAGTCCCACTGAATTAAGAGACTTTGGCTCTATGCTACCTTAGGCTACTGCCTCTCAGACTACATAATTCTAAAGCTATCACCACTATGAAGTGCTTCAGGAAACCTCCATTTTCTATCTCTCTCTTAATCTTGTTTTCTCTTGCTACTCACAGACCCATCACTCTCTCGCTTCCTGAAAACTCGTAGAGCCTGTTGTCACAGACAAGAATATATGCAGTTGCTCTCCTGATCTGGCCTGTTCTGAAAAAGGAGCCTGGTTAATTAACATTGATTACAATCCACCAGCTGCAAGTAAAAATTGATTGCAAGGGGTCCCTAATTTACATGCTTCTCTTTCCTGGCTCCTCTTCACCCCCCCTTCCTGCGTTTTGCTACCCATTGACAGAAAGACACAGAAACTGAACCCAATTTTTAGATGTGACAAGAGGTACCCGGGTACCTCGGATACGACGACTGTGATCCTCATTGTCCTGCCTTACCCCCCACCCCTCAGGAGAGTCGTTTGTCAGCCCTGCAAATTGCCTGCATGCATATTGCGGCCCCGTTCATTGCTCTTATGCCTGTGCACGTGTGTGTATCAAGAGAGAGGAGCAACGGTATTGATTTCGGATAGCCAGGGAGAGCGGCTGGGATATTAGTAAGGAGCCGAGAGAACACAGCACATAAACTTTTATGACACAATGTCAAAAGCGGATTGCGCCAACATAAATGAAAAGGACAACATGTTACTGTAATTAAGGCAAACACACACCATTTATCTATTGGTATAAAGGGGGCTTCTCGGAAGAATACTCAGAAACAGGCACCTGGCTGGGTGGGAAGTCTAGAGGTAGGAAGAGTTGCTCAAGGGTTAGTGCGGAGGAAGAATGTCCAGAAGAGACGTGACTAATTTGATTCAACAGCATACAATGACAGCTACTTTGGAAGAAGGCATGTGCCTTACGGGGCTTTAGGGAAATTGCATGATTTTCCTTGATTGTCCAGCGCCGAGGGCCTTCTGGCAGTTCCCTCACTGCGAGAAGTGAGGTTACAGGGAACCAGGCAGAGGGCCTTCTCAGTGGTGGCACCTGCCTTGTGGAACACCCTCCCATTAGATGTCAAGGAAATAAACAACTGACTTTTGGAAGACATCTGAAGGTAGCCCAATACATGGGCAAGGCCAAGGGGGGGCAGGGAGGGGTAGCTGCCCCCACCCCCCCGAATCAATAAAAATCATCTGAAGGCAGCCCTGTTTAGGGAAGTTTTTAATGACTGATGTTTCAATGTATTTTTAATCTGTTGTTGGAAGCTGCCGAGAGTGGCTGGGGAAACCCATCCAGATGGGCAGGGTAGAAATTATTATTATTATTATTATTATTATTTATTATATTTCTCTCTCTCTCTCACACACACACAGACAGATGCACAACATATAATTCCTGCTTTAGCTTGTACTAGTTCTCATCGCCTCAACTGCAACGCAGTTCTAGAAGATTCTATTTCGTCACAATACTTGGCGTTGTTATTATGATGAAAAAGGTGTCGCCCTCCAAAGTATTAGCCAAAGAAAGGTGAGAGAACAAAAGAGATTTGGAATGGCGGGGGTGCCAACTTTAATCAAATTTTGGGGGAGGGGGGCAGGTAAGTCCTGCCCCTCATAATCAATCCCATGACACAGTGCATGCACACCATTTGAATGGCAACATCTTTTTTGAGGGGGGGGGCAGCCATCACTGTGCAAAACCTGTGACTGGCGCATGGCTGAAGAAATCTGAGGGCTGCTGTGGAGTTGGCTGCTTGTGTTGCTGAGTTATTCTTGCGTTTTGCTGGTGGGAGTGCTGAAGGCTGAAGGCACTGCATTTCACCGTCATGGCTGCTTGGCAAATCAGTTGCTAGCCCCATTTTTATCTGAGAATCAGATAAAAGAACGGGGTTGCGGGGAGAGAGAGATGCGTACGTTCCCTGAAAAATCCCCCAAGCTATTGACCAGACCTTCCCCGGGCTCTGAAATGCAGCTTGCACGCAGCCTTAAGCCCCAAAGAGCAGTAGATGAATGGTGAATACTAAAATGATGTCAACAGTTTGTGCAGAGGCCAAAGAAAATACTAAGGGGCCCTTCATGGCTTCATCCCTAAGTTTGCTGAAGTACATCTGTGAGTAATAAGTTTCCTTTCCCTTTCAGACACAGCACAGTGCAGTACATCTGAAATAGGTTTCCTGCCCATTTATTTTGTTTCCTTGGGGGTCAGGGGCATTTTGAACCGAAAATTCAGACTATCCGTGGTGGCCTCATAGCCTGACTCCACAGGCCCAGGGAAAGGTGCTCTTTCTCGACGACTCTTTGTAAAACCATCGCCGCATCATAAAAATTGAGCCGTACTAGGGCAAAGACAGACGTAATATGAAGAAACGATTTTTAGGGAATCTTTCAGACTGTCTTCCTCACAGTTTCCCAGTTTGCTGTATAGATTTGCATGCCAGTAGTGAACTCGGCTCTGGTTTAGCTGTTGGGCTGGCTCCTTCGCCTTGCTTTAAAGTACAGTGGTACCTCGGGTTACATACGCTTCAGGTTACATATGCTTCAGGTTACAGACTCCGCTAACCCAGAAATAGTGCTTCAGGTTAAGAAATTTGCTTCAGGATGAGAACAGAAATCGTGCTCTGGCGGCATGGCAGCAGCAGGAGACCCCATTAGCTAAAGTGGTGCTTCAGGTTAAGAACAGTTTCAGGCTAAGTACGGAGCTCCGGAACAAATTGAGTACTTAACCCGAGGTACCACTGTACCATGGATGCAGGTGGCGCTGTGGGTTAAACCACAGAGCCTAGAGCTTGCCGATCAGAAGGTCGGCGGTTTGAATCCCTGTGACAGGGTGAGCTCCCGTTGCTCGGTCCCTGCTCCTGCCAACCTAGCAGTTCGAAAGCACGTCAAAGTGCAAGTAGATAAATAGGTACCGCTCCGGCGGGAAGGTAAACCGCGTTTCCGCAAGCTGCTCTGGTTTGCCAGAAGCAGCTTAGTCATGCTGGCCACATGACCCGGAAGCTATACACCGGCTCCCTCGGCCAATAAAGCGAGATGAGCGCCGCAACCCCAGAGTCGGTCACGACTGGACCAAATGGTCAGGGATCCCCTTTACCTTTACCCTTTTTACCACTGTACCACCACAATGTGTTTTCTTTTTAAAAATCAATTTTATTAAAGGTTTTCAGCCATCAACGTTCAGCCCGGACACTGAGGTCCAGCTCTGAGGGCCTTCTGGCAGTTCCCTCCCTGCGAGAAGTGTCCCACCCCTTTCTCCAAGGAGTTCAAGATGGTGTACATGGTTCTCTCCTCCTTATTGCATCCCCACAACCATCCTGTGAGGTCGCTTTGGCCTCAGAGGCAGTGAGTAGCCTGAGGTCACCCAGTGAGTTTCATGACCTTCATCTTTCAGTTCAGGTCTTGCCAGAACAATAGAAGACCTATGTGTTATGTCCTTTACTGCATCAGTCTCTACAGCCACAGCAGGAACTGCAACCTTCCAGCAGCTGGAACTCACCCCCAAAGACACACTCTACCATTGCCTTCTGAGACAGACAGATGCCAACCTGGGGGTGGGGTTATTGGTTTGTTTTGTTTTTGTTTTTAATTTTGTATTTTGTGTTTTTATCTTGTGTTTTTATTTTGTGAACTACCCTGAGATCTTTGGGTGAACAGTAGGTAATAATAATAATAATAATAATAATAATAATAATAATAATAATAAATTTATTATTTGTACCCCAGCCACTCTGGGTGGCTTCCAACAAAGACCAAAAATACACTAAAATGTCACACATTAAAAACTTCCCTGAACAGGGCTGCCTTCAGACGTCTTATGAATGTCAGGTAGCTGTTTATCTCTTTGACATCTGATGGGAGGGCGTTCCACAGGGAGGGCGCCACTACCAAGAAGGCCCTCTTCCTGGTTCCCTGTAAGTTCGCTTCTCGTAGGGAGGGAACTGCCAGAAGGCCCCTGGAGCTGGACCTCAATGTACGGGCTGAGCGATGGGGGTGGAGATGCTCCTTCAGGTATACTGGGCCGAGGCCGTTTAGGGCTTTAAAGGTCAACACCAACACTTTGAATTGTGTTCAGAAATGTACTGGGAGCCAATATAGGTCTTTCAAGACCAATGTTATGTGGTCTCAGCGACCACTCCCAGTCACCAGTCTAGCTGCCGCATTCTGGATTAGTTGTAGTTTCCAGGTCACCTTCAAAGGTAGCCCCATGTAGAGCACATTGCAGTAGTCCAAGCTACTTGAAAATTAAGTCTACCAATCAATCATACACCCAAACCCCTTAAAATCAACACACCTCCTACCATCAGTTTGAGATTCAACCCACCATGTGAAACCATTTCTACATCTCCTCTCCCCTATATTGCTGGCATTTCCGTCTCTACTTCTCATTAGAATTCACAAGTATGAATCAGATTTAGAAATGTGCCTGTGTGTGTGTGTGTGTGTGTTTAACACCAACGTAATGAACAGAAATAAAGACATCTCGGCTACATGTTCTTTAATTTCCTAACCCCCCTGCAGTAGCAGCAGCCAGCTGTATTAAATAGTTCCACCACTGCAAATAAAAGGAGAGGATTTACAGTGATGAATTTATAGCAGGGTCATTACAGTTATAAAAACAACAGTGAGCTGCTTTGGGAATGGCTAAGAAAGTGAGACAAGGTACTTCGCAGACCCAGGGAGGGAATAGAGAGAGAGGTCATTGTAACTTCCTGCTTTCCCCTCTGAGTGCTGCGGTAGCTGTCAAGTGCAAAGAGGATGAATTTCTCCTTCCAGCATCAGCTGGGATTGGGAAATGTGTATTGGAAAGGGATTCAAGTAATTGAAACACATGCAGCAAGTTTCTTTAGTGATTTGCACATTTAAAATAGAGGACAATGACAGAATTCATTGTGTGATGTTCCTAAAGTATCAGGAAGGGAGAAATAATCATTTTACTCATCCCTAATGTTAACTCCAGAGGAAGCGTATGTAAAAACAACAATCCCAAAACAGATTCTTTAAAGCCAGCATGTTCAATAGCTGTTAAGATAAGGACATGCATTTTGGGGGTGCCATCCGCAAGTCAGTGTGCTTCCGAGTATTTACCAAAATGTAGATTTCCTGGTGCTGACATTGTGGTAGCACCCATCCAATTCCATCTGTCTTAAGAACAGCGCAAAAGGCCTCATGCTTTGTTGTGCTAGCACAGGGGGGTTGGGGTGTGTGACAGATCGAGTTGTATCAAATCCCCCAGAAATTTCATTCTGGTCTGTTGTTCAGCACAGTTGTCCTCGGGTGTGGTCATGCTGGGATAACGCAAGTCTGTTAAGTATAGCAATTTTATTTACTGAAACTGCACATGCTTAGATGCCTTACTATGTGTTTTAATTTGATTGGTTGGTAACTGAATTCTCTAGCAGTTCTCATGTGATTGGTTAACGTCGGTCACATGGGAGTAGTGAAGGAGAGACTCTATTTTATGTGACTATGTTTTAGAATCCACTGTGAACACTGCTAAGTTGAATAGAGTGTTGGAGTGCTGCTTCTCTGCTGGAAAGAAGGGAGAGCAAAGCTGCAGGAGAAGGTAAAAGTGGAAATCTCTCCTAGGAGCTGTAAGGCATGGCCTAACTGAGATAAAGAAGGCTGAGTGCTGAGCTCTGGAGAGGAAAATACAGTTGTTTGGAAGCTAGAAGAGGAGACTGTAAGCCCATGCTTGTGACTGTAAATATCATGTTTTAATTCATCTATAAGAGGGATGTCCAACTTACAAGAAACTGTGATCTATTCCCACTATAAAAAAACTGGCAGTGATCTACCCATTGGATTGACAAACGTTGTTGAGCTTTTTTTGTGGGGGGATCTCGCGATCGACCGTGATCTACCACCACCCCCTGCGATCAACCAGTAGTTCGTGATCGACCTGTTGGACATCCCTGATCTATAAGTTTCTGCAAGTAAAGCTTTTGAATGACAATGTCTGGACGTTGGTTTAATTTCCAAAGAAGGGTGTCAGTCATATATATGATTTGAGCTTCTTAGCTGCAATTTCACTACTCTTACTTCAACATTGTGCAGCCCAAAATGCGTGTGCTAGTGGAACTGTTTAATCGGATACCATATTGTGATTTATCCTTAAGTACCACTGCATGGGTGGGACGCGGGTGGCCCTGTGGGTAAAACCTCAGCGCCTAGGGCTTGCCGATCGCATGGTCAGCGGTTCGAATCCCCGCGGCGGGGTGCGCTCCCGTCGCTCAGTCCCAGCGCCTGCCAACCTAGCAGTTCGAAAGCACCCCCGGGTGCAAGTAGATAAATAGGGACCGCTTACCAGCGGGAAGGTAAATGGCATTCCGTGTGCTGCGCTGGCTCGCCAGATGCAGCTTGTCACGCTGGCCACGTGACCCGGAAGTGTCTGTGGACAGCGCTGGCTCCCGGGCTATAGAGTGAGATGAGCGCACAACCCTAGAGTCTGGCAAGACTGGCCCATACGGGCAGGGGTACCTTTACCTTTACCTTTACCACTGCATCACCACTACTGCTACAAAGAGTCTTGTAACAAATCTACTACATAATTTGGAAAGTTGTTGTTTGTCTGTCCACTATGAATTTGGACACTTCTTAAGTGTCTAATAACCAAATTTTGTGTGATGGTTCCTGAGATCAAGGTATAGGTTTTCATCTAGGTTTGGTTACTGTTGGGTACAATTTTGAATCAAAATGATGGACCGAACCTTTCAAAACTGCACTGATATTTTGGTGTGTTTTTGAGCAATACTAGATACAAGACATCAAGTTCATTTTGAAGTGGACTCTAGTTTATGGCTAGCTATACTAAAATTGTTAGTTTTTAAAGGTTGCTCAAAACTCCTTTTTTGTTTTTGCTGTAAAGGAGTAAGATAGCTATCTCTCTGGAAGCTATGCAACAATGAAACTCAATTTTCATATTTCAGTATTAAGAGAAACTGTATATGTGGTTTAATTCAAAAACCAGTACCCACTAAGGGAACATTCAACTGACTTCAAAGCATGTTGTTTTATACTCCATGTTTACTTGCCCATGGCTATGGGATCTGCTGCCAATGAATACAGCAGCTAAATTATTACTCAATTATCCTGCAGTCATACATCTGAACAGCCCAGTGAATAGTCCACATATTTGCCATTTGCATGAGTTTGCACCAACATGGAGTAGAGTAGGGTAAATTAGAATACGATCAAATAACAGTGGTTTTTCACCTATACTAAATGTTTGTCAAGGTATTCAATTAGGATACTTGAAATGGTTTGAAATCTTGTGCCTCAATTTGGGCAGAATTGGTTTAGGGAGAATGATATCTCCCAGGGAAATT
This sequence comes from Podarcis tiliguerta, assembly GCF_965153285.1. Classification (NCBI taxonomy): domain Eukaryota; kingdom Metazoa; phylum Chordata; class Lepidosauria; order Squamata; family Lacertidae; genus Podarcis; species Podarcis tiliguerta. The sequence goes on from NC_139550.1 coordinate 24,665,907, forward strand.
TCGGAGGTATTCTTCAACTTCCTTTGGGAATCAGTGTTTCCAAGGATGGGCAATGGGAAAGACAATATATTGCCTTATGTAGGTATAGAGGAGAAATTTGATTCAGGTCACATTTAAAGGCGGACTTATCTAATTTGCAAAACAAAATGTGAACTGAAATTTTGCCACCCTTCAAATGCACACCTCTTTGGAGTTTGCAGTGCTGTTCTCCAGCCATGTAACATGCACAGAAATGTACATATGTAAATGTTCAAAGCATGTACATAAATGAATATATTAGTAAAAATGATCTACAGAAATGCATCACGCTATGGAATATATTAGCCAAAAAGTGTTTACAAAATGTGTTTATTAGGAGATGTTAACATTTAAAATGCTGATCAATTTTCTTTAAAAAAACAACACACCCTGAAATTCCCCACAGAAAGATAGAGAACTCAATTTAAGACTAAAAATGAGAAATGTAGAGAACTAAAATTTTCAGATTTGCCTATCCCTTGCCTTAAGTGTTACATGATTGCTGCCTACCTGGGAATATTGAACTCTATGGGGCTTGTTTCTCATGTCTAGGATTGCAGTGTTGCAGCACAATCCTTGGTAGGTCTATTCAGAATTAGTTCCACTGAGGTCACTGAGGCTTATTCTCAAGTTAGTGGGTACTTGTTTCTGTAAAAGTCAGATTTACTCTATAATTTGTCCAGTGTTCAAGGTAAAAAACCCCCATTAATTTTCCTCCCATAGTAAAACTGCCTGCTTTTTCCATCGGCTGTAAGGCCACATTACTTGTCTGTTAAATTGCAAAGCCCTCCTGACTTTTCACCCTCATCTAAAATTACTTGTAACCAGAAGCTCTGGCCAATGTATATTCTTAGCCCAATTAGAGCATGTGAAATTTTTCTCTTCCAACTGGTCATGAACACATCCTTTCTTAGCAGGTACTAATTTAAAGTCAACCAGTTTCCTGGTGTTTCAAAGGCTTACGCAATCCATTCTTTAATAGCAAATGTGAGATGTTAGACAATTCCCCTTCAGAGAAGGAGAGCTGGAAGATGAAAATACAACAATGGCTTTTAAAAGCCCATCTGGCTGATATCAGCTGATGAAAAGTGTAGAATTTTGCACATCAGCTGACTTAAACAAGAAAGGACTTCAAAAGGATGATACTATCTGATAGGTATTAGGTGAACTTTTCATTCCTCTTTGAAGCTATATCTAGTATATAACGTGGATGTGCTGAGTCCCTCTTCTTGGATGACTGCCATCTTTGGATCAACAGGCGTAGGGTATCACCGTTTTAGTAGAGAACACAACAGCAATTTCACTTGGGTAGACATGCATCTTCCATGGGTGGTGATGTGCTGGAAATCTAGGGTTTTGTGCAGGTTCAGAAGTCATCCCCAGCATTCTGACATATGGCATTTGTCTAAGCAAGTGAAGCATGGACTATGTAGGATATTACTTTCAGACATTCAAAATGTTGGTGCTGACCTTTAAAGCCCTAAACAGCCTCGGCCCAGTATACCTGAAGGAGCGTCTCCACCCCCATCATTCAGCCCGGACACTGAGGTCCAGCGCCGAGGGCCTTCTGGTGGTTCCCTCATTGTGAGAAGTGAGGTTTACAGGGAACCAGCCAGAGGGCCATCTCGGTGGTGGCACCCTACCTGTGGAATGCCCTCCCATCAGATGTCAACAAAATAAAGAACTATCTGACTTTCAGAAGGCATCTGAAGGTAGTGTATAGCTGAGTCCTAGATCTGCCATTTGAGACATGCTGTTATTGACTTCTGCAACTGACAGTGTAATCCTCTAGGATCATTGTGGGCGTGGGTTGATATGGGCCAGATCTTGCAATATGAAAAAAGAGCCTATGATATTTAAACTATCCTAAGAAGGTACTAGAAGTGCTATAACAGATACAACATAGCATGCCACATTTTCTTGCATTTAACTATTGAACTTATTGTGAAGCAGATACCAATACATCAGGAAGACTGCTTGCTTTCTTTTCATTCTGCCACTATTATTGTAATCAGTATATATTTACTTCCTACTCCCAGAAAGAAAGTTTCATTTTCGTCTGGCTTAAACCATTGGAAATCATAGCCAATCCATGTAGAGCGAATAGAATTACATGAGCATAAAACCTCAGGAAGAGTCGCCCAAATCTGTGCCAATTAACTTTACAGCAGTTGGATCAGTTAAAGGACTTATCAAATCTGCCCCAGTCACATTTGTTGACAAAGAGCTTTGTATTTCATCCCTTATTAGCCAGAACATTTTGCTCTAACCTACGTCTTGTTATTGTCACAAAACAGCACACATGTCAACTTGCTTGTGCCTGCTAATGTTACAAATTCATCAGGGAGGGTTAAGGTTGTAAAACAAGCGTATTAAGTTCATGCATAAAAAGTACAAGGCAATCGTTTACAACTGCTACGTAAATACGCTTCCTTGATTTTCTCTGTCAGGAAGTTGTAGGAGGCCAAGGTCAAGTACCCACCAATTGCCAAGGATACGCAGCTCACCTCAACCAGGTTCTTTTGTATGTGAAGAGATGGATAAACCACATTAGGTTTTGTGGCTCTTGTTTTGCTTTTCCTCATCATGCCATTTCCCTAAGGCTGCTCCATTGTAGCCCAGCTTTTGAACTATGGTTCTGAAGTAGGGAGATAGGATGTGAACCTTGGCTGTTCTCAGAGGCATAGCAAGGGGGCAGCAGCGGCCATCACCCTGGGCACACGTCCAGAAGGGTGCAACTGGGCTACAGTGGTCTCAAAGCTGCTGTGGGAGAGAGGTGGCTACCTTTTCTGGCCCGACAATGTGACCCGCACAGCACGTACATCTTCTCGGTGGTTGGATGGACTGGGAGTGGAGAGCAGGCAGCCATTCAGACCTTCTCCTGCTGGGATGGAGCCCCTTCTCACTGCCTGCCCCCTTGGTGCCTTGGGATAGGGTGTGTGATGGCCTGGGGCTCGGACTCGGAACCAGAGAAAGAGGAGGAGGAGTTTGGATTTGATATCCCGCTTTATCACTACCCGAAGGAGTGTCAAAGCCGTTAACATCCTCCTTTCCCTTCCTCCCCCACAACAAACACTCTGTGAGGTGGGTGGGGTTGAGAGACTTCAAAGAAGTGTGACTAGCCCAAGGTCACCCAGCAGCTGCATGTGGAGGAGCGGAGACGTGAACTCGGTTCCCCAGATTAAGAGTCTACCGCTCTGAACCACTACACTACACTGGAGTCTCCGTCTGCACCGGATCCTTTGCCTCAGGCATCATCTGAACCAAGTCTGGGGCCTGATCCTGCAGAGTCCCAGTCTGCACAGGTTCCCTTGCAACAAGAGCCAGCTGGGCCGAGTCAGGGGCCTGAGCCTGCCCTGGTTCCAGATGCGGGGATTACCTCATTGCCTCCAGCTGGGTCATCACTTACAGCTGCTCCACTACTGGTTGGGTCAGGGGAGGCTGAGGAGGCCCCTGGGGCTAGTAACCCACCGACGTCCCCCGAGCTGCAGAGACTGAGGTCTGAGAGAAGGAGAGACCTGAGTTCTCGCAGGAGCAGTGCTCACCTTCGGGCGAAACAGGGAGGTGAGTTGCCGGGGGATCAGGACTGGCCATTACCCCGACAAAGATATAAGGCTGTCGGACCCCACCCCAGGTTGCAGGAGCAACATTGCTGTAGTCTTCTTTGGCAATCACTCGTAGCCGAGTAAGATTGTCTTCCATAAACATGGTTTTAACAGTGAGTCCATAAGTGACTGTGGAGGCCAATTCTGGATCCACACGTCCTTCTACATTAGTTTCTGGGTGGGAGTTGATCACGGTGTGGATTTGCCAAGTGTGCCTTCCTCTTAGCATGTTTCTCCCTTGCATCTTGAGTTCGAGTGTCTTCAAAGCCCATGACATCTTTGGTAAAGGCTGTTCTCCAACTGAAGCGCTTGCAGGCCAGTGTTTCCCACTTGTCAATGTTTATACTACATTTTTTTAAATTTGCCTTGAGACAGCCTTTAAACTTCTATTGCTGACCACCAGCATTACACATTCCATTTTTAAGTTCGGAATAGAGTAGTTGCTTTGGAAGACGATAATCAGATATCCACGCAACATGACAGTAACCAAGGCCCAAATGACATGTTGCAGCAAAATATGTGAGTGCTGCCAACCTACAAGGTTATCCAGTTCTTCCCAATAATGTGTAGGTTTTTTTAAAAAAAGTGTAGTGTGCCATAGTGTTGGCATTACAGTAGATTGAGCACTGAAAGAGGTATTATTTGCAGATATTGGCAGTAGTTTCTCTTGACTGTGCAAGCATATAACCAACTTTTCTCTCCCCCCCCCTTCTCTTTATAAATCCAGAGTTTTTTAAAGAGTTCCAGTTCTCAAAAGGAATAGCACTCTTCCAATTAGAACTCCAAACTGAAGCACACAAAGCTATTTCCCTTAAAGAGAAGACATACTGAAATATCCTGGACCTTTCCCCCTCCCGCCCCCATTCTGGTAAATTCTTTACTGGGTGCCACCTAAATTCTGCTTCTCGTTTTATTAAAACTTTTCACATTACAATAATAAAAAACTAAACAAAAAATAATAAAAGAGAAAAGAAGAAAAGAGCTAAAAGATTACAGAGTTCTCTCAAATTCTGCTTCTCATTTTCGGGCCTGACCCAATACATTTTGCTGCCTGAGGCAAGTCTCCCAGCCCCTCCAATTTACATGAGCAGAAGCCGAACAAATTTGCAGCTGACTCTTATTTCAACGCTGAGGGTGGTAGGCTAGCTTAGCGGGCACAGGGCAGACAGGGCACAGTTCTGTCTTCCAACACCAGACTGCCATTCCCTGCACTCCAGCATCTGCCACCTGAGACTGCTGCCTCTACCTAATAACAGGGCCAGCCATGCTTGCTTTGTTTTCCTGGTTGTTTTTGGTGTTGCCCTCTCTTGTTTGTTGGTTCCGTGCAGACTGGAGAAAGCCGTGTCTAGTTTGTGGGCTTGGAAATGATGAAACAGCATGCTTGTCATGCATTAGAGTATGGATGTGCACCAAAAAAGGCAAATTGTCCACTGCTTTAAAGCAGGCTTACTGTTAAAGGTACCATTTGATTTAAAAGATCAACATGCACATTAGATGACGAGCTTTTGCAGTGGCACTATTTAACAGAAGAGAAAACCTTAAGTAATCAGAAATGGCAGACAGTTATCACCTCTATGTAAGAACAATGGCTATAAAATCCTTTCCTGTATAGACAACGTAAGATATGCCCATCAACTGTAGAAAGCAGTGGCGTAGCGTGGGGGGTGCAGGGGGGGCCGGCCGCACCGGGCGCAACATCTGGGGGTTAGGGTTAGGGGGCGCAAATCCACGGGTTAGGGGGTGCAAATTACTTGCCTTGCCCCGGGTGCTGACAACCCACGCTACGCCACTGGTAGAAAGGAAATAGCATAGCTAAAAAGTTGGCTTGTTTGTTTTTGACAGGTTGAGGTTGAATACAACCAGCTAAGGGCTAAAAGTCCTCTTCCTCAAATATTCAGCTAGTACTTGAATCAATTTGCGTGATTAGGGAATACCTTTCTGCAACTATATATATATATATATAGAGAGAGAGAGAGTCGAATTTCACTCATCAGATGGTACAATATATAATTTTTAAAGCCTGGCACTTTCAGAAAACTAGGAGAGCGGATGATTCCATATTCTTAACAGAAGTAGTTCAAAACTGAATAACCTTCCAGTTGATATATTATTAACCAGAAATAAGAACAAAAGTGAGGTAAACATGAGGTATTGTTTGAGTCTTCAAACTGTGTGCAGCTATGCTCCTAAACACAGCTGGAAGAATGTCCCATTAAAGTCAATGGATTTACATCTAAATGACTGTATTTAGGCTTCAGGTGAAATTCAAGTAAGAATAATATTATTATCTTCCTTTTACTGATAGGCAAAATGAAGTGTTGGAGAATGTCACATGACCAAGGTCAGTCAATGAATCTGGGGCTGAAAATCCATTACTCAAATCCTTATAAGATGTTGAATTTCACCAATAGTAAGGAAGGGGGGGGCACAATAAATGAAGAGAAATTACCTCAGTAATGGCCACCCATAGAAAAAGATGTACAGTTGCCACCTGTTATTCTAATGGAGACAAATTATGTGATAATGTAACACAGTACTTAGCAGCAGCAGCAGCAGCAACCCAAAGAGTAAATAACATACAATTGCTACCCATCACTCTAATAGCATCAAGACGAAAAGAAAGAGGGAAACATGATTAAGAGCTAATGATAAAGAGCTTTTTCTTCAAAGAGAGAGCATTGTTGGACAGGAAGGTTGATTCATACTTCTGCTCACCATTGTCCCATCAGTAAGGATATAATTCTCCATCGCCTAAATAAATACAAAGAAATAGCTGTACCGGAGGAAATTTTTCTAAATGCTCATGCTTCAGTTTCCCAACCAGAAAGTGCTAGTCATGTAATATGTGCCATATTCTACCTGTACTGCTTTTAATGGGGTTTTGTGCTTTTATGTTGCTGTGTATTGACCTGATATTTAATAGAAGGGTGAGATAGGGATACATTTTTCTAAACAAATAAATATTCTCCAACCGAATGATCGTCACAACTGACTCAGATCCATGTGTAATGTAAAACTGCCTTCACCGGGATACCTCCTCTGTTAAAACAAGTCTTTGTGTATCTATTGTGTAATGCATGCGAGAACTGGGGTGAATCCTGGCTCCTAGTGGTAGGTTTACCATTGTTCCAGTCCAGAAATGTTGCTCGTGGTGAAGACCCACTGAAAATAATGGGACTTTTTATTTGCAATCAACTTTATATTGATTTGTGACTATTAGTTTTCAGACACACCTATATTGTGTCACATTGTACAGGGTGTGTACTTTTTCCTCTACCCTCCAAATTCAGGGATAGGGCTGCTCCACCATCTCAGAATGGATAATTTTTTAATTAATCACATTCCCAATTTACTGGCTGTGAATAATCCTCAATATCTCAATTTCCTGGCTTGTCATGAAGATGTCTAAAATTTAGCTGTACGAGATCCCTGTTCATCATACATGTTAAAAATTAAAGTTTTGAATGCAGCACAAAATCAAAAGCCAAACAAATACAATTCTTTAAAATAAAAAATGTCATCACGTATTACATTAGATATTAATGAAAGAAAATACCCAAATTAATAGGTGAAAGAAGATACCTAAATAAATTGGTATCAGTAAAATGGAAATATTGGCAAATGGCAGAAAACACTCTAGTGTGCTGTTTTATAGCTTGTAATTTTCAAACTGTGAGATTAGCTGCATCGCAGGGCAACATGGATTTAGGGATTGACATAATCATATACAATTAGTACAGCAAAATGAAATTAAGGGATCTTGTGCTCTGGTTGGAAGAGAGTTAATTGCTGATTAGATGAGGAGGAGAAATTGATGTATTCCACCAGTTAAGTGGAAGAAACTGTCAAGATGTTGATATTTTCCAGAGATTGTGGTTCCATGTTATAAAATAATTCTATTTGTAAGAAAAACTGGTGAGTCATACATTTATTCTAGGGACATTAGTGTTCCGTAGCTGTCCTTAAAAAAGAGAGACGATAAAATATTCCTACCCCCTGGCAAGGTGCAGACAAGCCCGATGAGAGTCAAGGCATTGGTGAAAGCAATCACAATTGATCTCCAATACAACCACATGTCCTTTAGAGGGCTCAATCTTCCCCCAGTTGTCTCTCACTACAATAGCCATGAATGCAGCAGAAGCTAAGTTTACGAAAGGAAATAGGAAGATCCTGGTTCTTTCTAACTAAGAGGGAGATAGAGCCATGCTTGGACTTTGATCTCAGCAGGAGAGGCGCACAAAAGTGTCTCCCCTCCCAAGGCAAATGTGATGGCCTAGGATTCGGGCTCGGACTCAGAACCAGAGGAGTTTCAGTCTGCACCGGATCCTTTGCCTCTGGCATCATCTGAACCCAGACTGGGGCCTGATCCTGAAGAGTACCAGTCTGCACAGGTTCCCCTGCAACAAGAGCCAGCTGGGCCGAGTCAGGGGCCTGAGCCTGCCCTGGCTCCAGATGTGGGGATTACCTCGTTGCCCCCAGCTGGGCCATCACTTACAGCTGCTCCACTACCGGTTGGGTCAGGGGAGGCTGAGGCAGCCCCCGGGGCTAGTAACCCACCGACGTTCCCCCGAGCTGCAGAGACGAAGGTCTGAGAGAAGGAGAGACCTGAGTACTCGCAGGAGGAGTGCTTGCCTTCGGGCGAAACAGGGAGGTGAGTTGCCGGGGGATCAGGACCGGCCGCTACCCCAATAAAGATAAAAGTCTGTCGGACCCCGTCCCAGGTTGCGGAAGCAACATTGCTGTATGCCAGACCTGTATGCCTGCCTGAGATCCTGCACCTGTCCTTGCCTGGTTTCCTGCCTCGTGTCCTGCCTTGACCCTGTCGGACTGACTCCTAGCAGAACCTTCGGATTCTAGACTGGACCTGGACCGTGGTTCCCGGGTTACCCCCGGGCACAGCACAGCAAAGATGAAGAAGTAGAAAGTGAGATCTATTCAGCAACCCTGAGATTCTCGGTCTAGCACATGGGTAGGCAAACTGAGGCCGGCGGGCCAGATCAGGCCCAATTGCCTTCTGGATCCAGCCCACAGACGGTCTGGGAATCGCCGCATGGATCGCCAGCATGCGCGTTCTTTCCCTCTCCCTCCCTCTCCCTCACAGGGTGCCGGCGCCTCCTCCCTCCCTCCTCCTGGCTTCTCCCCGCCCTGCCTAGAGAAGGAAGGGGGCTGGGCTTTTTTTGGTGCCAGCAGCAGTGGCCGCCATTTTAAGCAGCCCCTCTCCAGCGCCCTTTTGCGCGCCACTCATTATCCTGCCACCACCGCCACCAGCCCCTGCTGCTCGCAAGACACAGGTAAGCAGCCATGGGGGCTCATGGTGCTCTTGTATCATCTTTTTCCTTCAAAATATAGTCTGGTCCCCCACAAGGTCTGAGGCACTGTGGACCAGCCCCCTGCTGAAAAGGTTTCCTGAGCCCTGTTCTAGCACCCGATAGAAGGTCAGCACAGGTTAAAGGACATTTTGGAGGTTCCTCTCTCCCCATGCAAAGCCAGCAGTCGTCATAACAAGCTGAGTTGCATCCCAACACTTTCAACACCCTCAAACAGAACAGATTTGGAGACGGGGGAAAGGTGCACAAAGAGGGGAGGATGCAAATTTCTGTTGTGTCAGCAGAAGTTATTATGTGACTGTGACGTTTGCCTGGGTTTGCCTGACGTTTGGTGGGTCATAAGGAAAGGGTTAAATGAGTGTGTGATGTGATTGGCCACTGGGAATGCAAGGGGTGGAGTAAAAGTTAGAGTGGGAGGTTTTGAAAGTCAGTTGAGGTTTGGGAGTTGAAGAAGGAAGAGGGAGGATTAGGTGTGGGTTGGTAGAGTTGTATTGTGAGAGAATGAGAGGAATTGTTAGGTGGAGTCAGATAGATAGTTGGGAATTATCAGTTTGAAGTTCTTAGGAACTAAGATTAGGAAACTACCAAGAAAAATTAACTGTATCCATAAGCTTGTTCCTGCATTTAAAAATAAACTTGATTATTTGTTAATGTTAACAACTGACTGGACTCCGTGTGTCCCCGTGAGATACGGGATGGTGGCAGCGGAAAAAGCAATCGCAGTGGTGGCACAGGGTCAATAGACCGTCAAACGTCCGGGGGCCCTGTGTGATCGCCACAGCGACCATAGTAACTTATTTGGATTCAGCCCACATGCAGCAGTTCTGCAGCTGAAGCTACCTAGCTCTGCCTCCGATGCAGAGCTCTTTGGTAAAATACTGCAGTATATGTATAATGAAACTGACCATTTAATTTAACTAACCAATGAAGGAAGAAATACTGACAAGTGCAGCTCATCATCCAGAGTTGAGAAAAACGGTACCTGCTGAAATTTCTCTTCTCCCCAACGGTTAAAGAACAGCAGCCCTGTCCTTATTTTATATATCTAGTCACCCTAAGGGTGAAACACATGCAATCATCGAAAGTCTTTGATTGCCTCGGCTCTTTCTCATTGTGAAACTATACGGAAGAACGAAAGTACAAACTTGTACACAAGAACCTCAGTACTGCAATGCTCAGGCGCGTCATTATTCAGAAAGGCAGATCTGATAATGAGACGGAGCAATATTTCCCCCCTTTAATTCACGAAGCATACACTTTGCCGCAGAACATGGGGATAGCATGAAAGACAACATTATTTCCTCACAATGTCAGGCCCGGAAGCCTTGAAAGGCTTTGGAATTCACAGTGAATGGCTTATAATTTGCGCATTTATGTTACACTGAGTTGGGACAATGACACATGTAGGGTTTCTGTGCAGCTACAAATGACGCTCAATCGCGTGGTTCGATTCTGCTGTTTTCGTCCCTTTTTGAAAGATAGAGAATTCTCTCTCTTTTTAAAGCTCTTTTAATATTTTTTTTTTTTAAAAAACCCAAACACAGTTCAAGTGAATGCCAAGATTGAATGATGCTATTCTTACATAATTTTCCATGGGATTGTTGCAAGTCATAAAGAAATCCAATTAAGTTTCCCTTCCAAGCTCAGAGCTTCATTGAGCAAGGCTTTTTTTTGTAAATGCAGATTTGTTGTACGGAAAGCCTGAAAAGTGAGGAGCAACTTGGGACTGTCTGTTTGCATCGCCTATGTGACAAGATTTGGGGTGGGGGAGTAGTGAATCCGACAACCAAAGAACTGTATTATCAGATATCCTATCCCTGTGCCACTAATCTGCTGTTGCAGTTGAGAATGCAAATATTCATGGCACTCACGGAACAATTCTGAGCCCAGTCTTCTTACCATGTTATCCATTGACGCACTAACTTTTAAAAAAAATTATTATCTTGGGAGTTGGCAGGATGACATCTGATTCTGTATTTTAGGCTGCTCCACAGGTTCAAGCAGATTATATCTGCAAAAAGATTTGCAAATCTTTAGGTTATACATGCTATGCAGTGGTATCTTGGTTCTCAAACTTAATCCGTTCCAAAACCAAAGCGTTCCAAAACCAAGGCATGCTTTCCCATAGAAAGTAATGCAAAATGGATTAATCCATTCCAGACTTTTAAAAACAACCCCTAAAACAGCAATTTAACATGAATTTTACTCTCTAACGAGACCATTGATCCATAAAATGAAAGCAATAATCAATGTACTGTACTATAAAATGTGTTTTGTGGAAAGTTCAGCTGCAGCGGCTTTGAAAACTCAGTATCGTGGTGAAGAGAGAAGTGGTACGTGATGAAATTCACTGTTGTTGACAGAGGAACCAGGCCACTTTTGAAGTAGCGGCATATTCTGGTCTGGGTCACCGCATGTTTAGATGTTCATCTAGTAAGGACGTCGAGTGCCGTTCACAATATATCCACTCCGCACTTCGTGCTGCAAACACATAAACATGTCCAACTTATTAACTTTCCTAATAATGTAAATAATTGCTATTGTTTACAATTCTGTCATTTAAATTTGCAAGTTAATCTCTTATGAAGCATTCATTCAGTTTCCTAGGAGTCCATGTGTTCTGAATAAAGAAAAAATAAACAGCCCAGTGTTTTCATCAGAACAGCATTATATTCTTTTAATCAATAATAATCATGCACCCCTATAGCGAGAAGGTGCCCCCCACAACACATACATTGCAAAACCTCCTGCCTCTGTCTAGATGTTTTGCCTATCCCAACAGTCACTCAAGGGAGGGGAAAATGCTTTCTACCAGAACACAACAGGGTTGTCTAGGGTTGCCACCCGTTCCTAGAAAAAGGGGGTCATTTTTTTAAAAAGAAAAGTGTCTGCTGTCCTGTTTGGACTTCAAATGGGATGCCTTCCCCTCCCGTGTTTCAGCCCATCCTTTTCTTCCTCCTCAAAACTGCATGGGCAGGGGGTGGATCCTGTGGGAGGAGGAGAACGAGAGGCTGAGCGGGAGTTCGAGAGCGAGAGTTATTGTGGGACGTGGGCAGAGGGTGGGTGACGGAGAGCGAGAGAAGGGGTTTGCAATTGCGGTGCACAGGCCTGCTATAGTGGAGTGTTGGGTTTTGTGTGAGCAGGAGGGTGTTGGGTGGGTCAGGGAACAAGAGAGGGGGTTTGTGGGGCCCAGTCCAGTGTAGGGGAGAGAGAGTTTTCATGTACTAGAGTGGACAGGGGTGGGTCGGACATGGAGAGCTAGTTTCTACACACGCACACCCACGCACATCCTTATCTATCCTAGGTAAAGATAAAGGGACCCCTGACCATTAGGTCCAGTTGTGACCGACTCTGGGGTTGCGGCGCTCATCTCGCTTTACTGGCCAAGGGAGCCGGCGTACAGCTTCCGGGTCATGTGGCCAGCATGACTAAGCCATTTCTGGCAAACCAGAAGCACACAGAAACACCATTTACCTTCCCGCCAGAGCGGTACCTATTTATCTACTTGCACTTTGATGTGCCTTTAAACTGCTAGGTTGGCAGGAGCTGGGACCGAGCAACGGGAGCTCACCCTGTCACAGGGATTCGAACTGCTGACCTTCTGATCTGCAAGTCCTAGGCTCTGTGGTTTAACCCACAGCACCACCCACGTCCCTTCCTTATCTATCCTGCAACCAGGCAAAAATAAAAGTCACTATCAGAGTTCAAGCATACATTTCCACAAAGGCAAAAACACCCAAGGAGGATGTGAAGCAAGGGCAGTGGAAGTGGCTTCCACCCTCCCTTTGGCCAGGGATAAGCAGAACAAACCATTTAAAGAGGTTTTAATGATCACAGCGAAAGAACATAGAGTCCATGCTTGGAGTAAAGGTGCTCCCAATTAAGGTTTTTACCTACTTCCCACCAATCACCCTCATCACTTCCTCATCTTGCGACCTGAGCTCACAACCACTGTGCCTTCTGTGCAGCCACCTTATCTAATCTCCTTGACCTTGGACACTTTCCAGCAAAAGGGAGTCTGTCAATTCACTCTCTCTCCCATTTCTTTCCCTCCTAGGTGTTCCCCACTCAGCTCTACCCAACTTTTGTCTTCAGAACTATGTCCCTCTGCAAACCACTGCTCCAAATCTATACTGCTCCATTGCTCCTGGGCAACTTCTGGATCCTGGTCAGCGGGAGGGGGAGGCTCCCACCATTCCTCATCAAAGCAGCACTCCTCAGCCTGGCCTCTGACAGGCATTTGGGTCTGGCCTGGGATGGGAAGGAGTGGCCAGAGAGTGTTTTGAATGTGGCCCCTGGGCTTGAGGTTACCCACCCCTGGTTTAAAGCAAATGGTGAAGCCGCCCACGGTTGCCTAATAAATGGATTCTAATGTGTGGAAGAGGAGGAAGAACTTTCAGCAACGGGGAATGGGGTATCACACAGATAGGAATGTCAGTCAAAATATATGTGCAAATCTTCCCATTTCCACCTGTGAAATTTTGGAGGGCCTGTTACTGAGATCAATTAGAGGCCAATCGGTAATACAGATTGATGCTGGTAGATGAAAGAGGTCTATGCAAACAATACAAATGTAGAATATAATTTAACGTGTCGTGCAATCTGACCAAAAAGGGCAAGTTCCATTTTAGTAGAAAATATGTGCCGTTAGTCACTAGCCCTTGGGGGAAGAGCAAGGATGCCATCAGGTTTAAACAGCTTCTGGAGCAAGAATGAGCAGATATCAAATATAAATGTATTTGATTCTCTAGATGACTCTGAAAATGTGTTATTTTCAATACATTTATTCTGTTTAGGTCATATTTTTTAATAGGCAAGGTAAGTAAAAATTTCCCAGGAAAGACCACAACCCAGGACAAACATGGCAGATTCCAGGTTTTAATAAGCTTTGAGAGAATGTGTTTTCTCAGTAGACAAGAAGTAGATATTAAATACAGTCCCATAGCCTTCTCTGACCTTTAGCACAAATTTTGGCATAGGAAAAAATATCCATATTAAAGTCATGGTGTTCAGAAGAATATGAACAGAACAAGAAATGTGGATCTCCTAACTTCTTACTCTGTCCCTTCTCATTTTTGACCTTGAGTATAGATTTACATACCAAGACAATGTATTTTTGGTTTGAATAGCTATAGATCAGTTGGCCTACACTGGGCCAGTAGTCTCTGGTAGTTACATGGGGCAAAGGCTATTTCTCCCCCCATTTTTTGTTATTGTTGCAGCCTACACATCTAGCTATCATATATCTAGCTGTCTTATAACATGCCGTCCAACATTTCTCCAATGAAAATAGGGGTGCCCTACTAATAATAATAATAATAATAATTAATAATAATTTTAGTATTATCTGACTGCCATTTTGGGCAGCTTCCAACATATATAGAAACACAATAAATCATTAAATATAAAAAACACACAAAAACCTTCCCTATGCAGAGCTACCTACAGATGACCTCTAAAGATTGTATAGTTACTTGGCTTGGGGGTCGCATAACTACATACACTCCAACATTTCTCTGATGGTAAGAGAAACTGGGACAGCTTCTGAACATCCAGGGCTGTCCCTAGAAAATAGGATCCCTAGGAGAGTCTGTATCTAGCTTTAAATGGTTTCGTCATTTGTGTTTGCCACCAGTACTCTCATGTTTGTTTCTTTCTTTCTTTTTAGAGTTTTATTTATTTATTTATTAACGTTCACATCGGTAAACTTCATATTACATCACAAGGCTTATTATAATATAATTTTCAGCATGTATACAAAGTTTATATACCTAAATAAAAGAAACAAGGACAAAAAAACTATTCAAAAATCATATATGTACCAACACTTTGGACTTCCTGTCTATCCCGTTGCATATTCCTTTTTTTACAAATGAATGTACTCTTCTTATTGTATATTTCTTTACAATTTTATCTAATACATTCCTATATCAATATGTACTCTTGGTCTTATTTCTCAACTCAGTCTCTCTCCAATGTCAATTGAATGCTAGCATCAGTACTCTCATGTTTCCTACCGTAAACCAACATGGCATAAACAAGAGGTACACCTGGAAACACCCGTTCTGGGAAGCTGCAGAAGCCCATCCAGAGCTCCTACACAGCCAGGGGCTGAGCAGAGGATGAGAAGGAATTTATTACAGCCTTGGCAGATGGGTGAAAGGAGATAGATCTTGCCCATGTGAAGACCACCTGGTGGAAACCCTCACACATATGGTTCTTAATTGTAAACTATATGCTGATCTCTATCAGCAATTTCTAGATCAACTCTGTATCCCCAAACGGAAACCAGAGTTGGAGGTCATACATTTTCTGTTATAGGGGAATGATCAGGAGCTCACCAAGTTAGTGGCTAAATATCTCTATTTGTTTTTTTATTGTCGAAACACACTGCAGACGCCTGATCTCCCTGGAGACCTAGAGATGTGACGATAGACTGCTCTGCCTTCTTTCTTTTAGCAAATGTTTTGTGACACTGGGGAAGTGGTAATTCTGTATTGATTTGTTTTGGATGTTTGTATGTGGTGCCAATAAAAGGTTTGATGAGGAGGAGGAGGAATGGTGGAGACTGCCTCCCCATCCTGACCCTTCCGGGGGGGGGGATAAAGAAGAAGACAGTATAGATTTACAACAGGAGTTTGTGGGAGGTCACAGCTCAGAGGCAGATGAGGGGGAATGTTGGGAAATCATGGGAGAGCTGGAGCAGCAGGTGGTTGACACGTTGTCACTAGGAAGTATTCCAGACCCTCCATCTCCCAGAACCCAGTGATCCTTAAAAGTAGGAGAGTAAAGAGCTCAAAGACAGAGGACACTTAGCAGCACCCATAGGGGAGGTGGTGATGATGACGAATGAGGAAGTGGGAGAGATTCACTAGGGACAATGCCATTATCCAAGAGGCTGGGTTCTACAGCCCCTCTCTGTAAAGAATGAAATAAAAAAGGATGGTAAGGAACTTTTCCTTGTCTTCATACTTTCCTGGGCAACCAGCTGGGAGCTGCTGGCAGCATCCAGACAATGCACCAGATACTGATGGTGCATATCTATTGTCCCAGTGGCGTAGCGTGGGGGGTGCAGGAGGGGGCCGGCCGCACCGGGCGCAACATCTGGGGGGGGGGGGCGCGGAAGAGACTCGAGTGCTAAAATCCACGGGTTAGGGGGCGCAAATTACTTGACTTGCCCCGGGTGCTGACAACCCACGCTATGCCACTGTATTGTCCTTACTTTACATGCTTGCTGTGGAAACATAAGCATGCTAAATTGCTATGTTAAGCGTAGTGCTGCTAAGTTTCAGAACTGTTGTGGGGTTAAATCTATTACTATCAGGAGCTGGAGCAAAATTCTGCCTTTAAAAGTTTCATTCCAGTACTTTTCTGGTGTTATTCCAGCAATAAACTGCTTCCCTTGTTAGTCTGCAAATAAAGTGAGCAGGAGTATTATTTATGGACAAAAAGGTGTTCCTGTACAAGACTTGTGACATGTGGCAATTTTAATGCAGCTTTGTGCTCAAAATGCCCGTTCCAAATTGGATTATAGCAAACAATTAATAGTTCTGTATTCTATTATAACCATGATCATAGTTAAAAGTCATTAGAGACATATCCTCCATGTCTTTATCTAATTCTTAATGTCCCAAAAGGGGGGTGGCATCTAAGCTAGTGATCATCACTGCATCTTCTGGTACTGAATTCCAACAGTGAATTATGTCAATTATGAGAAGAGCAACTTTCTTTTACTGATCTTGACTTAATATGACGTGTTTTACTAGCTGACCCCAAGAGACAAGTCTTACGCCAGTTGCCATTTTTGTTTTGTCAGTAGCAACCGTGCCGCATCATATATTTTAACCCTACCACTTGTACAAAACGTGGATGCCTTCCACTACTATCCTTTATGTGGAGGAATCCCATTTAGTTGCCTTATCCTTTCTGGTAATTCCTTAGGTAAAAAGGACTTAACTGGACAGTTAAGTCCAGTCAAATGCGACTCTGGGGTTGTGGTGCTCATCTCACTTTCAGGCCAAGAGAGCCGGTGTTTGCCCACAGACAGCTTTTTTGGTCATGTGTCCAGCAGGACTAAACTGCTTCTGGTGCAATGGGACACCATGACAGAAACCAGCGCGCACGGAAACACAGTCTACCTTCCCGCCACAGTGGTACTTATTTATCTACTTGCGCTGGCGTGCTTTTGAATTGTTAGGTTGGCAGAAGCTGGGACAGAGCAATAGGAGCTCACCCTGTTGTGCGGATTTGAATTGCTGACCATCCGATTGGCAAGCCCAAGAGGCTCAGTGGTTTAGACCCCAGCGCCACCTGCGTCCCTTGAGAATTCCTTATCCTCTTTATATCAGGGGAGCATGTGTGGAGCCCACACAGAGGGTTAGCGGAGCCCTCCTCCAGCAGGATCCACCTGCCCACTAAACCAACCCGCCTGCCACCACACCTCAGCTGCCAGGGCTCTGCGCCTGTCATGGGGGCACCTGATTGCGCCCCCTCAGAAATGTGCACCCAGGGCCACGGCCCTAACCCTAACCCTGCCCCCCAAGCTACGCCTCTGTCCCTGACCACTGATAGCTGGAGTGGAGTAACATCTAGACAACCACCCATATATATATAATAATAACATTTTTAAGAATTATTAAACATACTTTTATATCTTATACACATTTTTTTACTTCCATCAATCACATATGAAAATTTTCCAATCTTATCAATTAGTTTACATTTCTTACTTTCACTATTACATTTAAATATTATAATTAATGTTTCTCTTCTTTCTCTACTTTGCAATATTTGATATATTTCTCCTTACAAAACTTCTTGTAGTCCTACTAGTGTAATTTGTTGATTACAGTTGCTCTTCAAATAGTTTGTATATTTCTTCCAATCTTCTGTAAATCTCTGGTCCTGCAAGTTTTGAATCCTTCCTGTCATTTTATCCAATTCTGCGTAGTCCATTAATTTTGTCTTCCATTCTTCTTTCGTTGGTATTTCTTCTTGCTTCCATTTCTAGGCCAACAATACTCTTGCTGCTGCTGTTGCGTATAAAAACAGCTTAACATCCTGTCTATTAATATCCTGACTTATACTTCCAAGTGAAAATGCTTCTGGTTTTTTAAAAAATGTATATTTCAACATCTTTTTCATCTCATTGTAGATCATTTCCCAGAAGTTTTTTACTTTCTTACATTCCCACAACATAGGATAAAATGTTCCTTCTTTTTCAGACAACCCACCCTTATTTTGACCTCATCAGGTTAAAAAGTAAAGGTAAAGGTACCCCTGACCATTAGGTCCAGTCGTGACCGACTCTGGGGTTGTGCGCTCATCTCACTCTATAGGCTGATGGAGCCGGCGTTTGTCTGCAGACAGCTTCCGGGTCAGCTTCTGGCGAACCAGAGCAACGCACCGAAACACCGTTTACCTTCCCGCCAGAGCGGTACCTATTTGATGTTCTTTCAAACTGCTAGGTGGGCAGGAGCAGGGACCGAACAACGGGAGGTCACCCTGTCACGGGAATTTGAACCGCCGACCTTCTGATCGGCAAGTCCTAGACTCTGTGGTTTGACCCACAGCGCCACCCGCGTCCCCTCATCAGGTTAACTACCCACAAAGCAAACAACCCTATAATATAGAATACAGATTGTCCACATGCATTCTTTATTTGCACATTTGTACAACAACTTTTTCCTCCAGGGCCTCTTCTTGGGTTGTCTGGTTTCCTCGCCTTTAGCAAAAGCTGCAGTTATGTACACAACCCACTCAGCCCATACGGAGGATGTTTGTGGTGTAAGAAAAAAAATTGTGACCTATTTACCACAAGCAGGGAGCCACTTCCAGCAGAGAAGAAAAGAGGCCACCACAAGTCGGGTGGATGTGAGCCTTGGCCCACGCTCTACGGTTAATGGCTGCTAGTGAGGAAGATTTCTGTTCCACTGGCTTTATTTTTTGCTCTTTCATCCTGCCGCTAGAGTCCCCCTGTGATGTAGGTCAATATTGGCCCTTGGACTCACAGCCTCTAGGAAAAGGAAGGGAAAGGGAACAGCATATAGAAAAGCACAGAAGAAGGGAGTACTGTCCGGTGTGCCTTGAGAAATAAGGAAATCACTCCCCTCCATGGCTTTGCATAACTCAGTCAAATGGTGCCAAGGCTCTGCAGCAAAGCAAAGAGCAAACTTAACCTTCTGACACAACATATTACAATTCAAAAAAAGCTGGATTTTGGACAGCTAAATAAATAGCATTTTTTTTCTTTTTGTCCAAACAGTAAAGCTGTCTATGAAACTTTTGTTGGGACACAGCAGTCCATAGTGCTGAGACCCAGTCTCTTTTTACCTGTTCTTCTTGTAACATTCCTACTATCTAACCAAACCAACCAAACAAACAATCAACCAACGATACCTACTCCCTCAGAAAGTCTGTGAAAATACAATGAATCCAGATGAAAGCCAAAATAGCACCTTTAGCTAATGGTGTGTGTGTGTGTGTGTGTGTGTGTGTGCGCGCGCTTGCCTTTGTAGGGTCCCTGAATGAAACAAAAGAGTGTCAGGGCCAGCCCAACAAAGATTGGAAAAATACTTAATACTTAAATGATAAAAATTAGTGGATGTGCATATGTTCAGGGCAGAGGCTGCAGCAGCAATGCCACTCCCTCACACATGTTCATTATGCACTATTCAATGCCCCCAAAGGGATTATTTTATTCTATCAGTACAGGAAATGTATCTGTGTAGGCTTCGTCCGCAAAGGAGGTGCTGTAAGTAGTTGAGGATGGATGAATCTGCTTTCTGTTTCTCAGCCTCACATTTTTCCAATCTTAAATTTAGTTCTCCACATTTCCACATCGATTTGCTTTTAAAAGAAAAGAAAAGAAAGAGGTCCTCGTGTAAATTCATCAGGATGCACTCTTGTCTGCAACATTGCCTAACATACACATTTTTGCAAAGCACTTCTCTGTAATACAAGGCACCTTAATGCTATTTTTACTAATATATGCATTTTAATGCACACTTCCCCCAGCATAAACATTTTTGCACACCTTGCTTGGCCAGACAATTACATTACAAAATTCAGAGAAATGTGACTTTCTAAGGATGGCTGTTGCATTTTGCATATATATACCATATTTTTCGCTCTATAAGATACACTTTTTCCCTCCTAAAAAATATGGGGAAATGTGTGTACGTCTTATGGAGCGAATATAGGCTGTGCAGCTATCACTGAAGCCAGAACAGCAAGAGGGATCGCTGCGCAGCAATCCTTCATGCTGTTCTGGCTTCTGGGATTCAGAATATTTTTTTTCTTGTTTTCCTCCTCCAAAAACTAGGTGCATCTTATGGTCTGGTGCGTCTTATAGGGTGAAAAATACGGTATATCGTTCATATGAAGTGTGAACTAGATAGATTTGCCTTTAAATGTGAACCAAATGGAATTTCTCTACAATCCCTAACTGCAGAGGTGGCTAAGTTATCACCATCCCCAACATGTAATGGAAGAATTGGAAGAAGTTTCCCCCCACATTTGAGGAATCCCTTATATTCTGATCACTGATTTCCAGATCATAAATATAGCTTTCTTGTGATACAGAACAGCTACGGATTTTCTTTAGCAGTGAATGGTATTCATTTGTCAAAATCTCCCCATTTTCACACTTTCTTCTCAGCTTTTTGTGCCGCTACAGAAATTGAGCTTGTCGTTGTGATTCTGCTACCTGCTGTCGCTGGAATATCAGGTAGATCCCTAGCTAAAAAGAGATGTGCCAATTTTGTATTATCTGATTATTGGTTAGGAGCCGCCATTTCCATCTTTAAAATAGTAGATGTCTAGAAGTGAAATACATTCCTGTGACTTAACTTGGGGGGGAATTTGAAATATGGATCCACAAATATTTCACTTCAAAAATAATCACAGTATATTGTGAATCAGTGGGTTTTCCCACTTGGCATACAGATCCTATAGCTTGCATAGCTATAATAGTTCAGAGTAGCCTGCATTAATGTCGTGGCAAGGATGTACCCTACTTGCTGCCTGCTTGATTGCTACACATGGACAGAGCTGGATTTACGTATAGTAGTAGTAATAGTAGTAGTAGTAATTTATTTATACCCCGCCCATCTTGCTGGGTTTCCCCAGCCACTCTGGGCAGCTTCCAACTGAATATTTAAAAACACTTGTATAAGCTAAACAAGCTATAGCTTAGGGCCCCACTCTCTTGGGGAGCCCCCCCCCCCAAATTGTAAATTGTGTTTCTAAAGGAACTTTTGTTATTGCCAAGTGCCAATGTGTTTGCATAATTAAATTTGTTATGAATAAAAAATCAGTTTAAATTAGAGCTTAATAATTATTTCACTATTAATATACATACTTCTTCTTAATTGTATTTCACTATTAATATACTTCTTAACTGTATTTCAGTTCAACAATTCCTTTGATAAAATACATATTTTGTTATGTGCATAGATACCTATGAGGTCCATAAATTACCATATAGCATATATTCAACACAAAAAGCAGTGACGATATGTTGTTGACAAAGGACAGCTGGACATATAAAGGGCCCCATTACCCTCAGTAGCTGAGGGCCTCATCAAAACGAGGCCTCCATACCCTGCGCATGGAATTGCATTGCAGCTGCCTCCACAGTGTGAATAATTTTAGTACCCTCTTTGGCCATGTTCTTTTCCAATTCAACAACTTTGGGCAAGCCCTGTTTCTCTCCGCAGTGAGCATTGACGGCACAACAGTACTGAAGCACCCCTCATTGCTGGCACGATATCCTGGCTTTTTATACGATGCCAGTGCATTTCTACAGGTCACGGTGCCACACTGGCACGGCTGTGACACACATACTAAACGCTTCCTGGCCGGTGCAATAACCGATACCCACGGGCAGTAAAAGCTGTCCAAACATGCCGATGCTTACATTTCTCAGCTAATTAAACACCCTCGCATCTCCCTGTTCAATCTGGCTCTCACAAAAAGCCACAGTTTAGCGTCTGCAGAGGGGCAAAGGCGAGACATTTGGATGCTGTCAAGATTCCATGTGCAAATGATCGTGTGGATTAACTTAATGAGAGTTTTGCACAAGCAGCCGCCGTGCGTGCGTGGTTCGAAGCTGCAGCTTGCTCAGTTGGCTTCCTATTTCAAGCATAAGGAGATTGGGGGTGGGGAGGGGGGAGACCGGATTCTTTGCACACCTTGTTGCTGACCGATTCTGGGATGGTCATATGCCTTCCATATGTAAACTTAAATGGATTTAATACAAGGTTTCGTACCTTCAGCAATTTGGAGGAGATCTTATTTCTTTGTTGAGCCATAAATATAAGTTTCTTCTCCAAGCGTTCTTAAATATAATCCTCCAGAAGGAGTTATAGCCAAAAATTCCTCTCTTATCTCTTGTTCCTCCTTAATGTATCTTGGCTGTATTTCATTAGGGATGTTGGTTTGCAAGACAGAGATATAATATCATCATTTTGAATCTTTGATACCGGTCCTTTGGAGAAACAACTCTCTCCATATAGTCTAAGAAGGATGCAGTTGAAATCCTAAACCACAAGTGGTGCTATGTAAAATCACCGAATGGTGTCACTGGGAGGTTTGTGGAATAGAAAGCAGGACGCAGATGCCATATTAATTCTTCACTTAACTGGTGCAAGAATGCTGGAAATGCTTTGAGGTTAACATGCCTTCTCGTCTCCTTTCCCTCCTCCTTACACTGGGATTGCACCTTGGTGTGATATACAACCACAAAGCTCAAATAGGTCTGATGCTGTGGTAAACAGTATTCTAAACGGGAATGCAAATATCAGTGTCAAAATGTGCACGATAATAGGTCACGCATTGGAAATGTTGGGCATGCATTGTTTCAGTAGGCTCTGTTGGTTCTCTAAAGGTGATATAACTTTCAGTGGCTGCTAGCCATAATTGCTCCAAGTAAACCTTCTTCGGGGACGTGGGTGGCACTGTGGGTTAAACCACAGAGCCTAGGACTTGCCGATCAGAAGGTCCATGGTTCGAATCCCCGCGACGGGGTGAGCTCCTGTTGCTCGGTCCCAGCTCCTGCCAACCTAGCAGTTCGAAAGCACATCAAAGTGCAAGTAGATAAATAGTTTCCATGTGCTGCTCTGGTTCGCCAGAAGCGGCTTAGTCATGCTGGCCACATGACCCAGAAGCTGTACACTGGCTCCCTTGGACAATAAAGTTAGATGAGAGCCGCAACCCCAGAGTCAGTCACGACTGGACCTAATGGTCAGGGGTCCCTTTACCTTTACCTTCTTCGAGAATTAGCAATTTATATTAAATTGTCACATGACAAAGGCAGTGGGGGTGGCAAAATGCTTTCTTTTGTTGAACATGCAAGTCTCAACACACACACACACAATCTTGGCTCAACTTGTCTAGATAGAACATTATTTGCTCTGGAAGCCCTACATCCTATTTCCATGTGCAGGGAGCTGTGGTTACTCACTGAAAAGGGAAATGCACTCTAAGCATATTCAGAGGCACTGTTCTCTTTATTATTGCTTCACTTCTTCCTGGCACTGAAAACAGGTTACAAGGCATGAGAAATTTGGGTTCAAACAAAGCCCATCACATACACACAGTAACGAAGTGGTTTGCTCTGTATCTTAAAAAAAGCAATGTGATACCATGATTTTTTGAGCCCCAAGGCCATATCTAAAAAACATATACACAGATGTACATTTTGCTCACTGCTACCAAGATACCATAGTATTTTGCTGTGATACTATGATTCAAAAAAACTTTTTAGTGGCCCCTTAGAGCTTCCAAATTTGTTCGATTAATTTGTTTTTTTTAAGGAATATAACAATGTTTTACAGAGTTATCCCACTGTGCTGTTGTTCTGTCAAACGTTTGTCCCCACCCAAGATTTGTCTGTTTTTTAAAACGGTTTTTCATCTTACCACACCAGCAAGCCCCTGCTGTGATTCCATAACGCCCAACCGTTTTCATGATGCACCCAAGACCCTAGAAATGTGTATTTCGAGTCCCTGATGTACTTCTAAGGCTTAAACTTTATATTTACAAGCAATTTGAAGTTTTAAATCCATTGCAGGAGTCTGTGTCATTCTGAATGAGGACATTGCCGCTTCCACCCACTCTTGTGATCATTCACAGTCTTCCCTGAAAAGGTGGGGAAGCTGTGCAGTGATAATGATTACTTACAGAAGCATACCTGGCTAGGAATACTCTTCCCATACAGAGTAATATGTAATTTACTCAGTTAAATGATGTGGCTATATTTCTGCTTTCTGACTTATTGACAGAAAACACATTTCAATATTAAGATAGCGTGTGTAGTGAGAAATTACGGGTGTGCAGATAAAAATAATACAGAACTCACTTTCCCATTCATATCTCCCTCTCTCTCTATCTCTCTGCAATTCAGTACTTTTGAACATTTTTCACTTATAGATTTGCCGCACAGCGGTTATAGTTGCTGAACTCCCATTGCCGTCCAGCAAAGAAACCCAATTCTGACTGGAGAAATGAATCGCGACTTCTTGCTTTTGTTTGATTCGGTGTAGACAAGACTGACCTCTGTAGTTGGGATGGGCAGTCCAAGGTTCTCAATCAAATTGTCCATCAATGCATGGCATCATCAGCATGCTTCCCCAACCTCTCTTTCCTCAGGGCTTTCACTTCCTCAAGTAGAAAGTGCTCTTAAATCCATGCAGCCCCGCTGTCTGAAACACTGGAACCCAACTGTGCTGGGAATCAAATAGCCATCTTTCATGTGCAACAGGCTATACCGAAGAGCACTTTAGTATAATGCTGATGAGAGTAACAGATTCTGCGGAGTGATTTTCAGATCTTTTAATGAGCAAATGCGATTTCAAAAGTTTTGCTACTGTGGTCCGAGGAAAAACTTCTTTCTCTGTTTCTCTTTCTTCCTTCCCGCTCGCATTGTCATAGAAACAGAATATTGATAATGGTTGTGTATATTAGTTCACATTTCATTCTCTAAAAAGGGTTTAATCTTTTGCTAGATTTTAAAAACTGAAATCCTATTCCTAAATCTGACCTGAAGCTGTTAAATATTGACTTCCAGGCTTGCCGGGCAGAAATAGGATGCCAATAATAAGACAACTCTATTAACGATCACATTGTTAAATGATATAGCTGCACAAAGTGTGCAACAGAGATTTCTATAATCAAATGGATTTCAGTGTCCAGTTTATACCAGGAACTGGTATAAGAGAGAGAGGTTGGGGAAAAGATTCCAGCCAAAGTTAAACAGATTAAAGCCAGTAGCACACCATATTTGCAGTGTTTCTTGTAATTCAAAGTTTGTACATGGGACAACATTAAATAAAGTGCAATAATTTGTTCTAGAAATTATCTGGACCACGTTCTGCCCATAAAACTGTTGTCCTATGATGTGTGACTGGACTTCATCTCAGTGCTTCTGATTTATAGTTTGGGTTTGTTTTATATTTGAGGGGGTGGAAACTGGGGATCAGCAAGACAGGTCTATTAAAGCTGCCAGCCAGAGCAAATTTTCAAAGGTTATTAATTCTTACAGATTCTTAAGCCAGTGAGCTGAAAAATGTTGAATGCCAGAAAAGTATGCACCAGGAAAGTAGGGTTTTGGGTTGGGGTTTTTTTTTTAAAGTATACTCAAAAAACAAGAAAACAATATACAAATAATTACTCTGCTTATGATATTGGATTTTAAGATTATTTTGTACTACTTTGCACAAGGACAAACGAGAGCCAATGCAACCAGTGAAAAATGAAATGGATTTTAAAAGGAGTTACATCACGGTGATTTTAAATCAAAGCTGTATTTTGCCTTTCCTCCATGAAGCTCAGGGTGGTCTGTATTTTATTTATTTCTTTATTTAGCAAAGTTGCTATACTGCTTGATTGCAGCAAAACCTCTTAGCGGTTTGCAAGAAACAAGTGTACATGGTCTACTGTTTTCGTCTTGCCCTTGCCCTATGAGATAAATCAACCCAGGAGAGTTTTGAATTTTGTAGCTCAAGGGTGATCCGAACCTCTGTTTCTCCAGCCGACATACTTCCCACTGTCGAATATGCTGCATTGGCTGTCCCCACATAAACAAGGATAAGGTCTGAACTGATAAGAAAATGATACTGGTATTAAAGTACAATTTGTTCACTGAAAATGTTGACCCAAGCAGCCTACTAGAGATGCAAAAGGCCTATAGCTCAGTCATAGAGCAATTGCTTTGCATATGCAGAAGTTTCCAAGTTGAATCTTCAGTGTTACCCAATAGGAGCTCCTTCTCTACCCTATCTGAAATCCCAGAGAACTTACGCCAATCACTATAGGTAATACTGAGCTTGGTGGACCCAAGTATCTTGCAAGATCTAAGGCAGCTTCCTACATTCCTAAAATGTAGTGGGGATTTCAGGAGCCAATTTGTGTTTCTGAATGTCCACTTCTAGTGGTGATGACCAGCCAGTGCCGGATTTACGTATAAGCTAAACTAGCTATAGCTTAGGGCCCCACTCTCTTGGGCCCCCCAAAAAATTTAAAGGAAAAGAAACCTGGATGTAGATTTCCAAAATAAAAGATAAAAAGCAAATAAAATAAAACCTACATACAGCAACAGTGTTTTTGATGTAAGTCATGGGCCCCGCCTGCTAGCCTGCTCCCTAAAATATCACTGGTTTGCTCATTTCTACATATAGGGTGCCTACATTCTGCATGTGCAAATGGCTTGAGATACCTATTAGGTCCATAAATTACCATATAGCATAAATCCACCACAAAAAACAGTGACAATTTGTTGTTGTCAAAGGACAGCTGAACATATAAGGGGCCCCGTTACCTTCAGTAGCTTAGGGCCTCATCAAACCTAAATCTGGCCCTGTGACCAGCCCGTTCTTTTCATGGATGGCATAGTAGCCAACTCCTAGGGCCGTGGGGGATTTGGCCCCCACAATAAAATATTTGAGGGTGCCAGGCCCCCACAAAGTTGATGGGCATTCCCATTCAAATGGTGTGTGTGCACTGTGTCATGTGATCGCTTGTGCAGGGCAGGGCTTACCCCCACAATATTTTATTCAGGTTGGTACCCCCGATGGATGGAACCCACAAGTTGCTGCTTCCTCCAGCAATAGATTTGAAGGGCTGATTCCGACACTGCATTTTCTATTTCCGCTGGAAAACTGCAACGCAACTTTCGTGACTGGCAGAAGGGCACTGTGTGGTTATCACCTGTCTTACAAATGAAGGGCAAAAGTTCATAATTCATCACCTAAGAACATCTCTGGGAAGGCTGCGAGGTCAAAAGGCATATTGTGTGTGTCACGGGGGGGGGGATGTTTAGGAAATATAATTGATCTTACAACAGGGCTTTGCTGGTATGTTTAAAATGATTGTGCATGTTGCCATCATGTTTGGAAAATCTATATATGAGGAGGGAGGGATGAACCTTCCATTTTAGCTTCTCATCCCCCCCCCTTAAGTTCGGATCACCCAGTTTGTGCATACATTTATGAATTCCACCCCACCCCCAAAGCCCACATGAAAATTCATATGCATTTTTGTGCGGATTAAAAAAAAAATGATTTACACATCTTTGCCTTGCAGATATATTTTTGATAGCGCTATGCCTTTTTTGCATGCATTTCTTCTGCTCCTTTACTAATAAATGCAATTTTGTACACATTGTTTGGCTGATGAACTGCACCACGAAATGCGTAAAAGTGCAAGTTCCAAAGGAAAGGTGTGCTTCAGTTTGCATAACAGTTTGGGAAATGCCAATCTGGAAGTTTTGCATTAAAAAATATATATTCCCCATCCTGATGCACGAATGAGATTCAGGAGAGTGTTTCTGAGAAAGTTAATACAGGGTTGTTGTCTATGCATCCCTTGTCTTACCTGAGACCACACACCCTCTGTCAAAATGCTGTTCTTTAGAAAGTGTGTTTTGTATAGCTGCTAGCAGACTATATTGGGGCTAATTTATTTTTTAAAGAAGCATAGAAACAGAAGCACAAATAAATCCAGAAACTGGCTCAGGGCTAATTTCCCCAAGGAAGGGAATTCCCAAGACATCTTATATTATCTTGGGTCACTATCAGATCACTGTGTGCTTGTTCTGAATTGCGAACTCTGCTTTGCTCGCCCACCCACACAACTAACTATTATTTACAAGGCCCTTTATCCCAAGGTTAAAACAAAGATGAGAAAAATTACCCTGATTAGCCAGGGGCAGTTTTTCTAAATTGTTTCGTGCTCAGGTTTGCTCCTTGGCCAGGTATACTAACTATAATTTGAAGAAACACACCAAAAAAAAAAAAAAGATAAAAAAAGATTAAAGAGCAGAGTGGAGTTTATAAAGTAATTTCAAAAGGAAATGTCAGATGTCTTCCAGTTTTCTTGAAAAGCCTTCATAGTCAATCAGAATCCAGGTGGATATTCACATGTTTTCTAGCAAGGAAGGTGTTTAAGATGGGGGTGCGGAGCTTCTGCACAGTGAGTTAGATCAAAAATTCTGCTGTGCGAATGGGGAGAACGCATCCTTCGATGGGGAGCTGGTGGTGTCAGCACTGATTTTTCTGTTTGCAACCCTTGTCCCCTAAAACCCCGTTTAGCAAACCATTTCGCTTCGTGTGTTCAGACCTTTAAACCTCCTCCTTAAATAAATTCAGACAAGACTCAAATTTTGGTTTGGTTTTTGGCAGAATTTAAGCCACAACTTTATTGATTACAGAAAGTGGCTGGTTGCACAGGCTCTGGTTCAACTAGCTCCTTGCCATGCAGGTAGCGCTGACCCAGGGCACCAGCATAGGTCAGACAAGGGTGAACACTTGGATAAGTGGAAAGCCAGGCTATCTCCGCCACCCAAATGTCCCCCTGGACTCAGGCACGGGAACAACCCCTTCTCAGGGGTTGACCAAAGCATCAAGTCTCTGGATTCCTTTAACGGAATATCCTTCACATAGGGATGGCAAGACCGTTCTCCCATCCCTATCACCTGAACCAGAGCCTATCCACAACCTTACAAGTTGTGACAATTTGCTATGCGGCAGGCGAAACCCAAATGGCAACAGCCAATCAGCCAAGTGGGGAAAATTCCTGCTGTGCCTCTGTCCCAACGACAGACAACACACGACAGGCATAGCAAGGTCAAGCGCAAAGCCCTAAAAGTAGGGAGAGGTGGGCGGGTGTTCTGAATGCACGCACCGAAAGTGGGTCACGTGCATGGGCAGAAATAGGTCCGTCGAACCGTTTGGACTGCGTCCCACTGGCTAGATTGTACCTAGCTTTGAGGGACCTACCAATTGGGTGTTGCAGCTAACCAATCTTACCCACCCACAACACAGGGTTTGGTTGCCGGGTCTCACCGCAACACGTGCCCTCTTTAAGACCGACTCTGTGGTTGTGGCACTCCTCTCGCTTTGTTGGCCGAGGGAGCCGGCTTACAGCTTCTGGGTCATGTGGCCAACATGACAAAGCCGCTTATGGCGAACCAGAGCAGCGCATAGGAACGCCGTTTACCTTCCCGCTGGAGCAGTACCTACTTGCACTTTGACGTGCTTTCGAACTGCTAGGTTGGCAGGAGCAGGGACCGAGCAACGGGAGCTCACCCCGTCACAGGGATTCAAACTGCCAACCTTCTGATCGGCAAGCCCTAGGCTCTGTGGTTTAACCCACAGTGCCACCCGCATCCCTGCTTTTCCTTAGGACGTCCCTATTTTCACCAGAGAAATGTTGGAGAGTATGGAGTTATCTGACCAACCAAGCTGTCTGAAGGCAATCCTATATAGGGAAGTGGTTTTTTTTTTAATGTTTAATGTTTTGTTATGTTTTAATATATGTTGGAAGCTGCCCAGAGTAGCTGGGGCAACCCAGTAAGATGCGTGGGGTATAAATAGAAAATTATCATTATGGAATGGGACGTCCCTATTTTCATCAGAGAAATGTTGGAGGGTATGTAATCTAACCACCCATTTCTCTTTGTTATTCTCCAGACTATTGAGATGTAGAGAGTTTAAAGCAAGGACTTTTCTTCTGAGTTCATGACCCCAGGGCCACCCTTGTTTAAACAGTGTGGTTCTTCAGTGAAGCCATAATGAGTTGATTCCCCCACCACACAAAAGATGTTGACTTGGTCTTGTAGATCTTCTGACTGCTGGTACTGGTACTACAGTCGTACCTCGGTTTACAGATGCTTCAGGTTACAGACTCCGCCAACCCAGAAATAGTTCCTCAGGTTAAGAACTTTGCTTCAGGATGAGAACAGAAATCGCGCAGCGGTGGCAGCGGGACGCCCCATTAGCTAAAGTGGAACCTCAGGTTAAGAACAGTTTCATGTTAAGAACGGATCTCCAGAAAGAATTAAGTTCTTAACCTGAGGTACCACTGTATAAAAGAGTAAAAAGTATGGCTTGAGTCGGGTTATGGGTATTTTTCTTCTTAACCTGCAGCAGAGCACTCCCAGGACTGTTGCTGAATAAGCATGTATATTCTCTCCAGGACCAACCAAAGTTTTTTCTTTTCTTCCCTGAATGAAAATCCCTTCTCCTGAACTGCACAGCACATTAGATGACAAAGAGGTGACCAGAATACCATTTTCTCATTTTCATTTTCAACGTCTCTCATTGCTTGACTTCTTCCCCTTTGCAATTTTGCCTACGGCCTGGGTGTCCAGAAGAGATCAGGTTGCCCTCAGCTGTTTTCCCCTGGGATGCAGGATATATTGCTCAGCAGAAGAATGGCTAAATTTTCTCTGTGCACCTCCTCCAAAAGTGCAGGCCCTGCCTCTCTCTGCCCTAAACATTTACCTAGCTGAAGCAAACATTCCTAAAATTTTGGTACACTGGGTGATTGCCAGGTTTACCTCTATGGGGTGGGCCAGTTTTTGATCCCTTCCAAAAAAAACAAAAAAACAAAAAACCCCCAAGCAGGCTCATCCTCTGACATGTTGTTCCTTTTACAGTCATTCTTGTGTGCCTTACAAATTATCAGGGTAATGTTTTTCTGGCCCCACAGACACCATCTCTCCCTGCAAAGAGTTCTGCACAACCTCAAAGCCAAGATATTAAAAATCAATCTATCCCTTCCTTCAGCTGGGCCAAGATGAATTAAATGAGGAACATAAGGCAAGTGAAGTCAACTTGCTCACAATCAGCCCTTTCTACATCATGAAGTCATATCCACACAGGAGAGGCCTCTGGATGAAGGGATCACATTTTCCTTTTTGGTGTGCATGTTGAGAGAGAAACAGAGAGAGAGAGAGAAAGAGAGAGAGAGAAGAAGAAAAAAATCCACTTCATGAATGTACAGACTTTCCCTGTGTGAGGTTAACAAGTTTGCCCATGCTGATCACTTTTGGCCAAGTATTAATCACGTATTGAGGAAACAGAAGCATACATATGACTGTGTGTGGTTTTCCAGAGAGCGGGCAGGCGGGAGGGAAAGTGACTTTTCAGCTTAAAAAGAGAGAGAAAAAGTATCCCGGCCCCTCTCTGCCTCACCCTTCCACTGACAACAGGAATAGAGAGCTCTTGTCTGGCTTAGCTAGCGATGTTTGTGAGGGATAGCTCACCAAAAAGAGCAAACCATTCCCCGTTCACTTTGTTATGACAGGCAGGAAGCATGTCTGCCTCTGCAGGTCCGTGTGCCTGTGGATGTGTGATTCCCTGCCTTTGTTGTGGCGAAGCGGCTGGAGTAGAATTACGCAAAGCGAAAAAGGAAAAGAGTTTACAGTGTTGGTTGTGTGTGTGCATGAGTGCGTGCAAGAGAGAGAGCAACGGAGAGGGAGAAATGTTGTTTTATGGCTCACTCAAGAAACCTGAAAGAGCTGAGGGCCCAGAAGAGGGTGCCACAGTTCACAGTCTGACATGCTCCGCAGCATCGCTGTTGCCATAAAGTAAGATCACCCTATAAGGCAACTGTTTGATAGACTCTCCGGCACTCACTTTCTCCCTTCCTCTCTCTCTCTCTCTCGGCCCTCAAAACGCTACACACTCCAGAGGGAAGCCGGAGTCGAGTAACTGAGTGTTAATTATGTCTGAGTGGATTTTAGAGAAGAAGAAAAACCATCCACTGTATCAGCAGAGAAATGGTTTCGCTGTGAGGAAACTAATGATGCTTTTATCAGGAACAATATAAAGATTGCTTTTTTACTAGTGTGTGTCCCACAGGGTTTCAGCTATGAGATATTTCTGTATCTGGCTTGAGGTTCCTCTGAGCTTTTACATAATCAAATCAATATAGCTATGATTCACCCTCTGGCAAGAGCTACTCCTTGCAAGTTGCTGCTGCTTCTTTAGTGACTGAGGAGGAAATAAATAAATAAGGAGGAAAGAAACTTATTACAAATCCGTAAACATTGATTTGTTTGGGCTTAGATTTGTACTTTCTTTAATTGCCAGGGAGTGAGAAAGAAGAAGAAGATG
The DNA here is from genome assembly GCF_965153285.1 of Podarcis tiliguerta. NCBI lineage: Eukaryota > Metazoa > Chordata > Lepidosauria > Squamata > Lacertidae > Podarcis > Podarcis tiliguerta. The sequence goes on from NC_139550.1 coordinate 24,698,256, forward strand.
CTGAAGAGGAAATGAGGATATACGAGTCCGTGGTCAATGGCCGGGGCACGTGATGCAATACGAAGGGGGAGAGGGGATTAAGCGTCGATGGAGTGGCATAAACCAACCTGATGTATTGTCCAGACATGTCAAAGTCAAAGACAAGGACAAGGGGATCAAAGTCATTGAAATAAGGATATTTGATGCACACACACACACACACACAGCCTATCCAAAAACTGCATATATATTTTTTCCTGCTCATCAGAACAGTAGCATTTAATAGCAAAACTCCCAAATTTGCACTCTCTGAAACAATACAACTGCATACCCTCCAATGTTGCTCCAATGAAAATAGTGGTGTCCTGTTCCATAATAATAATAATAATTCTATTAATTATACCCTGTCCACCTGACTGGGTTGCCGCAGCCACTCTGGGCAGCTTCCAACATATATAACAAAACATTAAACATTAAGAAATGTCCCATTACAAGGCTGCCTTCAGAGGTCTTTTAAAGGTTGTATAGTTACTTATCTCATTGGCTCGGGGGTCACATAACCACACACTCCAACATTTCTCCAACGAAAATAGGGACATCCTCAGGAGAAGCTGGACATTCCAGGGTCAAATCAGCAACCAGGACAGCTTCTGTAAATCCAGGACTGTCCCTGGAAAATAGAGACACTTGGAGGGTCCGCAACTGAAATACAGCCATCCTTTGACACCCACACTGGTCTGAATTTAAGCCCAGCCCCAGAGAAACTCACCCTGCAAACAAAATTCTCTACAGAGTTTCCTCCAGTTGTTGCTACTCTGCAGAACTTCAATGATGGAGGGATGAGCTATAGAGTAATGTAAGGATGGAGGCCAAAGACTGAGAGCTGGAGATGCTTGATTGTGTCCCTACTGGATAGCCAGTATGGTGTAGTGGTTAAGAGCGGTAGTCTCGTTATCTGGGGAACCGGGTTCGCGTCTCCGCTCCTCCACATGCAGCTGCTGGGTGACCTTGGGCCAGTCACACTTCTTTGAAGTCTCTCAGCCCCACTCACCTCACAGAGTGTTTGTTGCGGGGGAAGAAGGGAAAGGAGAATGTTAGCCGCTTTGAGACTCCTTAAAGGGAGTGAAAGGCAGGGTATCAAATCCAAACTCTTCTTCTTCCTTAGGGCCCAAATTCTCTCTCCAATGACCTATCTGTACTTGCCCCCCACCCCACCCTTCAGAAAAAGTATGTTTACATGGAAGATCAGAACCTGGGTGCCAAGAAAATACCTTCTGCTTGAAAAAAGAGAGTGAAATCTCGATCCTTGCCTCTTTCCCCTTTTCTTCATCTCTCAACAGTTTGTTACATTTCAGAATGAATTTTCTCCTGCTCTTATTCTGGCAGTTTGTTGCCCCCCCTGTCCCCCCCCCGCCACCCACCCGCCTTCAACCTCTTTACTCCCGCCCCATTTTTGTAGCTGCTGGTATAGAAATTGAACTTGTATGGCAAGCTCTGTATAAATGACATCTCTAAGGATGTTGTTGTCTTATTTCCCCCCTGGGGTGACACCTCTGTCATGCTTAAAAAGAGAAAGAGAGACAGCAAAACAATCACGGTCTTTAATTTGAGAGAAAGTTCCATTTCTCCTCCCCCTCCCCCATCCCCTGAAAGATTTTTATTTTTTTCAGGATCTGCACTTTCTTGCCTACAAGGAAATCTGAACTAGCAGTAATTGCCAAGGCAGAAGAGGTACAACTCATAGCCCTCTCTACCTGCAAGCATAATATACCTGTTAATGTCCTAGCACTTCAGTTTACCCAGATGTAAACTGGGATTAATAATCCTTACCTCCTGTGAGCGAATACAGTGAGGTTTAATTAATGTTTGCAAAGAACTTGGATATCCTTTGAAGGAAGGTGCTTAAAAACTGCTAAGTAAGTACAATGATCCCTGAGGCTTTATGATGAGAGAGAGAAAGAGTGAAAGAAAGAGAGTATCTTGACATGCTTTTCTGCCTTTTCTTTTCCTCCCCCTTTAATGTATTGGTTATAAATTATATATCTATCTATCTCTATATATGCACACACTCACACCATTGCTTTTTCCCAGGGATCAATAGTGATGGAACTGATGGCACAGCACTGTCGTCGTGTTTTGTTTGCACACAAATCAAGAAGCAGAGAACAAAGGGACAGAAGTCTCCCAGCATCGCCAGCCCAAATAATCTCTGAAGGACAAAGGATTTTAATGAGGGGATGGGATTCTTCAATATCTGCGTGCGGGCCAAGTTGTGAACCCAAACGAAATGGATTAAAGCATTTTAATAACAGCAACAATAACAACGAGGTTTCAAAAAGGCAGATTGAGAGTTCGTTGTATAAAGAGCTGGATTCGAATCCTGTTTGTCCATACATTCACTATGGCGTAGATGAATGCCAGAAAAGCCATTGGATTTCATCCACAAATCCACACACTGAAATTTTGTGGGATTTTTTTCAGGATGAATCCTATGATAGTCCTAAAGTGCTCTATATTCAAAATCAAATTCTATTTGGATTAGGGTTAGGCGATGCTTCTTTTTTCTTCCAAAAAAAATATATGTTTAAGGGCACTTTCATTTTGACTCAAGAAAATCACCATTTTACAAGTCAGGAAAAATAAATACGGTAAATGGACAAAAGTACAAAGATTCACAAAATGTTTAGGGATATGCTTCCCCCTGTGTCCCGCCCAGAAAAAGCACTGGGGTTGGGGTTATAATTATATTTAGTCTATGCATTTGCATTTCTAGCCGGCTCTGGCCAATGACTTAGGACAAGGAATACAGTGGTACTTCGGGTTACATACGCTTCAGGTTACAGACTCTGCTAAGCCAGAAATATTACCTCGGGTTAAGAACTTTGCTTCAGGATGAGAACAGAAATTGTGCCCCGGTGGTGTGGCAGCCGCGGAAGGCCCCATTAGCTAAAGTGGTGCTTCAGGTTAAGAACAGTTTCAGGTTAAGGCCGGACATCCGGAACGAATTAAGTACTTAACCCGAGGTACCACTGTAAGACCATGTCCCCACATGTGCTTGCTCTCTCTCTCTCTCTCTCTCTGTCTCTCCCTCCCTCTCTCTGTGTAATGCATGCAATTTGCAGCATTGTGTAGAGATACAGGAATGGAACACAATGACCCATTTCAGGTGTGCAGCAGGTGTCGTTCTGGTTGTGAAGGTCCACTTGACCATGTTGGGGCTAGTCCTTGTCTGGGAACCAATTGTTGTTACCAGTGGGGGTTTTGGGGTGGGGTCAAGGAGCAAACCAAAGGGGGATCACCAGGGCTAGCTGGCTAAATTAGTCCTATTTGGGCCAGCGGGGAGACCAGGGGAGAATTAGCTGTGGGATCCAGAGCGGGTAATCTTCATAAAAAAGCTCATTGAGCTCAATAACATTGGTTGTCACTGGCAGTAGGCCTCTAGGGTTCCAGGCAGGGGATATTCGCAGCCTTGCTGGAGGCACCACCAGGGTTAGAACCTGGGACTTTCAGCGTGCAAAGAATGCGCTCTACCAATGAGCTACAGCCCTTTCCCAATGCAGCACTTCTTTCATAGGGAGTTTGAGTTTTCAGAGCAGCCTTGGAACATGGAAACCATATTGCTTCCCCCTTCCTTGCATTGTGCAATCATTGCTGCAGCGACTGAAGAAACACGTTCCGCGTGCCAAAGAGTGTGCCCAGTTGCTCAGACATTCCCCACCGCCAACATTTTGGGTTTTCTCCTTCCCTCCACCTCGTTCCTTTCCAAAGAACGAGATTGTACTGTGTTAGGACCTATGTGTTTAGTAAATGTAATTAGTCACAGTGATGCCTGTGAAGTTTCTTTGGCTGGTTTTTTTTTTATATATCGAGTAAAAAGATTGAAATATATATAACAACTAGTAAGGCAGAACTGATGAAGAACGAAAACACACACTTCGTATGAAGTTAATAAGGTGCGCACCCTGACCACGTCTCACTGTAAGCCAAAGGATCATGTGAAACAGCAAGCATTTCAAAACAAATCAACTTTTCTCCCCAGCGGTGTTTTTCCTTTGTTTTTGAGATTAAAAGGGGGAAATCTATAGCGTGCATGCTTGAAAAACAGTCGTAGAAAGACTACATGCTTCAGAAAGGTTCCAATCCATAAAACTGGATTAACCAGTATGTTAGATATGCTATATCACATAGGGCCTTGGATAAAAACGGGTGTCCATGTAATCATGCGATTAAAAACTTTAGCATGGGGAGGGGAGGGGAGGGGGGCACTTGTACAACTCCCTACAAAGGATTACCTTTAAAATGCTCTAGCTTCTGGAGCACACAGCCTTAACTCTCATTACAAGGTAGCCAGGGAAATTTTGGGATGCTTTTGAAGACGGCATGTGAAGTGGATGTTTTAAGCAGGGCCATAGCCAGTGTGAGACCAGTGTGTGCAAAACCCCACCTGGAATACTGATTTACCCAACCTAATGTTGTTGTTTTTTAATGTCTTTTCCTTTTGACATGTGAGATGGCATATATTGTACCATATATATATGTGGCAAAGGACCCCTGGACGGTTAAGTCCAGTCAAAGGCGACTCTGGGGCTTGCAGTGCTCATCTCGCTTTCAGCCCAAGGGAGCTGGCATTTGTCCACAGACACCTTTCCAGGTCATGTGGCCAGCAGGACTAAACCGCTTCTGGCGCAACGGGACAGCATGACGGAAACCAGAGCACACGAAAACACCGTTTACCTTCCCACCACAGCGGTACCTATTTACTTGCCCTGGTGTGCTTTCGAACTGCTAGGTTTGCAGAAACTGGGACAGAGCAATGGGAGCTCACCCCATCGTGCGGTTTTGAACTGCTGACCTTCTGATCAGCAAACCCAAGAGACTCAGTGGTTTGGACTACAGTGCCACCCACGTATATGAGAATACACTGCCTTTTTATGATTTTATTCTTATTTATTAAAATTGTGTACCGCCCTATGCCCATGGGTCTCAAGGCGGCTCACAGGATAAAATCACAATATAAAACCACAAAATACATAATCAAAATAGAAACAACCCAAAAGCACAAACACACCCTTTGATGGGACTCAAGGAGGCTGTATTCTCTTCGAGGCTTCCTCTGCCCTCACTGACATCCTCTTCGAGCTCTGGGGAGGGTCTCCTCACGAGCCAAGAGGACTCTCCCACCATTTCCGGCTATGAATTGAATTATTTAATTATTTCCTGTTCTGTGCATTTATACGGTTGCAAGCGAGTAGAATGTGGGAGGATGCCTGTACTGGGCAAAACCGTGCATATTTTGTGCCACTTCATCTGCATGCATAGAAATGAACATTTCACCATACATTTGACCCCATTTGTGGTAAAAATTATTCTCACTGCTTGGCAGGGTGGTCAGTGGCATAGCGTGGGTTGCCAGTGCCCGGGGCTGCACAGACTGGGGAGATTGGGAGGGAAGGAAACAGACAGAGTATGCATGTGCATTCAACTGGAGATTGCAGCCACAGAGATAAGAAAAGAAGAGTCGTTATGTTGATTGGAGAGGCCACTTCCTGGTTCTCATGGAGAAACCATTTTCAATGGAGCCTAGAGATGGAAACATGCAGTTGTATTGAGGCAGCACTAGAGGTTGAAATTTTGTGCCCCTAACAATTTTGCGCCCAGGGCAACTGCCCCTGTCCCCTACCCCACCCTGCTAAGCCACTGAGGATGGTACTGATGACAGACTTACTGTATATGTCCTGCGCTATTTTTCTAGAAAAAGAGGTGCTGAAACACACCACAAACGCTTCACTTGCTCTCTTATAATGGCAATGGCGCCCTCCTGAGAGGTGCTGGAACTTACCCCTGCCTATATCCAAGGCTAGGTACCCCTTGCTAAATCGGGTCCTCCCTTAAAGAGGGTACGTGTTGCGGTGAGACCAGGCAACCAACCCCTGTGTTGTGGGTGGGTACGTTTGGATAGCCACAACACCCGATTGGTAGGTCCCTTATTGCAGGGCTTAATCAGACCAATGGGACGCAAGCTAAATGGATCAAGGGACCTATTTATGCCCATGCACGTGACCCAGAGCTTCCTCTTTCAGCGCATGCATCCGGAACACCCACCCACCTCTCCCTACTTTTAGGGCTTGTGCACTTGACCTTGCTATGCTGTCGTGTGTCGTCTGTCGTTGGGACAGGGGCATGGCAGGAATTTTCCCCACTTGGCTGATTGGCTGGTGCCATTTGGGTTTTGGCTGCCATGTAGCAAATCGTCACAACTTGTAAGGTTGCAGATAGGCTCTGGTTCAGGTGATAGGGATGGGAGAACGGTCTCGCCATCCCTATGCGAAGGGTATTCCGTTAAAGGAATCCTGGGACTCAATGGTTTGGTCAACCCCTGAGAGGGGGTTGTGCCCGTGCCTGAGTCCAGAGGGACATTTGGGTGGCGGAGATAGCCTGGTGCCCTGGGTCAGCGCTACCTGCAACGGTGAAGGGAGCTAGTCAAACCAGAGCCTATGAAACCACTCACTTTCTGTAATCAATAAAGTTGTGGCCTAAATTCTGCCAAAAACCAAACCAAAATTTGAGTCTTGTCTGAATCTATTTAAGGGAGAGATTTAAAGGTCTGAAAATGCAAACAGTGACCTGTATATATCCTCTGGTTCTATGTCAGAAGAAGCTCACAAAAAGAATAGCGTGAGCATACGAGGAAGCATTTGTTCTCACTCTGTTTCCTTGCATGCACAGACAAATCCGAAAATATACACTTTTTAAGAAATCTAATAATCCTTACTTGAGGCTTCAAACTCCTTGGGGGTAGATAGATACAAGGCAGTAAACCAGCAGAAGGAAAGCAACACAGTTAAGGGGGGGGGGGGGAGAACTAATAAAAATTCCCATAGGAAGGAAATGAAACCCACCCTTCGAACCTCTGAAATAAAAGGAAGGCAGACGAGAAGAAAAAGGGGGAAAAAAGACTGCTAAATTGTTGTGCTTGCCTGGAAATGAGTCCACAAGCCAGCTGTATTTGGCACTGGTACTCAAACTGTTTTCTAAATGTTTGTGTGTGTGTGTGTGTGGTGTATTTTTCACCTCTTTTGAACACACTTTCCCAAAGCGGTAGAAAAAAGAAAAAGAAAAAAAAAAAACCAGAGGGCAGGGGGGAGAATCAACAACCCCAAACTCCTACACTATAAAATTCAGATCCAAGGTCTGTCTTTCAAGCAACCTTTAATTTGGAAGGCTTAGCTAGAATTGCCAGATGTCTCTAATTTTAAGTTATTTCCCTAAACTTCAAGAGTTGCTCCTTGTTTCCCCCCCTCCCCACATTTCATAGCCCTGAAGAATATAATGACTGACCATTGTTTCAGAACTGTGCAATGCCAGAGAAGCCCACACAACATATGCCACAGTTTCATAAAGGTCCTTAATTTGAGTGGGGCGGGCGGAGGCAGGGAATCCATAAAATGTCCTCTAAATAAATAAATAAATAAATAAAGGAACAGTGGTACAGTGGGTACAGCTGAAGAAGGGGCGTGACTTCCTGCTGTCCCTTGGAAAGCTGGTCTTTTTGTGCCACACTGGGGAAGACATCAGCACTGACCAGTGGGCTGGGATAAGTTGACTTGTTCTCGTGTGCTGAATAGTTGTTGTTTAGTCATTCAGTCGTGTCCGACTCTTCGTGACCCCATGGAGCAGAGCACGCCAGGCACTCCTGTCTTCCACTGCCTCCCACAGTTTGGTCAGATTCATGTTTGTAGCTTCGAGAACACTGTCCAACCATCTCGTCCTCTGTCGTCCCCTTCTCCTTGTGCCCTCCATCTTTCCCAACATCAGGGTCTTTTCCAAGGAGTCTTCTCATGAGGTGGCCAAAGTATTGGAGCCTCAGTTTCAGGATCTGTCCTTCCAGTGAGCACTCAGGGCTGATTTCCTTAAGAATGGATGCGTTTGATCTTCTTGCAGTCCATGGGACTCTCAAGAGTCTCCTCCAGCACCATAATTCAAAAGCGTCAATTCTTCGGCGATCAGCCTTCTTTATGGTCCAGCTCTCACTTCCGTACATCACTACTGGGAAAACCATAGCTGAATAGGGTTATTCACAAATCATCACCAGGGTTCATCACCAGTGGTACCATGGAGAAAATTGCAATTAGGCTGCAATCCTCGTCCCACTTACCTGAGCATAACCACCACTGAATTCAATTGGATTTACAGTCGTACTTTGGCTCCCAAATGCCTTGGGAGTCTAATGTTCCAGCTCCCGAACAATCAAAAATCGGAGTGAGTGTTCCAGTTTTTGAATGTTCTTTTGGAAGCCGAACATCTGACGGGGCTTCTGATTGGCTGCAGGAGCTTCCTGCAGCCAATCGGAAGCCGCGCTTTGGTTTTCGAACATTTCAGAAGTCAAACGGACTTCCGGAACGGATTCTGTTTGACTTCCGGGATACGGCTGTACTTCTCAGTAGCAGACCCTCCAAGTATCCCTATTTTCCAGGCACAGTACCAGATTCACAGAAGCCGTCCCGGTTTCTGATCTCATCCTGAAATGTGCTGCTTTCCCTTAGGACGTTCCTATTTTCATCGGGGAAATGTTGGAAGATATGGAATTATGCAATCCCAAGCCAAGGAGATATGAAACCATATAACCTTTAGAAGACATCTGAAGGCAACCCCATATAAGGAAATTTTTTATGTTTAATGTTTTTAATGTATGTTGGAAGTCACCCAAAGTGGCTGGGGCAACCTAGTCAGTTGGGTATAAATAATAAAATTCTTATTTTTAATATTATCATAGAATAGGATGTCCCTATTTTCATTGGAGAAATGTTGGAAGGTACACAGTAGACGTGGTTAGGATTGCAGCCACAGATAATGCAGCTAGCAGCTTGCCAACCTTGAGGGTAGAAGTCTTTCCCAGTCTGACACCTAAAATCCTTCAAACAGCAGAATTTGAACCAGGGCCCATCTGCACCCACAGCATGTGGTCTACCACTGAGCTTTGGCACCTGACCAGTTGTGCTTTTGCAGAGTGAAATATGGATGGATTTGCTTGTTGCAAACAAGAGATGGAAGAAGAAAAATGAATGGTTTAGATTCCCACTTTTTGCCTTGATGGCCCTTGTGTGCAAATCTGGAATTTGCCCAAGGCCTAGAGGTTCCAGGCAGCACCCTCAGGTAGCTGCTGGGGCATGAACACAGCCCATCACTGGGCTGGCACCTACTTTACCACATAAGGGGGGCATTGTTGGCAATGTAAACAGTACCACTGAGTGCTTTGTGATGATCACACTGGTGCCACCAGCTGGTAATGTCATGGTCACCAAGTTAAGCCCATCAAAGTGGCCCATTGTTGGTTTTTAATGTTCGTAATTTGGTTTAAGGGGAAAATGCTACAGGTCAAATAGAATGAGAATGTCCTGGATGCCTACATCCAGGTTTGGGGGCAAGTAGTCTTTGGTAAGAGAGCCCAGTAGAGATTTGAAATCGCAAAACATGCAGCAAAGTAAATCGTGGAAACATAGGCTGTTAGACCTTTTAAATATCTCCTCCTAGGTTGCTTCCAAATTTCCCCACTTCCTTTATCCTAGAAAGAGACCACACGTTTGGTAAGTTAAATTTATTTACAAACTTCTCAAAGATCAGATTCGTGTGCTTTTCCATACAGCAGCAAGAAAAGGCAGGCCATATAACTTAGGTTCCAAAATGGTGTTTCTAAATTATTTGCATACAAGCACAAATATGGCTTGCTTAAGCCACTCAGTCTAAGCCTGGAGCATCTGGTTTGGACCTCTGCACTCAGTGGAAGAAAGTGGAAAGTGGGAGAATAAATAATTTGGTAGCCCTTCCTTCCAAGGTAAGGAGGTGTGACCTAGCTAAGCCTGGCAGGACATCTTCCTCTATGGTCTTAACCCCTTCATGCATTACTTAGAGTTAAGCATGTTGATTATATGAGTCTGATTTGTCTCACACCATCAGGGTGTATATGTGTGTGCAGGAGGGGAGTCCTCCCAGAGATCAAGTTGCTGAGGGACTTCATGTTGATTACATCATTCAAAGTTGGAGCACCTGAACATTGGTTGCTTTAAATAATTTAAATATTTGTCCAGGTTACCAAGTTTTGTTCTTGGGATGCGGGTGGCGCTGTGGGTAAAACCTCAGCGCCTAGGACTTGCCGATCGCATGGTCGGCAGTTCGAATCCCTGCAGCGGGGTGCGCTCCCGTCGTTCGGTCCCAGTGCCTGCCAACCTAGCAGTTCGAAAGCACCCCCGGGTGCAAGTAGATAAATAGGGACCGCTTACCAGCGGGAAGTTAACGGCGTTCAGTGTGCTGCGCTGGCTCTCCAGATGCAGCTTGTCATGCTGGCCACGTGACCCGGAAGTGTCTGCGGACAGCGCTGGCTCCCGGCCTATAGAGTGAGATGAGCGCACAACCCTAGAGTCTGGCAAGACTGGCCCATACGGGCAGGGGTACCTTTACCTTTTACCAAGTTTTGTTAACAAAGCGGTTAATTGGTGACTTCTCATTCATTAATTACCACGAGTCGTTCTGATGGAATTGCTTTAATCTGTATGGGAAACCAGTGAGGTTGTAGCACTGGTTGACCTTCTACCAGGGAATGTGGAGCTTCGTAAGTAATGTTGGAGTTAATGGAGGTCCCCACATGAGGACAAGGTTCTCTTGAACACAGCATAGATTAGTTTAAATCAAGGCTATCATTTATTAGCGTTCTCTGTGGTTCTTGAGAATTAGGAAAAAAGAATGAGAGCCATTATACATGGGCAGGCAATCATTACTTTAATGAGGAAAGCGCTGTGCCTTTTGTTCTGGCAGCAAAAAACTCAAGAGAATAATAAAACCTCGAAGAACTAATTTTATATTTCCCTGTATCCTTAAAGCGATTCCCCATTTCCAAAGACATTGGTAGTCCAATCAACAAGGGTTAGAAGAACAGGAGAAGGTCTTACTGATGATAGAGACTGTCTACCCTTGATGGGAGAGGTGGAAGTCAAAACAGCTTCCTCAAATGGCTCCAGCCATTGGTGAAGCATGCACATTTCCTTCTGCACTCAGGAAATATCTAGTTGTGTTGTGTTGTGTTGGCTGAATTATGCTTCATTCCATCAGCACTGTTCTGAGGTGCTTTTGGCATTGGGGTGGGGTGGGGGAGGATTCCATTACTGGACTAATACCATGAATTTTTTTTTGGACGAATCACTGTTTCCCTCCAGTCTTAATCTGTACTGATCTGAAATCTGACTCACGCATAACCCCAAGATCTAGAGAAAAGTCTGAAATGAGAAAAAATTTGTATGTGTGTGATTTAAATTCAAATACAGTGGTACAGTGGTACCTCGGGTTAAGAATTTAATTCATTCTGGAGGTCCGTTCTTAACCTGAAACTGTTCTTAAGGTACGACTTTAGCTAATGGGGCCTCCCGCCGCCGCTGCCAGATTTCTATTCTCATCCTGAAGCAAACTTTAAGAAGTTTGCTTCAGGATGAGAATAGAAATCTGGCAGTACTCAGTACTCAGTACTTAGTAACCTGAGGTACTATTTCTGGGTTAGCGGAGTCTGTAACCGGAAGCGTCTGTAACCTGAAGCGTATGTAACCTGAGGTACCACTGTACCCTGGTTTAAGAACAGCTTAGTTTATGAACAACTTGGATTAAGAACGCTGCAAACCTTGAAGTAGGTGTTTTGGTTTTGGTTTGTGAACTTTTTCTTGGAATAAGAACATGTTTTGCTTCCTGTTGAGTCTGTTCCATTTGTAAACTGAGTTCCCTGCTGCTATGGGAAAGCACACCTTGGTTTAAGAATGCTTTTGTTTAAGAACAGACTTCTGGAACAGATTAAGTTCGTAAACCGAGGTACCACTGTATTGGGTTGTGGTGCTTACCTAGGGACAAAATCTAGCACTGTAACAAAGATTAAGTCAAAGAGAAACAGACTAGGATTGTGGGGGTAAGGGATGCTGCCACTGACGTCCATCCATTGGCTTGGTTCACACATCATAAACTTCACTCTGGTTTAAAGGTAAACATGCAGTGTGCTGGTATATGGGGAGAATGTCAAAACTGCTTTGCTCCTCTCCTGCTCCTAGTGTTGTAGTGCCACCGGGAGCTCAGCCATGGTTTGGCTTAACGTAGCGTCTGAGGCTGAGGCCACAGGTTGTCTCTCTCCAAACGAGCCAGGAAACATAGTTAAGGCTGATTCTTTGATTACAATAGTCTAATCTGGAGGTGACGAGTATTATGATGGATAACAGGGGCTGGGCTATCTCTGCTCTGGAGGAATCACCACCAGAGCAGCAGCAGTAGCAGCTGAGAGAAGAAACTCAAAGGCCACAAATGTCATTGAGGTCTCCAGGGACAAAGTTGGATCTGAAAGCACCTACAAAGTGCAAAGTAGAAAGGCAGAGTAGAAAGGGTCTCCTGAAAGGGTCTCCTGAGAGCCAGTGTGGTGTAGTGGTTAAGAGCGGTAGACTCGTTATCTGGTGAACCGGGTTCGCTTCCCTGCTCCTCCACATGCAGCTGCTAGGTGACCTTGGGCTAGTCACACTTCTCTGGAGTCTCTCAGCCCCACTCACCTCACAGAGTGTTTGTTGTGGGGGAGGAAGGGAAAGGAGATGGTTAGCTGCTTTGAGACTCCTTAAGGGGATATCAAATCCAAACTCCTCCTCCTCCTCCTCCTCCTCCTCCTCCTCCTCCTCCTCCTCCTCTTCTTCCCCCCAGGATGAGAGATGAAGGCTCCCAGGTGGGAGAGGAGAGAGTCTACCTCTTTCTCTCTGTGGATAAATGATAGGATATATATTATATAAATATGATAAAAGACTTTATAATTATTTTCTCTCTCTTTCTTTCTCTTTGTCTCTCTTTTCCTCTTACTTTTAATTTTTTTTTTTGTTTTATTCTTGTTTTGAAGTCTGGTTCTCATTGTATTTTAAATAAAAAAAATTCAACAATTTCTTTTATAGAAAAGGTGGAGTGCAACCCCCTTGAGAGACTGTGAGAACTGTGACTGCTGCATAATCACGGCTGCTGAGAGCAATGAGTCTAAGGCTATTGCTGCATAGCCATCCATTAACACAGATATTAGTTAAATACACTATAGTAATAGCAATGATCAGCCAGAGCCTTGAGCTTACCTACAGTCAAGTAAGTTCCACTGAAATCAGCAGGCGGTTGGTGGAAGGAACATGGCTCTTTGCACACAGAAAGTCCCAAGGTTTGGTCCCTAAGCATCTCTAGGTAAGACTGGCAAAGACTCCTGTCTAAAACCCTGGATTGCTGTTTGTAGTCAGTGTAGACTAGCGTTTCTCAAATGTGGGTCTCCAGCTGTTTTTGGAACTCCCATTCTCCCTAGCTAGCAAGACCAGTGGTCAGGGATGATGGGAATTGTAGTCCAAAGAGAGCTGGAGACCCACATTTGGGATGCACTGGTGTAGGTAGTGCTTTTTTCTAAAAAAATGTTTAGGGGTACTCTCATTTTGGCTGTTCCCCATCCCCATCCCCCCGTCCTCCCCCACAACCCCTGGATGAGGGACTCAAGGTGGTGGTGCTGAGAGGATAGGAAGGCCCCTGGTGACAGTGGTGGTGGGGTTGGCTTGAGCTAGGAGGGGCGAGTGGTCGCTGGTTGGCTGTAGCCTGACAAGAGGAGAAGGAGGAGCACCTTCGCCTCCACCGTGGCTGCCCCAGACTCCCCTCCTCGGGCACCGGCAGGGAGAGCGATGGAGCTCCAGTCTGCGCTGCTGCTCTGGAGACCAGTGCTGGATTTACGTATAAGCTAAGCAAGCTATAGCTTAGGGCCCCACTCTCTTGGGACCCCCCAAAAAAATCTAAAGGAAAAAAACCTGGATGTACCGTATTTTTCGCACCATAGGGCGCACCGGACCATAGGGCGCACCCAGTTTTTAGGGGGGGAAATCAAGAAAAAAAATATTTCCCCCCCCCCCCAGCACCAAAGAGCAGCGTACAGGCTGCGCACAACCTCTCCCTGCCGGAGGGGTTGCGCGCGGCTATGGAGGAAGCCAAGGCAGAGAGCAGGATGGATCCCGCTCGGTGTTTTGGCTTCCTCTTTAGCCCAGCGCAACCTCTCCTTGCCAGGAGACGCTGCGCAGGGCTAAAGAATCCATAGCCCCGTGCAGCCTCTCCTTGCCAGAGGGGTTGCGCGCAGCTATGGAGGAAGCCAAGGCTGTTTTGACTTCCCATTTAGCCCCGTGCAGCTTCTCCCTCCCGGGAGAGGCTGCGTGGGGCTGAAGAATCCATAGCCCCGTGCAGCCTCTCCTTGCCGGAGGGGTTGCGCACAGCTATGGAGGAAGCCAAGGCAGAGAGCGGGATGGCTTCCCCTTTAGCCCGGTGCAGCCTCTCCTTGCCGGGAGACGCTGCGCAGGGCTTTCCTGGCTTTACTGGGAGGTGGGGGGATTCCCTCACCTCTCCCAAAAGCCTGCAGAAGCCACGCAACCCCTTTAAAGAGATCCTGGCTTCTCCTGGCTTTCCTGGGAAGTGGGGGAATTCCCCCACCTCCCGCAAAACCGGCAGAAGCCGTGAGCACTTTAAAAGGGCTGCACGGCTTCTCTTGGCTTTCCTGGGAGGTGGGGGAATTCCCTCACCTCTGGCAAATGCCCGCTTTAGCCCCGCGCGCGCTCTCCCTGCTGGAGAGGTGACGCGCGCCTATAGAGACTCTTGCTATAGGCGCGCCTCACCTCTCCAGCCAGGAGAGGGTCGCGGGGGGCTGCTTTAGCCCCGCGCGCGCTCTCCCTGCTGGAGAGGTGACGCGCGCCTATAGAGACTCCTGCTATAGGCGCGCCTCACCTCTCCAGCCAGGAGAGGGTCGCGGGGGGCTGCTTTAGCCCCGCGCGCGCTCTCCCTGCTGGAGAGGTGACGCGCGCCTATAGAGACTCCTGCTATAGGCGCGCGTCACCTCTCCAGCCGGGAGAGGGTCGCGGGGGGCTGCTTTAGCCCCGCGCGCGCTCTCCCTGCTGGAGAGGTGACGCGCGCCTATAGAGACTCCTGCTATAGGCGCGCGTCACCTCTCCAGCCGGGAGGGGGTCACGGGGGGCTGCTTTAGCCCCGCGCGCGCTCTCCCTGCTGGAGAGGTGACGCGCGCCTATAGAGACTCCTGCTATAGGCGCGCGTCACCTCTCCAGCCAGGAGAGGGTCGTGGGGGGCTGCTTTAGCCCCGCGCACGCGCTCCCTGCTGGAGAGGTGACGCACGCCTATAGAGACTCCTGCTATAGGCGCGCGTCACCTCTCCAGCCAGGAGAGGGTCGCGGGGGGCTGCTTTAGCCCCGCGCGCGCTCTCCCTGCTTGAGAGGTGACCCGCGGCTATAGAGACTCCTGCTATAGGCGCGCCTCACCTCTCCAGCCGGGAGAGGGTCGCGGGACTATAGCGTCTTCGCTCCATAGGACGCACACACATTTCCCCTTCATTTTTGAAGGGGAAAAAGTGCGTCCTATAGAGCGAAAAATACGGTACATTTCCAAAATATAAGATAAAAAACAACATACAGCAACAGTGTTTTGTGTTGTGTTGGCTCCTGTGATGTAAGTGATGGGCCCCGCCTGCTAGCCTGCTCCCTAAAATATCACTGGTTTGCTAATTTCCATATAGCATATATTCAACACAAAAAACAGGGACAATTTGTTGTTGACAAAGGACAGCTGGACATATAAAGGGTCCCATTACCTCCAGTAGCTGAGGGCCTCATCAAACCTAAATCCAGCCCTGATGGAGACAGCTGGCATGCTGGTGGAGACAGCTGGTGGAGCTTCATGCTCCAGCACTGAGGGGGGGGGCGTAGAGGAGGCGTGGCGGGGCTGGTGCGCGTCCTGGGGCGTAGTGCAGCACCTGTGGGGGCATGGTGCCCAGTGCGGACAGGGGGCAGCCACGATGGCACCCTGACGGGATCGCGCTGCCGGGGGTGGTGCGCTCCCCCCGCACTCCTCTTCCTCCACCAGTGCTGGCATGTTGGTCCATTTGTCAGTCGGTCGGGGCAACACAAAATGTTTAGGGGTATGCGTACCCCCAGAAAAACAACAACAACACTGGGTGAAGGCAATACTGAACTAGACGGGCCAATGGTCTCAGTCAGCATGTGACCTCTTCCTATGCTCCTTTGTCCTGTGTCCCCCCCCCCCTCAACGTAATGACTGGGTTCCAAAGAGCTACTTTAGGGTGCTCAAGGATCTGAGCATGGTCAGTGATATCTCTGCCTTTGAACACGAGGTCCAAGCTCCTTTGGCATTCCCTGTATGTGGGGCAGTGTGCTGAGGATGAGGCTGTAAGCCAGCAAACTCCCCACAACGCTCCAGTGTGAGCCCTCCTTTATTCTGCTAGAAAGACTCCAGATGGCCGGAAAGATGGATGGGCGGAGGTTGTTTGGATCGAATGTGTACCCTGCAGTCAGCCTATTTTTTTCTGTTGTTGTTGCCTGTTCCTGACCTTTCACAAAATATGCTAAAGTTGGTTTAATCCAAGAAGGCATGTTGCATATAAAATGAATGACAGCTCCTAGCGTCACCAAGAGAATCAAACCCTTTTGTTTGTTTAACTCTTTTTTTTTAAGAAGCAAAACAGCATTTGGGAGTCAAACTTGCAGAGTTAAAGATGAGCTCCCCGACCACCACCAAAAAATAACAAATATAATAAAAATAACGGTGCCATATACCCTGAGAAACCAGTGCCAGAAAAGCTCTTGGGGATCAGGGTGTTTTTTGGGGTTGTTTTTTTTTTTTGTCAGTCCCCAGCTTTTACCAATTTAAATTCTTGGCAGCATATTAAAAAAGAAATGCAGAAGGTATTTGAGACTGCAATCCCTCAGGTACTAAATCTAGTGTTTCCTGGCAATAGATGAATGTTGCTGAAGTTAAAACCTAGCAGCACCACAGCACCAGATCTCCATAGCTGTTCATATTTATACTTAACAGACAAATATGTCATTCTTTCACTATCCTGTTACACAGACCGTTTTTTCACACTCTCCCCCCTCACCAGCCCTCTGTGTCTCTGATAATAATAAAGGTTAGAGAGAGACTTGTGGCAGTGGCTGGGGCCAATTTGTGTTTTCTGCTTAGCAGGACACACTTTTTCCAAGTATAGGTGTGGTGTTTTTTTCCTGTGTGCACACACTCAACATGCGCGCCCCTCTCAGATGCTTAACCTCATGCCTAACTCTCAAAGATCACGTTTGCTGTTCCCTGGGTTGGATGCCATTATCACCCTTATTTTGCAGTCAAAACATGCATTATCCTCCAGATAAATACAGCCGAAAGAGGCCCAGATCAGGCTGGTTTGGCTTTGTAAACTAAATCCACAAATCACTTTTCAAACCAGTTATAGGGTATTCAAATACTCCATTCAGCTGCTTCCCACTGCTACATCTTGGGGACGGTGGTCCTTTACCAGAACCTTTGCCATGTTTAAGTAAATGTCCTTATTCAGTTATTCATCAACCTAGGGATGTAACAATAAGGCATCTTCTAGCAAGCATCTTCCACCTGTAATTGAATTAAGCAAAAATCCACACCTCCCCTTTTCCTACAAACATCTTAGTCACTTGGCTGTGAATTTTGATTAGCTGGAGACTGCTCATGACTGTTCCCCCGCTCAACAACCCAGCGGTCTTGGGTTGTTTCCTGACAGCTCACGCCCCGTGCCTGTTGTCATTTAATTTCCTTGCATACAGCTCCGTTTAACGAGATGACTCTTTGTGTCAGAGCTACTCGCTGGCAGGAAATCTCTTCCCTGTAACTGGGTATCCCTAAGTCCCCAGTTTGTTCAGCTTCCTGAACCAGGAGGTTCACTCTTCTTCAAGCCTTATCCAAGGCATTTTGTAGGATGCCTACCGGGTGCAGAATTCTCATTCAATTTAGCTAAACCTATTTCTCTTCCCTCCCCAATCTGTCTCCCTGCTTCTTATCCATGTGTGCTGTTTTCTTTGGATCCTTGCAGCATAAGTCAGCGTTATCCCCAAAAGGAAGCTTTTTTGGAAGAAAGGAACTTTATTAGTAGGATTCTAAGGAATGGCACCTCTTCATAGATCACTGTCTTGTCGTGGCGAAGGGGCTTGAATAACTCAGAGAAGCTATGAGCTATGCCGTGCAGGGCCACCCAAGACAGACAGGTCATAGCCAAGAGTTTAGACTAAATGTGATCCACCTGGAGAAGGAACTGGCAACCCACTCCAGTATTTTGCCAAGAAAACTCCATGGACATAAAAAAGGAGAAGCTTTTAGAAGAAAGTGAGAGTTTCCAAGGCATGATCTAGTTCATGGGGTCATGGAGAGTTGAACACAACTAAGACGACTAAACAACAACAACAAGGAACGGCAAGTGGACTTAGCTCAGTGGTAACCTGCGACCGCTGGCCTACCCCATTATCATCCCCTCCAACATTTTTGGAAAATAGGGAGGTCTTAATAATAATAATTTGATTAGTTATACCTTGTCCATCTGAATTCCATGATTCCGTATACTCACAAGGGGCACGCATAGTGCCTGATGTTTCAGCCCTTATGGATTAAACCCATTTGGCTGCCTGAACGTGAACCTAATAATCAGCCCCTGCTTAAGCTTGTGCTTCCTCAGTAATTGACTCTTGCATATTGATTAAGATGTTGATGTGTCCCAGCATTTCTCGGTGGTAATGCAGTTGAGAATGGGGCTTCCTTTCCTTGCAGTTCTCCGCTGTCACCACACTCGGTTTAATGGATAAAGCTGTCATCCCTAAAGCTAGAATGTCTTGGAGGCACAAAGACGAAATTAACTGCTCAATAATTTATGGGACGTGGAAGGGAAGGGAAGAAAAAACTTTACCCAACAACTTCAATTGATTGCTGTAAGTGTTTTGACTGCAGTTGCCTGCTTTGCATAAAGTCAGCTTCTTTGGAGAGCCTGATTTCTTCCACCTGGGCAGAAGCCTCTCGACTACTTTTCACACGGGAAAGGAGCCTTTTGCTCACTCGAAGGGATTTTTTTTCCTACGGCAGAGGAGCATAAGAACACACAAACAGCCCTGCTGGGTCCGGCGAAAGGTTTCTCTAGTCCAGCATTCTGCTCCCACCAGTGACCAACCAGTTGCATCTTGGAAGTTCCCAGAACAGAACATGTTAGCAATAGCACTCTCCCAGGCATGTTGCCCATCAGCTGGGCTATTTGATTCTTCACTGCTTCACTGCTCCATAACCCTAACCATATTTGCTCAGGGAAAACAGAAAGCTTCTTTCAACAGCTTGGGAGGGTCATATGTGTAGAACTGTGGCTTGCGGATGACCCGTTAATCATGCGACAGCCCTCCACCAGGGAGGGATATGCCTAAGCCAAATCCAACCTACATCTGGAATCAATAAAGTTTCGGCCAATTTTAAAATCCCAGAACGTTGTCTTGTCCAGTATGTTTCCCTTCTTGGCTCGGGCCTTGCTCCCTGGGGGAGTGGGGTCGCTGCATGTGGGTCCGCAGCCGTAACACCCTACTCATTTGTTACATTCCCAAGTGCTTTTGTCATCTTTCATGCCGAGTGAAAGATGCTCTCACGGTATCTCACTGCAGTACAATAAGAATTAAGCTTAGGACCAAGTTTTCTAGGACCAACTTTGGAAGCAAGGTGTCAACAGCCAGTTTGAAATAACCCTAAAAGAAAGCAATGATGGCAACCCTACCAATCATTTTAATTTGCTTTTATCCCTTCTAGGTACTACAGAAAACACTTTCAAGTATGTTCCCTAGATGGAAACACAACAAGAGCTGCATTTCCTGCCTTTATAAGCTACGCTTTCATTATCTCTGTTGAAGCACTTCTCCCCACTGAGGAGACATAGTAGGAAAAGGCTCCCCCCCCACACACACATTGGGGTGGAGCTCCAGAATCCATGGCAGGCCTTCATAGCTTTTTGGATGCAGTGTGTGGATATGTTCACAAAGTTTAAGGCCTAGGTTTGTGTAAAGGTAAAGGGACCCCTGACCATTAGGTCCAGTCATGACCGACTCTGGGGTTGCGACGCTCATCTCGCCTTATTGGCCGAGGGAGCCAGCATACAGCTTCAGGTCATGTGGCCAGCATGACTAAGCCGCTTCTGGCGAACCAGAGCAGCGCACGGAAACGCCGTTTACCTTCCCGCCGGAGCGGTACCTATTTATCTACTTGCACTTTGACGTGCTTTCAAACTGCTAGGTTGGCAGGAGCAGGGATCGAGCAATGGGAGCTCACCCTGTCGCAGAGATTCGAACTGCCGACCTTCTGATCAGCAAGTCCTAAGCTCTGTGGTTTAACCCACAGCACCACCCACATCCCTAGGATTGTGTAACAAAGTGCAAATTCGACATTTACATGACCAAGCGGCGACAGCCCCAGCTCCCAGGGACCACCAGAAAGGACTCAGGACAACATGTTATGGAATTAAAATTTGGCCACAACTTTATTAAACTTTCAAATGTAGAAGAAGAAGAGGAGGAGGAGGAGGAGTTTGGATTTGATATCCCGCTTTATCACTACCCTAAGGAGTCTCAAAGCGGCTAACATTCTCCTTCCCTTCCTCTCCCACAACAAACACTCTGTGAGGTGAGTGGGGCTGAGAGACTTCAGAGAAGTGTGACTAGCCCAAGGTCACCCAGCAGCTGCATGTGGAGGAGCAGAGAAGCGAACCTGGTTCACCAGATTACGAGTCCACTGCTCTTAATCACTACACCACACTGGCTCCCATGTTGGAAGACCTTGGCTTAGGCCTTGGGCATGTATCCCACCCAGCCCCACAGCTGGGGGAACTAAGGCTCCTCAGGTTAAATGGGATATGGGGGTGCTATGCAAGACGTATGTGTACGCAGGCAGCCCACCCCATATCCCTGCACGCAGGGTAGTTCACTGATAACCTTTCAGTGTTTGGCCAGTGACACCCGTTTTACAACCCCTTTAAGAGTGGACCCTGGACGCTCCTGAGCCGACTGCCTGGCTGCTGCTGGCTCAGCCCCCTATTTACCGTATGTGACTGGCCCCACCTTCTAGAAGTATAAATTGACTAACTGAGGCTGGGTGTGAACCTCCAAAGAATAACACTGAGAGGCAGGCCAGCCTACACCACCTGTGAGTTCCCTGGGGTCTGAAGTGCCACGCGTGATCCCGCAAAGAGCACCCACAATGTAAAGTGTGAGTGCTCATTATCCTGGTGCTTGAAATATCTACCAACCAAGGCTTTGTATACATTTCTCACGAAGACCGAGGAATAAGGATTTGTATTTCAAAATAAAGGGAACTCCAACAAATTGGTGCTGATGAGATTCTTGTTAGTATTCCTTCGTTCCTTCCTCTGTTTTAAACTCGGTCTCTTTTTCATATCATAGAACAGATCAATCCTCTTGTTATTTACAATATAAGGAGAACTACCCCTGGGAAATCAGCATGTGAGAATGAAAGTTCCAACACCCCTCTAGCACTGAACTGCAATGCTGATGATCAAAAATTCAGGAAATGTTTGGGGGGGGGAATGTAATGAGCAGAGTATATGGCTATGCCATCGTTGCAATCAGAGTTGGCTATCAGTGGGAAGCAGGTACCACTCTGTTTGAGAAATACAAACAACACAATTCTTTATCCTGAACAGCTCCAGGTAGGTTTTCACCAGTTTTCACAAACTGAACCAAAAGCATTTTTAGAGAGGGTGTTCCAGTTCGCCAGCAGAATGGAAGGACTTGGCAAAGTTGTCATCTTCAACAAATGGCCATTGTCGGAAGTGACCCAAAATGGTCATTTGCTATGCAATCCATAGTGGGAAATCTAAGTTTGCCCATGAATGTATATTTGACAGTGAGTCATAACACAAATTTGTAAAATGAATATTGTTGTGGGGGAACATGCTAGGGAGCCCATAAATCACAGACCATAGGGGCCCAACCAGGCCCCTGTGGGGGGTGGGTGCCTGGCAGCTGGGTACAATTGCCCTGAGCCTTGGAGGGCTAAGTCAGGGGTGGGGCACCAGAGGCCTACTGGACTTCTGCTGTCATGCCAAGAACAAAGACTCTTGCCCCCGCCTCAGACACAGGCATTAAATTAAGCACATCTATATGTTACCCTACAAAGGAAGGTTAAATAAAGATGTTAGTTCTTCAGCCAACAGAAGACAACACAGCGTGCTGAAAACTGTGAGACACATACAAAACTGAATAAGCAGCTCAATCAAAGCAGCTGAAATACAAAATAGATCCTATACTTATTGCCCCTGTGTGTGTTCAGATTGTAGTGTCTGAGCAGAAAGAGGGCAATTGTGATTCTTCACCTTTGTATCCTCACACTAATCCTCTATTGTAGATTAGAACCTTAAGTTAGACGAGGCAGATGACCCTCACCTGTTCCAGGGCTACTGCAGCTGAGCAATCACACGTCTCCTTCCAGAGCTAGCGAGCCTCACCTGGCCAGCTAGGGAGATGGGCTATGGGCTCTTGCCTGCCTCAGCCTCCTGGAGCACCCTGCCTGCTGCTTCCTATGCCTCAGAGCCCACCATGCTCCTGAAGACAGGGGCCCCTCAGCTTCTGTGGTGGGTCCTGCTGCTCTGGTTCCTGTGCACTGACTCCCACGCCCTTGTCATCCTCCATCACCTGGTGAGTACTTCCTACACCAACCTCTCCTTCCCCACCCCCAGCTTAATTCAACATGTCCCAGGCCTGGCTACAGCTTTCGCCGGGAACCTCTTCCTCCTCCCCATTGTCCTGCCAGTTCATGACATTGGGTTTCCTCTCTCTGGAAGCACTGGACAGGAAGCATGAACGGTGGAAGCCCTACCTTCACAGAGGCCTATGAGCAGGCTCTGGATGTTGGATTTGTGTGCCCTACATTTTTCAGAGGTACAGGGGACAGTTACAGAGTTTATGTATGTGTGTTGGGGTACACATGTCTCCTTCCCTGTGCTGGAAGCTTCTCTAATTCATAGAGGTCAAGGGCTATGAGAAAGATGGACCAGTGGGCATAGTTCCAGCTCTCCCGGCATGTGCAAGTGCACATTGCTTGTGGCAAGTATGTGAAGGCACAGGGCTTCTGTGTGTATTATCTAGCATGAATGTAAAAACGATGGCCACTTGTCGCAAGGGCTGTTTTGCTACCTCCAGGCAGTATATCTCTCTCCTGCTGTGAGCTTCCCATTGGCACCTGGTTGGTCACGGTGGGAAATAAAATAGTCGATTAGAGGAGTCCTTGGTCTGATCCACCAGGGCTCTCCTTCGGTCTGCAATTCATTGATAGGCAGAACAATTTAGTGTGATGCAAATTGGCACAGAAAAGCAGGTAAACGGTGCCCACCGCCCCTTGAGAATGTGGAACGAGCACCCATTAGAATTGTTTCAAACTTTTCCACTGCTGCCATAGTTTAAGTAATAGAAGTTTAAGTATTATGCAACATTAAATAATATGTTATAGCTTTTTAGAAAATGTTATGTTCAGGTTTGCATTGTATTATATTATGTCTCTAATGCAATATAATTTGAGAAATAATTTTAAGGTAGGCTTGCTTAGGAGAAGCAAGCTTGTACAGTGGTGAATTTTATTTTATTTTATTTACCCAGGAAACAGTGGATGCATGATTTTTTGGTGCAGGCTGTAGCCATGGACATTCTATGTGATCTGATGGTGAATTTGGGCTGAATTTGGGGTGAACTAATGTAAAAATCCTGAGGATCCATGGGCTTTTACCTCCCCCCTCCCAGACAGCCTCCTTTATTGCTAGCGTCCCTTATCTCGCTTCCGATCGCTTGCGATCAGCGGCTTTGTTTCGACTCCCACTTCCCTCTTTCAAAAAAACAGAAAAGAAAAAAGCATGATCTGCTTTTTGCCCCTGGGCAATTCAGCTCCAGGGACCATGCATTTGCTCCATAAGACACACAGACATTTCCCTTTACTTTTTAGGAAGAAAAAAGTGTGTCTTTTTTGGAGCAAAAAATACGGTATATACTGCCTTTCATTATAACATTTCAGGGCAGAATATTAGATGGTAGCGTGTAATACGCCTTGTACAAGTGGGAAACTTCAGGCTGGAGATGAGGAGGATGAATGTGGGCCTCCAGGCTTCTCCATCTGGGCTTACAACTCTCCTCAGGTTCCACCTCTCTTTGGTCTTGCTTCCCATCCTGGCCATTTTTGGCTGGCTAGAATGTGTCATTGAACTCTGATAATGATGTTTTCTGCCCTTGCTGGAGGATAGAGAGGGCTGAGTGTTTGTACAAACTAGCCTACTATACAAAGGTAAATTCTCATTGGCTGCTTGGCCTACTTTTGCCTCTGGCTCCGCCTACCATGTGGCCCCTGGAAGTTGCTCAGAAGGGAAGGTGGCCCTCGGGCTGAATAAAGGAAAGAGAGAAAACATCTCCCACACAGAGCCAAGCTTTCAATAAGACCCCATACATGCCTTATTGTTTGGGGTGTGTGTGTGCTTAAAAAAAAGTTTTGAGTTATGATTAGTTCAGCAAAACAGAGACATATGATGCACAATAAATTAAATCTGGGTAGGAATCCAAGGAAACTTCCATGGTTGGTTTGCTTCTTCCGAGTGCTGAACCCTCCTCACCAATCTAGAAGAAAAGAGATTTATGAAAATGTGTTCTTCCCCACCCTGTTCCCCACTGCTGGTCAGCCTGAAATCTATCACCCGGCAGGAGGCCTTGCCGCACATCTGACTTCCTTTCTTTGAGGGAAATTCAGGGCTGTGGGCCCCAGGAACCCCTCTCAGGTGTGCAGGAGGCCACATAGTGCAATTTGATTCTTCATTAAAAAGAGCCCCGCCGAGGTGTCTTAAGTACAGAGCATCCTACGAGGAGTGAGCCTGCTGAATTGCTCTCCCTCTAATATCCGTCCATTTAACTGGTATAAAGCAACTCCCCCTTGGCTATGTACTCCCTTGAAGTCTCACAAGGAGCCTCGCTAAAGAGGCCTAGGTAAATATTTTACACAGTGCAGAGTGAATTAGGAGCGCAACCACCATTAGGCAGAGCTGGAGTGGTGCAGTTGATTTCCTCCCACCCCCCGCTAGACTAAGCTCAAAATGGATCCCATGGTACACAGAGTCTCCAGTCCCGCGTGCCACCTTGCAAAGAAGGTGCAGTTCAATTTCATTTAATATTGCATATGTTTCCATTAGCATGAGTCAATTGCTCTCCATTCTCGGTTTAAGGCTCCCCCTTTCCTCTCCGTTATAGCTCTGCTGTTAAGAGGCTGCCAGTCCACCCTACCCTTCTGTGCTCTGATGATATAATGCTGTGGCACCGTGGATCCCATTGTTTTCAAATCTCATATCCATATTGCAGATGGGCTGGCGCTGAGGTGCCTCTCTGTACCAGATTTTCTAGAAAACTGATATCTGTATCATGTGTTTTTAGAGGGGAGGGAGAGACTTTCCTAAGCATATTGCCCAAATGGAATTAGGATAATATTTTAGGCTAGAAGGATGGATCCTAACCAGTGGGAGAACATTGACTTGGATGATAGCCTCTTGTGGACTCCTGGGGAAACAGGCAAGATGACCTGGACTTGGGAGGGGGATGATGAATAAGGTCAAAACTCCCTCTTCTGCAGACCCTGCAAGCATTTATTTACTATGCGAGTTCATTAGGGACGCGGGTGGCGCTGTGGTCTAAACCACTGAGTTTCTTGGGCTTGCCGATCGGTAGGTTGGCAGTTCGAATCCCCGCAACCGGGTAAGCTCCCGTTGCTCTATCCCAGCTCCTGCCAACCTAGCAGTTTGAAAGCACACCAGTACAAGTAGATAAATAGGTACCGCTGTGGCGGGAAGGTAAACAGTGTTTGCGTGCGCTCTGCTTTCCGCTACAGTGTTCCATTGCTCCAGAAGCGGTTTAGTCCTGCTGGCCACATGACCTAGAAAACTGACTGTGGACAAACGCCAGCTCCCTCAGCCTGAAAGCAAGATGAGCGCCGCAACCCCGTAGTTGCCTTTGACTGGACTTTGTCCAGGGGTCCTTTACCTATACCTTATGCAAGTTCATTGTTAAAAGAAGCCTTTGTCATGCCGGTTACATTTCCTTCTGTCTGGTTCTACCTTATATTTGTGAGTTATGTTCTAGTGGCCAAAGTAGGTGTAACACTAGACTTCCACCTGAAATTGGAGGATCTCTCTTTAAAGAAACAACAATAACAACATCTGTGTGTGGTGGTGATTCTGATTAGGACTGTAGTGTGAGAGATTAACCATTTCTGCTTCCACCCCCTAAAATGCCCCTCTGAAGCTGCTGTTTGCCCTGAAAGGGAAAACATACATGTTTATTCAACTCAGAACTAAGTTGTTGTTCTGGAGGTTTCCACAAATCTCTGGAGCAGATCTGGAGGTGGCATGGGGAGCACGTGGAGGGAGAAAGTCTTGTTGCACTAGCACTAATCTTTTGCGCTAGTGCAAAAAGTTTGTTGTACATACATGCAGGGGTTTTTTCAGCCAGAACTGTCTGGAACTCAGTTCTGGCACCTCTCAGGTGGATGCCATTGCCATTCTAAGATAATGATGGAGGTGTTCATGGTGAACTCTGGCATCTCTGCTTCTAAAAAAAGCACTGTCCCCAACGTTGTGCTTAGCTTGTGGTACTCCAGACTACAACTCCCCTCATCTCTGATTAATGGCCCTGCTGGCTGGGGTTGATGGAAATTGGGGTGCAGCAACAACCAGGGAGCTATAGCACCCCTCCTTGGTGGGTTGGTTTGACTTTTGCTCTGAAGTCCTTCATGTAGGAAGTAATGTTGATGTTTAGTCGTTTAGTCGTGTCCGACTCTTCGTGATGGACCAGAGCACGCCAGGCACTCCTGTCTTCCACTACCTCCTGCAGTTTGGTCAATCTCATGCTGGTAGCTTCGAGAACACTGTCCAACCATCTCATCCTCTGTCCTCCCCTTCTCCTTGTGCCCTCCATCTTTCCCAACATCAGGGTCTTTTCCAGGGAGTCTTCTCTTCTCATGAGGTGGCCAAAGTATTGGAGTCTCAGCTTCAGTATCTGTCCTTCCAGTGAGCACTAAGGGCTGGTTTCCTTAAGAATGGATAGGTTTGATCTTCTTGCAGTCCATGGGACTCTCCAGCACCATAATCCAAAAGCATCAATAACCTACTCTGCAACAAAGAAACTGTAGGCACTCAGTTTCTAGAAAAAATAGCACTGCATACATGAATGATACGTATCTGCCCCTCCCTTGGTAAATAGCTCTTGGTGGGGTTGATCGTGGCTGGAAAAACTGCAGGGGGACAGTGCCAACTCCCCCTTCCCCAAGCATTGCCATTTCAATCAGAATTGTTGGTTTTCCCTTGCGACTGCTGTTACCTTAATGACAGATCTCCCATGCCATGTGTATTTTCACCCTAGGAGAGGATGAAAACACTTACAGATTCTTTTTGTGACCGGATTACATAAACATCATTAATAAAGCAGTGCAGTCCAAATGAGGTGAAACCAAAGCCGTGTTTACATTCTTAGCACATCTAAAGGAAAATATATCGCCCTGTTTTTGCTTGTCGGGTTGTTCCATCCCTTAGTGAATGTGAGTGTGTTTTTTAAAAAAATAAAAAACGCTATTTTAAATTTTCTTTTAAATATGAAGATGCTTTCAACAGGAGTACTAAGCAGCTGAATGCAGAATGGGGTGAAGGAGCCAGAGACATATTATTATGGGGATAGAGGGAGGTTTTTTTCCGTGAGGGGAGCCTTCTCCCCCACCCCAGCAAGGAGCAAATGAATTACAAAGCAATCACACAATTCTATGGCTTCTGTGGCACAGTGTTCATTCAGAATTAATCCGCTAACCCAGAAATATTACCTTGGGTTAAGAACTTTGCACAGCAGCAGTGGGAGGCCACATTAGCTGAAGTGGTGCTTCAGGTTAAGAACAGTTTCAGGTTAAGAACGGACCTCCGGAATGAATTAAGTACTTAACCCGAGGTACCAGTGATGTATGGAAGTGAGAGCTGGACCATAAAGAAGGCTGATCGCCGAAGAATTGATGCTTTTGAATTATGGTGCTGGAGGAGACTCTTGAGAGTCCCATGGACTGCAAGAAGATCAAACGCATCCATTCTTAAGGAAATCAGCCCTGAGTGCTCACTGGAAGGACAGATCGTGAAGCTGAGGCTCCAATACTTTGGCCATCTCATGAGAAGAGAAGACTCACTGGAAAAGACCCTGATGTTGGGAAAGATGGAGGGCACAAGGAGAAGGGGACGACAGAGGATGAGATGGTTAGACAGTGTTCTCGAAACCACAAACATGAACCTGACCAAACTGCGGGTGGCAGTGGAAGACAGGAGTGCCTGGCGTGCTCTGGTCCATGGGGTCACGAAGAGTCGGACACGACTGAACGACTAAACAACAACAACAACAACACCACTGTAGTTGTTTATCTCTTTGACATCTGATGGGAGGGCGTTCCACAGGGCGGGTGCCACCACCAGGAAGCCCCTCTCCCTGGTTCCCTGTTAGTTACCAAAGCAGGGAGGAGAAGCACACTCTTCTTTTGAAACATAGGAGATCTTTTTGTAAGTGAAGATCACCTTTCACTTGGAAACCTTTCAACGGTGAATGTTGCTCATTCAGCAACAGAAACAGAAGAAAACAATTTTGGCAATGCATATTCTCAGTGATGTAGGTTTTCATCCTAACAGACTCGGGAATTGCAGAAGCCGGTTTAAGCTTTATTTGTGAAAGGTTCAATACACTGGACCTTAGACCCACATAGTAGCAATAATCTGCCAATCTATTTGCTCCTAGCGCCCTCAGGAAACCCCCTCCCATTCAATCCGGAGACCTCTGCATTTACCAATCCGTGTTTCATCTCTATTCCCAGCTCAGGAGTTCATAAATGAATGACAGAGTGGATCATAGCTGGCCATCTGCTAAGAATTGCCTTCATTTCTCTGCTGCCTTGCACACATGTTTGCGTGTGACCTAATCTAACTGTGAAGATTTGTCAGTCTTTCGAGGTTCTAATTCCTTGAGAACCTGATCTGACATGATCTTGATTTCCTTCCATAACTTTACCCCCCACTCTTGGGAAATTTATGTCTGCTTTGGATTTTTATCTCAGACCTTTTGCGAACAAGAAAGTAAAAGATGTATGTAATTTTTTCTCCGAGCTTTCTTTGGTCAGCAAATTACTCTGAGCATCTCTTGGAAGTCCTGCTGCCACTTTCGCTGACCTCCTATTTCTTATATTAAGGTCTTGAAACATTTTAGCCTAGGTGGAAATCTCCTCCTTATTCCTTGCCCTTAATTTTCTACAGTTTCCATTTAAGCTTTCTCCTTTCCTGTCTGCACTACATTAGAATCTTTACATTTTCCCCCATCGCCTGTCGTTGTGCTTGACGTTTGTGTGTGTTTTTCTCCCCTTTTTCACTTCTTCGTTGCTTCTAAGTGCTGGTAATTCAGTACTGCAGGTGTCACTATTTCCTCTGACTCTGTGTCCTCCTGAACCATGGCCCCTGAATGATGTTAAGAGGAATAGTGACACTTTCTCAAGAAAAACTGAAACCGGGGTCCTGAACCATTTGTGTTCATTAAAAAATCTCCCAATACGTTTTTCAAGAATAGGTATTTTTAACCCTGTGCCCTGGCAAAATTCCAACATGGGTGATTACATCCTGTCTACCTGAATTCCCTTGCATTTCAGACACACTAATTTTCAAAGTCTGTCTTAATTCGCACTATGCCACTGCCAATATTGGCCTGTATTGTTCCCCTGAGTAGCAGAATCCGTGTGTGTGTGTGTGTGTGTGTGTGTGTGCGCGCGTGCGTGTATGCCTGTGTTTCATTTTACTAATTTTATACTATATTACAAAATAGTTTAGATGAAAGAGAAGTTGAAGAATTATATTATAAAATTAAAAACATTAATTTTCGTAAATAGATTTCTAAAACTTTGGGTGTTTGTGTGTGTGCGTGCGTGCTATATTATGTATAGCCTTTATAACAGCATGAATTTGTCGAGAGCCCTTTCCTTGATTTATAGGCACATGTAGTAATTTTCAAAGTGTGGGGTTTTTTGAAGCTTATCATCTTTATTTCATTATTTCATGACCATTACAGTCTTGTCAGAAGTGCCTCATCTGTGCTTACTTGCTATTTGGGAAGATCCAGAATGAGACCAATAGCTTCAAAATGGGTCATAATCCCCACTTGGGACTTCTGTACAAAATCATTAATTCCACAGTAACAAACCTTTGACTCGTCTCAACCTCAGTGGTTTCAACAATCAACAGCTTAGTCTGTTGTGTGTGGAAGTCCCCAAGCCACCCCTCAAAATAATTCACAAATCACACGTAGTTTTAGTTTAAGGTTGTTGGCACCATTTTGGCCACAACTTTATTAAAATACAAAATCTGTGAGTGGTTGCTTAGGCATTGGTTATGACTATCTGTTCCCCCGCCCGGGACAGAACTGACTATCTGAACTCCATCGGACGCCAGTGAAGGGAAAAGAATGTTGGGGATCAGTTGAGCTGAGCAACAGTCCCTCACTGCTCACCCAACCAGCTCCCCAAGGCTTGCCAGCCCTGGTCCCATTTCAGGGTTTGGACGGAATCGTGGCAAGCCCCGGGATTCCTTTAATGGAATTCCCTTCCAGCACCACTGGAGTGGCAGGCACAGCCTATCCTGACCCCTCCATCACCAATTTTTATAACCAATGGCTAACCGCAACCTTACAAGGGAAAAACATCTGGCTAATCAAGAACATTCAGAAAATTTCTGTCACCTCTTTGGGACAATTGACTTTATCAGCAGCACAAACATCAGCATCTTAAAGAGAACTAGATGCTTCAAGAGACATGGAGCTGCAATCAAAAGATCATCTTTTGATTTGCGAATTTGAGCAGTTCTGTTTCTAATTTTTTTTAAAGAGGATTGCTTTTTTCTCATTGGGTGCATAAATGCCAACCAGAATTACTTTCTCTCCCTGAATTTTAATTTGTATTATTAAGATTCTACCTTTCTCGTCCTTTTGGACCAATTTGGGTTCAAGGCATTGCACAGAAATTCTAAGGAAACAAAGAATTCGCCGCAGTTTGGAAATCAGTGATTAGAATCAGGGCAGTTTCGAAATTTTCTGTCTGCCATCTTGATTCAAAATGGCATCCAATTGCATCCAAACACAGATGAAATCCTGCTCCTTGATCTTGGGAGCTATCATGCAGAGCATATAAAGCATTTGAGCTCCTTGAAGGAAAGGTGAGATATAAATATAAGACATAAGTAAATCGTGCCTCTGATAAAATTTATTTCTGCCCTCAGAGTAATTTCACATTTGACATTTTGCTAATGGGTGTGCATGGGTGTAGAAAGAAAATACGTGCACACGGTTGTGCAATTATGTCTGCCTCACCCTGTTAATACACAGTGAGATGCCACAATGTGCATCAAACGTGCAATGCATGTACGCATAGCAACTCACACAATACATTATTCTGCACAGTGCAATACACAACTCATAATTTATGGCAATCTGTGATACAACAACAACAACAACAACAACAACAACAACAACAACAACAACATAATAATAATAATAATAATAATAATAATAATAATAATAATAAACAACACATTGACTCTGACTTAAATTTCATAGATTTCAAATATCCATCACAGCAAAAGGAGAGATAGAGATAGAGAGTGCTTTTTTTTCCTAAAAAAATGTTTAGGGGTACTCTCATTTTCCTACTCATATTGAAATACTACCCCTTAATGAGGCCAAACCTAGATTCACAAAATGTTTATGGGTATGCGTACCCCTCCATCCCTCCAGAAAAAAGCACTGGATATAGATATAGATATAGATATAGATATAGATATAGATATAGATATAGAATCTTCATGCTCTAAGTTCAGCATAAAATGGAGATTGCAGCTGGAGAAAGGCAGAGGATGCAGAATGTATCAAATTCCTGGTAACTTTGACATATAGGAAATCTGAACATTTTTATTAATAAAAATTAATAAATTAGTTAATTAAATTTATTAGTAACTCCCCCCCCACAAGTAACTGAAAACGACTTACAGTAAGAAAATAAATAACTCATGAAAAACAGCATAAAACTAAAACAGAGGCACATCTAAAACATATATATATATATATATATATATATATATATATATATATATATATATAAATGGACAGTGTTCTCGAAGCCACAAACATGAGTCTGACCAAACTGTGGGAGGCAGTGGAAAACAGAAGTGCCTGGCATGCTCTGGTCCATGGGGTCACGAAGAGTCGGACACGACTAAACGACTAAACAACAACAACAAATATATTAAAAAGCAGGACTGAAACCTCCCACCCACTGAAGGAGGCCACAGACAATTAAAAGCCAAAGGCTTTGCAGAAAAGAAGCACCTTCGCCTGGATTCTAAAGATAAGTAGTGATGGCACCATGTGGCTCCCTGGAGAGAGAGTTCCATCAGCAGGGAGCCACTACCGAGAAGGCCCTGTTCTCATTCCGACACCCTTTGTGGCCCCCTTGGAGGGAATGCTAAATCTCTTTAAACAGCATTTAATTTTCGAATACATTTATCATAGTATAGCTTTATTATGTAATTTGTACATTTATGATGGGAGCTTAAAATGCCTAAGAGCAATGGACCATGTAAATGCAGCGTGCCCTATCTAGTGCTCCAAAGGGTCTCTTGCTACACACAGAAAGCTTCCATGAAAATGGGATTTCCCCATTACTTTCAGTGTGAAGAATATACAATGCGTGTTCTCACTATTGAAGTAAAAGAAGCCCCTGCGTTTGTGGAATTCATGCGCACCTGAACAGATTGTGCAGAAAGTATTCTAATTGAACTCACAAACCCCACTAACCAAAACTATCATTACTAGGATATAAGTGCTGTTCATTTCAATGGAACTTGCTGCTGGAATAGGAAATAATAATTTTTATTTATACCCCACCCTCCCCGGCCAGAGCCAGGCTCAGGGCGGCGAACACCAGTAAAATTACAGTAAAAACATAAGGGGGGGGGGGGCAATTTAAAATACAGGTTAAAATGCAATTTAAAATGCAGCCTCGTTTTAAAAGTAGCCCATAGATCAAAACCATAAGGGGAGGGAAACATAAGGGTCAGACTGAGTCCAGACCAAAGGCCAGGCGGAACAGCTCTGTCTTGCAGGCCCTGCGGAAAGATGTCAAGTCCCGCAGGGCCCTATTATTTTGGATCAGAGCATTCCACCAAGTCGGGGCCAGCACTGAAAAGGCCCTGCCCCGAGTTGAGACCAATCTAACCACCTTGCGACTTGGGACCTCCAAAATGTTGTCATTTGTGGACCTTAAGGTCCTCTGAGGGGCATTTCTCTGATGAAAATAGGGATGCCCTATTCTATTATTATTATTATTATTATTATTATACCCTGCCTATCTAACTGGGCTGCTCCAACTGCCTCTGGGCAGCTTCCAACACATATAAAAACACAGTAAGACATTAAACATTTTTAAAAGCTTCCCAATACAGAGCTGCCTTCAGGTGTTTTCTAAAGGTTGTATAATTACCGTACTTTTTGCACTATAAGACTCACTTT
Source organism: Podarcis tiliguerta (assembly GCF_965153285.1). NCBI lineage: Eukaryota > Metazoa > Chordata > Lepidosauria > Squamata > Lacertidae > Podarcis > Podarcis tiliguerta. Next base: position 24,731,744 of record NC_139550.1, read on the forward strand.
TTCCCTCCTAAAAAGTAAGGGGAATTGTGTGTGCTTCTTATGGAGCGAATGCAGGCTGTGCAGCTATCCCAGAAGCCAGAACAGCAAGAGGGTTGCTGCTTTCACTGTGCAGTGATCCCTCTTGTGTTCTGGCTTCTGAGATTCAGAATATTTTTTTCCTTGTTTTCCTCCTCCAAAAACCAGGTGCGTCTTGTGGTCTGGTGCATCTTATAGAGTGAAAAATACGGTACGTATCTCCTTGGCTCAGGGCTCACATGACTCTATAGCCTCCAACATTTCTCTGATGAAAAGAGGAACAGCCTAAGGAAAAACGGGACATTCCAGGATCAAATCAGAAACCGGGGCGGCTTCTGTAAATCTGGGACAGTCCCTGGAAAATAGGGACACTTGGAGGATCTGATAGGACCGTGCCTATATTTTTATCTTCAATATGCTTTTAGGTCAGCATGTAAACGGGTACACAACCGAAGTGCTGACTTTCAAAAGCACCACTCTATAAGTAGCTGAAGTAGAAAGATGAGTGATGTGATTAAGTTGACACTGAAAACAACCACTGAGCCAACAGCTTGTGTTTCAAGTAAAACTTCTCACTTCTATCCAGAGTTCATTTGCAAAAGGCCCCTTCCTGGGACCTTCAATAAGGATTTAAAAATAGTGAGCCACCATGCCTAAGCATGATGCTTCCATGACCCTCAAATACCCATTTTTCAACACCTGCGTGTCTGTTGAGAAGATGTTTATGCACAGGATGGTGGGAGCAGATGCAGCGTCTAGACTTCTTTTACGCCACGAGGCATCGTATTACGTCCGATGTGTCTGCATGCAGACAAGCAAAGGTGCAAGATTTAAAATAGAACATGAGTGGAGATCTAAGAATGGGTTATTATTTCAGATCGATAGTTTTCCGGCGATTTAATGAATCATATTGTTATGAGTTTGGAGGGGGCGGAAACCCCTTCAACCCAAGAAATGAATGAACGTCCGGATCTAGCAAATATTTGGGGTATCGGAGGGGGGAATGCAGGCTACAGCTGTTCTCCTGGGTGTAGAACGTTGCAAACTAGCTTGGCTGGATTAGTTGGAGGTCAGTCATTATGGAGGAACAATTAAACCCCTGTGTTGCAAACAATTATCAGTAGTATCCAAGGCAACATAACCTTAGGACCACTGCTCCATAGCTATTGTTGTTATACAATTCCATTCACTGTATAGATAGGTTTATGAAGCATTTCTGTATCCTGCTGCTGTGCTGAAGAAGAATTCCACGAAACAGTGGGTATATCTGGAATCACTGCTCACCACGTCTGCTTGTGGACCACTTTGGCAGCGCTGGACGTCATAAAACAAAGCTTTACGGCTTGTTTTCAGAAGATAAGAATCTGTGTATAAGATAACCCACAATTTTTAACATAATTTTTAAATACAAAAGCCTCATCTTATACATGGAAAAGTATGGTATCTTAAAGTCACTACCATAGAAGCCAACTCCTAGGGGCCGAGGGGGCTTCAGCCATCCCAATAAAATATTTGAGGGAGCCAGTCCCCCCCCCCAAGAGCTGATGGGCAATGCCATTCAAATGCACTGCATCATGTGATCAATTATGTGGGGCGGGGCTTACCTGTCCCCCCAATATGTTATTCAAGTTGGCACTTCTGTTCACTACAGTCTTCCCCACATCTGGATTAATAATAATAATAATAATACCCTGCCCATCTGTCTGGGCGGCTTACAGCATATATAGAAACATAAACATCAGACATTAACTCAATCTCCCCTTTTCTGCAAATGTTATGAAAGGGGCTTGTAGGTAGGTAAGAAACCTGCCAATTTTTTTAAATTATAATTTTTATTAGTTTTTTAAACAATAATTAAACATATTTATATCTTATAAAAAATTTGAATTCCATCAATCACATCTGAAAATTTTCCAATCTATTCACTTAATTTACATTTCTTACTTTTAGTATTACATTTAAATCTCATAACTAATATCTCTATTCTTTCTCTACTTCGCAATATTTCATATATTTCTCCTTACAAAACTTCTTGCAGTCCTACTAGCATAATTTGTTGATTACAGTTGCTCTTCAAATAGTTCGTATATTCCTTCCAATCTTCTGTAAATCTCTGGTCCTGCAGGTTTCGAATCCTTCCTGTCATTTTATCCAATTCTGCATAGTCCAATAATTTTGTCTGCCATTCTTCTTTCGTCGGAATTTCTTCTTGCTTCCAAGAAACCTGCCAAATTGCAACAACTTTCCTGTCCGGATTTTCACTGTTTGAAATAGGGCAACCCTAGCAGAACCGAAAAGATGCTCAGCCCTGACTGAAGCCAGTCCATTCTGCGCTGCTGCTGTAGGAACCAGAATCTCTGCCTTTATTCTGGGAGACCTCCACAGGTCTGTTAGAGGGGGAATCACTTGGTACCTGCGCTGGGTGTGCCTGCTCCTCTTCCACAAGCAGGAGCCCAAACTGCTGTCTTGTTAACGATGCCTTATGAGGAACGGCTAAGGGAGCTGGGCATGTTTAGCCTGGAGAAGAGGAGGTTAAGGGGTGATATGATAGCCATGTTCAAATATATAAAAGGATGTCACATAGAGGAGGGAGAAAGGTTGTTTTCTGCTGCTCCAGAGAAGCGGACACGGAGCAATGGATCCAAACTACAAGAAAGAAGATTCCACCTAAACATTAGGAAGAACTTCCTGACAGTAAGAGCTGTTCGACAGTGGAATTTGCTGCCAAGGAGTGTGGTGGAGTCTCCTTCTTTGGAGGTCTTTAAGCAGAGGCTTGACAACCATATGTCAGGAGTGCTCTGATGGTGTTTCCTGCTTGGCAGGGGGTTGGACTCGATGGCCCTTGTGGTCTCTTCCAACTCTATGATTCTATGATTCTATGATTCTAACACTAGATGTGTAGCTGTGTGATGATGATGATGATAAATGCGTATGTGATGCTTTGCCGCTTGCACTGTGATCAAGTAGCGAACTGCAGTGTCTATATGAAACAGCCTCTCTTTCTCTTCTCACACAGGCTCTGAGGATTTCAAAATAAACAAATAAGTAAAAATAAATACATAAATAAATCATACTTGAGTCTGGACTGGCTGATAAATAATAAAACAAAAAAAGAACCTCTTGATAAAGAATTTAATAATAAGGCAGGCTACGGCTGAATAAAATCACTGGAGACGGACTTAGGCCCTATCTGCAGTTATACTAAGCATCACCATGCCACTTTGAACTGTCATGGCTTCCCCGGAAGAATCTTGGGGTCTGTAGTTTGTTAAGGGTGGCGAGAGTTGTAGGAGATCCCTGTTCCCCTTGCAGAGTTGGGAAGAAGGATTGACTGTGGAACCATTCTTACAGAAATGGTTGAATCATCAGGGCTGAGAGTGGCCGGGGAAACACAGCCAGGGGGTATGTGTATTGTTGTTGTTATTATTATTATTATTATTATTATTATTATTATTTCAGTGTGATTGTTGCCCCACATTTCCTCCAACAAGCAGCACACACAAAAACCCTGTGAGGTGCCTTAAAATTTTTTCCCATTGACACGTAACAAGCTTCACTGATAAGCAATGAATCTGGTTCTCCCTGATCCCTGGTTTATTGACTAAGCTACAGTAATTCATTTGTTCAATGTGTGTGCATATATGCATCTGAGGCTAAAAACACAAAAAGCTCAGGAGTGCCATAAACATAACCTCCTCTCTCCTCCATCCCTGACATACATTGTTTAGAAGCATATAAAAATATGTCTGCTCTGGTTGACCTTTTTGAAGGGTGCTCTCAAAAGAGGTGACATTTTCAATATGCAGTTACTGGAATTGTTAATAAAGGGTTTGGTCTTAAATATTTTTTTTCCTGCTAATGAAAGAGTGAAGGGAGAAAGCCTAATGAGTGTGATGTCATCTAGGTAAGATGGGAAGGGAATGCATCAGGTTTATTATTATTATTATTATTATTATTATTTTAATGTGGGCCCACCAAATTTGCACTTCCTCGACCAAATGGGAACCAAAGCACATCTCTCTTTCAAAATCACACTGCTCCAAATATTGGGGTGCATTTCTCCAATCAAATAATGCATACAAAAATGTGTGTGTGTGTGTGTGTGTGTGTGTGTAACTTCTTGCAAAAATGTACCCGTTAATGGAAATAATATGCAAAGATGCATAGTATTAGGGCAACATTACTTGCAAATATGTACCGTATTTTCTGTATAAGACATGTATAAGACAACCCCTATTTTTTTGGACTGCAAGAAACATTAGTTGTTGAGCTTTTTGGGGGGTGGGGGGAGATTACCCAGAGTTGTTGAGCTGCCGTAAATAGCCCACCCAATTCCCGCAGCCACAGCAAATCATCGCCAAGCCTTGCTGCAGAAACCAATCACAAGCCCATTCGCCGCTGCCTTTCCCCTGCTGGCTGCTGCTACCAATCGCCCGTCCCCCCTCTGCTATCCGTGTATAAGATGACACGCAATTCTAAGGAAAAAGTATCGTCTTATACATGGGAAAATACGGTATATATACATGAATACAAAAATGAGAATGGCCACAAAATTGTGTGTGAATTTTTCATGGAGATGTAAAAAACCTGAAAAACAAATCTCAAACCGTTGCAGAAATGGGGTGACCGAAAGACTAGAAAAACAAGAAACTGAAATTTACAGATCAGCCCATTCCTAAGGTGATATTCATTATGAGTGCTTCTAAGACCAGTAACAAACAAATCCAGAAGGGGGGGGAACTCTTCAAGGGAAGTGATTTGGAGAAAGTGGTCCACTTCACATTGGAGCCGAAAAAGAGTTTCCTTGTGGTTGGAAGCCTCCATGTGGAATCAGTTGCTGCTGCCAATTTCTTTCACCCTCTAAAACTGTGAAAATTCTCTTTTGCATAACTCGGGTGGGGAGAGAACACATGAGAGAAAGGTGTCACAGCACTGTTTCTATATCCTCGATCCCCTCTCTGACACTTAATTATTTAATTTGTATGACCCGGAAGCTGTACGCTGCCTCCCTTGGCCAATAAAGCGAAATGAGCGCTGCAACCCCAGAGTCGACCGCGACTGGACCTAATGGTCAGGGGTCCCTTTACCTTTATCTCCCCTTTACCTCAAAGTGGTGCACATAGTTTACTGTTGCAACCACTCTGTGAGGTAGGTGAGGCTGACAGGTAGCGACTGGCGCAAGGTCACCTAGTGAGCTTTGCAGCTGAGAGGTGATTCGAAACCGGGTCTCACAGTCCTAGTCTGACATCCTAACCAGTCCACTGACATCCATCCCACTGGGTCTCTCAGTACTTCATAAAAAAAGCCCCACACTGCCAGAGGGTGAACAGGATGGAGGGAGGGGATTATAGAATCATAGAACTGTAGAACTGGAAGGGACTTCATGGATCATCTCTTCCAACCGCTTGCAATGCAGGAATCTCAACTAGATTACCCATGACAGGTGGCCCTCCAACTTCTGCTTAAAAACATCCAAGGAAGGAGAGTTTGTCATCTCTCATGGGAGTCTGTTCTACTGTCAAGCAGGTCTTACTGTCAGAAAGCTATTCCTGATGTTGACTCAGAATCTATTTTCTTGTAACTTGAATCCGTCGGTTGGGGTCCTAACCTCCAGAGCAAGAGAAAACAAGCTTGTCCTGTCCTCTGTGTGACATCCCTCAATATATTTGAAGATAGCTATCGCATCTCCTCTCAGTCTCCACATCCCTGGCTAAACATCACCAACTCCCCAAACTGTTTCTCGTTGGGCTTGTTTTCCAGACCCTTGATCATCTTGGTCACTGTCTTCTGCACACGTTACAGCTTGTCGATATCTTTCTTAAATTGTGGACACTGTGTTTAGAATAGAGGCAGAATAGAGCGGTACTATTACTTCCCTTGATCGGGACACTAGACTTCTGTCCCAAGAACAGCATTCACTTTTTCAGCTGCTGCATCACACTGTTGACTCATGTTAAGCTTGTCATCTTTCATCTCCAGTTAAGAACCTAAGAAATGTTCTGCTGGATCAGGGCAATGATCCCATCTAGTCCTGTTCTCACAGTGGCCAATCAGACGATGAGGATGAGGATGAGGATGATTTATTTATTTATACCCCACCCATCTGGCTGGGTTTCCCCAGCCACTCTGGGCGGCTCCCAGCAGAATATTAAAAACACAATAAAAGATCAAACATTAAAAATTTCCCTAAACAGAGCTGCCTTCATATGTCTTCTAAAAGTCAGGTACAGTCATACCTTGGGTTAAATATGCTTCAGGTTGAGTGTTTTCAGGTTATGCTCCACAGTGACCCGGAAGTAACAGAATGCGTTACTTCCGGGTTTCGCCGCTCGCGCATGCGCAGACACTCAAAATGACGTCACGCACATGTGTGGAAGCGGCGAAACGTGACCCACGCACGTGCAGATGTGCAGTCACGTGTTATGATGATAAATGTTCCCGTTCGCACCACTGCAGTTGTTTATTTCCTTGACATCTGATGGGAGGGTGTTCCACAGGCTGGGTGCCACCACCAAGAAGGCCCTCTGCCTGGTTCCCTGTAGCTTCACTTCTTGCAGTGAGGGAACCACCAGAAGGCCCTTGAAGGAGGACCTCAGTGTCTGGGCTGAACCATGGGGGTGGAGACGCTCCTTCAGGTATCCTGGGCTGAGGCCATTTAGGGCTTTAAAGGTCAGCACCAACACTTTGAATTGTGCTCAGAAACGTACCGGGAGCCAATGTAGGTCTCATAGATGCCCATGAGAAACCCTCAAGTAGCATCTGACCTGACCACAGCAACACTCCCTGTGGCTGCAATTCGCAGCCACTGGCATTCAAAGGCATTCTGTCGATTGTAGCACCTGTCCTTAACTGTTATCAAACAATTCATGATCATTTCTGGATCTCCTTCACTACAGACCTGGGCTTAGCCCCAACGAAATCAGTGTGAATGGAGCCCTCTTTAAGTGCCACTGTGTTCAATGTAACGGTGGTGCATTTTACTTTTTCTAGAGAGTGTCTGGCTTGTTGCTTTGTTATTTTTAAATAATAAACCTGATGTGGAAGTTGCATGAGAAGCAATTGTGTCATTCTTCTAAAAGGACACAATTCTGCACTGGCACAGAAATTCTTTTTGGGAGTGGACTGGCTCAAGATAATATAAAGGCCTTGCTGGGGTGTGGAAAGATTTCTAGTCACCTCCATTTGAGGTGGCTGTAATTAAAAATGGCCCTTGGTCTCTTTTTATGACTTGCTTGGTATTCTCAATAGCTATCTTGTTGTGTGACAGGAGTTTACAGCCTTAACTTCACCAGGCAAGGACCAGTGAAGTAAAATTAGTCATGTATGTAAATTATAATCACGCTGAATAGTTGTATGTGCTCATTTAGCCATTTTAACCGTGTGTGATGTTATCCTCTCAGCAGGACTAATAAGCATTAGCCATAATGAGGTCAGTGAGTCAGTCAGGCATTATCATGGGATTTAATTGGGACACTGGTCTCTGCTGAAGTGAAAATTAATAACTTTTGTCAATGTTCTGGTGAAATGTTCTGTCTTATTAAACTACGAGGGTCAATTAGAAAGCATTATGTAATAAAGTCCCCAGCAGCAGAAATCAAATTGAGTTATACCACAGTCATTATTCCAGGCCGGTTGCGTCTGAAAATGGAAAAAAACCAGAGTGCCATATGGAAGGGTCGGGTTGTATTTACAGGCCTGGCATGTTAAGGCTTCAACAAGAAGGAAACAATTAAATGTAATGCGCAAATAAACCAGAGTGCCATGTTTGCGTGCCAAGAGCTTCCTACAGGCTGCGCACGGTCAGATGTGACTAGGCAGAATGGTACTTGTTTAATAAGCCTGATTTCAGTTCTTCAAAAGAGCGCCATCCCTGTGGATCACTTCCGTGACTGAAAATCTGGGACACACCTGGAAGTTTGATCCCCAGCACATTGGCTCGTACAAATAAATAACGGTTGATTGTACGACGATTAAGGCACAAAATTGCTTTTTATTAAAGTGCCATTATACGGGTACAACAAATTAACAAACTTTAAAGCACGTTTTAACAGCCTCCGATATTCCCTGTTCAGCCATGTTTCCCGGCACTTCAAAACGGGCAGCATATTGTTAGGGAGTTATAAAGTCTTTGCTGGTGCTGGCATCTGAATGTAGCGCAGGCAGCCAGCTAGTAAGTGGAACAAGAGGAATATGAGTGCTGTTTCTCAGCGATTGTGACAAGCTCAGATGTTGGGCTTCCCTGTCTCTCTCCTCCCCCCTCCATCCCTTTAGAAGAAGGTGAGCACAAGCACAGCAGACAGGCAGCGTGGGGCTGAATTGCTCTTTAAACATTCCACAGAACGCCTCTGCTATTACAGCACAAAGACTGAAGGCACGCGTTTTCATCTCCATGTGATAGGACAACGCCGGCGCGCAGTTTCTCTACGTCGACACAGTCGTCTTGTGATCTTTAGCTGCCATATTGTACAAGGTTGCCAAAGCAGTTAGGAATCGCCGCAGGAACTGCTTTCCACAGGGCTTACCTGCTCAGAAATGTAACGCAGCCGGAAGCAGAGCAGAGGACACATGAAAAGTGACGGGCACAGAGACGTTGTTTTAGTTAAAGCCACTTAAAAACCAGCGGGTTCTCCCCCACCTTTGCCGCCTCCAGAGCAAGACTTTGGAAGCTGAACCCGGCCATGTCTGTCGGTTATAAAAAGGGGGTGAAATAGTTGAGTGTGTGGCTGTTATTCCAACCCCAAATGTACATACTAACCAAATGTATTAGTGTTTCCAAGACCCATCATGTTGGGAATTGAAAATCCTGGTATGAATTGATCTCATCTGTATTACCCAGACTAAGTGCAGATTGAAATGCTCTCTCTGGTCACATCCACACTATGCATTTAAAGTACACGGTTGTCGCCCCCAAGAATCCTGGGAACTGTAGTTTACCTCTCAAAGCTACAATTCCCAGCACCCTTAAAGGTAAAGGGACCCCTGACCATTAGGTCCAGTCGTGACTGACTCTGGGGTTGCGGCGCTCATCTTGCTTTACTGGCCGAGGGAGCCGGCGCACAGTTTCTGGGTCATGTGGCCAGCATGACTAAGCCGCTTCTGGTGAACCAGAGCAGCGCACGGAAACATCGTTTACCTTCCCGCCAGAGTGGTACCTATTTATCTACTTGCACTTTGACGTGCTTTCGAACTGCTAGGTTGGCAGGAGCAGGGACCGAGCAATGGGAGCTCACCCTGTTGCACGGATTCGAACCGCGGACCTTCTGATCAGCAAGTCCTAGGCTCTGTGGTTTAACCCACAGCGCCCCCTGCACCCCCCTTAACAAGCTACAATTTCCAGGATTCTTTGCGGGAAAACAATGTGTTTCAAATGCGTGTTGAATGTATGGCTTGGATGTTCTGATACTGCTTTTGGCTAGAAAATAGTATCTATCATCTATATATCTATCTGTCTATCATCTATCTATCTATCTATCATCTATCTATCTATCATCTATCTATAATGCATATTTTGAGAGAAGATATATTTACAAATTCATATTTTGGAGAAAATATTTAAATGCATATTTAAATGTTTTTTAAATAATAATAATAATAATTGCAGATTATTGCAGAAATGGGCAGCATAGACTCATGATATGCCTAAACAGATACGGACCAGAAATATGGACCAGATTCACCCATCTCTAGGATTTTGTGCAGCTGTGCATATATAAAATGGTAATATATATTAAAAAACTCGATTCCAATTGCATATTATAGAGATCCTTCCACACATGGATATAGCCATATATATAAATGCAAAAATATAGAGATGCAGCTGAAATCCTGAAACACTAATGCACGTCATTTGCACATAGGTGAACATATTTGGCACGGTCCCTTATAGACAGATATGACCATCATTTACCATTTGAAAGTAATTAATGCTGCATCATTAGGAGCCTTCCCAGCCTAGGGAATAGTCTTCATACCACGGCAATGTTAATTACTTTCAGATGGCAAGAGCATGGATATTACTATATATTTACACACACACACACACACACACACCCTCAGTTATATGCACAGAAGTTCAGTGACGTACATCCAGACACCCCCAGACATTACACTCGCGCACTTCCTATGGGTTTTCGAGTGTGGGAGCCACCAGAGCACTCAGCTCCACTTTGTGGTTTTCCCCTGGTTTCGTAATGGTGCCTGAAGACTAATGTCAGGGAATTTGTTGCTGTTGGAGAGGGCAAGTGGTAGGGAAAGTGCTGATTCTTTTCTGTTTTCTCAATGACTGTGTGTAGGAGGCCTTTGCCCAAGTCCAACGCCAGGGTTTTTAGTACTGGCCCTTCCAGTGATGGTATTTTGGCAGATGTGGTTAATGTTAGCAAAGAAACGTTGTTAAAAGGAAGGAGAGGGGAAAATATAACTAATGACAATGGTAAAAAAGGAAATGCGGAAATTAATAGTGACTACGAAAGATTTACAGAAAAGCTGAAGGAAGTCCAAAATCAAAGACTTGGAAATTGAAACGTGAAATGTGAAAATAATGTATGTTTTGTTTTGTTCTGTTTTGTGGTAAATTAATAAAAAATATTTATATAAAAAAAAATGTTAGCAAAGAAAAGTCAGTTTAACCAGTGAATGAGCGAAAAAGGGAAGGGGTGGGAGTATATTACGTGGTGTAGCCTTTTATAGGAGAAAAGTCTAATCATTTCTAAAACAATTTTTATAAGGCATAAAAATTGCGAAATCTCTTTGATGGCATTCAAAGAGACTTTTTTTTTTTTTTTACACCGTGAGAAGGAACATTTTAAATTCTTAACTCTCCCAGTGTCACTGTTGCTTCTCCGCCACCCAACTAAAACGATTTTAATTCCATTATTTAGAAGACCTTGGGAAGCAGAAGGATCAAACTGCAATGTAATTAGAGATTTCTAAGGTGGATTTGTTCCCTGGTAAGCAAGGAAGGTCTCTGTTCCAGCTCACACAGGGAAAGAATGATTCAGAAATAGGATGCAGGGAGTGCCTTTTATAGTTCAGGGCAAATAGTTCCCACCTTGTCATGACAGACCCTTCAAGCAGAATTTCTTCTTGACTGGCAAGAGGTATCATCTACAGAAAAATCAATAGAGGGTTTTTCAGAAGTGTCTCTGAAGAGACCGATGAGGATGAACGCTCTTCAGGAGAAGTGCATTTCTTCACCCTCAGAAAACAAAGGGGCACTGGTATTTTTTAGGGCATTCTTTGTTTATTTCCACAGTGAAATATAGGGATGCTGGAGATATCAGTTCACACCTGAAGGTGAATCTACCTAATTCACCATTTCCCAAACAATCTGAGAACCAACACGCAACCATTCAGTGAAGTTCACACTTCTCTGAATTTTGCCCTGTTATCTAGACAGGGAATTGCATATAGGTGTGCATTAATCTGCATATATTAGTGAAAATACTAATTACAAACACATTACGGAATACTGCTTTGCAAAGATGTGTATATTAGGTAAGACTGCATGTGGACATGTGTGTTTTAGGAGAAATTTGCACTAAAATGCTGGTGAATTTTCATGTTTGCTTTCTTTCAAAATTACAAACTGAGGTGGAAATGTGGAGAACATAAGACTGAAAAAAATGAGAAACTGGGAGCAATCAAAATTGAAAGATCCACTCAGACCTTACAATAGACATCCAGTTTTGGATTCAACTTCTACCTAGGTAAATTTGATTCCTTGCATGGGGGAGAGAAGAGTTCTACATTTAAAGTAGAGTTTCATAGGGAAAACATAGAAGGTTGACTTATTAGTGAGTTTCTTTCTTTCTTTCTTTCCGAACCGTGCAGAGAACAAGAGCGAGCAGCAGTAGCTGAACATCTGCTGGAAAATCCTGACTGGCCTGTTCAGCTGAGTTCAGCAGCAGCAGCAACAGCAGCAGAGTTGGCAGGTGTCACTATGTTTTAGCTGGAAATTGCTGAAGATGAACTCAGGATGTAAATCAGATAATCGAGACAGGTACAGATGCTTTTTTTTTTTTTTTAAACCCTTTCTGTCCATCTCCTCAGAGCTATTAAAATGTACATACCTTGGTCTGTATACGGTAAAACCAATGTTGCTCACATGTAATTGAAAAGCGCATATTACTAACAGAGGAACATTATGCGTTGCATTGAATGGCACCAGCTAGTGGGTGGTTTATGGACTGAAGCTGGACAGCACAAGACTAAGCAGAATTAGAATAGGTCACACTGATTTCAGTGGAATCTACTCCCTAGTAAGAGTTCTTACTATGGGACACTGTTGGCGCTGTGGTTTAAACCACAGAGCCTAGGACTTGCCGATCAGAAGGTTGGCGGTTCGAATCCCCACGATGGGGTGAGCTCCCGTTGCTCAGTCCCTGCTCCTGCCAACCTAGCAGTTCGAAAGCATGTCAAAGTGCAAGTAGATAAATAGGTACCACTCTGGTGGGAAGGTAAACAGTGTTTCCGTGCGCTGCTCTGGTTCGCCAGAAGTGGCTTAGTCATGCTGGCCACATGACTCGGAAGCTGTCTGCGAACAAACGTCAGCTCCTTTGGCCTATAGAGCGAGCTGAGTGTGCAACTCCAGAGTCGTCCACAACTGGACCTAATGGTCAGCGATACCTTTACCTTTACCTTTAAGAGTGCTTAGGGTCATAAACTAGCAGCACAGTCATAAACATGTTTAAGATGTACAGGCAACGGGACTTACTCCCAGGTAAGTGTACATCGATAGGGTACTTGCAACAGACCCCCCCTCCCACCCTGCGCATAACATGTCACAATGATATCCTGTGTGCCTGTATGTTGTACACCGCGCACATATGAGCCACAGGGCTACAAAGGACTAATATTATGGCAAATGTTCCCCCAGTACACCCCTAGCATTCCTGGCAGGCATATTTAAAGCTTAGCAACTCTGGATTTTTCACCATTTGCTTAGTACTTTTCCCAGCTCTGCTGGCTTCACCATCTTTCCCTCTGTACCCTCTTTGAGCCGCAACGTAGCCAACAGGCTCTGGACAGCAGGACAGCTCGATCCAATAAATCTGAGACCTGTCTAGGTGCTTCATTTATCAAGAGGCCTAATTTACCCAGGCCCTTTAGACTAATTGCAGATTTGCAAAAAATGCTGAGAGTGTAGAACAGTGCATCGTGAATGTCCCTTGCCATATTTCTGCTAATGTGTTTCATCTGGAGTACATAAAGAGACAGGGATGCTGATTTTAGACACAGCACTTTGGGGCTAATCCAGTTAAATGATTATCCCTAAAAATGTGCAGTGATGTCATTTTCCCTATAGGACCCTGCTGGTTGCCTTGTTTGCTTTGTTGTGAGAAATGTGTGATTCTCAGCTCGTTTTCTGTGTAGTTGATATTCACGCTTAATCCCTCCCCTCTCCATTCCTAAATTCTCCATTCTCTCATTCCCTGGTCTCCTTCAGTGTCAGCTCCATTGTCTTCAAAGCTGTTCCTGGTGTCATACATTGCATACCCTCCAACATTTCTCCAATGAAAATAAGGACGTCCTATTCCATCATCATCATCATCATTTTATTAGTTATACCCCACCCATCTGACTGGGTTGCCCCAGCCATTCTGGGCAGCTTCCAACATATAAAAAAACATAATGAAACATTAAACATTAACAAGCTTCCCTATACAGGGCTGCCTTCAGATGCCTTCTAAAAGTTGTCTAGTTACTTATCTCCTTGGCTCGGAAGTGACATAACTCCATGCCTTCCAACACTTCTTTGATGAAAATAGGGATGTCCTAAGGAAAAGCGAGACGTTCCAGGATCAAATCAGAAACCGGGCTGGCTTCTGTAAATCCAGGACTGTCCCTGGAAAACAGGGACACTTGGAGGGTCTATACACACCATTGAAGATCCATTTATTCCTTACTGTTTCCAATGTTCATCTCTAGTTTGTTCTCCAGCACTCCCTATTATTTTATATCTGTGTTATCTTTACTCCACCCCCAGTATTAATTTTACTGTCCTCATGGATGCTCATTGCGATTGCTTCTGAGATGCCGTGCATTGTCTTTCCTTCCTCAGACCAAGACCTTGCTAAAGTCCACTTAATTCTGCCCATCCAGCCAGCTAAAATGCTGATGTGCAGCCCTGCTGTTTTGAAATGAGACACTTCATCCTCTTCTAGCAGGGGCTGTTGTACTAAACATCTGCTAAGACTGTGTAGCTCCAGCCTCCCATCCTTCCCCTGCCCCTTTCTTATGACACCTGCCCAGTAGGCTCAGACATGCTGGTTCCTTACTTGAAGTCTGCTGCAGCAAGTGATGACTTGCATGTTTGAATGAGCCGTCCGCTAGAGATCTTACGCTGGAGGAAGTATGTAAATATCTCTTCGCATCAGCTCAAATGCAACGTTTTGCGGTGAAGTCAGTTCACATATTCTGCTGTGGCTCATCAAGTGTAGAGTAATGAAATGGAGAATTAAGGAGATACATGAGTGAAGCACCCACCAAGACAGGTGTGCTTCTCCTATCTCAAAGCCCAAATCACTTACCTGTGAACCTATTGCACAGACTCTAAGCCAAACTGAAACCAGTACACAGACTCCAACACCGTATATGGATTCCATGCTTCACACATGTATAGATAGCAAATATATCTATCTATTTCTTATGTAGGGCTGCCTCTGAAGACAGTTTGGAAACTTCAGCTAGTGCAGAATTCAGCAGCCAGGTTGCTCACCCAAGCAAGACGGTTTGAGCATTTTACGCTGATCCTGGTCCAACTGCACTGGCTACCGATTAGTTTCCGGGCCCAATTCAAAGTGCTGGTTGTGACCTATAAAGCCTTAAACGTCTCAGGACTGCAATACCTCAAGGACCACCTCTTTCCATGTGAACCTACCTGGACCCTGAGATCATCTTCTGAGGCCCTTCTTTGTGTGCCTCCTCCTTGAGAGGTCCAGAGGGTGGCAACATGAGAACGGGGCCTTCTCTGCAGTGGCTCCCTGTCTGTGAAATGCTCTCCCCAGGGAAGTTTGCCTGGCACCTTCATTATACACCTTTAGGCGCTAGGCAAAATGTTTCTTTTTAACCAGGCCTTTGGTTGATCTTGACATCCAACACCCTTTTAGAATGTGGCTTTTTGGGAGGGGCGGTTATTGGGTTACTGTTTTTGGTTTGATTTTATATGTTGTGGTCTTGTTGTGGACCACCCTGAGACCTCTGGGTATAAGGCGGTATATAAGTTGAATTGAATAAAATAAAATAAAATAATAAATACACATGCAAACTCACTCACAGACAAACGGTGCTTTCCCACCGTAACCTAAGCCTGGTCCTACACTGCAAGATCCCCAACCGCCAGCTAATTTTCTCCTTGCTGCAAGAAGCAACTTGCAAAGCAGTTCCCCAGACCCCTCTGCAATTACAGCTACATTGAGCATCTCCACCCCATAGTTATTTCCCCTTCTTCTGGCCCTTGGCAGCTGATGCATCACCTGTTTGCTCATCTTGCCTCCATCTCTTTCTGCTCATCTGTCAGTACAATCTTAGTTGAGGATGAGTTTCCTCGAGAGGACCGTACATAACCTCACTCTTCTGTGTTGTGGCCATGTGAGGATTTATTCCAAATTAAGAAGCCTGCATTGTGCACTGCCAGGGCGTGATAGTGGCAAGTTAAACATGGCTTTTGAACAAAATCAGTAACTGAGCGGGAATAGCCACGGTTTAGAATAGCCTCTAGTGGACTCTGGGGGGAGAGTTCTTGTTCATGGTTGACAAAAGGCTTCTGTACCTTCTTGCCTGTGTTGGAATCTCAGAGTGATGTTCTGCTCTTTCCTTCTGTTCCATCTAAGAAAGAGTGTAACTGATGGATTGAGACAGTAGTGGGTGTTCTTATTCTGAAGAGGTTCCTACCTGGCCTTGTTTTATTTCACATTCGGAGCTGGTCCATGCCTTCAACAGCTGCGGCATGCACACACAGACAGGAGCTAATAATAATAATAATAATAATAATAATAATTTATTATTTATACCCTGCCCATCTGGCTGAGTTTCCCCAGCCACTCTGGGCAGCTCTCAACCAAGTGTTTAAAACAGTACAGCGTTAAATATTAAAAGCTTCCCTGAACAGGGCTGCCTTCAGATGTCTTTTAAAGATAGGAAAGCTGCTTATTTTCTTCACATCTGAAGGGAGGGTGTTCTACAGGGTGGGCGCCACTACCGAGAAGGCCCTCTGTCTGATTCCCTGTAACCTCACTTCTCGCAATGAGGGAACCGCCAGAAGGCCCTCAGCGCTGGATCTCAGTGTCCGGGCTGAATGATGGGGGTGGAGATGCTCCTTCAGGTATACCGGACCGAGGCCGTTTAGGGCTTTAAAGGTCAGCACCAACACTTTGAATTGTGCTCGGAAACATACTGGGAGCCAATGCAGATCTCTCAGGACTAGTGTTATATGGTCCCGGCGGCCACTCCCAGTCACCAGTCTAGCTGCCGCATTCTAGATTAATTGCAGTTTCCGGGTGAGCTTCAAAGGTGACCCTTCAAATTCAAATTCAAATTGCAGTTTCCGGGTCACCTTCAAAACTAGGGATGTGGCCTGACTGGAACTGCATGAGATGCTGGGCTGTTGTTCAGGGGTGTTCGTTAGGGATGGGTTGCTATTGTTGGTGTGTTTTTTTATATCTTTATTTTACATCTTATGATTTCTGTGGGACATTTCCCCCTCCCCCCCAAATTGGTTGTGTGCTTTTCAATGATTTGGTTATTGTTTATGACTCACTTTGTTATGTTTGCAGTTATGTTGTTTTTTATATGTTGTAAGCCCCCTTGCAATGGGGGACACGGGACACGAGTGGCACTGTGGGTTAAACCACAGAGCCTAGGACTTGCCGATCAGAAGGTCGGCGGATTTGGCTGTGCCTGCCCCTCCAAAATGCTGCTGCTGCTTCAAGGGTTTTCCGTTAAAGGAACCCAGGGGCTCCCCATGCTTTTGTCTGAACCCCCCCTTTTTTTTACATGCCCACCACGTATGAAAGAAGGACCGTTCTGTTTGCTTAGAGCAGCCTTTCTGAACCTGAAACCACCACCCCCCAATATTTTGAACTACAACTCTTATCAGCTCCATACAGCAAGGCTGTGCTAGATGGGCCTGTGGGAAGCTGTAGCCCAAAGCATGATGAGGGCGCTAGGTTCAGGAAGGATGTTGTATTTGACACTGAGCCAGGTTAACCAACGGTCTTAATTAAGGATGGTCTCCTCTGCTGAATACTCAGAAACTAAGTGTTATATAAATTTTAAGTATTTACTACTACTACTACAACAGCAACAAATAATAATATCTGTTTTTCAAGGCTGATCCTAGTAGTATGTGTCACTACAGCTGTGGTCTACACCAATGAGACTCTTGGGCTTGCCGATCAGGTCAACAGTTCGAATCCCCACGACTGGGTGAGCTCCCATTGCTCTGTCCCAGCTCCTGCCAACCTAGCAGTTCAAAAGCACGCCAGTGCAAGTAGATGAATAGGTACCGCTGCAGTGGGAAGGTAAACGGCGTTTCCATGCACTCTGGTTTCCGTCATGGTGTGAGAAGCGGTTTACATGACCAGAAAACTGTCTGTGGACAAACGCTGGCTCCTTCGGCCTGAA
The DNA here is from genome assembly GCF_965153285.1 of Podarcis tiliguerta. Lineage (NCBI taxonomy): Eukaryota > Metazoa > Chordata > Lepidosauria > Squamata > Lacertidae > Podarcis > Podarcis tiliguerta. The sequence goes on from NC_139550.1 coordinate 24,749,381, forward strand.
GTGAGATGAGCGCTGCAACCCCATAGTCGCCTTTGACTGGACTCAGTGGCATAGCGTGGGGGGTGCAGGGGGGGCCGGCCGCACCGGGCGCAACATCTGGGGGTTAGGGTTAGGGGGCACAAATCCACGGGTTAGGGGGTGCAAATCCACGGGCTAGGGGGCGCAAATTACTTGCCTTGCCCCGGGTGCTGACAACCCACGCTACGCCACTGACTGGACTTAACCGCCCAGGGGTCCTTTGCCTTTACCTTTTAATAGAATGGTACATAAAGTGGTCTTCTCATGGCCTTGTGGAATTTCTGCACTTGTGAGCTGTCACAGTTGCAAGGATGGGTTCCGCCTGCAGCAACGTGTTTCATTACTTTACTGATGGCTGGCTTTCCTAATTTGGATTTGGAGACAGTTCAGATCAGAGAAGACAAAGCACCAGGAAATCCTGATTTCCCCTGCCCCTTTCCCTGCAAAATAGCTGAAAATGGGCCTGTGATTAAGACAGCCTCAGGAATTTGGCACCACAAATATGTACCAATCTTAGCGAGACATTATTTCATTTTTCACATCAGCTTCTTGGTACATGCACAGGAATTTAGTGATTAAAAAGTGTTCTTACTAGGCACAGAATGATTCCATGACTTATCGTTTATGTGGCAGCTTAATAGATAAAGTGCTTTAAAACTTCAACTTGCTTTCTCTCACAAAAAGTTCCATGAGGTTGGGCCCTTTTATCCCCAAGGTTTTGCAGATGATGAGCTGTGGCTGATGGACAGAAATCGAGGAGAGGAGCTCATCAAAGATCATTCAGTGGATCTACAGCTGAGCTAAATGGCTTCTTGAGCATTCTGTAGTTGGTTATTTTTAGGACTAGTTTGTAAGCAACATAATTTAATGCATTCTTCCCCACCCAGGCTTTTTTTTTAGGGGGGCTGGCAAGGTAACCATTGTGCCCCGCCCCCTTCGGAGCTTACCTGGCAACAAAGGCTTTGGATCTGGGATACTGCCCATCATGTTAACCAGAGCACTTGTGGACATTGGGTGGATCTACATGCAGAGGGGAAAACGCTATAAATAAGTCATAAATTAAATCATTATAACAAAAAAACACTATGCAAAAATAACATATAATTTTGGTTCTCTCCATCGCCCTCTGGTGTTGCATGTTTATAACATATTCAAAACGTTGGGTTTTTTTTTTACTAATGTAGCTGAATCCATTGTGGGAAATGCAGTGTGGCAGTCTGCATCCCAAACCCAGCCAAGGAGATAAGTAACTATACAAGCTTTAGAAGACATCTGAAGGCAGCGCTGTATAGGGAAGTTTTTAATGCTTAATTTTCTTTTTTAAAAAATTATATGTTGGAAGTTGTGCAGGATGGCTGGGGCAACCCAGTCAGATGAGTGGGATTTAAATCATAAAGTAGTTGTTGTTGAATAGGACATCCCTATTTTCATCGGAGAAATGTTGGAGGGTATGCACTATTAAAGCACCTGTTGCTTCTTAGCCATATGATTCCTATGAACTGACAAAGTTAGAGCTTACTACTGCAATGCGCTCTACGTGGGGCTACCTTTGAAGGTGACCCAAAATCTACAACTAATCCAGAATGCGGCAGCTAGACTGGTGACTGGGAGCAGCCGCCGAGACCACACAACACCGGTCTTGAAAGACCTGCATTGGCTCCCAGTACGTTTCCGAGCACAATTCAAAGTGTTGGTGCTGATCTTTAAAGCCCTAAATGGCCTTGGTCTAGTATACCTGAAGGAGCGTCTCCACCCCCATCATCCAGCCCAGACACTGAGGTCCAGCGCCAAGGGCCTTCTGGTGGTTCCCTCCCTGAGAGAAGTGAGGTTACAGGGAACCAGGCAGAGGGCCTTCTCGGTGGTGGCGCCTGCCCTGTGGAATGCCCTCCCATCAGATGTCAAGGAAATAAACAACTACCTGACTTTTAGAGACATCTGAAGGCAGCCCTGTTTAGGGAAGTTTTTAATGTTTGAAGTTTTATTGTGTTTTAATACGGGGGTACCTCGGGTTAAGAACTTAATTTGTTCTGGAGGTCTGTTCTTAATCTGAAACTGTTCTTAACCTGAAGTACCACTTTAGATAATGGAGCCTCCCACCACCGCCACACGATTTCTGTTCTCATCCTGAAGCAAAGTTCTTAACCTGAGGTACTATTTCTGGGTTAGTGGAGTCTGTAACCTGAAGCCTCTGTAACCCGAGGTACCACTGTATCCTGTTGGGAGCTACCCAGGGTGGCTGGGGAAATCCAGCCAGATGGGTGGAGTATAAATAAATTATTATTATTATTATTATTATTATTATTATTATTATTATTATTAGCACTGAGGTGCTTTTAGCACACACACACCCGACCTCAATCCTGCTTGTTTAGGTACGCAACTGAAATATATTCTAATTACCCGAATTGACAGTATTCCTTACAAATCTTTTGTCTCTCGCTTTCTTTCTTTCCATTTGCCTGGATGTACTGAAGGCAGGAGGGGTTGGCTCAATAACGGGCCTCTTCCGTCCTTCGGCTGCCTGGTGGGCACCGGAGAGCAGCAACACAGCGTGAGTTTCGCACTTCTCATTAGTGCTAAGGGGGGCAAAGAGGAATTAACATGACTGATTCCTTGAGCCCTACTCCAAATGACAAACCCTGACGGCTGTATAATTTGGATCTTACCTCTTCCAAGACTCTGACACGTACCTTCGCAACGGAAAAGGAGTGTTCTAGGGGGAGGCTGAAAACTAATGGCTGACATTTTGAGCACACGTGTGCATAGATCAAGATTATCCCACAAGGATACGTCAGAGAGAGGGGTAGTTTTTCCGTATTAACAGTGGCATTTGCTTTCTTCCCTACATCACTTCCCTTAGGCACCTCTGAACTCTGGTGGGGGAAAATCAGGTGGGCCACTGAGTTTCTGAAAGCAATTTGCATCTCAAGGTTGTTGTTTTAAAAGTGATAAAATAATTGTGGCAATCTTAGAAAGGCTAAGTCATGCCTTGTCAGGAACAGAGGAAAATTAAACCCTGTCCTCATTTGACAAAGAGTTGGTGGTTTAAGTGTGAAAATCTTTCCTCCAATTGGCAGGAGAAACAGCTCTCTGTGGCCAAATGATGCTGCTGAACTCCAATGTGTTCCCTTGCATGGTTTAGTTTCTGCTCTTAGTGAATTATGTGTGTTTATACAGAAAACCACAGGAAGAAAAAAAAAATGTGTGCCAGGCTAAATTAATCCCATTAACAGAATAATACACTCTGATTTCTGAATGGCAACGGAGTTTCTAAGAATGACAGATCAATCCACAAAACCTTTCTGCATCAATAACAGGACTACAGTGTCGTCATAGTTTCAATGCGATGGGAGGAGGAAGCCCTGTTGAACAACCTGCAACTTATTTCTGAGTGAACCTGCTTTGCATCAGGCTGCAATGTAACCATGTAACTTACCGTATTTTTCGCCCTATAGGACGCACTTTTTCCCCTCCAAAAATGAAGGGGAAATGTGTGTGCGTCCTATGGGGCGAATGCAGGCTTCGCGGACCTCTCCGCAAGCAGCGGGAGCGCTCCCGCTGCTGGCGGAGAGTTGCCTGCATGCTGAAGCCTGCGCGCGCTGAGCTCAGCGCGTCCAGGCTTCGCGGACCTCTCCGCTAGCAGTGGGAGCGCTCCCGCTGCTGGCGGAGAGTTGCCTGCATGCTGAAGCCTGCGCGCGCTGAGCTCAGCGCGTCCAGGCTTCGCGGACCTCTCCGCTAGCAGCGGGAGCGCTCCCGCTGCTGGCGGAGAGTTGCCTGCATGCTGAAGCCTGCACGCGCTGAGCTCAGCGCGTCCAGGCTTCGCGGACCTCTCCGCCAGCAGCGGGAGCACTCCCACTGCTGGCGGAGAGTTGCCTGCATGCTGAAGCATGCGCGCGCTGAGCTCAGCACGTCCAGGCTTCGTGGACCTCTCAGCAAGCAGCGGGAGCCAGCACTGGGCTCCCACGGCTTGCAGAGAGCTGCCTGTTTGGGGGCTGGGGTCGGGGGAAGCTCGGGCTTCCCCAACCCCGCGCCTGGGGGGGAAATAATTTTTTTCCTTTATTTCCCCCCCAAAAAACTAGGTGCGCCTTATGGGACGGTGCGTCCTATAGGGCGAAAAATACGGTATTCGAACGATGGGTTTTGCATAGTGATTGTAATCGTAATCATCGTGATAGCTGGGATATTTCTGAGCCAAACCAATGGATTCAAGTTACAAGAAAGGAGATTCCAACTAAACGTCAGAAATAACTTTCTGACGGTAAGATCTGGTCATCAGCGGAATGGTCTCCTCGGGAGTTGATGGACTCTCCTTCCTGGGAAGCTTTTAAGCAGAGGTTGGGTGGCCATCTGTCGTGGATTCTGTAGTTGAGATTCCTGCATCACGGGGCTGGGGCCCTTCCAACTCTACAATTCTAAGACTTTCAAATTCTGTCTGTGATATTGCTTCTCACATAGTGGTCATACGAACCTGCTCATTCCTTAATATCTGTATAATGATCGCTGAAGAATTGATGCTTTTGAATTATGGTGCTGGAGGAGACTCTTGAGAGTCCAATGGACTGCAAGAAGATCAATCCGATCCATTCTGAAGGAAATCAGCCCTGAGTGCTCACTGGAAGGACAGATCCTGAAGCTGAGACTCCAATACTTTGGCAACCTCATGAGAAGAGAAGACTCCCTGGAAAAGACCCTGATGTTGGGAAAGATGGAGGGCACAAGGAGAAGGGGATGACAGAGGACGAGGTGGTTGGACAGTATTCTCGAAGCTACCAACATGAGTTTGATCAAACTGTGGGAGGCAATGGAAGACAGGAGTGCCTGGCATGCTCTGGTCCATGGGGTCATGAAGAGTCGGACACGACTAAAGGAGTAAACAACAACAAGTAGTTCAGCATTAGAAAATATATGATTGGTGGGTACAAGAATGTTGAGATGACAACTGTAGGAATTCTTTTCCCATGGAAGCCCAATAAGCTTTCCCCAAACTATCACACAATCCTCAATGCCCTTTTTTATTTTTTTAGTGACCCTACAGTTTTTGCCATTGTTTTGCTGTTGTGTTTTTAACACCGCTGAGCATTTTTAGCACTTCCAATTGATTTTTTTGGCATTGCGTTTGTCATATTAATTTGAATTTAAGTGCTTTGGGAAATTGGTTTGAGAAGCAGGATATAGTGAACTTAAATAAATGAATAGAGAGATTTCTGCAGGGGTCCTATGGTGGATCCTTGCTTGCAGAACTCATTTCTGTCTGAAAGATGTCAGATCCACTTGCTCACCCTTGCAAAGATTCTTCTTTTCAGAGGGCTGTATATGAATTTACAGGCTGCGAGGGAATCCAGCAAAACACAAAAGCAATTTATACAGTGAAGACATTAAGGCTTAAAAATATTTGCTGCCATTCGAAAGGCAGAGATGAAGATGCTGAAGGTCATTGGCATAACTAAGGATCTTCACCCACCAGTGCAAATCAGCATTGTAAAAGCATTCTTTTCTGAGGATTCATTGCCATAACTCTCCAGAAGTTGGAGTCTCTTTACAGTGTAGAAATGCAATTGGTTTTCTGGAGAGAGAGGGAGAGAGGGAGGGAATATCCAAGGTAGAGAATGCATCGTTGTGCTTTAGAAGTTCGCAGCTTCAGACTGTAAGAAGTGCTTTGGCATTGAACTACTAACTTCTCAAAAAAGAAAATCATGATTTGGAGCCTCAAAGGAATTCTTCTGATGGACTCCTAAGGCTTTAAGCAACAAGGAGATTCATCCCCCCTGCCCCCCAATAATGATTTCTTTACATAACAGATGATGTGCTGGAAAGATAGCCAGAAGCAATGAGTGAGTACACTTGCATTAACAGTATTACAAATATGCCTAACTTAGACAAGGGCAATTCACTGCAATTTTAAGATATTGTACAGATATACTTTATATCTAGACAACCATGTCTTTAGCAAGACCTGTGTTATTGATTTAAGGAGTTACACTGACTGACATCTTCTGAGGTTCTGCCCTGAAGTATTTTTGGCATTAGGTTTTATTCCATTTAATCCAGTGCAAAACTTGGAATTTAATGAAATAATAATCAGCTCAGGTAATCAATTTGTTTTGAACATCCCCCATGATTCTTCAAACTATGAAATTCCACTTGTTCTGGCCTCCGTCCACTGAGACAGATGCATTGTGGGAATAAGTGAACTTGAATGAGGCCTGTATAAAATTCACAGGAATCCATGGGCTTGAATGAAGATACACCATGTTTGCAACAAATCAGATAAGAACGTAGTTTTGACGAGAGGCATTTTGCAGTGGTGGAAAGCCCTTTTATTTTTATTTTTTTACAGAAGTGAAGTAGCATTTGAATGCAGTCCAAAGACCCTTTAAAAAATAAAAGTAAAATGACACACAAATGAAGAGCTTAATGTGCCAGTTGCAATCCTGTGCACACTTACTTGACAATAAGCATTGAATTCAGCTGGATTTCTAAGAAACCATGGATAATTTTGCATTCTTATGCACACACATGCATTTTTCATTTCTTGGCTGATGAACTGCATTGAAAAATTCAGAAATGTGTGAATTTTTAAGAGTTGCTGTGTTTTGGTTGCCATATTGATTTAGAAAGTGAAAATTAGGTAGGCTTGCCTTTAAATGTGAATGGAACCAAATTTCTTCCCTATCCTTAGCCCCTCAGCTGTGCCATCCTGGAGCTATCACAGCAAAAAGCACTCGGGGAAGGGGGCCTGTCCCCACCTATAGCTCAGTTGGTTAGAGCACGGTGCTGATAACACCAAGGTTGCAAGTTTGATCCCTGTATGGGAAATTTGCATACTTCTGCATTTCAGGGGGTTGGACTAGATGATCCTCAGGGACCCTCCCAGAGCTGTCAATGTTTCCCTTTTTTAAGGGAAATCCCCTTATTCCAAATAGGATTCCTTGCAAGAAAAGGGAAAAGTTGACAGCTATGGTCCCTTCCCACTCTACAGTTCTACGATTTGACCCTGACAGCAGAAGCCGGTCCTCCATGCCTCCTTGATATACTTGCTCTGTAATTTGGGTGTAAGTCCCATTGAATTCCATGGCAATTACTTCCAAGTAAACATGCAAAGGATCAGGTTATAAGTGATCAAACCCCCTCCCCCCCCAGTATATACGTATATATATATATATATTTAAAGTCATCTGCGGGAATTATTTTAATTAGATTCATCTGAAACATGCTTCGTGACCCTTCGATTCTCTCTGCTGAGCCTAATAATAAACAGATTTTGTTCAAATGGACACAAGTATATTCTCATATCCTTCCGAAAGATGGCAACTGAAATTAAAGAGAGACGCTGCTTTAGCCAAAAAAAAACTTTAAAAGTGGAAGTCCACTGCACAGTCCCGAGGGAGCTCAAGAACACTAACTTTTGTTGTCTGTGAGAATCAGGATCCCATCCCTAATATTTGCCTCCTTCAAGTCTTAGTTCCAAACTGCCTCCTATTAAAGTCGGAGCTGGGGCCGTGCTGAAGCAAACCTTCTCGGCTGCATTACGAGCCAGTGTGAGTTCAAGAAAAGAATTCACTGCTCAAGGCCAAATAGGCTTCAAAGCTAACAATCCTCTGGAGTCGGTGTGAAAGTGTTGAAACTGTCAATGTCAACTTACACCGTGCATAGTGAGTGTAAAACTTCAATAATGACATCATGGTGGAAAGGACAAAGGGCACACACTACACAGAGAAGTGCCAGCGCTCCTCAAATCTTTGAAACCTTTAAGGATTTATCGGGCCTAACACTTCTACACGTAGTCATTTGGGTCTTAGGCTGTACTGATTAAGGATTTAGCTTATTCAAAGGCTCCCTCTGATAGGAAGGATAGGGAGGTTTCAACAGTTCTATTGGATTCCATTACCTTACACTTTAAAAAGAAAACACAGGAACTTGATCTTTTCCTGGCTTTCCCTTCATCCTTTGGTGTCGATGCAGTTCTAGGGGTTTTCGGTGGTTATTCTTTCCTTCCTTTTGGTTCCTTCCTTTTCTCCCCCTCCACCTCATTCCACCCCCCCTCCCCAAATATAACACCAGGGCAAAGTAGCAAATGGCTTTCCCATCATTTAGCCTCTCCATACTCAGAACAAGGATCCCAGCAGAGTTAAACGAATTCCTCTGCAGCCTCCTGCAGTTTTTGCCCAAACTCTCTTGTTCTTTGGCCTCGTCGGGGCGGCTGCAGATACGGCTTTTATGAATCTATGTGGACGTGGTTCAAAAAGGCAAAGTTCACCTCATCGCAACCAATGCTGGAAACAATTTTTGAGCGAGGCTGCCGTATGCGCACTGGAATGTGAATTTATTAATTCGAGATGGATCCCGAAAATATCAGACGTTTTTAAGGGTGCTAAAATCCAGCTTGAAGCCAACTTTTGGGTGTTTGGAAACAAGAGCCAGAATAGGTTTGGGACTGTCTAGGTTTCCCCTCACACCAGCCCCACAACAGATCCTGAGCAGGAGTGTTTTCATTGCTGTAGCCCTTGCTGGGACCTTAAGGGTGAGTAAATTATCGTCATCATTAAAAACATCACCATCAAAGAAGCTGGGATTACAGCAATAGTACCCTATGGGAAGAATTTGCTTCCAAGCTGGAGTGGTCCTTTAGCAAAATGCCTTGTGAAGAGCCCCATCTAATGTCAATGGGTCTACGTAGGTTTATCCTGGCAGCAAGACTGGATCTGGGAGTAGATGGCACACTGATCTACACCCTAATACCAAAGCATGCATAACATGCTAACTCAGGCTTCCTCAACCTCGGCCCTCCAGATGTTTTGAGACTACAATTCCCAGCATCCCTGACCACTGGTCCTGCTAGCTAGGGATCATGGGAGTTATAGGCCAAAAACAGCTGGAGGGCCGAGGTTGAGGAAGCCTGTGCTAACTGAACATGCTAATTTTTATACATGCTAATTTATACATAATTTCCATACTTCAAATAGAAATATAATGTGTCTCATCACAGTGAAGACTATTACCAGGTGATCCGTGTGCCATCGAATCTGCTGTCCCATTTCGGGGGGGGGGGGAGCATTCTGGGTCAAGCGCACATTGGAACGGGCATGCATAAGTCTGCCCCACCCTGTTCTGCCCCTGCTTCCCCTTCATTTCCCATTTCTCCCTCTTCTGTGTCGAAAACGACCCATGTTTGTTAAGAATGCTGAGAATTGTAGTTCTGTGAGGTCAGCTCCCTTGACAAACTACTGTTCCCAGGATTCTTTGGGGGAAGCCATGACTGTTGACGTGGTATAAGTACAGTGATACCTCGGGTTGCATACACTTCAGGTTACATACACTTCAGGTTACAGACTCCGCTAACCCAGAAATATTACCTCAGGTTAAGAACTTTGCTTCAGGATGAGAACAGAAATTGTGTTCTGGCTGCGCGGCAGCAGCGGGAGGCCCCATTAGCTAAAGTGGTGCTTCAGGTTAAGAACAGTTTCAGGTTAAGAACGGACCTCAGAACGAATTAAGTACTTAACCTGAGGTACCACTGTATGCTCTAAATGTATAGTGTGGATGTGACCAAATTCATTTCTAATACAGGCCCCGTTCACCCCCTTTTTGGCTGAAGAGCAGGGTACAAATATTCTAAACAAACAAACTTTTTAGATCAAAAGGCTTAAACTTGTTGTATTACTGGGGTACGGTCATAAGATCACTATTTTATTTTTTTTAAGTATGTTTTGAATTCAGAATTCTGCCAATATGTGAAGTCCATCAGTGGATGAGGATCAAAACCAAATTGAGTACCTATCAAACTCCAGGCCAGCATAGGGCAGTGAGTCTGGCGATACTCCTCATGGATGAAACCCAAAATTTCCTCTTCATATAAAGGCCACACCTGAGCCATTTCTAAATGAATCTAGAGCAGTAAAACTAAACAATACACATGTATGTTAGGAAGACTGAAGGCTCCCCCTGTACCTGTAACAGATGCTATTTTAAGTGACCCTAAATTTAATCTGACAAATGCATGATGACGTATGTTTGTGCCAGGAATAAGTAATACAAGGTATCTTAGAAGATGTCACAGAGAACCAAAGCCAAATTTAGCAGTAGACTTAAAACAGGGATGGGAGGACCTTCAGATGTTGTTGGACTCCAAGACCCAGGCCATTATCCCTGACCATTGGCCATTCTGGCTGAGACTGATGGGAGCTGCAGTTCAACAACATCTGGGAGGAGTACAGGTTCCCTATTCATTGGCTTTTAAAAAAAATCAGCTTCTGTATTCCAGTCAAGTCAGGAAATCAACAGGATCATAGTCTTATGCCAATGAACTGGGAGGAGGTAAGAAGGAAGAAACAGTATTCTCTGGAACAGTTCTTATATATGATAAGTTGCATATTAATTCATCAAAAAGCACACCTATAATGGGTGTATAAGAAATACAATCCTTCTTGGAGCTCACTATGAAACTGCCAGAGGTTCCAAGTTGCACAAGTGGATAATTTCTAGTGCTTCCTGCAAGGGCTTCTTCAAGGACAACTGTTCTGGCAGGAATAAGAACTTGGGTGTTCTGTGCCTATTTCAGTGGAAAAGACAGAGGAGTAAGTGAGGTCAGACACCCACATTCCGAACTTAGAGATGCAGATGGTAGGGGCATCTTGACCTCCATAGACAAGCCACATTCCATTCTGTGCCCACTTGAGACGTCAAAACCTTTGCATTAGCTTTTATGAACCTAAATGCGTCTCTGCCTTCCCCCAGCAAAGAGTGGGACGCAGGGCTATTTCCACAAGACCAGGCTGATGACTGTAAGCAATCAGAGGGTTGCACATTGTGTAACATCATTGCTGGCAAGGCTGCTGGTACTAATCAGAAGTGATGGCTGATCCCATTTAGAGGCAGGGAAGAGGCAAAGTATGGAGACTAGGACTCTTACATTCCAGCAGCCCCTCTCCAGGGAGCACTTGGAGATAGGGAAGATGGAGCCCTTGGATCTCTCAGCGCTTTCGTTTATGTTTTTTTAAGGCAACATCTACGTACAACAATTGTGAGCAGAATTGCCATTTTCCTATAAATTGCATCAAATGAGGAAATGGGCAAGGAGTGGAAAGATCTGTTTGCTGATTATCATCTCTTCAGTATTCACAGAGCATATGTAACTGGCTGTCTAAAAACAAAAAAACAAAACCCCCAACCACAGATATATTACCCAACACGTTTTTAGTCCATCTGACTCATTTATTCTGCATTTTTACTGCTGTAGTGTAATGTAAGCACCGTTCCTTAGCGTTCCAAATTGACATGGAAGTTTCAATACTTTTTGTACACATCCTTTTACTCATGGCAGTGTGATTTCTGAAGTTATCCTATCCTTTGGCGAGCTCCAAGCAGAATCTGGTGTTTGTTTGTTTTCTAAGTGTTCTGCACATGTGCAGCTGGCAAGCCTGAAATACTATTTGCATGTCATCTCACAAGGCATATGCATGTTGGGCCTTTTTCTTCAAGATCAGCACTTGCAAGGATCTCCTAACCATTGAAACGCAAAATCACATCAAGGTGTGAATTAAGTTTTTTGTGTGTGCATCCAGAAGATAGAGTACACGAGATCAGTCCAGTGGAAAAATGTGAGATTTGAATGGAAAATAAAAGGTGGTGTAGAAATGCTAGCTCACATTTATCCTAAGAAATTTGCAGAATAGACAAGACAGGTGTTATTTTTCATACCAGTGGCTGGATTTTTTGTGTGTGCAACCAAAGCATACCTTTCCCTCCACCAACCCAGTGCAATATACAGTGGTACCTCGGGTTAAGTACTTAATTCTAAACCTGAAACTGTTCTTAACCTGAAGCACCACTTTAGCTAATGGGGCCTCCTGCTGCTGCCACGCCACCAGAGCACGATTTCTGTTCTTATCCTGAAGCAAAGTTCTTAACCTGAAGCACTATTTCTGGGTTGGCGGAGTCTGTAACCTGAAGCGTATGTAACCTGAAGCATACTGTAATGGTTCTAGGGGTTGCTCGTGCGTAAGCCGGTGCAAACACCTGGCTGGATTGCCTGAGTGAACCTTCTCTGTCCGGACAGCCACTCAGCCGTGGCCGTCTCAATCGCTGGCAGAATCTGTCAGTGGGCGTTTCTTAAACTTCTTCCAGCAAAGATGCTCTTTGACGCCTAGTCTCCTCCTACTCTCTCTGCGCGAAAGCCTTCTGCGCAAGGAGGGCGTAGGCAGCGGAGGACCTCTACTCTCCCCACTGGTCCCCTGGTGCTACGCTGATTCTCTTCCCCAGAAGATGGGCTGCCTCTCCCAATCCCGGGACGCTCTCCGGAATCCCTCTGGATTTTGCTCTCTCCCTCCAGCACTGATGGCAGTTCCCTGACACATATGTAACCCAAGGTACCAATGTACATGCTCACACACATACAAGAACCTGTAAAATGTTCCCACTGCTTTGCTCTGTGGTGCAGAGTTTGCCTTCTGAAAAAGATACAGGTCAACTTGGGATGGTTTACAAGTTATTGCTGATTTTCTGAGCTGCAAGCAAAGTCACGTGTGTCAAGAAGCAAGCTCAGCTATCTACGAACTCCACTTTGCGTTCTGACGCACAACCTTGCTTGCAGCTTAGAAAATCAGTAAACCATCTCCCTAAAGTGACACAAACCAGCTATATATGAAGAGAGGGAAACACCAATATCTCTGGATAGTTGACCTATTTTACTCCTATTGATGGAATGAGTCCACACGTCATGAAATTGATCCAGAATTGATGCAACATACAAGACCACATCCTTATGAGTGGTTTGGGAATTACTCGTATAGAACAACTTCCGAAGAGTATCACGAAATCAGTTAGAAGTTTAGCCTCAGCGGTGCTACTATTGTCTTTTGTTGTTGTTGTCCTGAACAGGTAAAAATCCTCTGCATAGTTCAGATACAGGTAAAGCCTAAAGAGATTGTGGCCATATGGTTTCGCTCTTCCCCACTTTCCGTTCCAGCCACTGGCAAAGCAAAAGATTCTTGTTGTGATTGTCCTTTTCTCGCCGTAACCTTTGTCGCACAAATGAGGCTTCTCTATTCTTCACTCATTGCCCTCCGTGAAAGACAGCAGTAGACTCCATACTCTGTAATTGGATTGACTGGCTGACTGATTCCTGTTCTTTTTTCCATTTTTACAGCCTTGGGAACCTGAGGGGGGTTGGGGAGGGGAGGGAAGAGAAAAGGTGGAACAGCCAGCCACTCAAAAATACAGAATATTTCAAAGGTTAAGGAGTACAGCGTACAACTTCTGTCTGTTACGGCCGACTGGGCTTTGAAATTCGGATGTCTTGTTTTCAATACCTCCTTACAATGATTGTCACAAGGATGACAATGGATGAGGAAGCTCAGGTCATTCTCATTAAGGACTTCACCGCCCGGGGTTTTCTTTCCGTTTCTCTACAGTATGCATAGAAGAGCTTTTGCCAGGCGCATGCTGTATAGGTTTTCCCTCTATAGACTTCTGCCCGAGAATTGCATTATTGACTATAGCCTGAGCAGGGCTCAAATTAGAGAGTACGCCAGTTATAATACTGTACTGCAGAAAGAGGCAAGTGTCGCATAGGGGTGTCTACTCTAGATGATGCTAAATTTGACGCTCAATTTAACTGTTCTGATGGGTTTGTTCCATCTAGCTTTCCTTTTGCTTATTTTCCTTTTACTCATTTACCCTCCTCTGCCACTATAATGAAAAGATCGGTAGAACCGTGGGCCACAGCTTTGAATAGAGATGCTGCCGTTTTTATTGGCCTGTGCTTCCTGCATCCACCTTTGCTTCTTGTTTATTCTGTAGCCTTCTGGTACCAACTCATAGTAGCAGAGTGAACAGTTAAAGAAAATAATTTTACCCATTCCCTTTCTGCTAATAAGTACCCAGTTGTCAAAGAAGGCCCAAAAGGGAGTTTATGAGTCATGGCAGAGGTGGGACCGTGTGTACAAATTCAACAGGGTTTTCTTTCTTTTTTGTTGTTGTTGCTATTTTGTTAATGTTTTGATATTGTTTTATAGATATGAATGCTGTCGTACTTTCTGAATCCTATAATGTTATTTTTGGTGTAACTGTGATATTTATCTTATTTTTTTAGTTGTTCATAGTTTTACATAGATGGTAATTGTTTTATCTGGGATTGTTTTACTGGTTATTTGTTAAATATTCTATACAATTTCACATTTGTGATGTTCCATTATGTTATTTTCATCTTTTGTTTGTAAGCCGCTTTGCGATTTATTTGGATAAAAAGCAGCATAGAAATAGAATCAATCAGTCAGTCTGTGGCAATTCTGATTCATTGACTCTGATACAACTGCTTTGACTGATTTTAATATTGCATTTTTACATTGTTGTAACCTCTCCTGGGACCTTATGGTGAAAGTTGGACAAGAAACCTTGATGATGTTGATATAGATTAGAATATAGAATACTGCATATCCTCCAACATTTCTCTGATGAAAATAGGGATGTCCTATTTAATAATAATAATAATAATAATAATAATAATAATAATAATAATAATACTGCTTGTGTAGCTAAGCTTAATTTATAATTTTGAATGGGGAGGGAGTCATTCCTTGGGTCTAGGGTGAGACTGACCATATTCTAGAGATGAGGGCTTGGCAAAATTTAGCTCCTTTACATTGATCTTTTATATCCACTGATCTCAACAGGACACTATTTCCCCAAGTTCACATGCAAGTCATGAATTGCAGTACAGAAACTGGAGCATGTTGTGTAAAGTCTAAGAAGTACAATATCAGACCCTCCAAGTGTCCTTATTTTCTGATTTGATCCTGGAACTTCCCACTTTTCCTTAGAACATCCCTGTTTTCATTGGAGACATGTTGGAGGGTATGGGATTCCACGACCTCCGAACCAAGGAGATAAGCAACCAAACCACCTTTAGAAGACATCTGAAGGCAGCCATGTATAGGGAAGCTTTTTTTTAATGTTTAATGTTTAATGCTTTATTATGCTTTTTATATGTTGGAAGTTGCCCAGAGTGGTTGGGACAACCCAACCAGAAGGGCTGTGAATATATAATAATTGTTGTTGGTGGTGGTGGTGTTGTTAAGGACGTCCCTATTTTTTATCAGAGGAATGTTGGAGGGTATGTTAGTTAGTACTCTTACTAGTCCAACTGTCGCTCTGTCAAGGTTCTGCAATGGCCCCAGAAGAAAATAAACCCTCCCCACAGAAAGAGAGATACTGCAATACCTCAAGGACCTCCTCTCTCCATGTGAACCTACCTAGACCCTGAGATCATCTGCTGAGGGCCTCCTTCGTGTACCTCCTTCGCAAGAGGTCTGGAGGGTGACAACATGAGAATGGGGCCTTCTCTGCAGTGGCTTCCCATCTGTGGAATGCTCTCCCCAGGGACGTTCACCTGGTGCCTTCATTATACACCTTTAGACGCCAGGCAAAAACGTTCCTTTTTAACCAGGCCTTTGGTTGCCCTGATTTACATCCTATGCCCTTTTAAAATGTTCTTGGGGGGGGGGCTATTGGGTGGTTGTTTTTATTATTTTTATTGTGTATTTTATGGTATTATATCTTGATTTTATTCTGTGAACCGCCCTGAGACCCCCGGGATAGAGCAGTATATAAATTCTAACAACCACCACCACCACCACCACCACCACCAAGAAGCAATCCAAGCCCAGGATGCAACTATTGTTCTTGAGGGAGAGACACCTCCTCTTCAGGCAGTTGGATAGTCTGCAGGGTTGGGACAATGGTGTTGATCATGGGTAGGCAAACTAAGGCCCGGGAGCCGGATCCAGCCCAATCGCCTTCTGAATCCGGTCCGCGGACAGTCTAGGAATCATTGTGTTTTTATATGAGTAGAATGTGTCCTTTTATTTAAAATGCATCTCTGGGTTATTTGTGGGGCATAGGAATTTGTTCTTTTTTCTTCTTCTTCTTCAAAATATAGTCCAGCCCCCCACAAGGTCTGAGGGACAGTGGACTGGCCCCCTGCTGAAAAAGTTTGCTGACCCCTGGTGTTGATGGTCGTCTGCCCAAGATGTTCTCTAACAGAACATGTAAATGCCCTGTCGTATAGGCACCGTATACAAGGGGCCAAGGCCCTTTCTGGGCCCTCTCAATATTTTTTTGAGGGAGCTGGGGGTCCCCCCTTGTTGAGGCTGAACATGGAGTCGGGTGTGGAGTGACGTGAGGACATCGCTTTGGGCCCTCTCAATGGACTTCTGCAGATGGCAGTTCTGCCCTGTGGTACCATTGCTTTCTTGAGGCCATTCCCATTCATTTCAAGGGCCAGGCATGGAGTTCTCTTACTATCATGAACTATAATTGTGCCCATTTATGTTAAAATGCCTGATTTTACTTTCGGTTTCATTAATTTTATACCTGTTTGTTTTTAGACTTTGATTTTACAGTGGTACCGCTGGTTGCGAATGGGATCCATTCCGGAGGCCCGTTCGCAACATGAAAAGAGTGCAACCCGCAGCGGCACGTCTGCGCACGCGTGGGTTGCGACTCACCGCTTCTGCGCATGCGTGTGACGTCATTTTGTGCTTCTGCGCATGCACGAGCTGCGAAACCCGGAAGTAACCCTTTCCAGTACTTCCGGGTCACCACAGGGCGTAACTTGAAAGAACGTAACATGAAGCAGACGTAACATAAGGTATAACTGTATTGGTATCTTGATGAATATTCTTGTTGTTTTATGTAAACTTCTGAGAGGCTTTTGTTGATTAAGGGGTATATAAATCCTGTTGGATAAACAAAGTAAGAGCACTTTGGCAAATCCCATTCATTAGTTACATAAAGCAATACGATACGTATACAACACTTAGCAGCACACTGCAGGAAAACTTCCTGGGGGGAAACAGATCAAGGAAGGCTACTGACTGACAGGTTGAATCTGACCCTCGAAAGTGATGGTTTGAGTGATGTGGCAGCCTTTAGCATGTCACTTATTTAACTCACGGATGACGCCTCTGCTCGTTGTGCAGTACAAGTAACATTTGCATGATTTACTGGGTGGCGTCCAGGCCTTTTGACTCAGTAGGCAATGCATTTAACACCATCTAATTCAAAGGTGACATTTTTTATTCACTGGCTGATGTACCTGATTTAGAAGTTGATAGATCTAGCTCACTGCGAACGAGTCCAATTCCCCCATGGAATGTATTTACCTCAGCGTGTGATGTATGGGATTTAATAATATAATGCATGTTTCTCCTATAGCTTATGTATTGGCATCAATTTATATCCTGACCTTTCCTAACCTAGAATGAACCAACTCTTTCCAGCTGTGATTCAGGTGAAGTTCGCTAGCAATCCAGACTAGTAGAGCAGTAAAACAAAAGAGACCAAATGAGGTGATAAAAGGCAGGCTTCCCCAGTGAAATATTTTCATCAAATGTGATGTGTGGATACAAATGTCCTGTCACCACAGTTATTGCTACTTCTGCACATTGAGGGAATATCCCAAATCCATTTACGTTTTCTGTATCCTCTTCAGGATTCCATGTGCCGCTAGTTATTTCCCCAGAGTGGTGTCAACTTACCAAATGTTGCACTGTGATTCTTTGTTGTTGTTGTTTTTTAAAGCACCTCAATTTGTTTGCAATATTTTTAATTTTATTTTAAATCTAGGCAAGGATCGCAATAAATATTTTTAGGTTCGGATAAACAAGCTGGGTTTCTGCAGTACAGAGGAAGGTGTTAGAACCTGTGTCGGAAAATATCCCTCCCAATTTCCTAATTTGACAATCGGGTCGGCCAGGGATATAAAAGGGTGTGCCATCTGTCTCCTGTTCAACAAAATGTAGAGCCACGTGGTCAGTCGGATTAGGGTGGCACGACATTCAGCAAAATCAGGTGGCAAAGGTCCCTTGACTGCAGGTGAGAGATCACATTCGTAATGCTTTCCCAGGTTTTGGGTTTTTTTAAAGCAATATCTCAATGCACTTAGGACGTGTCTTTGCATCAAAATTGTATTTTAAATGCAAGGTGATTTATAGTTTTATGTCAATCACGTCACTCGTGCGATAGTTTGGACTGTTATGTGAAAGTTCCCATGGGATCATCACCACACAACATCAACATCAGAATCTGTCACCATTCCCTTAATATAACGTACGGACACACCAGCACTGCATACTTGAAATAACTTATGACCTTTCATGTTTTTAACAGTTATACGGTACACTTAAACAATATGGTATATACAATCTGAAATGGAGGGATTCCGCCACCCTCTTACCAGCATTTTGCAAAGTAGTATTAACATCTTACAGGGGGCACGTTAACAATTAATTTTAATTTTTATATTTAAATCCTTGTCATTGTCATATTGTCACTTGTATTTCTGATATTTTTATGATTTGTGATATTGTGTGTGTTGAAGCTGGTCTGTGACCGTATTAATAAATTCATTCATTCATTAACATCTTACTACCTGCATGTGTTACTTCATTATCAGTCATGATCCCCCAAGTATCTTCTTTTCTGGCACAAAGTCCTCTCTAGTAATGGTCATTGAGACTTTCTGGTGATTAGAACTATAGAATTGTAGAGTTGGAAGGGACCCAAGCATCATCTAGTCCAACCTCCTGCAATGCAGGAATCTCAGCTAAAGCATCCATGACAGATGACCATCCAACCTCTGCTTAAAACCCTCCAAGGAAGAAGAGTCCACCACCTCCTGAGGGAGATCATTCTACAGTCGAACAGCTGTTGCTATCAAAAAGTTCTTCCTGACGTTTAGTAGTAATCTCCTTTCTTGTAACTTGAAGCCATTGGTTTGAGTCCTGCCCTCCAGAGCAGGAGAATACAAGCATGTTCCTTCTTTCATGTGACAGCCCTTCAGAAGATGGCTCTCATATCTCCTCTCAGTCTCCTCTTTTCCAGGCTAAACATACCCAGCTCCTTCAAGCGCTCCTCATAAGGCTTAGTTTCCAGACCCTTGACCATCTTGGTTGCCCTCCTCTACACACATTCCAGCTTGTCAACATCCTACTTAAATTGTGGTGCCCAGAACTGGACACAGTATTCCAGGTGGGCCTCATCAAGGCAGAATAAAGTGGTACTATTACTTCCCTTGATCTGGACACTAGACTTCTGTTGATTAGGTTTCATTCAGAACATAGAATTTTTGAAGTCGTCACCTTGGAATCAATAGCACCTTTTTCATGCTTTATTACTTCATCATCAGGATAATTTAGTACTGATACTGAGCATGGGTCCAAAGTATGACCTGGCACTTTTTGAGATTTTGAAATCTTGTGTAAAAGTTTTGAACCTTGTGTTAAAATTTACATTCTCAGCATAGAAGAGTTTTTTGTTATTGAAATTGTGGTGGGGTGTGGAATCTGGCAATGTTTGGCTATTTTTCAGTCCAGTCCACAACAGAAAATACTATTCAGAAGACAGATATAATGGGAGGTACCATAGTTCAATCAAAGAACACATGCTTAGCACGCAGAAGGTTCCTCGTTCAATCCTTCGCTTCTCCAGGTAGGGTTGGGAAAAACTCTTTGCTGAAACCTTGGAGAGACAGTGCCAGTCAGGGCAGAGAGTACTGAACTCAAGATTCCCATGATCTAAAGGGACTTATATACATGCACAGAGTGCTTCTTCACACTCACAGGGTCAGAGTCATTCCCCTTCAGGCTCCTCTCCCCTCCAATACAAGGAAAGAGGGAATCTGTGAAGCTAAGGTTCATGCACAGAACTCTGCAAACCAGATCTTGCCCATAGACAAACAAATAACGATACAGGGACTGCTAAATGTCCTTCTGCTCTTTATCTTATCACTCCTTTAGTGGCTAATGGTCGCTAGTCTTCCCATTCTCAACCACTATTAATAATCAGCCACGAAAGGAAATATAAGAAAGCCAGCCAGTGGAGTGAAATAGATTGGGCAGTCAAAACTAAATTGAGTAGCAGAAATGTTTTTCAACAACCATGAAAGTAAAACTGAACCTGGACCTAAAACACTACTATTTGAGAAGTTCTACTAACTTGAAGATTTTTGGGGTTTTGTTTGGTTTTTGCATCACCATTTTTTTTAATTTTTTTTTTACATTTAACCACTTGCTTGTCTATCTTACCATATCCACATTCCCATATTTTCCAATTTAGGTCGTAATTTCCCATGTGGTGCTGTATCAAATGCCTCGCTGGAAACCAAATAGACTAGATTGACTGACTACATTTCCCTTGTCTGTAAACTGGTTTATCTTCTCAAAAGGGATATTGGACTTAGACCAGCACGACTCATTTCTAGTAGACATATAGCACAAGAACTAAGTCCTGCTGAATACCTATATCTAGGATAAGTCGGCACAGAAGTGTAGCTTACAATAATATTTAAGGAGAAGACATTCATGCACAGGCAGATTTCTGTACAGAGTCTGTCGGTAGAATGAGGAATTATCTCAGGCAGTAGATATGGAGGGTGGGACAGCAGCTCCCCTTCAAAGTGCTCCCTGGCTGGAGCCCCGTAGCACCCAGCCATTCCCATCCGGCTGAGACAGAGGCCCAGTGGTAGCAAAGCCTGCTTGTTGCTGGCCTTGATGCCTCACCTGTGGCCATTAAGTCTGCCTGCTGCCTCAGGTTCAGTGGAGGTTTCTATCCTGCTACCAGAATTGACGTCAACTTCATCTGCCCATCAAGTTGTACTACCTGGAATGGGAAGGGGGGATCTTGTCCTACACCTCAGGGAGTGAAGTATCTTAAAAGGTAAAGGTAAAGGGACCCCTGACCATTAGGTCCAGTCGTAACCGACTCTGGGGTTGCGGTGCTCATCTTGCTTTAGTCGCCGAGGGAGCCGGTGTTTGTCCGCAGACAGCTTCTGGATCATGTGGCCAGCATGACTAAGCCGCTTCTGGTGAACCAGAGCAGCACACGGAAACGCCGGTTACCTTCCCGCTGGAGTGGTACCTATTTATCTACTTGTACTCTGGCGTGCTTTCGAACTGCTAGGTGGGCAGGAGCAGGGACAGAGCAACGGGAGCTCACCCCGTCACGGGGATTCAAACCACCGACCTTCTGATCAGCCTAGGCTCTGTGGTTTAACCCACAGCGCCACCCGCGTCCCTATCTTAGGTATCTTAGGCCAACCCTAACATTGCATGTGGGCCAGAAAAGGACAAACATGAGAAGTCAGGAGAAAAAGAGAAGCTGGAAAGAACTGTTTGTTCAAAGACAAGCTGATGGGTAGGGGGATTTCAATGATTTAATAGCTACCATGGAGTAGGGAGAAAAGTAATTCCCCATGAAAAATGTGACCAGGACAATAAGTAGGTTGAGAGTTAAGGCATTTAGCTTTGGATTAAACATTAGGATGAAATATTTCAAATATAGCTTGTAGAATTACACATTTCAGCTGCCGTATCAATAATCTGTGGAGCCAGTTTTTTGGGGGGCCAACACTCCATACTGTAAACATATTCTGTATAGTGGTTACTGATATTTGGATTAAAATAATCATCGTTATCATCAGTTGATGATGATGTCTATTTGTAGGTTGACAAAGAACAGCATCCAAATTGTGAAGTCTGCTAAATAACCAACTTTGGAACAAAAAACAAATCATGTCTTTTAGTTTATACTTCAGGCTGTACCTGGAGACGCACCTTCCTTTCTTGCCAGGGTCTTAATAAGTCATCATTTTTCTGTCAACTTCCTTTTCTGGATTAGAATTTCAGTAGTATCCTGAACATGGATACATTAATGCACTTTATATCTAAGATAACTGGCGGTTTTAAAACATACCTTTCCTTTGGTAATCAAAATGGTATCTTATAGGAATTTAGAGTTCTGTTGGTCCATTTTTTAAAAAGATGCGTAACATTTTTAATAATGGTAAAGATAAGCATCTAAATTGCCCTTGCTTTCTCCACTATCTTCTTTACTGAGGAAAAATGAATCGTACTACAGTGGTACCTTGGGTTAAGAACTTAATTCGTTCCAGAGGTCCATTCTTAATCTGAAACTGTTCTTAACCTGAGGTTTCACTTTAGCTAATGGGGCTTCATCCTGAAGCAGAGTTCTTAACCCGAGGTACTATTTCTGGATTAGTGGAGTCTGTAACCCAAGGTACCACTGTACTAGTAATGAACAATGGGATAGCACCCGGCTGATGTTCCTGGTGTCATCTCTTAAATTCAGTCATTAGATGCCAATTGGGAAAGTTAATTTCATTTCTTTCTTTATTTCTACAATAGGTTGGCCACCCTATCATGAAACTTCTCTGGGTGTCCAATAGGAATAGTGCTTGGCCTCTGGGCTAGTCTACCTCTAGTACTTATTAAGAACATAAGTGGCCTTTCTTTGAGCATTGAAGATGGGGGGGGAAGCAAACAGCCATTTTTTGCAGATACTGACGACACGGTCAGGAGTATCACTTTCAAATGCACATTTCTCAAGAATATGGCAAAGCCTGCATACTACTCAGAGATACAGACCTAGTAATATTAGACTGTAACCTTTAGAACATCTAGGAAGTACATTCTGCTGAAACATGTGTGGAATTGGATTATTAGACCGATCTGACACACATCCTTTTGATGTTGCTCGGCCCTCAACTGCAGATGATAAATGCCCCTTTAAAAAGACTTGGAGGCACTAAGATGGTGTGCTTTCTGCTGTAACGCTGCAACGTTGCCCAACTTCCTTCTCTGCTTCTACGGACAAAACAAGAGACTCACTTGCTATGGTGGGAAGGAGGCAAGGACAGAAGACTGGGCTACTGTAACAGAGCAAGGCAGAACAATTGCAATGCGCTCTCTTTGAAACGTATTTCCGATACAAACGTGTTAAAGATTATGCCAAAGGTGATTAAAGTTCAGTGTTAAGCACAAGTAATGAGTTCAGAAATGTCTGTTTATTAACGGTTGGGGGTGTATATAATCTCACCACTTTACAAGATCTTAGAGGTCATAAAAAGAAATAATGGTGCTAAAGTAGAGAGTTTCACCATTCCATTTTTTACAAAGCAAGCTTCTAACACATACGGTGATAGAAAACATGCCTGCAGTCAACAAAAATGTTGAAAACAATCTCATTTGTTTTTAAACCTCATTTTAAAGAGCAGTTTTGATAATTTACATTTTTTAAAGTTGGGAATTGTGGACTTGCCATACTGGTATATGGGCACAATTTCTTTTTCTGTCGCCAATCAAGTAAAGTTTTAGTGTTTCTTTGATAGCTTTGCGTGGGCCCTAAAGGAGGATTACAAAATGTGAAAAACATCCAGGAACAAAATTGACCCCCCACCTCCTTTTTGAAATAAACAGCAGGGATGGGGGGGGGAGGGGAGAGAAGCAAGCCAATCTGAGGATGGGAAACAATAGTTAAAGAAATCCTCACATTTTGTATGACATCCAAGATTTTTCCCTAGTGAGGTTTTCACAAAAGCTCCATAACTCCATTCTTCTGGGGGCAGGGGAGAGGGGGTGAGTTACCTCACCTTTTGATCTAAACCCTAACAATAGCACTACATCTGCTACTAAGCTGGGCTGTAAATGTCTTTAATTTTTTATATTTCATCTGAAGGGAGTTGTTAAAACAGGTTTACTGGGTGATGGCTCTTTTGAATAGAAGATACCATTTCTGAAGTTGATCTCAGCATGACACTTCATTTTCACTCTAATAAGCCCTCCTAAAATATTACAGAGGAGTTGTTAATTTTTTAAAGCTCTGTTTGGGTTCTCCGCCCCCCCCCCCTTCCGTTGAAGTTGCTCGCATCTCCTGTGTGACTTTTGGAGGTTTGCTGCTCTTTCGCTTTTACTAGAAAAAAAGAAGAAGAAGAAGAAGAGGAGAAACATTTGAAGAAAACTATCTTTCTTCTCGTTCCCCCTTTCCTTTCTGTGCAGATGACACCAACATCTCTTTCACCTCAAGCCAGATGTGTTCCTCTCTTGGAGAATCTCTCTGAAGTTGTTCAAAGCTTATTTCTTTTTCTTTCTTTCTTTCTTTTTAAAAAGGATATTCCTTTTCCTCAAGGCTATATCCAGGCAATTCTATGTTTTGTAGATCAGGTGCATCGTTTTATCACTTACGATTCCTCCAGCCAAGACTTGAGGTGCTTCAACCCACGTTCCTCACACACAGGTCACACAGAACTAGCAAGGTCAAGTGAGCAACACATGCCATTTTACACAATACACAAGATGCCTTGTGGGTTGGAGACAGGCAACAGTTGTTTTTAAAGGGAAGATTAAGGTAGGATGAAAGAGGCATTCTTGCCAGTGGGGTCCACTCTCATCCCAGTATTGTCTCAACTTGTCAGGTCTTCACAAAATGTACCAATACCCCTGTCTGACCAAAGAGAAAAATAGGACAAGTGTGTGTGTGTACACCATAAGAATCAATGCTTTGCCATAACCTTATTGTTTTGTTCCATTAAAAACATGCACATCATAAGCACTTGTAATAAGTATAAGATGATGCCCACACTTTATCTAATTTTCATAATATCATAGTCGCACCATTGCGTGCTCCTGGACCATTCACTGGGCCTAAGTAGGGTTATCTCTCAAGAGGAAATATGTCCATCCATGTTTCTGTTTCTGCCCACTGCAGCATTCCACTTAGACCAGGCATGGCCAAACTTGGCCCTCCAGATGTTTTGGGACTACAATCCCCATCACCTCTGACCACTGGTCCTGTTAGCTAGGGATGATGGGAGTTATAGTCCCAAAGCATCAAAGAGGAATCAGAACCTAACATGGCTGCCAAAAAGACTTGAGCCATGTTTGTGTCTATGGGACTTGAAAATAACTGAGGGAGGTTATAGCTCAGTGGTAGAACATCTCCTTTGGGTTTGATCTCCAGCATCTCCCAGTAGGGCTGGGAATGTCCCCTGCCTGAAATCCCCATCTGACATAGTGTAACACAGCTTCCTATGCTCCTTCTTTGTGGCAGAAGAGGAAACTCCATGGATGTTTTTCATGTGTGTATTAGGAAATTAGGTGTCCCTGCAGGACCCATGGCAACAGGAGAAGGAGGTCACTGTATGGTGGATCCATTCCATTTTCCAAAAAGACCCCAAATCTCAGCTGGTCTATCCTAGGCCATCTACTACAGTTGTCGGTCAGAATACATTTTTGGAAGAATTGCTTCATGCTTATATGGAACTTGAGATATTAAACCTGCCCACTGTTTTAAAGCTTCATACCTTATATCTAAGATTTCTGAGGTTCCCAATGTACAGGCACAGAACCACAATAAGGATGACTGCATTGGGAGAGGAAAACCTCTGATGATGATGATGATAATCAGGGGGTTTCAGGCTGATTTTTGGTTTAGAAAGATGGAAAGTAACTAATTCACCAATGTATCTCTGCTTGAAGCTTGGATGTCTTGTGTTGAGTAAACGCCAGTTCAGGTATTCTCGCCCTGTGAGCTATTATGAATAAAATGTTCAGTTTTCCCTGAACAACAGAAGAGGAAGAGGAAGAGGAAGAGGAAGAAGAAGAAGAAGAAGAAGAAGAAAGATAGACAATGATAGTTTTGTTTTTGTTACAATAATGTTCAAAGTGACAAGCAATAAACACTATAAAAGGCAGTGTACCCCAAATAACTTCAGGGATATATCTGAACAGAAATACTGTTACTGAATAATATACAGCTGCCGCCATCTCCTTCATCAAGCACTACAGGCTGCTTCCAATTTTTGATGAAGGCTTACCTAGTGGGGACAATGGGAAATGAAGACCAGCATTTTAGTCATGGCTATGCTGCTAGAAATTTCTGTTGAGGGATAATTTGAGACACTCCTGTGCTGCATTGTCTCTCTGGAGATCTCTCAAAGTCCAGCCAGTAAATATCATCCATGTAGTTTGCCTGTTCGTTCCATGTATGTCACAGCTATTTCTAGTAGTTGTGACATGCTAACATAAGCACTTGCGACCAAGCACACATATGTATGATTTTCACAGTTCTGCACAGAGAAGTTTCAATGGACCCTAAACTACATGCAAACATTTGCAGGAATGTACAGAATTTAGCATTGGAGTTTTGCCACATAGCAAAACATGTGATCATCCTCATAAAAAATACTCCCAACATACAGTTTGTCCTCTTGGTGTAAAAACGTGAATAGATGGCGATCTCCGCATGTGCTTTTTGAGCTTTCCAGATCTGCCCATATGGCAAAAAATAAAGTGATAAATATCTGGTTTTCCCAGCAGGCTACCAGCTATAACTGTGTTCTGCAGTGAAGTAGGATGTGCTTAGTTGGTGTACCAGTGTTTTATAAATTCAACACCTTGGTTCCTATTTTTATCATGCAATGGTTCTAGAATCATTACTGCAGTTCTCCTTATTTGAATCAAAGAATAGTTTAGCCTTACTGGCTCCAACAGGTGAGGAGAGACCAGTGCAAGACTTTGGGGCTAAGTTTGCAATTTGCACCCGGAGACCTCATATTCCAGCTCTCCTGGGAATCGAGAACTCTCTCCAGCACCACCACCATAGTCAGTTCAGCTTTGCCTCCTGTTGGCAGCTCTGGCAAATACCCAGCACTGTATTCCTTGAAATAAGAGTTTTACATTGGCTCCAATATGCATGGTGAGGCATGTAAAGGTAAAGGGACCCCTGACCGTTAGGTCCAGTCGCAGACGACTCTGGGGTTGTGGCGCTCATCTCGCTTTATTAGCAGAGGGAGCCGGCGTACAGCTTCCGGGTCATGTGGCCAGCATGACTAAGCCGCTTCTGGTGAACCAGAGCAGTGCACGGAAACGCCGTTTACCTTCCCACCGGAGAGGTACCTATTTATCTACTTACACTTTGACGTGCTTTCGAGCTGCTAGGTGGGCAGGAGCAGGGACCGAGCAACGGGAACTCACCCCGTCACCGGGATTTGAACCGCCGACCTTCTGATCGGCAAGCCCAAGAGGCTCACAGCGCCACCCGCATGTACTCTATACCCAAACCCACATGATAAAGAAACATGCAAAACTCTTTCTTTCCCTTCTTAACTCCCCCCGCCCAATTTACCGGATATTAAGTCTAGCTTTTGTGTGTCCCACGTAAGATCCTGACATGCTTTTCTGTCTCCCCATGACACTGTATGTACAGTATGTATATGTTAAATATATCTAATCTGCAGCTATAAACAGATTCCCCAAGAGATTCGACGGAGATTCAGGTTTCCCTGCAGCTTGACAGCATAAGGAGAATCAAGCACACATAAAACTCTCCCAAGAATATTTTTCACCTGGCTTAAGAAAACCACCCACAAAATGACTACATTTCCAAATCAGAATATGTGAGAGCAACATTCCATGCTCCCTTTCTTAACTCGAAGACACCCATGACTTTTAAATCAGCAGACAGTCAGACATGCGCCTGAGACGTGTGTTAAAAGCAGCAGCTTTGGAAAACTTTGCCAGACTTGTGTCTGACAAATGTCACTTTAGCAAAAGACACATCCTTGGCTATATACCAGCTACTTCTCTAAATGCTTTTTACGAAAGAGTGGGAGCGGGAAGTGGCCCCTTGTAAACTCTCGGCTCTTGGAAGATTCTGAGAGTTTATTTATTCAAATATTTATATGTCGTCTTTCAGGACAAACCCTCTCAAGGTGGCTCACCTGAACTTTTTTTAAAAAAAATTGTAGAATTCATATTGCAATGAAGACTTTTCCCAACACTAAAATCTGCCTCAGCTTAAAATAATACAAAATCTAGCACACATATTAAATTCAAACTAACTAGGCGAGTCTTTAAGCACTGTGTAATAAATTGTAAATATGAGGCCATGCCTATCTTCCTTGAGAAAGATATATAGTGCTACCACCAAGCAGACCCTGTCTCTAGTGTCTTGCCAATCTCACAGACCTTGATGGTGTGCCTCTGTAGCCAATCTTAAGGTTTCTGGTTCTAAACAATTTAAGGCAGAGATGGGGAGAGCGCCACCAAGAGCAAAAGAAGAGATCCCTGCTGGATCAGACCAAAGACTTAACATGTTCTTGCAATGGCCAGACTCCGAGGAGCCCACAAGTAGAAATCTGACTTCCATCATCTCTAGTTAGCATGGCTAACGGTGAAGGACGGTGGGAGCTGGAGTGCAACAATGTCTGTAGGCTCAGAGCTTCCCCATTCCCAGGTTAAGGTTCAACACCAGTACTGCAGTATTGGACCCAGAAACACACAGGCAGCCAGTGCTACTGATACCAAACAGGTGTTACCTGGTCAGAATCCCTGGCCCCAGCAAACAGCCAATCAGCTGAATTCTACACCAGCTGAAGCTTCCAAGCAATCTTTATAAAGCAGCCCCACCAATATCACCTTGCAATAATCATGGTACATGTAACCAAGGGAACATTGCATTCCAATGGGATGAAATGAACTTACAATTGAATGGATTTGAAGCATCAAATCCAAAACAAAATCTGAGTTCATCATGTATACTTCTAGAGCCTTTAATGGTAGAGCAACCAACTGAACTATTAGTTGATTGAAGTGCAATTTCAACCTGTGAGCACAACTTTTGTCCAGTAGGGTTGAGAATTAAGGGCTCTCCTAAATTTTAGAGGCTACTGAGGTTCAGGTGTGTTACTGTAATGGGGAATGGATATATCAGGTGTACTGTAATGGGGAAAATATTTCAGGTGAATGGCAATCTTCGTCTATTACAATTGTTGGTCATCTTTCTTTAATAGGAGCCAGGAAGATACAGACACTGCCTTGTACTAAGCCAGACTATAAGCCTGCCTAGTTTAATGTTGTCTGCACTGACTGGCAGAAGGTCCCCAGAGTTTTGAACAGGAGTCTTTCCCAGCCCTACCTGGGACCTTTGGTACGAAAAGCATGTCTTCCACCTCTGAGCCACAACCCTTCCCTGGTAAGTAGGAATGTTATCTAACTATTAAACTCTCCATCTTATAAAACCAGTGCTTTTTTCTGGGGGGATGCAGGGGGATGCATACCGCTAAACATTTTGTGCACCTAAGTCATTGAGGGGCAGTATTTCAATATGAGCAGGAAAATGAGAGTACCCCTAAACATTTTTTTTAAAGAAAAAAAAAAAGCACTGTTCTCAAACGCCTTCATACTCAAACAACTTGGAACCCAAACACTGCAAACCTGGAAGTAAGTGTTCTGGTTTGTGAACTTTTTTCAGAAGCCAAACATGCTCTGTTTTGAGTGCCACACTTCCGTTTTGAGTGTTACGTTGAGGGTGTCTGTTTTTGCTATTTATTTTGCGGTTTTGTTTTTGCAGCTCTTTTTTTGTTTTGTTTGTGTGACTGTGTGGAACCCAGTTCGGCTACTGATTGATTGATTGTGTGACTGCAGTATATTGTTTATTGCTTTCATTTTATGGATCAGTGGTCTCGTTAGATAGCAAAATTCATGCTAAATTGCTGTTTTAGGGGTTGTTTTTAAAAGTCTGGAATGGACTAATCTATTTTGCATTTGTTTCTATGGGAAAGCACGCCTTGGTTTTGGAACGCAATGGTTTTGGAACGGACTTCCAGAACGAATTAAGTTTGAGAACCAAGGTACCCCTGTAAAACTATTTTACCAGATGTACAGGTGGGTGGGAGAGACAGTGATGAGATTATGACAACCACAGAGCAGACAGAAGAAGAAGAAATGGTATTGCATCACATCTCCTTGTTTGCTAGATGATGGGAAATTTGACAAAACCCATTATAAAAGTAGAGCTGGTGTCACAGCTGGCATCCTTGTTCAAGCTGCCAGGGCTCTAGCAGGCCCATGGCAGATGTCAACTGTGGGGCCCTCTTACATTTTTTCTGGCCCAGAACTTTAAGCAATGTTAGGCAGATGGCTCTAGCTGCTCTTTCGATTTTCTACAATGCCCCTCCCTTCATCTAGCATTGCTCTGGAACTTTGCAGGAAATTAAATGGATGGGCTAGACCCAGCCATGGTTGGATTGCTGCCAAGGAAGCCCACCAAAGGTTCAATGACTGAGGAGGGGCCCCATTGGCAAACCCAGGCATAGGCAAACTGGGCCCTCCAGATGTTTGGGGACTACAATCCCCATCATCCCTGACCACTGGTCATGTTAGCTAGGGATGATGGGAGTTGTAGTCCCAAAACATCTGGAGGGCCGAGTTTGCGCAAACCTTTCCCATCCACCTACCCCAGATCCCATCGAACCTGGAGTCAGCCCGGCAGAGTTCAAATATATATTGCTGAACTCCTCCTCAGCATAGGAGCAGGATGCACTGATCGTCCGAGCATTTTTGGGGAGCTGTCTGTATTAAGGGAGTCTTCATACAGCTCTGATCGCGCCTGATTCCAGGGTACATGGAAGCTTTCGTCTGTATGAATGACTTCCTCAATAGTATCACAATGTTTGTGGGAAGGCTAAATGGCAGGGCTACCCAGCAAGCCCGCTCCCTGTTCCTGTGTTTTGAGTAACCAATACAAGAAATCTCATGCCTTGATTCTGGCCTATATTTTTGACACACACCAACTTCAAACCCTTTTCAGAAAATATTGCCTTCGGTGCTATTCAAAGAAAGAAGCTGGTTGAGCTCAGGCAAGGCCACATAGTCTTGACAGTGGAGGGTATGGCAATAGCTATCGTGTAGCAATTCCCCACATTGCTTTATCATGCGTACACTCTTGGGTTGGGGCAACTGGCTAAAATGTTTTAAACAGTTCTAATTCTGGGTCCTCTGTTTTGTTTTTGTCGGGCTGATGTTGGTTAAATGTTTAGTTGGGATTGGCAGTTGTTTTAATTTGGGTATAACTGCAAACTGGTTGTTGTTGTTGTTGTTGGTTTCTATTAATTTATTTGTTTGTTGCTGATATAGGATATTTTGTTTTTTAATATTTGATGTTTTGTTGTGTTTTTATATATGTTGTAGGCTGCCCAGAGTGGCTGGGAAAACTCAGCAAGATGGGCGGGATATAATTTTTTAAAATTATTATTATTATTTTATTTATCATCATCATCATGTAGCCACTGATAGCTTTATTCTCCATGCTAATCCTCTTTTAAAGCCATCCAAGATGGTGTCCATAATTGCCACTTTGGGGGGGGGGGGGGATGAATTCCATGTTAGCTTTTCTCTGTGCTTTCTTTTGTCTGTCCTTAAACTTCCAGCTTCAATGGGCTGTACTGGAATCTGGTATTATGAGAGAGGAAGAACAAAACCTTTTCTCTATCACCTTTCTCCACCAAATCCATAATTTTATATGCCTCTATCAACTCACCCAGCCTTTCCTTTTCCCTCTGGTTTGCACCTGCTCTTTCCTAACCTCGTAATAATTCACAACCAAGCGGCAAAGGCCTCTAGCGGCACCTTTTCAAATTATGAGCAAATACTGCCATCTGAATATTTCTCGGACCCCTTCTTATGTATGGTTTGATTTGCCTGACCTGCCAACTTCTACACTAGCAAAAGTGCCTTATAATTCCAACACTTGCCACCCTTTTGCCTAATGAGGAAGTAAGGGAAGGAAATTTATACGTGGTGAATATTGAAGCAGACTTCACGAGAGATCAATAGGAATCGACACAATTGTGTGCTTCCAGCGCTGAGTGAGCCCTGAGTAATCCTTACCACATTGCATGTTGATGTTGAGTTAACTTGCAAGAGAAATATGTGCCTCCTTATTGTCCTGTGCCTCATTAAAATAGAGAGAGGAAATTAAAATACAGTTGACATAGGGTTTTGTGTTTTTGGTTTAAAGGGAGTGCCCTGGAGCATATTTCTTTCCTGCAGCACAAAAAAATACTGAGCACCAAAGTAATCCGTAAAATGTCTGCCTTGTTATCAGACAAAGAGAATATTATATTATCACGTCGTTCCTGTCCTGACGTATCTTTGACTTCTCTTGCCTGACCGACAGAACTAACTTAAAATTGCTGTTATGAGTAGCATCAGCAAAAGAGCCTGACCTGTGTCAGCAGATGTTCCTCTCGTAACAAGGTCTGATGTGAGGGGTGCAAGCAGTCTGCAGCGTGAGCATGACTCTGGGTGAATGTGTCCCATCAGATTGCATAAGGTTCTGGAGGACCACAAAGCCCTCGGTTAGAAGGCCACTTACCACAATACCTTAGCAGCAGGGGAGCTTTGAATACATAAGCTATTAACAGTGTCTATGGAGGCAGGCGGGGGGGGGGGGAGTCTTATATATAGCAAGGAATCCTGCCGGGTGCAGTACGTCTCTGTCCTGAGCACAGAAATGATGCACCTCCATCTGAGATTCCTGCCAAAAATGGTTAGACCACCTGGTGTGAGGTGTACAAGATACCCTCCCTTTACTACAAAAGTGTATCATAATATAGTGCTGGTTTTCATAGGGATGTTTACCCACCATTCATTACTATTGGAGAAAATGCTATTTGAGTGCCAGTATGAGAAACAATTACCTGGGCCTCTATTCTAGGTGTTCAAATCAAAGGAACAAAACCTTTTGCTTAAGAAAAAAGTGTGTAGGTTATTTTGCTCAAGTCAAGAGGAGGTATAAAGCAGAGATAGTCAACCAACATGGTGCTACACAGATGCCATTGGACTCCACCTCCCATCAGCCCATGCCAGCATAGCCAATTGTAAAGGATTATGGGAATTGTAGTCCAGCAAAATCTGGAAGGCACTGCTTTCACTATCTTGGGTACAAGGTGTAACCACAGCAAATTCTAAACTACCTGGCATTTGAAATGTTCTTTTGATATATATATCAAAGAGGTTTCAGAGGAGCAGCAAATAATATTGTGGTGCCTTCAGAACTATCCAAACGTGTGTCTTTAAACTTTGCTCTCTCCCACCTTAACAAAATCTGGCAACAAATACAGTGGTACCTCTGGTTACATACACTTCAGGTTACATACGCTTCAGGTTACAGACTCCGCTAACCCAGAAATAGTGCTTCAGGTTAAGAAGTTTGCTTCAGGATGAGAACAGAAATCGTGCTCCGGCGGCGCGGCTGCAACAGGAGGCCCCATGAGCTAAAGTGGTGCTTCAGGTTAAGAACAGTTTCAGGTTAAGAACAGACCTCCAGAACGAATTAAGTACTTAACCCGAGGTACCACTGTAATTCAGATTCACAATGTTTTCCTCCTTTGGTTGTCTTCCCCTGCGCTGAGTGACTACTCATTCACAACTATAGGATGAAAAAGGCAAACTGGTGTTCAAAGGTCCTGTAATAAATATACCGAGACACACATAATAGAGAGGAAGGCACTTTGGGCGTTAAGTTAATAGACGATAAAGCAAATCACAGCTGCAACAGTGCTTGTTTCTTGCTGAGATAAGTTCCGGCATTTGGGAGACAGTTTTGCACTGCACTCCTAAGGAGGCTGGCCTTGTGAGTCATGATTGAAGTTCAACATCCGGACAAAAACATTGCCGCGCTCTCCTCGGCAACAAACTCTACTCTGTTCCTGACCTTCACACTTAACACAAAAGGTGGGGCAGTGGAGACAGGGACATCTGTCATGAGCACCCTTTGCCTATCCCAGGATTTCATTTGCAGCAAGATATGAAGAAGAAATGGGTGTTGGATGCTTGCAGTAATGAAAATCCATGATTCGGCTGTGCATTCATAATTATTTTATAAATAAATTGCTGCCAGAGAGCCGCATCTGTCTCTTCCAACAGAGTGTACGTCTTTCATTAATGTATCATAGGCTGAATGAAGCTGGCCTGAGTGCTTGGCTTGCAGTTTCCCCCATCCCTCCATCATTGTCCACGGATAGGTTTTTGTGGTTCAGAAAGAGCTGCAAGCCCCACACTTCTCTGCAAGACTGATGGCTCGTCAATAACATTAGCCAGCATTATGGGCCGCATCAGTGTAGAACAGAATCGATACAGCCAAGTAAAAAGTCTAATAAGTTGACATGACCATCCTCAGCAGGGCTCACGTTACAAGAAATGAGTTTTTTTAAGGAATCAGCGTCAGCGCTGCTCATTCACCCCACACTGAGATGCCTTGACTAAGATTTATTGCTCCTGCTTTTTGCCAGCAGTGCTGGCTAAGCTGGTAAAAGTAAAATAATCACTGAAGATAAAAGAATAATAAAGAAGTTTTTTGTTTGTTTGTTTTTTAATAAACACTGGTCACAGAGACGGTAGGAGGACCTGCCGGAACGGTAGCTTGGTACATGATGAAAGCCAGGATCTAGGGAATAAATAGAAGTTGAACAATATAACCCAGGGATTTTATTTTAGCATCTGAGCAGGCCTCTCTCTGTGTGTGTTTGTGTGCGCTCTCTCTCTCTTACTCGCTCTCGCTCTCGCTCTCTCATATTCTCATTCTCTTTCTTGGTCCCTCATGTATTTGCCTAGGCGTTCTTTAGGGTATAAGATAATTTAAAGTGGTGCAGTTCTAGAGTAAATCCAGTAGACTTAATGACATTACTTGCCATCGTACCTGGAAGTAGCAATCGGTCCCTAGGACCTAATAGTAATAAATGCAAACACTTCCTAAAGGAAGTGGCTCTGTTATACCATTCATCAGGCACATGGAAAATACAATTGAAAAATGCTATTGCAAATATACAGAGAAGCTCAGAGGCACTTCTCTCATTCTTCTTCAAAAGCGGAGGACAATCATCCCTTCATCCCTCTATGTCTTAGGTCAGTTGCTATATGGAGCGGTAGTATCGGTCTACAAGGAACCGGCCCCTTTGGAGGCTGTGCAAACGGAAATTTTAAGAGCCATATTTTTGGTACCCAGTTGTGTACCAAACGCAATGATACGGTTGGAAGTGGGCCTAGGGCTCTGTGTTTATAATTATGGAAGTTCCCTCGGCTCCACTCTTCTCATCTTAAGAACTGGATGCTGAAGGTTGCATCTCAGTTGTAATGGCACTCACTCTTCCAGGACCGTTAAGTTAGACTGAATTACTTTCCTGATGCTACAGACTGTGAGGCCATATCCATTAAAGGATGACATGATCAGAGGCTGACTTTTTTTTTTTTTTTTTTTGTATTTCCTCATCAGCCTGAATAAGCAAAAGGCATTCTTGTGAGCCAGCCAGCTCTGGAAAACTGCTGGCACCTGGACTATGAGAACACAATTAAAAGTTGCAGTAAAAATTGACAGATCTCAGCGTAGAGTGCAGAAAATACATTACAATCCCAATCAAATGATAAAATAAAATATCTTAAATCTTCTACAATTATGGATTAAAATACACTGGGTTTAATGACTTAGAACACCATTCTGAACATCTGAAATTCTACCAGAGCCTCAGCTGCTGGTAATATAATATTTAATTATAATACAGTACAATATATAATATACAGGCTGCTATTGATGCAGTTCAGCATAGGGCATCTGAAAGGGAGAAACTCCATTTTACCCAGCCAGTACCAAATGAGCTACTTTTCAAGGCTTTATTTTAAAAATTGCCTTTATTTTAGTTCAGTTCCCCCCTAACCTTGTGCCTTCCAGATGTTTTGGAATGGAGCTTCCAGAATTGACCATGATAGTTTTAGTCCAAAATGTTGGGAGGGCCCTAGATATGGAATGGCTTATCTCAGTGGTGAAGTTTGAACTGGGAACATAGGAAGCTGTATTTTACGAGATCTGCCTAGACAGGCAACAACTCTTTAGGTTTGTAGATAGAGGTCTATCAGCTACTGGCTGTTTTAACCATCTGCAGGCACAGCACAGACTTTCTCAGTGAGAGATTATTGCTCCCCTTTGGGACACTAGTTCTCAGTCCGTGTTAAGTAATACAGTTTTTAGTGTCCTAGATTTTTTCAGTGCAAGGGGATGCCATGTCGCTGTGGAACCATCTTTCCTATCCAGTTCCTTAGATGTTAAGTCCCACTGAATTCAGTGCCGCTTACTTGAGAGGACGAATGGAAGGGTCTGTGAAATTTGGTTTTCTCCACTTCTCAGTCTTAAATGCAGTTCTCTGCATTTCTCTAGCTCGTGGATAGCTCTTCAACATTATCTCCTAATTCTTTTATGTAGTTTTGACTAATATGCACATTTTTGCAACCAGCTTCTCCCAACACAATGCATACGGGATGTTATTTTCACAAATATATTCATTTTATGCACACTTTTACCTGATATATACATTTATGTAAACACTGCTGGGTTGGAGAATTGCGTTGCAAAATTCAGATAAGTGTGACTTTCAAAAGGTGGCTACATTTCTGTTATCCTACTGCCTCAGGAAGTTCAGATTTGATAGATTCAGCTTTAAATATAAATGGAATTGAATTTTCCCATTATTCCTACTTGTGAGTTAACAATGCACAGTTCCTTCAGCAAGTAAAGGGTTACAAGTTACAGCAACCCACATCTGATCCTGCACAAAGATAGTGGTGATATATCCTTAGTCATGCTGAATGTACATGCACACAAACCGCACATTAACTCAGAATTAGTCTTAGTCTGAACTGTGAGAATATTACAGTTTGCTAGAGAGAGACCTGGACTCAGTGCAAATGCAGCCTTTTTCAAAACCATCAGATCTGATCTCCCAACTGACTAGTTACAAGTATTGTTGGCATCACTAATAGTTCCATATCACTTGTACTATAACACTTGGAAAAACAAGATTTAGTTGCTTAGAGTAAGAGCCCACAAACTGATACAGTATTGAAGTTTATTTTTAGGAAGACCTAAAATTCTTGATGAAGTGTCAAGAACCTTTCACACCACATATATTTGATTATTCTTTAAAAAAGTTAAAATGCTAATAGTGTGATCCACCATGAAATTAATGAAATTTGTTTTTTTTTAATGAAGAGGTCCCCAGGAATACTTCAGCTGTGGACTGCATCTTCCCACTGGTAAAATGTGCTGTTTGTGTGGAGCACTTGTTATATTATCAGTGATGGTGGTCATTATCTGTGGCAATTTGACACAGACTAGGTCAGGGGTAGGCAGCCTAAGGCCTGTGGGCCAGGTGCGGCCCAATCGCCTTGTAAATCCGGCTCCCGGATGGTCCAAGGAATCAGTGTGTTTTTACATGAGTAGAATGTGTCCTTTTATTTAAACTGCATCTCTGGGTTATCTGTGGGGCCTGCCTGGTGTTTTCACATGAGTAGAATGTGCGCTTTTATTTAAAATGCATCTCTGGGTTATTTGTGGGGCATAGGAATTCGTTCATTTCCCCCCCAAAAAATATAGTCTGGGCCCCCACATGGTCTGAAGGATGGTGGGCTGTCCACGGCTGAAAAAGGTTGCTGACCCCTGGGCTAGGTACACGCAGCCCTGGCAACTTGGTGGGACTTCTTAGTATTGAGAGCCACTTAATCAGCAATCGGTTACTAAAGTCTGATGGGAAGTTACGACGAGGCACATACTCCCCCCCCCCCCAACTGTCCCTGAATGTCAAGTGGCCCTTAACATTCTTTCCATTGAGACAGAAATTTAGATTTGAGATGGGACATGAGATGTGACAACATTCATGCAATTAGCCAAGTGTGTGACTGTGTTTGAGTAGCAACAGGTGTAGGGGAGTCAATCCATATTGGTGCAGGAGAGGCAAGGGAATTTCACCTTTGCTTTCTACTGCAATCCCACTTTGAACTGTCCCTCTCAGGCCTGTTACTTGGATTGAGATTAAATCTCCCACTGGGGTCTTTTGTGAGCCAGAGTTAGTGCTCCAGCTGCAGCCTCTCCTAGAGAGAGGACAACTTCTTGGAGATCTGTGCTGTGACTACAAGAAGCTGCCTAAGTCAGGCTATTGGTCCACCTATCTCAGTATCTTCTCCACCACTGGTCTTCAACAGGTGGGTCAGGACCATGGCCTGGTCCAAGGTGGGTTGTGCAGGAGCAGCTGAAGCCTGCAAGGGATCGCTAATCAATTTATCCACTAGCGCCATCAGGAGTGCTCTGATGGTGTTTCCTGCTTGGCAGGGGGTTGGACTCGATGACCCTTGTGGTCTCTTCCAACTCTATGATTCTATGAAATATATGGTAAAAGATTAAGAAACGCTCCCAGTACCGTTTCTGAGCACAACTCAACGTGTTGGTGTTGACCTTTAAAGCCCTAAATGGTCTCAAATGTTCAGGATACATGAAGGAGCATCTCCACCCCCCATTGTTCAGCCTGGACACTGAGGTCCAGCTCCAAGGGCCTTCTGGTGGTTCCCTCACTGTGAGAAGTGAGGTTACAGGGAACCAGGCAGAGAGGGCCTTCTTGGTAGTGGCGCCCGTCCATCAGATGTCAAGGAAATAGACAACTACCTGAGTTTTAGAAGACATCTGAAGGCAGCCCTGTTTAGGGAAGTTTTTAATGTTTGATGTTTTATGCTCTTTTTAATGTTCTGTTGGGAACCACCCAGAGTGGCTGGGGAAACCCAGCCAGATAGGCGGGGTATAAATAAAGAAGAAGAAGAAGAAGAAGAAGAAGAAGAAGAAGAAGAAGAAGAAGAAGAAGAAGAAGAAGAAGGTGTGGTGGTGGTGGTGAAGGAGGTGAAGGTGAAGAAGAAGAAGGTGGTGAAGGTGGTCCCCAAATGTATGTTTGGGTTAAAAGTGGGACCTGGGGCTGAGAAGGTTGAAGATCTCTTGTCTTCTACAAATGTGGGGAACACCTGGTCGTTCAGATGTTGCTGACCTACAGCTCTCAGTCCTGGGTCATTGGGCATGCTTGCTGGGACAGATGGGAGTTGTAGTTCAGTGGCATCTGCATGACCAAAGGTTTCCCACACCTGGCCTACACTGACTGGCAGTGGTGCTCCAGGGTTTCAGACAGACAACACTCCCAGCCCTGCCTGGAGATGCCAGAAATCAAACCTTTTGCATGCAGAGCAGATGCTCTGCTTCTGCGCTATATCCTCTTCCCCACACCTGCTATTTTCATTGGGAGGAAGTCTCTTACAGATGCACTGTCTTCAGAAGAAGTTGGTGCTCCAGGTGCAATCTCTCCTAGGCAGAAAAATAGCCTGGCCATGACCACTCATGCTCTGCTAACATTGAGGGTTGACTGTAATGTGTTATATGTGAGACCTACCTTTTCAAGACAGTCCAGAATTCATTTCAGAACATTTTGCTAGGCTCCTAACCCTACTGGGGTAGCTAACCTGCGGTTCTCCAGCTGTTGTACTGCTGTTGTACTGCAGCTACCATTGTTTCTGAAAGGGACAGGGGTGGCGCGGTGGTCCAAACCACTAAACCTCTTGGGCTTGCAGATCAGAAGGTCGGCAATTCAAATCCCCATGACAGGGTGAGCTCCCATTGTTCTGTCCCAGTTTCTGCCAACCTAGCAGTTCGAAAGCACACCAGTGCAAGTAGATAAATAGGTACCGCTGCGGTGGGAGGGTAAACAGTGTTTTCATGCACTCTGGTTTCCATCACCGTGTCCTGCTGTGCCAGAAGTGGTTTAGTCCTGTTGGCCACATGACCCGGAAAGCTGTCTGTGGACAAATGCTGTCTCCCTCTGCCTGAAAGCAAGATGAGCTCCGCAAGCCCATAGTCCCCTTTGACTGGACTTAACCATCCAGGGGTCCTTTACCTTTACCTTTACCTTTTTACCATTGTTCCTGACCATTGTCCATGCTGGCTGGGGATGATGGGAATCCAGCATCTGAAGTACCCCTGCACAGGGTAGTGATCCCTGGCTAGCTGCTCCATTTCTGTTTGCCTTTAAAGCGCCACACATTTTGGGAACTAAGTATCTTAAGGAAAGCCTGTTCCCAGATCAGCCTGCCCATACATTCAGCTAATCAAGGCTGGTGTTCTTCTGGGTGGTGAATGGGGATATAGCCTTTTTGCTAGTGGCACCTTGTTTGCAGAATGCCCTCCTCAGAGAGGCTTGCTTGGTGCCTGCTTTGCTGTCCTTTCAGCACTACGAAATGACCTTGCTCCCTTCTCTTTGTATCTCGTGTGATTTGTACTGACGTTATTGGCATTTTGTATTGCTGTGAAAAATCCTGAAACCCGCAGGCCTGAAAGGCAGTATATAAATGCATAAAACAAAATAAATCATGCTGTATTTGGTGCAAGTGAGAAAGCACTCAAGTTAACCTTTAGAATATGTGTGCGCACACAAATGTGTGTGTGTTTGTGTGTTGCCTAGAGGAGCTGTGGCAGTGACAATGTTATTAAATGCTACTAAACTGTACGTTGAACTCTTGTATGAGATAACACTTCCCCTCGGCTGCGGCTGTAAACAGGGAGACATGTTACATTCTGCCTGGCTTGTCTTAAACCAAAGTGACACAGACAGAGCGAAAATATGGTGCTCTTTAGCTTCTACTTCCAGGGGTATGAGGCTAATTGTGCCAGCTGCCAAGCTCTCTGCTCTTTGGCTGAATGCTCTTGTGGAACAGGTCAGGTTGAGGCACCACTGCCGAAGCTGCGCTCTGACACAAGGGCTAATGTTTATTCGCCCTGTCATTTCTTGTTCTACTTTCAAGAGAGGTTATAGCTAAAGGTCAAGGGAGAGCCACTGTCTTATTCCACCCCCCCACCCCCCACCCCGGAAACAAAAATCAATTGAAGGACCTAGAACACAATAAGTTATGTTACAGCGCTACACTCGCGCGAATATTCCCATTGGAGACCTATCAATGTGAGCTAGCGCTGTTGGGAAATCTCTCCAGCTGCCCCAGTTAATCAATACCTTTGTTCATTATGCTGTCTCTGATAGATATGGATAATGATTGGGCAAGCGTTGGTCAGGTGACTAGAAATAACGGCACCTCGTAAACAATCAATAGAATCTCCCCCGTCCTGTATTATTCAGGCCGTTGAATATTCCCTCCCTCCCCCTTTTCTAACACAAGTCACACATTGTTGATAGATCAACATCATTATAGGAGCAGCTTTATTAAATTAATGGCACTTAATTGCCTGCCATTGTTGACCCGCATGGAGTGAATGAGCAGAGAGCGAGGGTGCAAGTAGCCCAGTGACCAGGCGATTAAGCAGGGGCCTTTACCACAAGCTGCCTTTATGGGTGCTTGCTTAACTCTCGCCTCCTGCTATTAAAAACTATTGCAGAAAGAACAGCTCCACACAGCTGGGAGAATTCCTGCCAATTGTAAATGTACCACAGCAGGTGAAAAGACCGTAAGTGTGCCTGGTTTCCTTGCAGAACTGTATTAACACATTTAATAGAACCATAGGAATTTATAATATTAAAAATTATAGGATAACAGGTATGTGTTTAATTCGAGGTTATCTTACCCAGCATAGCTTTTCATCTGGTCCCCAAGTTTTAAAAACACAAAACCTAGCAATAATGGTGCAATCCATACAGGAGATCAATATGCAGAAGGTTTCCATATGTGCAGCTGATA
This sequence comes from Podarcis tiliguerta, assembly GCF_965153285.1. Classification (NCBI taxonomy): domain Eukaryota; kingdom Metazoa; phylum Chordata; class Lepidosauria; order Squamata; family Lacertidae; genus Podarcis; species Podarcis tiliguerta. The sequence continues at coordinate 24,790,573 of NC_139550.1, forward strand.
TAGATGTGCATTTGCATCATTATATTGTAACCTGGGACCGATTGGACTAGCTGGATTTGTCTTTTTGTGTAAATGGCAGCATTCATGGTAGCAGGAGCAGGAGCCAGAGAGGTGATAATCATGAAAGAACATTTAGAGCCATTGACACCAAGCCAATGTGGATGACGGACACCTGACACTTCAAAACAGCAACTCCTCATTTTGATAAAAGCCGCCACACTGCAACCTAAATCTGAGAAAAATCCTGAAATTCATATTAGGGCAAAACCTTTATTAGGCCAACCAGAATATCACAAAGTAGTGTGCAAGCCTTGGAGATCTGTAGAATTCTTCATCAGGCTGGATGGTAAACAGAGCAAATTGGAGGGGGGGTTGCAGAGTGTTTGATGCTGAAACAGGTGAGTCTCCATTTGGTGAGAATGTTAAGAAGGAAGGGAAATAAAGAAGGTAGTCAACTGGAGCCCTTTTGGGTGCAATGGAAGTTTCAGCTTCAAGGCATTTAAAAAGGTAAAGGTAAAGGACCCCTGACAGTTAAGTCCAGTTGCAGACGATTCTGGGGTTGCGGCGCTCATCTCGCTTTCAGGCCGAGGGAGCCAACGTTTGTCTGCAGACAGTTTTTCCGGGTCATTTGGCCAGCATGACTAAGCCATTTCTGACGAAACCAGAGCAGCGCACGGAAACGCTGTTTTACCTTCCCGCCGGCACGGTACCTATTTATCTACTTGCGCTGGTGTGCTTTCAAACTGCTAGGTTGACTGGAGCTGGGACCGAGCAATGGGAGCTCACCCCATCATGTGGATTTGAACCACTGACCTTGCAGTTGTCAAGCCCAGAGGCTCAGTGGTTTAGACCACAGCGCCACCTGCATCCCTTGTCAAGGCATTTAACAACGGCCAATTCCCCCATCTCTGAAAATACAAATTGTCAATAGAGATGGACCTAGCCAGTTCTTGTGTTTTCAGAGATGGGGAATTGGCCGTTGTTAAATGCCTTGAAGCTGAAACTTCCATTGCACTCAAAGGAGCCTCTGCTGACTATCTTCTTTCCCAATCCACATTAACATTGGGTGCATCAGACCTAGGGTTGCCACATATCCAGAATTTCCCAGATAAAGCTGGAATATGGCGGTTGGAGACAGTGTCTGGGCTGAAATTCCTGAAATGTCCAGGAAAATCTGGATGTATGGCAACCAATGTTGTAAGTCTAGATTTTGGTGAGTTTCCTTAAAAATAACGAGATTTTGCAGAAAAAGTTCAACAACTTTGGGCAAAAACAGATTCACCTTTTGACACACTTCTGCACATGGTCATGTTTTTATGTGCTGGAAGCCAACAAGAATGGCTGGGGAAAACCCAACCACATGGGCAGGGTATAAATAATAAAAGTATTGTTGTTGTTGTTGTTACTACTGTTACTATGATCAGGAGTGATGAGACAAACGGTTTTCAACACCCCCCCCCTTGGAAAGCTGTGTTTTATGTTGCTTTCTTTGATATCCCAGGCAGTAGCCTGAAACATGAGGTCCCTATAACGGGGGGTGACACCCTCCCCCCTTGATTGCCATGTGTATTACATGATGTATTTTAAAATGCTACATTTGGGTGCCCTCCTGTTCATTCTGCGGACTGGGGGTCTGGATAGTCTTGCCCTGATGGCATCGCCGCTGCCTGGAATTAGCCCCCCCCCCCCCCGCACTTGCCAGTGGCTGTCCTAGCCAGCAAAAGTGAGCTGCAACAAGAACTAGGCCTTTCTATTTTCTTTTTTAAAAATATTATTTTTATGAATTTTCCAAAAACAAAAATAAAATAAAAACAACAATACATATTCAAACATAGAAAAAAATAGAGCTGACTTCCCCCTATTCCATTCCCTGGTTCCATTGTTTATCATAACACCACATGTCCATTTTAAATTATAAAATCATTAAAATTACTTATTGTCCAGTCATAATGTCTCTACAAGTATTTTAAAAATCCTCCTAATGTTAACCTGTGTACATTGCTGCTTCTGTATAGATGCAATAAAGTCCTTCCAATCTTCTTTAAATTCATTGTCATCTCTTCCTCCTAATTTCAAAGTCTATTTTGCCATTTCACCATATTCCATTAATTTCTTCTTTACCTGGAACACCTTCTTCTTTCCACAGGCCTTTCTGTTTTCCTCCCTCTATGCAACTTCCAGCAAGCACCGTGTCGCTTAATGCAGCCGTAAGGCAATTAGTTTCTCCATGGTGAAAGTGCCATCACCGACAGCATTTCTCAGCTGACCTTTTGTTTAAGAAGGCACCTTGTTACTGTCTGCCTGATAGCAGAACGGGAGTGGTCCCTACTCACAAATCAATAGTCAGTTGTAACAAAAACGAATCCATTCAAAAGTATGTATTCTGACAAGGATTACAAACTCAACAGAGATTACAAACTCAGAGATTACAAACTCAAACCCATAAGGATATGTATAACACAATAATTTGTTACAGAATTAGAGATGAGTTTATGAATAGAGATAAGTTCATGTTAGTCCGTAGTCAGATTCCCACTACTGAAACTTATATTGGCCTGAGTTCTTGGTGTGCTTTCTTCTTGGTATATTTAATAACAAGAACTCCAACTTATTTAATGATAGCGGAACGGAGCAGCCTGTGGCAGCCTTGGGCTTCCCAAAGACAAATCGAAGCGCTCCTGGCGGGGCCTCTCTGCCCTCGCTACCGCAGGCATTGAGAGCAGGCATTGAGAGCGCGCACTTGCGTACTTGGAGGGGGCCGCCAGGGGAAGCCCTGGTTCTTGTACTCAATTTCCCCTTCGCAAGGGATAAACAGGCAATTACGCATCCTTTAATAGTTGATGGCCAAGTGCTGAACTTGAGAAGAGACTATTAGTTTGTGTCCCTTCAGGGCCAGGGCAATAAGTAGCCGGGAGAGATGGGGCCAGCAAAGAGAGGGTGTAGCCTGCTGTTAAGCGTGACAGTTTTGTCAGCGGTGCTCGCATTAGCGGAAGGTAATAAAGTGACAAGCAAGTTATTAGAAAGATATGAGGCGAAATTGAACGGGAGCTTCTTGTCGCTTGCCTCGGCTTTTTCCTCTTTGGTAATGGCCTGCTATTTGTTACAAATCGAGCCTTGGCTTGATCTCTTATATATATATATGTAACAGAAGTATTTGTTCTCTGCAGGAAAGGTCACATGAATTTATTACAACACATTAGAAGAGAGAAAATAAATAAGTGTTTTATGACAACTAGTACGTCGGAAGTTAAAAAACAACGCCGCTGCTTCGTAACTGACAAGGGACAGCTGGCTTCTCAAAACTGCCTTTTTAAACCCCTTTCTTTCCTCAGGGATAATTAATACCAAAACGCATGAAGAGAGTTTTGAGAGATTGTTAGCTGCTAACTTGTTTGTGAAACACCGGGGAATTTTGCCCGCTCTGTCTAGCAAAGACGGCAAAATATAGCCAAAATGGAGGACAGAGTCAAACTCAAGGGCACAATATTGGTTTAGCATCCTGATCTATGCATGACTTGCCCTTCTGGACCTTGGATGCACAAAAGGGGGCAGGTAGGAAAGAAGAGCAGCATGTGGCCGTGCTTGCGCGGTGCTCCCATAATCATGCACGCATGCACTTCCGAACAGATGGCTTGTTTTGTTCATTTTGGGGCACATGTGTGGGGAGATGGGTGACTCATTTGAAACACTTCCTTCCTCCGTCCAACAGATGATCAGTCCTATCAAAGTCTGTTTGAGGGAGAAAGGGAATAGATCATTGCATTCGATGGAAGCATTTTCCTATGTTTCTGGTGGGGGGGGGGTAGAGTGGTGACATGGAAAAAATTGATCCTCACCGGCTGCTGTGAAGCATCCACTCACCATCTCCCCATGAAAGATGACAAGGCCCTCTTCTGTATCTTCTAATGGTCAATAGTATCCCTTCTCCCCTTCAGAATATAATTATTTTATATCAAAAGAATGATGGGGTGTAGAAAATGACAGTGATGAGTGGCTTTCAGTTAGAATAACAATCAGCCAAATACTGCAGGAGGAATACTATAAACTTTTTTGGGGGGGGGGGAGAAATACTTTAGGAAGTTGTTAAGTAACTGAAAATATTTTTGGATATTCTTTTAGTTTCTTTTAGCCAAGCACCTGCCCTCCCTGCAAAGTAGTATATGACAATTCAAAACCTTACCTTCCAGAGAAGTCAAGAGAGAAGGGTCTTTCATTTCAGATTTTAGACATCGCCATGCAAAAGCTGCAGTTTGCTGTATTTGTGATATAAGCACACCCCAAAAGGGAATAGGCCACTGGGGAATCGGCAATGATGCAAAGAGAGGCTGCTGCATAGCCTCAGAACTTCAGGGATTTGCTAACTTGAATTAATGCATATTTTGTGCAGCTTTGCATCATCTTTTGTGCATTGTATTTCTGTGCTTTACCATCAACACACCTTTCCGGGGAGCATAGGAAACTGCCCCATACTAAGTCATTAGTTCATCTAGTAATTCTTCCCCAAGGTCTCAGGGATCCCCTTTTGCCATCCTCAACTGCTACCTGGGATTCTTTTCACTGCAGGTGGCAGAGATTTCACCTGGAACCGTCTACCTAGCAACACAAATGCTGTACTCCTGAGCTATGGCTCATCTCCTACCTTTCGTCAAAAGATGTGCCTTTCCAGATGATGGCCCTACATGCACATCATTCTGTTGCACAGGAGTCTGTGGAGTAAATTGTGTTGGGCAAAAGAGCCCTAGGCACCAACCTTGCACTAGGGAGCAGCTTGAGACTGCCGATCCTCTTCTAATCAGGCTTCATATACGCTAAAGTTCTACGGGAAGAGAGAAAGGAGAAAAGAATGAATTAAAACCTTATGGCAGTAGCAAAATCTTGTTCGTTCTTTTGAAAAAGAAAGCTGAAAACTGTAGATTATGTTCAACAGAGCACCAAGGCTAAGAGTCTTGTCAGTGCAAGAATTTATCAGTGTGTGAAATTTTCCCTTCTCCTTCCCCTGCACCCCCCAATTTTTTTCTGAGGGGTTCCTCAATCCTCCAGAGCAGATCTGGGGGTGGCATGGGGTGCACATGGCGAGAGAAGAGGGAGAAATCCATTGCACTATTGCTAACTTCTTGGCAAAGTCATAATAATGTTTGCCATAAAATATGAAAATGCAAATTTGCAGATGTGAAATTTGATTTTTTTATACCAACGTTCGAGTGTTTCAGGCTTGGTAACTTGTTTGTTTAGAAGGTGCCAAAATATTAAATGTTATAAGCAGTTAGCTGTAGAATGCTAAATAGCTATTAAAGCCAGTCAGATGTCCAAAATTTCCATAACATTATTGAATAATGCTGATTATTCAATATTTCATTCAAACATTAAATATCAAATGTTTACATGTATCACCGGATACCAAACACAAGTATATGCATTTGGTGCATATGTGGATACCAAAATAATATCCTAAGAATGTTTAACATCAACCCAGAAGAAATTTGGAAATCATTTTAGCTTGAAAAGAAACAGAGAGCAAGGCTGATATATGCCTTTAGTGGAATGTGTGTTATTGTGTAGGTTCCAGAAAAAAATGCATTTCATCTCTCGTGTAGATATTGGCAGGTCCTAAAGAGGGCCTGAAAACTCACATCTTCCACATTTTCTAAATTAAATGATGATTTAATGACTGAACACTTAGATTGCATGCATGTCTGTTACTACAATGTCACCGCGGTTTCTGCTGCAGGTTAATTGATGCTCGTATTTTGCATTTTGACCCTTTGCATCAGGGGGCAAAGGTTGGTGAGACGGCTGCATTTTTACATTCATCCTGTGGAAACAAAATAGATAACTGTGATTTAAAGGCACACGTACCCCTATCCTAATGTTTGCATATCTGCCGGCCACACACAGTTGTGTAACAGTCAACACATCCTTTCTAAAATATCTGGCTGCCAGCTCAGATATATTTACATGTACAGCTGAAACCAGTTAAAAAATATGTAGATAGGATTTGGAGGTATGCATAGTTGTGGGGGGCATTCAATATCTCAGGTCTGGAGATGCATTGCAATTCAAATGCACATCTACATTTAAGTCCTTCATCCAAATGTTTGCATCTAGTCTTTGCACAGCACAGCAGCCTACTTGCCAAAGTGGTCTCTGCCTTCTTAGATCCCTTGTTACATAAGGACAAAGGTGCGCTTCTCACAACCAGTTACATTTTCCAGCGATTCCAGAATGCTGAACCAATAAATGGTCCAGTCAAATGTCCAGATCACAACTACCATATTTTTCTGTCTATAAGATGCCCCCATGTATAAGACACCCCCTGTTTCTGGGGACTCCAGTTTAAGAAAATGGGGGGAGATGGCTGCCGAGTATAAGATGCCCCCAAATTTTGGAAATTATTTTTTAGGGGGGGGGGCTAGTCTTATACATGGAAAAATACAGTACTTTTTTTCTTGCAAAGTATTAGAAAAGGAGTTTGTGACTCACAGCATTCTGATTTTAAAACAACAAGGACCAAAGACTATTTGACACAAGACAGGTTAAACATGCCAAATATCCACTGAAAAATTAGCTCAAGTTGTCTTCACGTTGTTAAAAAATGGTCTTGTGTAATAATGTTTAAGAACTGGGTGACACAGAATTGGATCCAGACTTTGCTTCTACTGGCAAGGAAGGACAAATTTTGTTTATTCTTCCTCCTCCTGCTCCCAGAACAATGTGGGATATAGCACTTATGGCTGTAACGATGGACAAATGTCAACGGGCAAACATCTCCTTACTCTCTTCCAGTGCGATCCCACCATTGGATCAAAAGCCTTCCATGGGTGGAAATATCCTTTCCAGGCCATGGGTCCGTATTGCAGAAGGTGAGGTCTGGATCTAATCCATTAAATAGCAATGTGCATGAAAAATAATAATAATTTTGCTGGGAAAGTTATTTCCAGTGTAATGTTGAAGGCCACACACACTGAGCATGTATATGCAGTGAGGAGTAACACTGGCTCATCACACACATGCTCAGACACAATTCATTATTTTTTTCAGACCAATGTTTAATAAAATCACCCCTTAAAATTTCCCAATAATTAAGCATAAATAGGAAATGGCATTTTTACCTCTTGAAGCACACAATAAAAAAGAATTCAGTGGAAAGAAATGTTTGCTTAAACTGCCAGGGAAGTATCAGCAAGCAGTGTTATATCCTACTGAGGATCAGAGTCTTTTTATATTTACAAAGTATAGTTTTAAAAAGAAATAAAGGCAACACATAGTTAAACAATTCAGAAACCACAACATAAACAGCAAGAAAGAGATGTTTTCAGGTGCATTCAGGTACAACAAAATGGCATGGAAGGCTGCTAAATATTGCTGTTATCCCTATTAGACAGTTCGTTTGTATACTCTAAAATCCAAGATACACAACAGCCCAGTTGTCTCTACAGCCACACTGAGAGGAAGTTTTCTTAATGTTAATAATGTTTCTAAGGTTGCTTTTTGCCGATTTTATTCTTATATGGCGTATACTGCCTTGATGTATTTCATGTGAAGTGCAGAATACATACAGATACCTAAATAGATAACCTAAGATCCTAATTGCTAAGTGATCACATAGCAATTCATGCTGGAAAGGTTGTCACAATACTCCTATGAGCCATCACCAATGAATGGAGCCTAATGTGCTTGGGTCATGTAATACTTTGCTTTCTCTGTTGAGCTACGCTATATATAGGATTTAGGCTGCAATCCTATGTACATTTCCTGTGAGTACCATCATTTGAATAGTTAACTTATTTATTTCAGAATGACTGCTCCATGCATAAAATGGGGGGCAACCTTTGCGTGGACACGCGCAGCCCCTGGATCTGGAGCAGCTCCATCAGCATAGGCTTGGCTTCGCCTTCCTTCAGGTGGGATACCTGGAGGTCTCCGCCCACCACAGTCAGCTGTCCAATCCCACCTGGGGGAAGCGTTGCCAAGGAGATCAGGCCAGGTAGGGGAGGGATTACCTGCCCACACAATAGAGGGAGGATCTTACCTGGGAATCCTCACTTGAATAAACAGAGTTGTCCTTACTGTACAAACCATCTCATTGGAGGGGTCCCTTCCAACTCTACAAATCTATTCAGTTGTCAGAGAAAATTCCCCAAAGCTATAGAAATCACAGCAAGGATAAGTAGGGATGGCAACCCAGTCAGATGAGTGGGGTACAAATTTTATTTACTTACTTACCCGCCTGTGACCATTCTGATGCTGCTGGACTACAAAACCCATCATCCTGAACCATGGGCCATTCTGACTGGATCTGATGGGAGTTGGAAGCCAACATCTGCAGGGCCATACGTTTTGCCACACCTGATTGATGTGGTGGAACTACAGGTTATAGCAGCAAATGCAAGCTTTCAGAGAATAATGAATTGAGAAGAGGCAAGAGCGCTTTGTTCTTCCTATTCTGATTATCCCCTGCAAATGTCTCCTGCAGCTGCCCCACTTCTTGTGATTTAGCATGTATTTATAACACCCATTTGTGAAGGGAGGGATTATTTAAAAATAGCCTGGCTTGGGGGGGATTTTGAGAGGAGAGTCAGTGCACAGGAGACCGACTAACACCACTGTGCCCCCATCTGACCAACAGTCCTCCCTTAAAGCCTCTCCCAATATTGGCTTCCTTTGCCACACACAGGATTGTTAGCTCTGAAGTCCCACCCTAAATTTAACAAGGCTCTGGGAAACTTTCTCAAAATGTCTGTTGCAAATGCATTGGGGAATATTAAACGAGGCTAGGCAGAAATTCATCCTAAATACAAAAAAAGTGCTGAGGGCGAAAAACATCTGTATTTTGATGTTGAAAGCCAACGATTAGAAAACATTCCTTTCTTTACCAATTTTGGGTCAGAGGAACCATTTGTAACTTCCTCTTTCTCCTAATAAGTTAGAGGTGTTTTTTTTTAAAAAAGGACTACAAAGGGTTTCATTATTTAGGTCTTAAAAACAAAACAAAAACCAACTTATCAAACGTTACTAGTAGTTGGGGTGTGGGGAAAAAGGCTTCATAAGAGATGTGGGACCCAGAGACCCTTCAAAATGAATCCATCCTCAGTTTTTGAAGCTGAAGATCTAAATGCTAGTGAAACGGTGATTTATCTCCATACCTGCAAAATTAAGACAACAGGCCGACTGCTCCTGTGCTGTTCGGCTCCTTCACCACTAATGTCAATTAAGAAAGTTACAAGCATAAACTCATTTGCCCCCCTGTCCCAGCAGCATTGCCCCCACAACTTGGGGCTGCTTCTTCTCCCTTCAGCACTGGAGTGCACCAATCTTAAGGGAAATGGCATTCATATTCTGAAATTCAGAAACTGCAGCTCCTATGAGAGTTGTACCCTTTTCTGACTGAATAGATGTGCCCGTTGGGCAGTGTTTTCCAAACCCTTTGATACCTGGGGGGCAGCTTCTTTGAATGAAAGTGGTGGGTACAATTCACTCTTTTTAAAAATACACACCACCTAAATGTCATCAGCATTGAGAACAGTGGTCAGGCACTCTCCCAGTATCCCACCTTCCTCTTTGCCTGGTCAGTCAGGGCTTAAAAATAATGGCAACGGACAGTGGCGATTTAGTAGGAGATCCCACCACTCTGTCACCAAAATGTAGCGCATCGCACCGCTCTGTCACCGATTGCGGTAGATCCCACCTAAGTACACACTCTGTACCCAGGGTTATCGTACGGGCTTTGTGTGGATGTAAAGTTAGATCCTTGGAGACTCAGGCAGAAGTTGAACCAATACAAAAAGATTTATTTTGCAGAACGAAGTTGATAAAACAAAGGATGTGTCAGGAGATAACGTTCTTTCAGGAAACAGTTAACTCATTAATAATTATACTAAATCTAGTGGATGTTTCAGGCTTCTAACAGGGTCATAAACGCACACCTTCTTTTAAATGCTGGTTGCTTAATTCAATTACTACCCTTCTGTTAGGTGTTGCAGGTTTCTAAACTAGATGGTAAATGCTCAGCTTCTTTCCACTTACTGTATTTTTCACTCTATAAGACACACCAGACCACAAGACGCACCTAGTTTTTGGAGGAGGAAAACAAGAAAAAAATAAATTCTAAATCTCAGAAGCCAGAACAGCAAGAGGGATCGCTGCACAGTGAAAGCAGCAATCCCTCTTGCTGTTCTGGCTTCTGGGATAGCTGTGCAGCCTGCATTCGCTCCATAAGATGCACACACATTTCACCTTACTTTTTAGGAGAGAAAAAGTGAGTCTTGTAGAGCAAAAAATACAGCATTTCACTTCACTTCGTTAACTTAGTTGCATAGATGTTGCAGCTTAATACTTCGGTTCTTAAGCAAGGTAGTACTTTCTGTCAGTTTTCCAGCCTTTTATCAACCACATTCCTGAGGCACTTCTAGCAGTGTAGCAGGTCCAGGGGATTCCCACACCCCTAACTGGTCTGGAAGTCTTCTCTTTCTAGGAGATATCTCCTCTCCTGACTGAAATGAAACCCAAGGAGACAATCTCCTCACAGCATTTACTTCTCCTGCTGAAACTCAAGCCTTCCCGTTAACTCCTCTCTGAATATTCTCTCCCAAAACGCTACACACTGTCTTTGAATCTAAGCTCAGAAACTCCTTTCTCTAGCTGTAGATGCTTTCCTCAGAGTGGGTGTTACACACACACCAGAGCCAACTCTCTTGTCCCTCCTGCTCTCTCTCTAACCATCTTCCTTTCTGAACCCTGTCTCAGAAACGACTCCTTTTATTCTCCCTCCCAAAGTGCTGGTTCCACCTCCCTCTGACTAGCTGTTTTGGTAGCCCATCAGACAGAGGCTCCAGCCCTTTGGTGAAATTCCAAGGCCCTGCATCACAAGACATTGGTTTAGCTTAGCTATCCATCACAGGTTACTTATTTGGGATTACCTGGTGACGACTTGCTGAGTTGGGACATGGGTGGCACTGTGGGTTAAACCACAAAGCCTAGGACTTGCTGATCAGAAGGTTGGCGGTTCAAATCCCCGTGACGGGGTGAGCTCCCATTGCTCAGTCCCAGCTGTACACTGGCTCCCTCGGCCAATAAAGCGAGATGAGTGCTGCAACCCCAGAGTCGGCCACGACTGGACTTAATGGTCAGAGGTCCCTTTACCTTTACTTGCTGAGTTACACCAAGGAATCCCACTCTGTCTCCCTTATTTGGAAGTTGTTTTAGACCAAGTCAAGTCATTAATCCCTCTAGTTCATTATTGCCTCCACTGTCTGGAAGTAACTCTCCAGGTGTTTCTCCCACCCGCTACTTGGAGATGATAAGAACTGAATCTGGAACCTTTTGCATGCAAAGCCCTTGAGATGATGGTGGTTCTTCTATACCAAGACAGTGCAAACGCTGCATGGTTTCTTTAGTCTGGGGGGCCTAGGGTGGCACTTGCTTCCAAAACGATGGCTTCATTTTTCAAGACGCACTTTAGTTCTTCCGGCAGCATACAGTTTGGGAATCACCGCCTTAGGCAGAAGCCAGGCAGTTAAGTAATTTTAAACCATATTTATGTTTAGTGTGTGCAGCCTATCTCACCACAAGCTTCTCCCATACTTTCAAATGTTGGTAGGTATGAAAGAATGTTAATGCCTAAACCGTGTGTCTGTTTTTCTCTGATTCACTACAATTATCTACCATCCTGTTTCGTTTTGTGTAACAAACAGATGTTGCCTGTGCAACTCATTTGCTGAATAAGGCCTACTTGATGATGTTTAAGTTTCCAATCTAGTTTTACCAAAGCCATTTGACCTTTAGCAGAAACAAAAGTAAAATGAGAATGCAGAACAGTGATTTATTCAGGAAAGAATTATTTATATACCTCAAATATGTTTTTCATTAAAAACGATATTTATTTATACCATACATACTTCAAAAACAGTGTTGGGTTTTTTAATTTTTTAAAAAAATGTTCCTTAGATATCATTTAGCCATTTTTTAAGGTTTGTTTTGCCTTTTTTCAACATTTCTTCTCGCTTGGTTCCTAATAGCTGGGCAGAGGGCAAGGTTTGAAGAGACAGTGCAGTACAGATAACACTACAAAAGTTAATTTGTTTGGGAAGAACAAACCTTTACTTTTCTATGTTCCCTTTCACAAGCATACCGTACATACGTAGCATAAAACAAAACAAAGCATCTCTCCATTTAATTTTTATAAACAAAAGTAATTAAGACTTTGGAAAAAAGACAAAGCACAAATGAAAAAAAAATCAAGTCAGCAAAAATTGTGGAGGTTTTTGATGTAAACATATTTTTTTGACATACTGGTCGGTAACACTTTTAAAAGAGTCTGTAGGAAATCTGTAAATAATGTCAGAAGTTGTGTCCACTATTTGAAAACAAAGAAATATGGCCTAAGATAAGGCATTTCAATTAATAAAGACATCTTTTTCTTTTTTTACACACACATGGAGATACTGCAACTAGTATTTATATTTTTGTTTTAGGAGAAAAAAAGTACTGTAGCATATACTGCTTCCAAACAAGGAAAAGTTAGACAAGCCTAAGTCCCAATGAAAGGATAGGGTTTAGTTCAGTTGAGACTAACGTCTTCCTGTTGGTTCAAATGAGACTCAGCCACAACTAACTAGAGGTGGATGAGGGCCAAGGAAGACGGGGGAATCTATTTAACTGGAATAGTTTCCGCTAGTAAAATTAAGACTGGATTGCTAATGCCAATTTGCAATGAACAGTGGTTGAAATTGCACAACAGAGTCAACTTGGAAGCTGAAAGCAACCCAAGTATTTCTGGTTTCGCAGTTACAAGAGAAATGTTCTAGGAAAGAAAAGCACTCTCTTTGAGTTAGCAATGTACTGTGTGCGGAAATATTCCTTGTGTATTCTTTTTTAAAAAAGAGAGAGAGAGAGAAAAGATCTGTTATATGACACACACCATAATGGTCTTGGCTGTAGGCTGAGCTTAAGTAAATATCATCATTCAGTCAGTATGCTGTGGTAACACAGGCTGCCAGTGCGGTTTGCCATGCTCAGACAACACATGTAAACACCAGAAACAAAAAGAAGAAGAAGAAGAAAAGATTTGGTGAGCAGCTTCTCCCTGTCTTCCTCAATCATTGGCCTCTCCTCTAACACACTCTTTCCCAACTCTACTGTAATTGTTCTCTGACAAATCATGTTGGGAAAGTACAAAAGATGAAAACATGAATTTTCGGTTTGGGTCCCTCCCTATCCGCAGCCACCAGCTTCCGATTTCTCCAAAGGGGAAGTTACCCAATCTAATGAATGGCACACCGTTTCCAAGCTTTAAGTGCTTGTGCCATTAATGGCTTTCGATTGCTTCTATTAAAAAAAACAAAAACCATGCCTTGATCATACCTCGGCACTTTCCAGTGCACACCAGACAACTTTGCAGAGGTTAGAATTGTATTTCGTTTTCATGCAACTAAAGCCCAAGTCTTCAGTAGAGAACACACAAATTCATTTCAGGAATTCGGATTTGGCCTTTAAGTCACTGTGACCTCCCTTCTAAGCTACTACAGATCAAAAGTAAGTCCCACACAATTGAACTGGGCAATTTCAACTGGAAGCCCATCCTTTCTCAGTTGAAGAAATGTCCCGTACTGCGAAGCCCTGCTTTTATTGTCTATAAACCTACAGACTCACTTGTGGATAATATTTAGAACCTGAGAAGGACATTAATGTGTATTCTCTCCTTGCTCCCAAATTCCTAGGATATTTTTCCCCGCAGGCCAGAGCAGCTGATTATATTTTGGTTACTGAAAACTTGTGCAAAGTTGGCAGTTTCGTGTTAACATTTAACACTTTTATTTTTTATTTGTTCGGCATTCTCGCCCCATACTGACCGGACCACTTCTAACAAAGTGTTAATTCTTTCCTTTCTTTTTTTTTCTTAATCAATAAGACACTGAAAGTATGGCAATACTTTTTAAGGGAAAAAAGGGTATGGATATTATTACACATCCCCACATTGTGTAAGAAAAAAGTGCATGACTGGATTTATGTAATAGTAACAAGACAAAAAAAAAAATCCCTTAAAAAAAAAACTGTATCAGATCAGGTGCTCTAAAGCATGCCAGCACCTCCCCCATTAAGCATCTCTAGCAGGTAGTTAAAAAACAAGACCTTGTGTTTTCTTCTTTTTTTCTTTTTTCTAAATGTGCACTGAAGCTAATATAAATGAACAGAGCTAGCCAGCAAACTATTCTCCCCCCTTCCCCGCATATCTAACAGCTGGATGTAAATGTAAAACCGAACCGAACAAAAAACAACCCCCCCAAATAAAAATAAAACAAAAAGTTAACCACCATCAATACAATTGTTTTACATGATAGGCCCTTCAAGGCTCAATATATACAAGTGTAACAGCCATGTGTAGTTGATGGTCCTCTCAAAGGTTTAACATACACAAAAGACAATTGTACTTGTTCTCCCCCCCCTCCCCTCTCTCTGCAGTGCTGTGTTTCCTTGTGGCCCCCCCTCCCCTGCATTTCTCCCCTTCCTCAAGATTGCAGGCGACAGTCAAAGGTAAAAGAAACAGTCTCTTTGGAGATGACCACGGGTTTTATAACAAAAGTGGGGCTTCAAAATGCAAGTTTGTTCGTGTACGTGTGTGTGTGTGTACGTTCGTTTGTTCTCTTTGAAGCAGTGGAAATTTCCTCCCAGGTAAAACTTACTACCCCAACCCACACAAAATAAAAACAGACAAACAAGAAAAGGGGAAAAAATAGAAAAAGGAAAAGGAAAAAAAAAGCACCTGGTGTTTGTTTTTTCTGTTTTGTTAAAAAAGAAAAAAAAAAGATATATATTTATATTTATATTTATATATATTTATATAATAGTCTGTAAATGGCAGTTCAAAGTAGCGGAAACCCTCTGCGAGAGCTACTGGCGTTTGCCACGTCCATCTCTGAACTAGTCTAGTGAAGCGAAGGGAATGTTTTTATGCAGGTTTGGGTTCTGACTGTGCCGGTTCCGGCTGCGGACAGAAGAAAACATCATGTTGCACCCAGGGATTTTGCACTTGTGCATCTCCCGCAGGTGCACAGTCTTGTAATGCACCCTGAGAGTCCCCTTGTTGCTGTACATTTTGTGGCAAATGTTACACACGATCCCCCCGTTGCTCATGGAAACGCTGTTGAACATGAGGGAGCCCGGGACTTCGGCGCCCACGCCGACCCCTAAGGCCGGGGGATCCGCCTTGTGTGACGACTCCCCACTGTCACTTGCGCCGTCCACGTCATCAAGGAGAATCCCCTCGTCGCTCCCCGCGTCGGATTCTCTGGAGGAATGGATGCTACTGCTAGACTGGATGCTGGAGGTGGTGCTGAGGTCTAGCACCATGTATTCTTCTGACATGCCCCTTCCGTACCCGTTCAGGTGGGAGTCCTCAGTACCTGCCGGGGAGGAGGTGTCTTCCCGTATGTCAAAGCCCATCTGATGCGGGGCGCCGTAGATCTTCATCAAAAACTCGTCGCGGAGGTCCTTGCTAAGCGAGGGCTGCGAAGTGTCCAGGCCCATGTCATCCAGTTCTTTGGTCAACAGTTTACGGTGCAGATTTATGTTAGCACTGTGTCTAGGAAAGAAATAGGAAGAGGGGGCGGGGAGGGAGAATAAAACAACACACCGCATCGCTGATTACATTTGTAACGCAAAACTTGCAGGTCAAAACATAAGTTAGCAAGATAGGGATTTTCATGCAATCCTACTTCTATTGCCTCTTCTCTCGGAAATCCAGGCATTACTATAATGGACACAAATGCAGGGCAAAAATGCTACAAATCCACACTAGCCTGGTCTCTGCCCCACCCCATTTAGGATTACAAGGAACTTCAGCTATTCAGCAACGTAACCTGTTTTGGTTTTTGACCAACAGATTACTGCAGCTCTTACAAAAGGAGCCTCCTTCAAAAAGAACTAGGCAAGAGGGAGAGAAATCAGTAGAATCTCTTACTATATATACACAACATTGGAGCTGATGGTTATAGATTGGGATTGTAATCAAAAAGTCCAGTATAAACTGGAGAGACTCTGGAAGAAGTTAGGCTAGTTTTATCTTTTTCCCCAATAATGAGGGGGGACCTTAAATGTTTCTGGGCAAGACCAATCTTAAATGGAATAAAACAGTGAAATCTTTGAATGGATAAGGTCTTTTGAGCCTGATTCAACAAGTGTTTAATATAATCCTTGCTTAGGGCTACCACAGATTCCAGTCAGGCATCTTGGCTTAAAGGTTACAGTGAAATTTGGGGCTGCAAGAGTAACTGAAAAACTAAATCCATGTTGAGTGGAATGACTTATAAGAGGAGTTGTTGTTTTTAAATAGTAGTGGAAGAATGTGTGATTCTGTGCGACTTAAAACTGAGCCATGTCCACACAAATTGGGCCTTATTATATTGATTTGCATGATCGTTTCAATGCCCTTATTATGTTTATTTAAATCCATTGATTTCTCCTCTTCCTCCCACCCCAGAAAATCCTCAGGGTTTGGGCAGAAAACAATAAATGAAAAGTGGAATATGCAAATTCATTACTGAAACTTATTGTTTTAAATTCCATAGATTATTTGTCACTGTCTGCAAAGCAAGTTTGGAGGCCTGTAACAGACAGCATGGGCCACAATACATCTCTCATTATGGGCTCAATTAATTGCCAGGTTTACATATCTTCCTGTTTCCAGGTGTCATTTGGCAAAAAGCAATTGGGGGTGCTACAAGGTTACTGAATACCTTGAAAAGCATGAGTTTGCAGGCTGTCAGGGTCACTCAACATGCACAGCCAAGAGGAACAATGATACTTTATTATATGCAGCCAGTAAAGGCTGAGGCGGTGGGGTTCCTTGAGCCTGGCACTGTCACAATGTGAACCCACAAACTTTTGCTCCGGCTGACAGCCCCAAAAGTAGAGGCGGGCACACTCAACATTTCAGTTGTGCATTTACACAAAGCAGATGCCCAGCTGAAAAATTGGGAGTGGAGTGGGGAAAAGATGTCCTAAAATAAATAAAAAAATAAGAAGACTTTCAAATCCGGTTATAGTTGCACACTACAGTGTGTTCCGGGGGATGCGGGTGGCACTGTGGGTTAAACCACAAAGCCTAGGACTTGCTAATCAGAAGGTCGGCGGTTCGAATCCCCGCCACGGGGTGAGCTCCCGTTGCTCAGTCCCTGCTCCTGCCAACCTAGCAGTGCGAAAGCACGTCAAAGTGCAAGTAGATAAATAGGTACCACTCCGGAGGGAAGGTAAACGGCATTTCCGTGTGCTACTTTGGTTTGCCAGAAGTGGCTTAGTCATGCTGACCACATGACCCGGAAGCTGTACGCCGGCTCCCTCGGCCAATAAAACGAGATGAACGCCGCAACCCCGGAGTCGGCCACGACTGGACCTAATGGTCAGGGGTCCCTTTACCGTTCACCGTGTGTTCCTGTTTAAGGAAGTGGTGGGCAATGTGCTTTGCTATGTGGGTGGAAATGCTTGCTCTCGTTCTCTGCTTGCCGTTCAAATGGGGGCTGTGCTGGATGCCGGCTGCTCAAATGCGCATTGTAAGGCAAGATGCACATCTGGGTGCAATCTGGGTGTGTGGTTCCCAATCTAACAAAGCCAACTGTTTCCGCACATGGATGCGCCTTCCAAATTTGTGTGACTTAAGTGTAGAAAACCCAAGATGACAATGCAAGATTTCTTTGTCATTTGAACGTCATTGGTTCAAACAGGAGATTCGCCGAGAGCCTTTCTCTCAACCAGCTGGGCTCCCAAAAGGAGCAGAATAACCCAAGTGTGCATTATAGTGGGCTGGGAGGGTGTAGAATTATGTAAACTTAATTTTCCATATCTATTTACATGATTCATCATATATTGTCATAACTCATTTACCTTATTAAATATAGCAAAGTAGGATAACAACCTACTTTTCCCTTTGACAGAAGGCAGGTGGCTGTTCCTGGTTTAAGGATGATTGATAATTGAGGGGATGTAAATTTGGGTCCCATAGGAGCTCCCTCCATGGAGAAGAACTAGCGAGAAATATGTCTGATATTTTGGGGGGGGGGCAGGGGGGGGAAGGAGAGATGCAAGGCATATACTGTCCATTCATTCCCAACGAGACAGCGATCCTTTCACAGAAACTATTGTACTACTGTTTCTTTCTAAGCACACATGTACCCCACACTGCGCTTACGAAGGCTGAGCTTACCTTGTGATAAGATCAGCTTTCTAATCTTTTGCTAAATCGAGATCACAAAAGAAAGAGGGAGACAGTGAGAGAGATAGAAAGAAGGAGACAAGAGAGAGAGAGAAAGAGAGAAAGAGAACAAATTCACATTCCAATCCAGTCACATCTGGCTTAAAAAAAAAGGAAAAAAAAGAAAAGAGAATCTTAAAACAATAAAATACAGGCTAAAAATGCTTCGGCCATGAGATCATTTTCTGTCACCCATCATCTCACTTACACTGTTGTCCTGATGGTTACCGGACCAACTGCACAATCTAAAACCATAAATCAAATCAGACACAGGCAAATTCACATCATCCACAGATTTGTTCTGAACAGATGCATGCTGTATTCACATCCATGAATGATAAATAAACAGGAAAAAAGGGCCGTACAGGCTCCTAGACAGAATTATTTCTTGCCCATTCTAGTGTCAGATGGCAAATGATTCAAAGGGAAAGTTTCTAAGCAAAATACAGGAAGCACTTAGCTGTGAACGCCTGCATGTTAACAAGCTGCAGTTGTTTTTGCTAGTTATTGCACATGTGTAACAGTGCTATTGAGATTCATGGTCCAGTTACTGACACCAAGAAACCGTATCTAGGATGTCTGCTTGCTTCCCTGACTGCATCTTACAAGCAAGCAGAAACATGTGGCAGCTTTGGCTGCGGCAGTTAAGTGGTTGTTCCATGAACAAGCTATCTGAGGGCAGGAGCTTGCCATGCCACTGCCAACTCTCATGGCAAAAACAAACAAGAGCACATAGTCAGATATTGCACTTGAGCAACTCCCTCTTTTAAATGTGTGCAGAGAGCCCTCTCTCTGAGAAGCTCCCGGTGGCAGCATTTTAGTCTCACAACTAGGGTTGCCAGAACACACTACAGAGAACATGCATGTAGTTTCTCCCTCCAATTATCTCCCAGTCTCGACACACACCTGCCTGTTCTAAGAAGCAGGGATCCAGGTGTGCCATGGAGCCGTAGGGTTGGTAAACAATAGGACTGGGTTAGGAATGGGCGAGAGATGGCTGCCCAGTCCTCTGATTCACGTAGAGCTACATGCACACTTTCTGGGATGCAACCCAGCCATCCTAAGCAGCAGCCCACGGTGGTCATTTAGAGGGAGGGAGTCTGACATGCCTAAGTAAGGCCACCTAACCAGTGCCAGATTTACGTATAAGCTAAACAAGCTATAGCTTAGCCCCCCCCCCAAAAAAAATTAAAGAAAAAATTGTCAATGCCAATGTGTTTGCATTATTACGTTTGTTATGAATAAAAAAACATTTTGAATTAGAGCTTAATAATTACTTCACTATTAATATACTTCTTCTTAATTGTATTTCAGTTCAGCAATTACTTAGATAAAATACCATATTTTTTCGCTCTATAAGACGCACCAGACCACAAGACGCACCTAGTTTTTGGAGGAGGAAAACAAGAAAAAAAATATTCTGAATCTCAGAAGCCAGAACAGCAAGAGGGATCGCTGCGCAGTGAAAGCAGCAATCCCTCTTGCTGTTCTGGCTTCTGGGATAGCTGCGCAGCCTGCATTCGCTCCATAAGACGCACACACATTTCCCCTTACTTTTTAGGAGGGAAAAAGTGAGTCTTATAGAGCAAAAAATACGGTACGTATTTTGTTATGTGCAAATGGCTTTAGATACCTATTAGGTCCATAAATTGCCATATAGCATATATTCAACAGAGCGACAATTTGTTGTGGACAAAGGACAGCTGGACATATAAAGGACCCCGTTCCTTCAGTAGCTGAGGGCCTCATCAAACCGAAATCCAGCCCTGCCAACTACTGAACTACGTAGCTATGCGGATAATTGAACTAGGGGGGTTTCTGACATCCAAACCCACAAGGCTGTTCACTGCACTGGCCTGCACTGGCCTCGCCTTTATGTAGAGCAGCCAAACAGCATGGCACTGAGTCGAACTTAGGCTTACCTTTTCCCAATTTCCCCCATGCCCCACTAAAATATACTACAAGCTGTGTTTTGAGTAAATGTAGCTAGGAAGTACCAAGCCTGTTGTTTCTCTCTTGCTTTGTTCCTTGGTTTCCTTGCTAGAACAGCCAGATTTGTCATGCAAATAACATCAGGGTTTACTGAATGCAATACAATGCAAAGAAATATTAATATTGTTTCACCCTCTTCTCCAAGCGAAAGTTGCTTTCCTGATTGGTGACCTGTTAAAAGTTGCAGCTGGTTTCAGCTATCAATAGGAAATGATGCCATATCCATTCACTTATCATTTATAGCAGTAGCTATCAGTAATCTAATTAAACTTATGTACTGGCCGTTAATGTCTGTCAGGCAAATGATGTGCAGAAATGTGTGGACAAGTTCTGGCACTTTCGTCGACAAAGTCCCTTATCCGTTTGTCAGCAGTACCATTGGCTTCTCCTAATATAATTACATTGACTTTTATTCAATTAAGTGCCATTCCTAGCTTTTTTTTAAAAAAAAAAAACTTGCTTTATCAATTGATTCAGGTGTAATGCAATAATAAAGATGAACTCATTGCAGTGCATTAGCCCTGCTGTTCATAACTTCTGAACATGGGTTCATTCATAGCAGTCGATTTCCATTATGCAACCACAGTTCAAAAGAATTGATTCTGTTACATTCATTTCTTAATCTATATCACTCATGTTGGAGAATCCTCTCCAAGATCATGCGAAAATATAACCGGATACCTTGTGTTTGTGTGTGTTAGTGGGGGGCATACTATTATTCATTTGGATTTTTATTTTTTAAAAACATTTTCAGATTAATAGTGAAATCATGGAGTTCAAAGATACATTAGGACTGGGGATGCTTTATTCAAATGTAAAGAAATGTTCAGAGAGTTGTCGTGTTATAGGCCTGGAGCTCGTGAGCTGGGTGGGTGCAGCGCAGATATGCTAGTATTATACTCAAATGTTCTGTGATAAGTGCATGATAAATGCATGATAAGTACATTCAACAGGGACAGGGTGCATGTTGAATACTTAAAAGGCTAAGCGCTTTAAATCTAGCTTCAGCCCTAAGACTGACCATTTCTACCTTACATCTGGAGATATGTAAAATCTTCCTGAGAAATGCTACTACTCTTATAGAAGTTCATCAAATGTTGCACCAGAGGGCAGACATCTAAAATTACTTTCTTTAGGCAAAAATCAGACAGCTTAAAAGTGTCAGAATTGCCCTAAGAAATGTCATCAGTCTTACAAAACCTCTTTTGGCTTCTCTGCCCACCCCAATTATCTTTAAATTTCACTTTAGGTAAAAAAAATCTGGTGAAAATCTTACTTAGTTCTTTCCTCTTCAGGCATGCTGAAACACCTGTAGGGAAGTTCTGCTTCTAAATGTCCATAAAATGGGAGATGGATTAATTTGTCAGTTTGGGTCAGTTTGGTTTCATATACATGGATTAATTTGTCAGTTTGGTTTCATATACACTTTCATGCAATTTTCTCCTAATACGCACATTTTAACTTTGCAGTTTTGTATGATGTGCATATTTTGGCAAGCAATCCCCCCCCCCTCTAATGTGCTGATCTTTAGGTGTTATGTTCACTGATGTATATGCATTTTTGTGTGTGGACTTTTTCATAATGTGTACATTTCAAATGCATTTTCTGTTTAAAAATGCACTGCAAAATTCAGAGAAACACATTTCCAAGAATCGCTGCATTTTTAAACAAACAAACAAACAAATAAACCACACTCATTGCAATGCAATACAATACATGATTTTAAAAAAGATAAAGAGTATATAGATGAAACGGCTTACTTCTTACTGTGTACACAACGAAGGCAATACTATATTATTTCCCCAAATTATTATTATTCTGTAGCACTTACAGTTTGGTTCGTGCAATGGTATGAGAATTGTGAATTAAGTAGGCTCACATTGAAATGTGAACTGAACAAATTTCTCCCCCACTGGTACGTTAAATATATTTTAAAGCTTAAATATCAGAGAACATCAAAGAAGGATGGTCAAACATTTTCTGCCGTTTATAAAGCTTTCACTTTGGCCTTTCTTCAGCCTTATGACCTACAATTCTTACTGATTTTGACAACTGGTTATATCATATTTATTGTGTGAAATAAGTAAAATGATTGAGCTTATTCCCCCCCCCCCCACTTTGGAAGTGTGTGTGAGATTCCCCCCGCCCAATGATAGCCAATATAAACAGTCTATGAAAAAATGTTCCCTGCTGCAGCCCCACTGAATTAACTGTGACAGGCTCCAATGCAGGAGAAATGAGTCCATCTAACTCAGGCATAGGCAAACTCAGCCCTCCAGATGTTTTGGAACTACAACTCCCATGATCCCTAGCTAACAGGACCAGTGGTCAGGGATGATGGGAGTTGTAGTCCCAAAACATCTGGAGGGCCGAGTTTGCCTATGCCTGATCTAACTAGACTCTGCAATGGTTAAATGTCATCTAGCTACAATACACCAAGTAAGTTATCCCAGAGCACGTCTGAAAGCACATATGCAAAACCTGCCTGGGTCTGGCCAGCACCTGGCTAGGAGACTGCCTGGGAACCATATGTATATGGCCTTAGCTCACACAATGAAATAAAAGAAGGATATAAGAAGATTAATAGAACCACAGAATTGCAGAGTTGGAAAGGGACCCAAGCATCATGTACTCCCAGGGGTGTCAACTAGTATAAAATACTGGAGGGACCCAGATAATCCCTGCCCCACATAATCGATCACAAGACCTGGAACATGCACACCATTTGAATGACAATGCCCATCAACTTTGGGGTTGTTTTTTTGGCTCCCTCAAATATTTGGGGAGGGGCAAAGGGACCATGGTCCCTAGCAGTTGGCTCCTGTTTCTACTCCTTCCCCCTACAATGCAGGAATCTGCTATACGATGGAAGGAATCTACTAGAGATTGTCAGCATCGTTACAAACACCAGTTCCAATAGTTCCATTGTCTTACATCCTTAGTGTCTATGAATTCAATGCCTCTAAGAAGACTGGGGACTATAACATTTTTTGTACTGAGACTAACCTAGCCATTTCATCAAATCTTTTAATAACACAGGTGTTACAGAAAATGCCGCAAATTGAGTGAATGTGACATCCACATATGGATACTGACAATTTCAGATAAATTCATAAGTATCTGTAAATACATATATTTCTCCAGCTACCCCCTGACCCTAACTCCAACATACGCCAAAGAGTGTTTGTGTGAAGGCCGCTGCTCACATTTAGCTGAGTATCGGTATATCTCTGAGATTTGAGATAGCTACAAAACTTGCCTGAGATTTTCAGCAGTCTTAAGAAGTTTCAGCTGCTTAAGAGGCCTTCTTTTTAAACAATCAAGCAGGATATAATTTTTGCTAAATAAAGACGGACACCCGAGGGCAGATAAGGCAGGTTCCCCACTCTGTGAAACATCTACATTCCTATGCTCCATGAAAAGACTTCCTGGCACCTTTGCCCGCCCCCTCCCCAAACCAAACAACCAATAATCATTTGCCTTCCTCCACTCCGTTTGGCTGGCAAGGCCTTTCAAAAATCTCTTCTTCCAGAGGCTGTCCTTGGAAGTGTCTGATTCTTCAGCCCACAAGAGTAAACAAGGGAATAAAATACACTCCTAGGTAATTTTCCACTTTTATTAGTAAGAACTTTACTAAAGTACTCTTTTGATGTACTGCATGAAAGAAATCGACAGAGCACTATTATTTTGTATTTAATGTTGATGTATTTAGGGATTTAATTTACCGTATTTTTTGCTCTACAAGACGCACCAGACCATAAGACACACCTAGTTTTTGGAGGAGGAAAACAAGAAAATAAATATTCTGAATCTCAGAAGCCAGAACAGCGAAAGCAGCGATCCCTCTTGCTGTTCTGGCTTCTGGGATAGCTGCGCAGCCTGCATTCGCTCCATAACACACACACACATTTTCCCTTACTTTTTAGGAGGGAGAAAGTGAGTCTTATAGAGCAAAAATGTGGTAATTTTTTTTCTTATTTTGCCTTCTGTGAGTGTATCTACCCTGTATCTGAAGATGTATTCAAGTGGGCTGCATAACTGTGACTAGCTATGCAAAAGCCTTCATCTCCAAAAACGATCCTTTCTCTTTTTGGCATACAAACTCCAAGCACGACTGGAAGCAGTCTATGGTTCCGTCTATATGCATATAAAACTAATGGCATCCCGTTGTTTTTTCCCCAGAAACAAAGTGATGGAGTTTTGTCTTTGCCTTGTTTATGCTTGTATGTTTACTTTGGCCTGAAATTCAAAACAAAGCTTAGCTTGTGGGAAAATGTGTAAGCCAAAGCTATGATCCACTGTGCATTTAAATATTCAATAGTCAGATGTTTTGTAGTGAGGGAGGCCCAAAGGGGAGGAGAATAATTACAGAATAGCCAGAAAATAATTTATGGTTGCCGAATACGATTCAAAGCAAGGGTGGTTAACCCTGAGGCCCTCCAAATGTTGTTGGACTGAAACACCAGCCTGGTCAATGGTCAGGGATGAAAGAAGTTGTAAGTCCAATAACATCTGGAGGGCCACAGGTTCCCTATCCTTATTTTAAAGATTAAGAGTTAATTTAATGAAATTTAAAACCAAGACCGAGTGCTTATCAGGTAACCCAGTGCTTTGCATTCATTGGCCAACACAATGAAAGGTAGGTGCAGGTTGAATTTATACTGAATAATCTGGTACAATGTTGCCTTTATGCCTCTCCTTAGGTTTGCGCAAATGTAAGGGGGCTAGGGTGCCTCTTTTATTCCCAAAAGCTGAAAATTCAGGCAGGGAATTTCCACAAAGGTGTAAAAGATCCCTCCCTCAGTTACAGTCTTGCATGAAATCTAAATGGAAACATCAGAATGAACAATGTGTCTCAGTATGCAAATTTACAAGAACAGATAAATCCTGAAGTTTCCTTTAAAGAGAAGGAAGCCCTCAACTCCTTTGTCACGACTGTGAGCAGATATGGCATTCTGATTTTACCTAAAAACTGGAAACCAAACTTTCTTATTTCCTAATCTTATCTTCCCAGCGCCACAGAAACTGCCTCTCACCTTGCCTTTTCTTGCACTGAAAAATTGGGCTACCTGAAGAGTATATCTTCATATTTTGCTATGCATGTAGCATCTGATGTGTCCATAACTGGTTATGCTTAATGGTAGTTTCCCCCCCATTGCCAGCATTTCAGAGCAGTGGCCGTAGACAGGGCACTACTTTGCTGCCCAGTGAAATGCAAAACATTCTACTCCAGCAGCACAAGCGACATTTGTTTCTAAAGCTTTTTTTATGAATTGCATAGAATCTGAGAAAATATTAACCTTTCATTGGAAGAAAATCCAAAAGGTAAAATACAGTTCAGCACCTATTAAAAAAAAGAAAAGAAAAGAAGAAGAAGAAGAAGTAAAGAAGTGCTTATTAAATGCGGGAAATAAAGGACAAGCAAATTCTTGCAAATTAGACGTGGAGCCCCAGTCATTACCATCCCTTTCAATATGAAACAAATCATTCACACTGGTCACGAAGACAGCTCCCTCTCCACTCAAATTATTCACTTGAAGATAAGCTCTCACCAAACTCTTTAGGGGTTTAACTAATTTACTGCACAGATACGGCACGTCTGTTGTAATAACAGGTAGGATGTATTGGGGTCGACCATTTATCAGAATTAGACTTCTTTTCTCAATTCGCAGTGAATGATGCTGCCTCCACCGTTCCTCATTCTCAGAGCTTGCCATCCCCTTATGGCCCCTAATGTGGCAGGCAAACAAAATTGACAGTCTCATCTTGTCAACAAGGGGCGATTCTCCCGAGAAGCCACTTAACTTTGCAGAGGAAGCAATGTATTAATGTGCCTGTCCCAGGAATGTTAATCATCTTCAAGCTCCCTCTGACTTTGACATGAACAAAATCACCAAATTTGTTTACTAAATGAATCGTAATATGCTAATAAGAGAGCATGACATATATGGTAAAGCCAAACAGATGGTTTGTTTACCCCACTTTGCAACTTTATAAATGCTGTAACTCGGAAGATGTTAGCAAGAATTATTGGGCTGCTGGCAGGGGCGGCCAAGACTTTTGCATACAAAATGCAGAGCCAGAGTAAAAGGAAAAGCAATTTGTTATCACCAAGGAATGCACGCTTCTGCTGATAGTGATATTATGATGTTTGGGCACGTCATGCAAGGGGTTTTAGCGTGGAGTTTTCTGCCTGCCATGTCATCTGCTAGTGCAGTTCTGTCATAGAAGCAAGACCTGAGAGCGCTGCACTCCAGAACAGCCTGGTAATTCAGTACATACCTGTTGAGGTGTTAAATGAGATGGCTCTTACGGTGTGAACAGAATTACATTTTTCCAACAGCTGCATGTGCTCACAAGCATCAAGGTCAAGGCACGTTCGAAATACATTACTATTGTTGTTCATTAAAAGATCAAAAGGCATTACAAACAAGAAGCAAACCACTGGCGTTAGTTGCCAGAGTTATTCAGGACTGCTTGTAAGTTTCATTGTGACACGTCAGCCTCACGCTTTACCAGCTGCATGGATGCAAACTGGGCTAGAAAATTTAAATGAAAAGATCGACCAAAATTATCAACATTTATCCACTATTTTTTCTCAGATATAGAAGATAGCAGTGATTTAGGCAGGCCAGCTTCACAGACTTCATTGCTTGGTATCATCAGGCCCCTGCCATTATCTAGGTTTTTCATCTACACACAAAAGCTTCATACATACCTGTGGAGCATAACTCCGGTGGCTTTTTTATAGGCTATCCACAAAAAGCAAAATTCCTTCTCAATGAATAACAACTTCCTGAGATTTATTTCTCGGAACGTATTTTGAAGTGAGAGTGATTTTTAAAATGAAATATTTAATCCAAACTTCCTCCTCCCCTTTCTTATCAGAACATCCAAGCAGGCATTTGTTACACTGTTTGGGGATCTCTGAACTGGGTCCAGGGCCACCTTGTTCACCAGTTGGTGAACGAATAATAAATAAATGGCCAAAATCCCAGTCTATGATATTTTTAAGTTGACTTGTCTGCCTATTGCAGTGGTATAACATTTATTATTTCGCTCAATTGCAAAACGAAAAGCAAAACCCTAAAAATGGTTTTGTGGTGCTGTATTGGAATGCCACCCACAAAGTATTTGTGTTCCAACACATCACTTAGGCAAGTTCTGCAATCCCTCTTCCCCCATTCCAAAGGAGCAGGCTAGGGAAATATATAGGCTGTGATATATTTTGTGCCTTTTTGTGTGTGTAAACAGCTCTGCTAGGAGCTCTCCTAAAGGGTCATATAGAAGATAAAACTTATTATTTTATATTAGAAATAATAACGATGACCTCAGAAAAAAATAGATGGAGCGATGTCCCTGTGATGCTATGTGGCTATTTTGGTTCACTGTGGTGCAAATCCCTTTGAGTGATTACAATGTTCATGTAAGGCAACTA
This sequence comes from Podarcis tiliguerta, assembly GCF_965153285.1. NCBI lineage: Eukaryota > Metazoa > Chordata > Lepidosauria > Squamata > Lacertidae > Podarcis > Podarcis tiliguerta. The sequence goes on from NC_139550.1 coordinate 24,818,244, forward strand.
AAACATATCATGTCTCCGGCATAACCTTGCTCCTAGCAGGCTTGGAGAATTTGCAGCACACTTTGGAATGCACTTTGAATTAAACGCTGGATATATGCAGAACTTTGAAAGGAAATGGTTGAAAAGGAGACTGCTCACACATGCATGCCCATCAGTTGATTATTCTCCCTTTTATGACTCACGTTGAAATGCGTGAACTTCCTCTGCCGAAAAAGCACTTGTGTTGCAAGATGATATGACAAGGGGAACTGTGCTGCTTGATCGGGTGAACAGCACAGTTCAGCTGTCCATATCATATGATTGTAACATGCATTTACGTGCTAAACTTCAGCCCACAAATGTAAGCTATTACTATATGCTGCAGTCAAGGTGTGATGTACATGCATTCCTATCTGAGATAATGGCCTCATGTTACAAACCAAAATGAGTATAATGGTAACAAGTTTTACAATATAATTCCCCTGAGTTAGGGGTGAAATTAAAGCTTGGAGAAATACTCCTAAAACTGACGTCATTTTCGGTTGGATAAGCTGGCATTGTGCTATGGGCTACTTGTTAATTTAGGATAAGGACTGTGGATAACACGTGGGCTGCATTTGAAATGATGGAAGTCATATGGAATGTGGAAGTTGAGGGGAAGTGTGTGGAACAGGTCTTGCTGTTCTAATTTCTGAGAATGGAGTTGAGAGATGACCTAACCTGGGGAGAAAACAGTAAGACCTGATGAAGAGAGCACAGCAGAGGTTATATTTTCTGAGACTCCTCCGGAAAAATAATCTCTTAAAAGGACCTGTTGATGGCATTTTACCATTGTACTGTTGAGACTGTATTAACTTATGGTCTGTGTGTGTGGTTTGGGAGCTGCATGGTCAGGAAAAAAAACAATACTGTCCAGGGTTGTAAAGACTGCGGAGAGAATAATTGGGTGCACTCTTCCCACCTTGGATCAAATCTATGCTTCCAGGTGCCATAAGCAAGCTGCAGAGATAGCGCAGGATAATGTGCACCCCGGAAATGATCTCTTTCAGCTTCTGCCTTCTGGAAGAAGGTAAAAGGTAAAGGTAAAGGTACCCCTGCCCGTATGGGCCAGTCTTGACAGACTCTAGGGTTGTGCGCCCATCTCACTCAAAGAGGCCGGGGGCCAGCGCTGTCCGAAGACAATTCTGGGTCACGTGGCCAGCGTGACATCGCTGCTCTGGCGAGCCAGAGCCGCACACGGAAACGCCGTTTACCTTCCCGCTAGTAAGCGGTCCCTATTTATCTACTTGCACCCGAAAGTGCTTTTGAACTGCTAGGTTGGCAGGCGCTGGGACCGAACGACGGGAGCGCACCCCGCCGCAGGGATTCGAACCGCTGACCTTTCGATCGGCAAGCCCTAGGCGCTGAGGCTTTAGCCCACAGCGCCACCCACGTCCCTCTGGAAGAAGGTACAGGGTTATAAAGACTAGGACTAGCCGCTTGAGAAACAAGTTTCTATCCAAATGCGATTTTGGTTTTAGACGCACTGTAAGGTAGTCTCTATGGGAGTATATTATATTTAATTATGGGGTATCAGAGTTTTTAGGGGGTTAACCAGACTGGGATAGCTGTGAAAGCAGGCTTGTTGGCTTTTGAATGCCTGGTGTAGATTTTGTTGTTCTGTATGGGACAATGACAATATAGATTACTGTATAATGAAGTCAAGCGTTCTTGAATCAGAGTTACTTTGGCTTGGGTTCTAAGATAAACTGACTAAAAGAAGTTTGTGGGGAAATGTTCCCCCGGCAACTTTCCCCCTTTGAAGGCACCTACACTCCCTGAAATGGCTATCTGCAGGATGGGGGCGGGGCGGCGGCTCCTGAACAATGCAGAATGTAATGTGGGGAAGAAGGAGGTGGGGAAACCTTCCTTTCATGACCTTCCTTTTCTTAGCATCCTACCTCAAATCTGGCTGATTTCCCCCCACCTGCTACAGCTCCTCCCTAGTCCAAAGGTGTCTTGGACTACTGTTGGATGTTGACAGTATTTTAAACACACTGTGTTTGTTATAAGTGCCTTCTTGACTTTGTCTCTCTCTTTCACACACCCACACACACCCACACACACCCACACACTGTTTCTTATGATATTTTTAGTAGTCGTCTAGCTGTGCTTCAATGGCTGATTACCACCACCAGGGTATCTGCACCAGCTCCAGACTGAAGTGCTGGGATCCCACGAAATTGTTCTGTACTAACTATTGCTATTGGCTATTAAATTCTGAGAGACATTTTTTTAAAAAGAAAAAAAGAAAGAAAACCTATCCACCGGAGGCCAAGCGGGAAGTATGAATTCAGCTTGGCTTCCAAGGATTACTTTACAGCAAGAATGGTGAGCAACCGTCCCAGCCTGGCGCTTATATCTCATTTGAAACATCTACTCACTCCTGACCAACAAAGAAAATTTCAATAAAGAAGTTTTACCGGTTTAACAGCAGCAAGCTCCTGGGATTGTCAAAGTGCTAAGGCTTTTCCAAGGAGAGAAGGAATCAGCAGCTGAAATATAATTAACCTTCCATTCTCAATGCAAAACTGCCACACACACAGGAGCTCTGCGGTCTATTAGTGAAGTTATAACGGCCAACAGGCAGAAGGAAAATTGGTCAAAAGTTGGCGGCTGCTGTCATATTTTTAGAATTATGATTAATGACACTAATAATGCAGATGATTACTGATATGTGTATCTCCTGCAGTTTATCATATTGCACTGGCTGCCTACGTCCACAATAAACACGGTGCTATCATTTACCTCTTTATTGAAGGCAATCCTTTCTCTGGTGAAGGAGCTCGCTCTAATTACTTTGTAATGTTTTATGTCTCGAGCATTTTGCAGCTCTGGACCCCAACAACTGCTTCATATCTACCATTGATTAATTACAGAAGGTTTAATCAAAATTTAGAACCTAATGTTGTCATTTATGAGCATCCTGCATTGCCAAGGTACTTAAGGTCTCATTCCAAGTACTGAGAGAGTGCTGGGTTCAAAATAAGTCCCACGAAGGCGCAAGGTGCCAAACACTTTTACCTCAGGTATTTTGAGTTTATTAGTCCTTCCTTGGTTGGCTTCTGTTTTAATTACCTATTGAACCCAACAGGCAAATACTCATTGACATCAGTATGTTTTGGAACAGATGTGGTAAATGGAGGGTTATTTCCCTCCAGTTCCTAAACAACAGACATTTGGGCTCCTGGATTTTTATTTTTATTTGCCTTTAAATTGCTCTCATTTCTCCCCACTTCTGGGAAACGAGGGGGTGAGGAGAGCAGTTGAGCTGGTCTCTCTTGGGTTTCCGTCAGAGCAAAAAGTTTTTTTTTGCAAATGACAGCACAGTTTTGAAGCGGTTAAACAAGTGAGGGGGGGGGGAAATTGCAGGGACAAATACATAAGTTTTTTTTAATGTGGATTTTTATGGCACTGTCATACAACCATTCACCGTTGAAGTTAAGTGTTTTTTTAATACCATTACTGAACTGCTGAAATGGATGCTAATATAGCTTGGAGTGCTAATGTCAAGTCCTGGTAATAAAAAAGACAGACTGCTGAATGAAATAATTTCAAGTAAAAAAAATAGAACAAAAGTGCTCTCGCTCTCCACTTTTATTGAATTGGGACTGACTGAGCCAATTGCTTTAGAAGTCTGTAAAACACAATTACTAGTGAGCCGAGTGACCCAGCTGTGCCCTCTTTGTGACGGTACAGGCTAAAAAGGCTGTAGAATTAGTGCTGCTTCTATATCTGGCGTTCAGGGCTGTCCCCTCTACTAACAACCTGGCTCCTTTTCTCACTGTGTGATCGCTAATGGATCACACATCAAGGGCCCAGCTAACCGATCCAACTTGTTCTTTTCCTTTCTTGTATGAAACAAGATTGGTGGCTGTCAGTATATTTAAAAGAAACGGATTTAAAGATGACTTGTTCTTTTTAACCGTCAGAATACACAATGCAAAAAACATGACTTGAAATAACCAGGTATAAACATTAACTCTTTTCTCCTTTCTGCTTTTAGCTAAGATCTCTCAAGCTTAGACACCGGCCAGAAAGTTTTCCATAGGAAAGAAAGCAGATAAGAGAAAAGGGCTCAGCTGGAAAGCAGTTAATACAAGAAGTGAGGAACTTCATAAAGTAGAAGGCCTAGTATAACAACTTTTTATCCTGAATTTACAACTTGTGCTTCAAATCATACAGTCTGACGCAAGAGGTTAAAATCTGGGAAGACTGCGAAAATTAATGAACTAACGCAACATTCTACCTGACTAAATCCTAGCCTGCTCACCTTCCTCTGTTTCATGCCTCAGAAACAAATACACATTTGCAATGCAACCTGCGGATAGGTTTTTACAGTAAGACTAGTTTGGGCAAACGGAAAGCTTTTTAAAACCTTGCTTTCTTCTTCATATAGGCAGTAATAACTCTTCTTATGGGAGAAAGCTACCTTTTAAAAAGCTGCCCTAGCTTCAGTCCTTGAACAAAATACTTGTTCTCGGCTCTGGAAATCCCAGCAGCTTTGTTAGTGAAGTCAGAGCACAGTCTCAGCAAGAAGGGCAGCATGCAAGGTTCAACAACTTGTAAGCACAATTCTAGGACACGGAGCCAGGCACAAGTGACTACGTTGTCCCAAAGAGTGGGTGTGCTCTTCCTTCTCTGCTTTTAAAGAGTGGGATGGGACCAGTCATTTGCGGGCAAGAGGACTGCACTTGCAAAGGATTGCCCCGACCTGAGTGGGGGCTGTGTGCCCTTGGTGGCAAAATCTGTGTCCAAAATCTCTGCCTCTCCCTTAGTTGGCTCTCCCAGCTGCCTGTTCTCAGGTGGCAGATCAGGACCTAGCCAGCTAACTCCCCTTGTCTTATAGAGATGCCTGGCCACAGGGGCATGAGACCCTCTTCTCCATCACCACCAGAGCTCCCTCCCTCCCCCCCCCCCAAATCTCACGGCCCTCCTCCTCTTGACAGATCCAGCTATTCCTGCCCCATTTCAGCTTGTGCCAGAGAGCCCACAAGAAAGCTAAATTATTACACAGTACAATAGGGATTGGTTTGTTTGTTATTGTTTTAAAAAGATAGGGCATTGCCCCAAGTTATTTGTTATTCTGTATGTAACTGAGCTGCTGCTGTTAAGTTACACTTCTGTATTTGTCTCATATTTAATACTTTTGGTGTACAGTATGGTTTATTTCTGGTCTGTTGACCATAGCAAACCGTCGACGATGATCAAAAAGGGCTTTAAAAGACAAAGTTAAATGTGAAACGAGTTCCGAATTTACCTCACTTTTTGTGCTAAGGGAAGTTTTCTTTTAAACATTCATAGCGGAGTATCTATTTACAAATTCTTGTTCCTAGAAAACAGAAAAGAGATTGGTTTCAAATCTTGTGGATAGTGCTCATCACTGAAATGTCAACAAACAGGCTGCTATCTCCATCTCTATGATTCTTCTCTCAGACTGGTTTTGAAGATACTACAGCTCTATCCAATAATCTCTCTCTCTAATAGGGTAATAACTGCTACGGCACACTTCACTAAATGGTAAACTGCCAGGTAAATATTGAGTTTCTAAAAGCTGCCATAGCTGGCCTTAACTGCTAATTTTCTTTTTAAAAGGGAAAGGGGGGGGGGTTGGGACAGATGATGCATTTGCAGAGCTAAAAACCAAGAGGAAAACAATTCTTGGGAGCTACTTCTGGAAAAGCTACATAATGGCCATATGGTTCAGTCATACAAGAAATTCTCATCTGTAATAATGAGTGTGAAACACATGGATTCTGGTAAAGATTTCCTTCGTGCATGGCTTTGTTTAACAAGTGCTTTTAATCTGTCTCTTATCTCTGCTGACTGTCCTAATCTTTACAGGATAGCATATATTTAGACTTAGCAAAACCCCTCTTTTTTTACAATCCCCATTTCTTTCTTCTTCTGCACCAGCGTATATGGTCTTCATTATGTCTCAAGAAAGGCACCTGAAGCTCTCTGAGAAAAGCAATTAACGCCATGCTTTAGCTTAACTTTCCTGCAATATCAATTTATTTGACAGGGTTGCATTGTTATAAAATTGCCTGGTTACAGTTAAATTGCATCTGGTTGTGGATTTAGATACTATTCTAACACTGCAAACATATACAGAACAATCAGTTTTTCTATCAACTTCATTATATCTCTGCATACCTTTGTGAAGACAATTGATTTCAGCCAACTTAAACACGCTGATATTTTTCCCCTTTCAAGGAGGTCTCTGGCTGCCTTTAAAGTGATAGTGCTTTACATTTTATATGGCACTTTTAGATGCAGTTAATAGTGCGCTTTAAAAAATATATATGAATGTTACCTGAGAACAGTTTGCAAATGAGCAGCCATGTGATCAGGACAGTGTTCAAGGGGGACCAATGGGAAGTATCTAAGGAACTCATGTTCAACCAGAAATGCCTTTATTCAATAGAAACAGGGATTTGCCAAGGTCACTGGATGAAAAACTTTGTGCTGGATTTATTATTTGCCAGCCCTTGTAAAGTCTTGGTACCGTTGGGAGTCTAAAATTACAATGGGATTATCATAGCCATTTTCAAACCAAGCGAGTTCTGAAAACGACAGTATAATGGTAGTAGTTGTAGTAATAATGATAGACATTATGGTTGAACCTACTTCTGAATCCCCCCCCCCCCATGAAGATAGCAATGAAGTTAACTGAGGAGGCCATTAGTAAATAAAAAAAAAGTTTGCTCTGTATGGTAGATTCTCCAAGACAAGAAACTAGTTTCTAGGCCTGCAGAGTAGTGCCCATTAACCAGTTGAATGGGATACTAGTTAGGGCATCAACTGAAGTCCAGATATCTTTTGTTTAAAGAAAGAAAAATGCAATTTCACTAACTATTTAAAGTTGTCTGATGAAATGATTACCCAAAGAGCTATACGCTATGTCTTCATCTACAGAGTTGGAAGCCACAGCCAACTGAAAATAGATTTAAGGCAACTACAAACTAGTATAAAGTACCTTCTTTTTTGTAGCTATGGGATCCCCAAATTGCGTACATTTCTTGGGAAAGCAATCTCAAAAAGTTTGCTTTATAAGTTTCCAAACGTAGCGGGATGATTGGGAAAAGGGGGGGAAGGTTGCTGTTGTGTTGAAGAGGTGATAACAGGAGGCAGGTAGCATGTTTTCACATCTTCACCTTTGTTGATAATGTATGCAGTGGCTCATCAGAGGTATTTGATGTTAATTTATTCAAGCACACCTGTACAGGGCTGGAAGTCAGGTAACTAGATGAGCAAGTTGTATATGCTTCCGCTTTCTTGATATAACCACCCAGAGGCCTATCTGCACACAAATTTAGTTCTGGAAACATCAGCAGGTTTTAATAAACCAAATACAGATGTCTTTCTCCATACAAATCAAGGAGTTTACAAGTTTAAATCTGGACTGATTTAACTAGCAACCTAATGGCAGAATCACACTTGGCACCAATAGTTGCCTCATATTTATTTATAAGTCACCCTGAGCAAATATTATTTTGTTTTTAAATTTATTCATGGGGCTCAATCACCTTTCCCACCTTGCAGACAAACACACATGCTTTTGGTTCTGCGAAAATTTAAAAACAAACTTCAACAATTAGCATCCTTCACTCAAAGAAAGGCAAAGCATAAAGTTCCTTTCTTTGCAACTTGGAGCTGTTGGAAGTGCATGTATTTTACATAAATTTAGGAAATAAAAAGTGAAGTAACATGAAGTAATCAGACCCAAAGTCAAAAGAAAGAGAGAAAGAATTTCATTGCCAATTGCTGATAGCAATAGAAAATGAATATTAACTTTAGCAGGTCTTGGGCTGATAAAAAAAAAGAAAAAGAAAGGAGCAACTTTCATTCATCTTAAAGTCTGTCAATACAACTTGTGTCCCACCAAGGCAAATGTAGCCCACAAACCATAAAGTGTGGTCCTTCACCTGAAATCCCCTTGCAACTGCAGTCTCCAGCAGGAAATTAAAAACAGAGCTTCCCTGTGCTCCTTGTACTTTGAAGTGCACAGCTGATGGGCTACAAAGTTGTGTAGCTCTTCTTTAATACTAGGCAGGACTGAGTTCTTATAAGAGGGGAGACGCCTGACAGTTTGATCCAAAGGTTTTCGTCGCCTGCCTGTAGAGGGCAGGGGGGAAATCACTGATCCCCATGGGTGAATTACACTGCCTTGGCCAAAGAGTATTCTAAATATGGTCATCTTTCTGCATGCAAAAGCCTCAAAAGCCAAAGGATAGGAGGGCTATAACAGTTCTATACTTCTTCCCCATCTGTCTGCCTGAAATGACATATCTTTCCCATTTCTACTACTCCCCACCCCCATGACCCTTCAATAAGCATGCTTCTAATAGGCAAGAAAGATTATCCTTCCAGGTTCCCTCTTTCATTTTTCTTAGGGTTGTTCTATAGTCTTGAGACATTGTCCTTTGCCATTGCTGATTGTCAATAATGTTTCTGCTACCTTTTGACATGAGGGGAAAGGGCAGAAAGGCTAAAACTGAAGGTTGGGAAGAGAAATGCATTTATTTATTTTTTGGAAAGGGAAACGATTTACAGAAGATACAGCTTTGGAAAGATTCCATTTCAAACATCGTCGTCAATGGGTTCCCTTGCCTTCTGGATTCCAGAACTGGCAGGGGAGAGGGTAAAGGATGCTATGAATGATAGGCCCCCTACCTTGATTGGTGGGAATTTGATTGTGCAGTTCCCAATGAACTAGCTGTTGCTGTGAGAAACAAAAATACTTCAAGTGAAATACTTAATCTCCGTATAACAACGAAGCCTCTTTTGTCATAGGAGAATACTAAATTTTTAAAGAATGCTTCGTGGAACCTCCATTCCTTGGTTCTTCCTTGCAGAGTGGCAACTATTTGAAACGGCATCGTTAAAGGACACTTCATAAGCCGTCGAGTTTACATTTAAAAGAATACTCAGTATTATTTCCATGAAGGTGCTCAGTCAAACACCGTCTTAAATATGGTGTTAAAATGTGACATTCTTCATGTGCACATTAGGCTGGATGTTTCACATTTCTGGTACAGCAATTAGTGCTGAAATGGCTATAATTGGGTTCTAAAGTTAACAGCCCATTAAGGTGACTGAAATAAGTTCTCCACTCAGTGTTATTATTCCACTTATTTGGCAGTGGAGTCAATAAGGCACTATACACTGGTTTACATCTTCAAGGTCTTCCTTGCTACCTGAAGGGCTAGGCATTTAATGGGCTTCCTCTGTAAGAGTTCATTTAAGAAACAATCTCCAAGAAGGTCAACTAGAAAACCTTAAATTACAGAAAAGCTCACTGGGCTACGATTTTACCTCAAACGCTCACCGCACTATCTGGAGATAATGACTGGCATAATGTCAATATAAAGAACTAACAATGAAAAGCAGGCCCTACTTTCAAATGCATTTATACACTGGCATATGAGTTCTTCCAGAAATGTAGGAACTTGTAAGCAGCTCTAAGACCGCTGACTAATTCTTTCACACTCATGTTTCAGTCATAGTGAAATACTGAGTAACCAGCTCTTTTGTGAAACCTGCTAGAATTTTATAAAATTATTATTATTTATGCAGGTTGCATTGGCAAATTGTGCAGACAACTGAAATGTGGACTGTTGTTCAAAGTTTATAATCCCTACGGCGAAAGACAGCGCTTCAGCCAAAACCATCTTGCAGACTTTCCAATGCACACTACATGAAGACCTTGCAATTTTGAACTTCACAGACTAATTTCTGGAACTCCAGTGTACCTGTTTATAAAGGAAATAATTAAGGGAAAAAACTTCCTTTTCACTTTGTTCAATGGGTGAGTAGGAAAAAACTGCTACACTGTATGCTAGAATAATACAGAAATATACATTATATTTAGGGATTCAACATATCCCGGATTTGTTGTTTTGAGTTGTTATTTACAAACTAGCTAGAAGAATGCTGCTAGAGAATATTGGGGGGTTTTTTTTAGCTTTAAATCTTTGGATCATAACTTTTCACAAATACATTATAGGCAGCATATGAACTTCATTATCAGATTCTGTTTTGTCCATCCAACACTGCTGCCAATTAAATATATTATCCAAAGACATTTTCTATGATACACGAGGTTCTCCTTTTTTGTGTTTCAAAGAACACAATAATATTATAGACTTTGTTATTTATCTCCCCCCCCTGACTTAAGGGGGGGAAGAGACATACGTTTTCTGTTTGCATACCATTTGACTCCAAGTCCATGAGGCAAAACAGATTGGCCACACAAACCTTCTCAAAACCACAGAGCCAAACTGATCTTAGAAGACTGGTTATCATTGTTCATACAATGACACTTGCAACACAAAGAAGCCAAGCTGCTGCTGCCAAAATTCCACTGGAGTTTACTCTTAAGTAAGCATAGATCATGATCCAAAGAGCTTCTTCAGGTCACACAATGAGCTCGAACTACCTCAGTGGAACTACCTCTTAACTTGTTTTCCTTTGAACATCCCCTGCCCATGGGGATTTTCTGTTGGAGAAAAACAACTGTAAAGTTTCTTTGGGCTAATGGAATGAGTTTCACTATTCTTTGGATCCTGGCCAAGCTTAGCATTGTGCTTAAAATTAAGGCACATTTAACACATTAAATAGAGATAAAACTAGTTTTGCACAGCTGCCCAGTTCAGCAAATTATCCAAACAAAGGTTCAGGTGATTAGAAATGAAATGGACTGAGCATCGGAGGCATGTTCTTCCTCTTCCTCCTCCTTCACCCATTAGGAAAATGTGGGTTATTCTAATCAAAATCACTTAAGCCAGGATCAAACCATATCGAAGTTTGTTACTTAGAACACGCTACAGTTCCCTGAGTTAGCATGTGACAAAACATAACGTCTGAAAAGGTCCTAAATTTATCTGTTTAACTAGGTTGTGCTGAATCAGAATTGAAGTGTTTGGTCCTCCATTTTGATTTGTTTGCTCAGTTCTGTCTGATCAGCTCTGACAGCTAAGAACAGACAATGGGAGACCCACTGGGGCTCAGTTTAATGAGGAAAGTTATAGGATGAACCGACTAGGGGCTACTGGGATTTAATACATTGCCTTTCCTTCTTGAGAATTTTAGTATGTGGGAGGTAAGTGATTCCGCCCAAATGGTGGCATTTAAATCCGTCTTCATATCGTGGTCCCAATTTTGTCTGTCTATTACCTTTTTTTTTTTAAGGAAACCCTATGCAGATATATGTGTGTGTTTAAATCCATAAATATGGAATAAATATGTTAACCTGCCACTGACCCACTTTGGCAAATTCCATCTACATTACACTTTTCTTTTTGGAATAATAAAAAGGGGACTCTGTTTCTTAAAAAACAGCTACAACATTTAGGGCCAGCTGCTTCCGTTTAAACTGAACTCTTTCAGAACCAATGTAGCATAACTGCAGTGTGATATCATCCCAGTGCCCAGCTGAAATGAAAGGCTGTTATTAAGGTGAAAAATATGCCTGAGTTTCCCTTTATCTGGGCGCATAGTGCTCACCTGACGGAATGGGGGTATGCATACATGCAGAGAACAAAACTCAGGCACATGTGCAAAGGAACATCCCCCCAAAACTGCTGCTCTGCTTCCTGTACACATTTCAACGGGGCCTTGTTCAGGTCTCCAAGGCTGCACTCCATCAATATAGCCATGCACGTTGAGCATTAATACTATATCTGATGCTTTCCCACGTGAAATGCTGCACCATTTCACCAAATGACCACTATCTATTTTAGCATACATTTGATAGGAGCTTTCCCACTGCCGGCTGCATATAATGCTCGATAATTCTAAGTAGGAACTTTTTCTTAACTTCACTTCACTTGGCAGCTGAAGAAAGAAGAAAATGAATGTAACAGAAGTGGCAGCCTCTGCGGAAAGGTTTTATATCTCCTGCTTTTAAACTTAGACAACACTGTAGGTCGTATGTATAGAAATAACTTATATGGGATACTTAAAATATCAGGTAATCATTCCTTTGGAGAAGAAGTGGGAGATCTATACACATAGAGATTTAATTCAAGTCCCACTACCTAGTGTGCAAGCACACCAAAAACATTTGTGTGTACTAAGAAAATCTATTTCCAACTATATCTCCACAGCATTATTATCATTACATCAGTTGATGACATAGTATTTGTGGTATTATTCCAGGTAAAAAATGGGAATGAAGATAATGTTGAGGCTCACCCACTCTTTTGTGCTAGACACAGGTCTGGGCTTTCCAGGTGAGTCTGAGCGTTGGTGTTGTCCAGGTGCTTTTCTTGGGGAAACCTGCATTTTTCTGCTGAATTGAAGCATAGGGCAATTGCCAGTGGCTCAGATTCAGTGGTAAAATGCAGGAGTTTTTTTCCTGGGGAAGTGCTGGGACAAAACCCCCCAGCTGGACCTGGAAAGCCCAGACCTTTGTCTAGTATGTGTGGAGCAAAGTGTAGATGAACCCTCACTCTGCGCAGAGGTCATTCGTATATGTGTACTGTGTGCATATTCTACATAAAATATGTGCTTGTATAATTTAAAACCAAAGTTAAGAAAACCCAGTTAATAAATGAGGTATTTACTGACCTGTCTCTGCTTCGCCTTGAAGGGAAGGCAGCATTACAGCCAGCCACTGTGCAGACATGCATCTCTTTTAGATGCACATTCCTATAGTGGAGCTTCACGCTGTAGGAGCTCTTGAAACTCTTCTTGCACACGTAGCAGATCTTGGGGTCTGGGCTTGAGCACAAATCGCCCTCTGGGGAGAACTTCTGGGGACTGTTATAGTTGAAAGTGGAAGTGAAGCTTTCGTGGAGGGCAGCCATACTGGCACTGCCCCCGTTGTAAAGTCCATATTGGCTCATGTAGAACATCTCATAGGTAGGGTCGGTAAATTCTTCCTTCACCTTAACTTCATCTTGGTGGGAAATGCCGTGGTGGTTTTCATCTGGCCTGTCGTGGTTCATCATGGATGTGTGGTTTCTCTCATGCATCATGGGTTCATCGCCTTCCATGGATTCCTCGCACAGTTTTGGTTCCGAGGATTCTGACTCGTTTTCATAGTCTCTCTCGTGCTCTTGATCTTCCGACGTCATGCTATCTGCCCTTCTCAGCTCCGTCCTCGAAATGCACCTGTTCCTCCCGTTTTTGGAGAAGTCTTTCACAGACAACCCAGGGCTCATTTCTTCCTGAGAATGACAGTGATTGTCATGACCACCGTCGTTAGTCACACTCCGGTTATCGTTGACGTCCTCATCTTCATCATCGAACTCGTCGGCGGTGTCAATAACTTCCTTCTCTATTTTTACAGGCATGCTGGACTTTCTCGGCTTCTTCTTCGGGGCAAGGTCAGTATTTGCCTCTTGCGTGGGCATCATCAACGCAGGGGCTGTTGATTCCGAAGGCGGCAGGGGGAGCTGCTCTACGGTGCCAGCTGCTGGCATTAAAGGGCTAGTTGGCAATGAGGTTGGAGGGCTCACCATCTCGCCTGGCGTAAGTAAACTTCTGTAAAAAGGAGGAACAGGCTGCACAGTCTTTAAAGCTGGGAACACAAGTTGGCCAGGCAAAGGGTTTTGTAGCACAGGATCTAGCGGGGGAGTGGTAAAACCCATTGGAGGCCTGCCAGGGCTTGTTAACGTTAAGCTGGACTTTGTACTTGCTATGACAGGGGTAGCGGCGCCTGATGTAGCGCGGATGAGATCCTTGTCTCGATTGTTCCTTAGCATGGGCATATGAAGTCGGGGATTGGGGTTAGCACTGTGACGGTTGCGACTTCTGAGCGAGCTGAAGACCATGTTGCAGCCTTCAATCGTACACCTGTGCTTGATCTTCAGATGGACAGCATTGTAGTGGATTTTGAGGGTGCCCTTGTCGTAAAAGGTTTTGCCACATGCGTTGCAGAAGACTCTCCCTTTCCGCGACGCTGACCCCATCCTCCTCATCCTATGAATTCTGAAAGAGCTCTTCGTATGTTCCGGCTTGGACAAATCGTTGATAGGGGTGGACGTCTGTACGGGGGACACAGACGCTGGCTCAGATTTGGGCTCTACATTTGTGATGCTGGTCAAGGCGTTCCTGCTGGATGCCTGCTCATTCTTGAAAGGTGCTGGGGAGACTTCGGACTCGCTGCTCTCGTTGTATTCGTTCTGGGTCGACAGGCTCGGCTCGCGCAGTCTCAGGGTGGGCTGTTCCAGCAGGAGGCCGTTCGGTGGCAAACCCAGAAGAGGGGCAGAGACTGGATTTATGTACTGAAATGGAAGCAGGAATGCGAGGCTGTTGGGGATGTTTTCAAAATGATGGATGCTCGAAGGGTTGCTGTTCTCCAGGTGAGCAAGGAGACTCGGGCTCCTGGTTCGATTATTGCTTTCAATAAAAGTCCTTATGTCTGAGTCTGCCTTTGAAGATGGAACAGCCACTGCCTGCCCTTCTTTTTCTTGAATTGCCATCAGCTCCACGATGGATTTGGTTTCCCCGAACCTCAGAAACTGCTGAAGGGTAATAATCTCTTCTTCCCTGGACATGATGGCCCAGCGGTCCAGCACTTTGCCTGCAGCATCCTAGAGGCCATATCAAAGAAACAACAAAGACAAACACAAAAGAAGAAAACCTTATTGATTCTGCATAATTATCGACTTCGATTGAAAGCACCGCGCTGGCTGCTCATCAAACGCTAAGCTCAGAAAAACTACATGCAAACACTGTGTTCATAGGAGTCGGTCCACAAAGCAAACTTTGCTACCATGCAAATGTGCTAATTAGAGTCATAGTTAAAGAAACAGAGTGGTTTAATAATGTCAAAGCAAACAAAAACGTAGACTACTGGGGCTTTGTGATCTAAAATACCTTCAATAGGGCCTGTTTAACAGCAAAGATCTTTGTGCTGTGCAACTGTTTAACATTCATTAGAATGGGAGATGAACTCTTGCTGAGAGCTAGACTGCACTTTATTCCTTATTAAATAGTGCCACTATAGGAAATATTTAAGTAAATAAATTTAATAGAATGTGCTTTTTGGAAAATATACAACTAAATGAAACTGAGAGTGTATTTAAAAAAATACATTGTCAGGAATTCAAACTGTCTGAGGCAGAAATTTAAAAAGGCAGTACAGTATAAAATATTAAGTTTTATTTTACTTTTTTTCCTAGAGTAATATTTAAAACTGAATTTTACACCAGCTCACATCAAAAGCCTTGGCAAATCCCACTCTTTTGACTCATGGAGCTGGTGTGTTACAGGCCACTGGCTATAATCTGAGTTGGGTTAGAGCTAAAATATGATGGCTTTCTGCCATTCAAAAAAATAAAATAAAGGACAGTTGCAAATATTTCTTAAACATTTGATAGTTGCAGCTAACATAAATGTGTAAAAATGTTGTCTCTTAACACAGCCTTCCGACAGCAAGAGAAAAGTCCAAGGAGAATACACATCAGTAATCACCAGACTATCTGTTGTTAAATATACATTAAAAAGCATTTCACACTTTCATTTTTGCTAGTAAGTATGAGATTTGCCTCGAGGTAGGACTTAAAAATTCCGCACTGTAATGTCAGGCTCTCCACTGCAGCATCTATGGATTAAAAAGCACTAGAATGTTTAGATAATAAATACATCATTTCACCGGCAACTTTCTTAGTTAGGTTATTGCCAGCCATGTTGCCACCTTCATAATTCACCAGCAAACCTTTTCCTGAGCACCAAGCCAGGAATGTTTTAGTGACTCCTGCTGAGATGCTTCCCTAAGTAGGGCTTAAACACAAACACAGAAAGATCCACAACTATTGCTCTCTAGAAAACATACAAACCAAAGTATCAGTAAAAGCAGAATGATGGCAAAGACTATGTTTCTTTTCTTCTTCTTTTTTCCAAGTTAAAAAGCACAGCATGCCTTTACAAAGCACATAATTAACTTATGGGACTTGCAAGCTAAGGGAACAAGCTACAGTGGTGCCTCGCAAGACGAAAAGAATCCGTTCCGCGGGTCTTTTCGTCTTGCGGTTTTTTCGTCTTGCGAAGCAAGCCCATTGGCGGATTAGCGCTATTAGCGCTATTGACAATTTAAGGGCTAAAAACGGCTTTTTAAGGCTTGGGGGATTAGCGGTTTTGCTGCTAAAATGCTTTTAGCAGCTTAGCGCTTCAGGAAAAGGGGTTTTGGAGCGGGGGAAAAATTCAAAATTTTTCGTCATTTTTCGTCTTGCGAAGCAAGCCCATAGGGAAATTCGTCTTGCGAAGCGCCTCTGCAGACGGAAAACCCTTTCGTCTTGCGGGTTTTCCGTCTTGCGAGGCATTCGTCTTGCGGGGCACCACTGTACTCTATACCCTCTTGTCTACTTCTAAAGTTTCCAGAGGAATTAGGCTGCCCATGCCATGTGTAGAGAGAGAGATAGTGCCAGACTGTTTTTAATTATTAAATTTGTATCCCGCCCTTCATCTGAAGACCACAATAGCATATAAATGAGCTATTTCATTTTTGTAGCATGTATGAATTGGGAGGGTGGTTAGGGCCTAGCTTGCACGATACAGGAAGCCAAATCTTTGCTCAGGGAGAGATTGCACAAGTGTGTAGCTCCTAGAGAGGAAATCGCAGCTGCTGCATTCCTCCCCAGTGCTTCCCGCTGCTAGATGGACTGTTGTTCTGACCCATCAAGGCTCTTCTGCACTAGTTATATTCAGTATAAAAGTAAAACCTTACTTGCTTCATGGCACGAAGGTATTCAAAACCCTGCCTGGCCATGGCCTGCTTCTGGGTTGCAGCAGTATGAAGATTCACCGAGATACAAGTCCCGCTGAAATGTGCAACAGCATTCTGATGCAAGGAGCTTGTTTATTTCAGGGTTGATTCTGAACAAATGTCTCCCCAACCTTCCCTGAAGGAATACATGTGAAGAGTATTAGGATAGAATGCAAAATCCATGTTTGCATTCCTAGGTAACATTTTTCATGTGTACTGCCGCAGAGATATTCCCCAGTGGAGGAGAAACGTTCTGTTGGAATCAGGTCTTCAGGCCAGTATGAAATGCTAGAAAGCCAGTTAAAATGAACATGTGCAAGAGTGTGCATGAGCTGTATGTGCATGGCTGGCTCTGAAGCCCGGCAAGGTGAAGCAGGGGGTGGGATCTTAAAACTGGCAGGTGGCACACAGAAGATGGACGAAGCCTTCAGACAAAGGGATCACATGATTTTAACCTTCCATTTTTTGTTAGCTAGCACTGGGTATGGTGCTGGAGGTGACTCTTGAGAGTCCCATGGACTGCAATAAGATCAAACATATCCATTCTGAAGGAAATCAGTCCTGAGTGCTCACTGGAAGGACAGATCCTGAAGTTGAGGCTCCAAGACTTTGGCCGCCTCAGGAGAAGAGAAGACTCCCTGGAAAAGGCCCTGATGTTGGGATAGATTGAGTGCACAAGGAGAAGGGGACGACAGAGGATGAGATGGTGGGACAGTGTTCTCGAAGTTACCAGCATGAGTTTGACCAAACTGCAGGAGGCAGTGGAAGACAGGAGTGCCTGGCGTGCTCTGGTCCATGGGGTCATGAAGAGTTGGACACAACTAAACGACTAAACAACAATAGCACTGTGTAACTCAAGGGCGGTACTGGAGTAGAGAACAGGAAAGCTACAGGTGGGTTATTCCACTGAAAGCTGGAAGGTGGTGTTTTTCCAAAATAGTTTGGCAGGCTGCTGGACTTGCTCCCGCAAGTCACCTGGCTGAGAGTTCTTGAGTGTGTTCTGTATTGGTGTGTGCCCTACCCTGTGGTACCTATTGGTGGTTAAAGAGAAGTCCCTTGTCCAGAAGACCTCTGTAGGTGGGGCTTTTCCCACCCCTCAGCTGGAACTCACCAGAACTCAGTTCCTGCACATCTCAGGTGGGAGCCATTATAAGTGAACAAGAGAGGCATTCATGATGAGTTCTGGCACCTTTTTTTTTTTCTAGAAAAATAGCACAGCCTTTATGTACCTGCAAATGTCCATTAACATAAATGGCATCTCACAGTCTGGCCACACACACACACACAGAGATAGAGTGGAACAGGAAGCAGAGTCATGCCTGCTGGCACAACATCACAGAGTATGGCCAAAATCAATCCCAAATCTGTTCTTAGAGAACAACTGCAAATATATCCAATCTAATTTATCAATCCAGTCTGGTGTAGCATGGCAAGACAGATACCAAAACTTTCCTTAGCTCATCACTGCAGGCTATTTCCACATAGCCTTGTAAAGGAAGCATTTTTTTCACAAGAGCGGCTGAGAATGAATGACCTCATATGGGCTGAAAGCGTTCGTAAGTCTCTTTCCTTTCCTAAATGAATTGACCAGTCATCCCGGGGTAGCCTTTGAAATATGCCATGGATGTACAACTTGATCTTATGTATATTTACTAGTAAGCCTCATTGTGTTCAGTTGGCTTCCTAGCCAGGTTAAGTGTTCATAGAATTACAGCCTAAGTTACTGCCATGCTGAATGCTAGCTCTGTTTATATAGCATGCATGTTCAGAGCACCATTTATGTTTAGATTTATTCAGAGTTTACTCTACTTCTTCCATGTCTGCACCCTTCCCATCTACCATAACACGCTAAAGTCTGCACCTGTTTCAAATGAATCATAGCAACATGAAAGCTAACAATTCTGCAAGTGAACCTTCAGTTGTGTGTGTGTGGTTTTTTGTTTTTTTTAAAAAAGATGTCGCCGTGCTGATAATAATACTTTGATTATTTATACCCCACCCATTTGACTGGGTAGCCCCAGGCACTCTGGGCAGCTTCCAACACATATAAAAACATAATAAAACATCTAACATTAAAAATCTCCCTATAAAGGGCTGCCTCAAGATGTCCTCTAAAAGTTGTCTAGTTATTTATCGCCTTGACATCTGATGGGAGGGCGTTCCACAGACTGAGAAGGTCCTCTGCCTGGTTCCCTGTAACCTCACTTCTTGCAATGAGGGAACCACCAGATGGCCCTCGGAGGAGGACCTCAGTGTCTGAACTGAACAATGGGGGTGGAGACTCTCCTTCAGGTATACAGGGCCAAGGCTGTTTAGGGCTATATGCTCATGCTACATGTTCATCAACATAAATTATGAACTGATCAGTATTTCCACGGATGGGAACCAAAGGCGATTTTTATTTTGAAATCTTCAAATGAAGCTGTGGCTTTTATCGCAGCTGATCACTAAATCCATCTTGTTTGCTACTATTTCAGGCTTGAAATATTTCATATAGTAGAGCAAACATGTTCTGTGTTATAGTAAAAGCTAAATATTTGCAAAACACTGACTTTTTTAAAAAAATTGCAGCATGTCATAATTCAGAACTGGATAATGGGAAATAGGAATATTTCAAGATTTTTAAAAAGTTGTAAGAAACAAAAACAAACATCTATTTGGACTATGCTTCAAATTCCTTGGTGTAATGTAATACCTGGCTTGATGTTCACATTGCTTCTGGAATGTATGTGGTCTCTTGCTTCTCTTATGATCTTCTCTCAATGACAATGAATTTTAGCAACAGTTCCACTTTTCATTACAAATGTTTCCAATCCAAATCATTTCCACAAACTCCTTAATGAATCAGACAATTATATTGTGAGCATGCAGGCAAATCATGGACTATCAAGGCGGAGACTTTCTATAAGACCACCATGCCATACCCTTGCAGCTTAAGGAGATACTTCTGTTTGTCAAGCCTTCTAAGACTGATTTCTACACACTAGTTGTTCCCTCTTGATTTCAGAAAAAGGGGAAGACATCTCTAAACCATGTAATACGAACCTCCAACAGCATAAGACTTATAACCCTAAATTATTTTCTTCCTCAGTCCAAACAAACATACATTTCTCTCTCTCTTTCTCTAATGGTATGAACAAATATTTCCAGAACCATGTACACATTTATTACCAGGTCAGGGAAACAGTGCCAGAGTTAATCATCTTGCATTCATCTTCTGATTTTTGCCGAGCTGAAGGTTACGATGAGACACACCAAGACGTGTTAGGATACATCTCTCTCCCACCGTGTGGGTCATCTATGAACGAGTGATGGACGCGGAGTGATTATCTCAGGCAATACAAATTGGGTTGGAAAAGATGACCTCTCACACCAAGATTCAGTGTAATTTTCAGAAGTTTAATTGGGGGAAGGGGGTGCCCTGTGGACAGGAACGAGAAAGTAGGCGATATGATTTCCTGAGGGCTTCTGCTTCATAAATCATTTTTTTGATACGACACGGAAGCTTTTACACCTTGTTTAAGAGACAAGCAACGTTTTCCAGGCAACATTTTCTATTGCGGCTTGTTCTAAAATTATCTTGGATTTGATCCTCCACCCCATTTAATGCAGATTTGAAAATATTCTCTGATCTACAATATCCTTAGCCAACTGCTAATTGTTATATATCTCTCTAATTTGCTTTTTGGCATAGCTAACTAAAGGCAAATATATGCATACATGCATACATCTCAGGCATTCACTGAAAGGTAATCATACAGGAGAGGAAATTAATTTTTTAAAAGGTTAAAATGGAAAAAAAGATCCTTTAAAAACTGTAATTCTGGGAAGCACTTAGGGAATACTTTTTGTCACTGTTGTGATAGTTTCTGAGAAGTACTTAAACTTGTTTCGTTAGCATTTATTTCATTAACAAAGTGACTACTTGGTACATGGCGTGTAATGATGTGAAGATGCGTAACAGACATAAGACATTTCTTTTATAGCACAATCCTACCCACGCTTACCTGGAAGTAAATCCTAGTGAACTCAATATCACTTACATTTGAGTAGACATAAGACTGAACTTTTTAAAATATGGCAACCCTACTTTACTAAAAGTGAGAATCCAGGAAAGTTGTTAAACTTCCTACATGGTTGCCATATTGCCTGGGTTCCCCCAGACATTTTTACCGATTTTCAGAAATTCTACCTGTACACTATTTCTGACGGGCAAATCCTGGACGTACAGCAGCCCTAAGTAAAGTATGTCTACTACCACCAGGTTTCTACTCCAGCTATATCCTTTCAAAGACGCTGTCAAACTAAAGCTCTACATAATTTCCACCACGAACTACAATTTGATGTCATTATTTTGCTCTGCTTTCCAAGAGTATCTTGGAATTAAAATGTTAAATTGTTGTCCTTCTGGAATTATGTCTGTAGCCCACACCCTTTCAAGGTGACAAACTCTGGTTCAGGCTGACCAGACATAGGGACACACTAGTTCACAA
Source organism: Podarcis tiliguerta (assembly GCF_965153285.1). Lineage (NCBI taxonomy): Eukaryota > Metazoa > Chordata > Lepidosauria > Squamata > Lacertidae > Podarcis > Podarcis tiliguerta. The sequence continues at coordinate 24,839,472 of NC_139550.1, forward strand.
CAAGTTGCTGGAGATTACAAAAATCAGAGCTACCGTGCCTTCTGTAGTATGTAGAGTCAGCAAGAGATTATGCACAATGTCTCACATGCAGTGCCAGATTTACGTATAAGCTAAGCAACCTACAGCTTACGGCCCCACTCTCTTGGCCCCACCCCCCAAAAAATTAAGGAAAATAAAACCTGGGTGTACATTTCCAAAATATAAGAAGAAAAAAAAACCTACATACAGTTAAAGGTCAAGGGGCCTCTGACCATTAGGTCCAGATACGGACGACTCTGGGGTTGCAGTGCTCATCTTGCTTTATTGGCTGAGGGAGCTGGCGTACAGCTTCCGGGTCATGTGGCCAGCATGACTAAGCTGCTTTTGGCGAACCAGAGCAGCGCATGGAAATGCCGTTTACACTGTAACCTCATGATCTTTCAGTAATTGGTGTTAAAACCTCTGATTTTCATTTTAAAAAAAGGTAAATTACCACTGACAGTTAAGTCCAGTCGTGAATGACTCTGGGGTTGCGGCGCTCATCTCGCTGTACTGGCCAAAGGAGCCGATGTTTGTCCGCAGACAGTTTTCCCGGGTCATGTGGCCAGCATGACTAAGCCGCTTCTGGCAAAACCAGAGCAGCGCACGGAAACGCCGTTTACCTTCCCGCTGGAGGGGTATCTATTTATCTACTTGCACTTTGACGTGCTTTTGAACTGCTAGGTTGGCAGGAGCTAGGACTGAGCAATGGGAGCTCACGCCATCATGGGGATTTGAACCGCCGACCTTCTGATCGGCAAGTCCTAGGCTCAGTGGTTTAACCCACAGCGCCACCCACGTCCCCTACATACAGTTCTATATATCTACATATCTACATAAGCTCTACATACAGTTAGAGCTTAATAATTATTTCACTATTAACATACTTCTTTTTAATTGTATTTCAGTTGAACAATTGCTTTGATAACATATGTATCTTATTATGTGCAAATGGCTTTAGATATTTACTAGGTCCATAAATTCCCATATAGAATATATTCAACACAAAAAAACAGCGACCATTTGTTGTTGACAAAGGGCAGCTGGACATATAAAGGGCCCCAATACCTTCAGTAGCTTAGGGCCTCATCAAACCAAAATCCAGCCCTGCTCACATCAACAGAAATCTGTGAGCCAGTTAAACCATCAATGTGCCTCAGTATTGTCTGTACGAACTTGCCGTGGGTGTTCGGGGTTTACCAGCTCTATTTGGAAATGCCATAGTTTGAACCTGAGATTTTCTGTCTGCAAATCTATCGCTGCATGCTAGTGAGCAGCTAAGTTGCATGGTCTGCATCATGGCATGAGTCAATTTCCTGCCAGATGGCCTGTGAAGACCAGACTGCAGGCTGGTATAATTGCTGTGCAAGCATTTCCATGTTTGGAAGAGGTGGCGTTGTTATCCAGCCACTTAAGAGCATTTTCAGTTTGCAGGCCCCACCTCTCCTTGGTTGATGGGGCACTAATGGTCCTATGTCAAAGCCCGCCCACCCCAAAAGAAAACCCCGGAGCAAGCACAGTTGTTATCCACTGTATTTCTGCATATTTTTAATTTACTTCGTGACTCATGCCCGAGAGAACACAGGCAAAACTGGGTACCAGTTCAGACATGCAAGGATTTGACAAACATTTGTAATAAATCAATCTTTTAGTGTGGTGGCACCCAAACTTTGGGGCTCCCAGTCTACTGAGAGGCAGGTGCCCTCACTAGACTCTTTTCAGACCTGTTAAAAACAATTTCGTTTAGGCAAACCTACCCAGAAATGTAGTATGTTGGCATGTATTTTAACATCGGGTTTTTTTAGCTCATCATAGAAAATTTTAATTTTTTTGAGTGTTTTAAAGAGGTTTTTTTTTTTACCTTTTTCATTCACTGATAATTTTTTTTTACATTCTATTTGTAAACTGCTTTAAATGCTGTTTTTGTTAACAATCAAACACTATGTAAATGTTATGAAATAAATAAATAAGATTGCCAGGCAGTAAGAGTCTGAGATGCAGTATTGACCTGAGGGGAATAAACATGGGGGCTACAGAACTGGAAAAAAGGTGATGAGGAACAGATGAGAAAACAGAGTAAAACAAAAAAAGGAGTACCACAATCAGGCTAACACATGATATAGAACTGAAGCAGACCTCTAATGATCACAGACCTCTAAGACTTTGGCTTTAAATCTCTGCACCCCTAGCAGCAGAGAGACTGTCTAACAAAGTACTTAAGCACTGGTCCCATGCTGATTTCAAAAGGCACAATCTACCAGATCCCCAATTAATACCACTACATTCAGGATACGGATTTTCTCTAGAGGTCTCCAGTAATTCTCATTCTGATATGAATCTTCCGTGTTCCATAAGCTCCAGTCTACCTTAAATCTCCATAATAATTACTCTCTTTACAACATTCTGAATGCTTGGCCCTGAAGGACTGCGGTATAATGAGGTGAAGCATTTGCAACAAATTATATGAAAATGCACAAAGTGAAATGAATGTGTCTCTCTTGATTAAATGAAGTTCTGGCGCAGAGAGAAAAGTTGGAAAATACACGACAACAAAGAGAATAAGTTGGGGCAGTGCAATTCTGCATGAATTTTAAGAGGCAGGCTTTACTTTGCTGTGTACATTTCCGCCCTCCAAATGAGGAGCCAGCTAGCAGCATGCTAACCAATTGGGAAATATGGAAATGTGCTCCCTTAATTCCTATTGAAGGACTAGGGCAATTATTTAGAAAATGTCCTAATTGAGATAGTAGTAGGTCTCGATACAAGGAAGTACCTTCACCCAAATTAGAACAGTTCCTAGTATAACAGTATAATGTGTCCTGCCATTGTTTCTTGGGCTGAATAGATGATGGAAGAATACAGGAAAACACAAGTAGTTACACAAAGGAGTCACCAAACAGCACACAACTGAACAATAGGCATCATCACCAAACATTATTACATAGAGCAAAATGTCATGGCAATCATCATGGAACCCACAGAAGATTAGATTTGACAGCTCAGACACCCAATAGGCTTTAAAAAAAAGGGGGGTGTCTGTCACAATTGCATATACAGCCCCCAAACAGAAGCAATGCTTCACGGTATCGAGTTTCTACTTGATTCCCATGGGGTCATGATCATGCCAGCAGCACTCCCAGCTACCATCCACAACTGTACGCTGCCCATAATATAAGTGGGTCCACAGGCCTGGGCCATGGTCTTGTGTATCTAAGGTCCTTCTGCAGTGCTTTATATATGAGAATACCAGAACTGTGGCGCCACTGAAAATAACAAGGTCAATCCTGAGATCTACATGATTCCAATCCAGAAAAAATGTAGTATCTAAACAAGGCTTAATGGTCAATTCAAACAACTCTTTCCCCTGTTGCAGTTACTTTGTAGTGAGGATCCAAATGGATGAACAATGGTTCAACAGGTATGCTGATTTGAGGTCAACTTGACCTGGAAAGTTCTCATAAATCAAGAATAGTCTCAGTATGTACTTCGGTCACTTATGGAAGAAGGATTCACACAGAACATGCATCCTAAAGGGATGTCAAAATTCCCCCCACAAGGTGGAATAAAAATGTGGACACTCAGAAGACTTTTTATTCTCCTGGGTTTATACAATGGACAGATACGCAGCTCAGCTTTTCTTTTTTTTAAAACCCATCAGCTTTCCTGCTTTCCAGAAATAAAATGGTAGCACATATATGCAGAACTTCTCACTTAGTTGGAGAAGAGAAGGGAAACTCCTGCCAACAGTAGCAAATTAGTTAGCAAGGGTGCGGAACTCCCTGTGCGAATAGGTCTAAAATAATCCTAATTTATACAATTAGGATTTGCTTTCAGAAAACTGCTTTTAGCTCTGTAGCTCAAATAACTTTATAACAAAACACAAGTTTCAAGATTGAAAAACATATTGTTTGATTTTTAATAACATACTCACTTTGGTATGGACCAGTCTTGATTACGGGCCTGATGAGACTGCATTCTTCTTCTTTTAGCACTAATCTGTATTGCAATTTTGTTTTTTAAGTTATGGTACACATTTATGGCTTTAAAACGGTAATTGACCTCCCTTGATTGAATCCTGTCAGGCCAAGGTGGCACCTTCAAAAAACACAACTTTCTAGGAAGACCCATCCTTTTTGACCAATAGTACTCTGAGATTTTCCCCCCCAAAGCCTATTCAATGCTCCATTTAGACAACCTCAAGAATCCTTAAATGCACAGTGAATCACAACAATTGGAGCAGTACATCTCCCCTTGCTTTCTATAGATTGCTTCCACTATCTTAAACATAGCAAGAACCAAGGATGGCACCTCCTGCAAATCCTTTATTATCTTTGTGAGACCCTAAGGCATGGCCAAGTAATTGGGAGCAGGAGAGAAGATCAGCAGAAGCGTCTCATGGACACATTCCCAGAAAAAGCTGTCTAGGTTTCCCAAAGAACTGTCTAGGTTACAAACTGTTTCTGATTCATCCTTTCCTCAATCATGAGAATCTGAAATGCTTTCATCAACTCAGACTGATAAACAAGCAATTCATCCTCTACGGAGGACCGAAGATGCAGTGATGTAGCTGTTTTAAGGCATTTAGATAACTGCAGATACCAGAGTGAGTATTGACCCCTATCCTGGAGCCAACAGCAAGGACACAGCCCAGCTCAGGAACTTTGCACTTGAGAAGCATTTCAAAAGTTGGTTATATGTGGATATGCAGCCGGCAGGAAACATCATCAGTGGCGCTGATACATGGCGATGATGGGGATAACAGAAGGATTAAAACATTGCTATCCTCTCCAAGGCTCCAACTAGACTTTCTCATTACTGGCTAGACTTGCTTATTACCGAATATGGGTTCAGTTTCCTGTTCTGCTGTGAGCACTGACCTCAGCAGAGGCGAAGGTACACTGGACAGCTCCATGCAGGACTCAGGCTGGAGAGTTCATGACAGCAGTGCTCAGATGTTGCTTCTGCAGCAGTAATCCCCACCTTGAGCTTAACTGCAGCTCTGGCGAAGTAGGTAGCTCTGCCTTGGTTGAGAGGAGCCTCTTCAGATTCCAGCCTGATCTAACAGTTATGGACTCTGATAGACGGTGGGAAATTATGGTTGTATTAGAGCAAATGAGGGGAATCTTCTGGCCCTCCAACTCCCCATCAAACATGGCCAATGACTAGGGACGATAGGAGTTGTCATTCAACAACATCTGGAAGGCCATGTTTTCCCCAACTTGCACTAGAGATTCTGAACTGGAGTCCTCCGAGTAAGAGAAGTGCCTTACAATGTCCTTGGGCCAGAGGGGTACTGGCACCATGCACAGTGTTTGCAGAAGTGCTTCTAGTTGGGTTTCCAAACAGGACCCCCCTCATATGGGCGGCGGTCCCTATGTTCCTATGCCTGTATGTGTGTGTTGTGCCAAGACATGCAGCTGCTGTGCATGGGACCATAGAGGGGTATGGCTGGTGTGCATGTCATTGTCAAGGCAGCCCCACTCTTCCCTCAACCTGAGAGGGGTGTATGTTTTCCTCTTCTGCCTAGAAACTTCTGCTACTTGTATTTGCACATAGGCACTTTCAGGCAGCTTGAACGCAGAGGCTTCAAAGAAAAATAATTATTTGTCCAGGAGCATCTTCAGAGTCCTTCACATGGCTGATCTGCTTGCTGTAGTGGTGAACACCTTAGTAGGCCCACCCATAGCCAGGGTTTCACTGCCGTGTCGAAAATTCTCTCCATTCATGAAATGCGGTTATATGTCAACAATGGTACAGTGGTACCTTGGTAGTTGAACGGCTTGGCTCCCAAACAAATTGGCTCTTGGATGCCGCAAACCTGGAAGTGAGTGTTTTGGTTTACGAATTTTTTTGGGGAAGCCGAACATCCGCCATGGCTACAGCGGCTTCCAATTGAGTGCAGGAAGCTCCTGCAGCCAATCAGAAGCCGCACCTTGGTTTTCAAACCATTTCGGGAGTCGAACGGACTCCCAGAATGGATTAAATTTGAGAACCAGAAGAATTCAGAAATCCAATTTCTGCCTTTAACGTTATTTTAACGGCAATGCCTTGTTGCTGGCAATCACATGCCAACGAGGCTTCCTGTTCTTGAATATTCCTGGGTGTTCATTCACATGCGTGCATATAATTCTTGCCAGAAATGAAACATGTTACGTTTGAGTTGGCGGATCATGAAGAAGAGCAGCAGAGTGCAAGAATGACATGCATGCACACGCGCACACAAAAACAAAACAGAGATTGGTGAAATATTGACATACACGGAAGCACAGGTTGAGTTATATATCTGAACATATTATGGACCTTGAAATGCAAAAGAAAAATGAGGGGGGAAATGTGTTGTGGCGGACAAGGTAATAATAACTGTGCTGCATGACTTAATACCCTCTTGTCCCAGCAGTCCTGACTTTGTAGGCAGCCCACTTCTCCACATTAACAGTAGTCATTTGGAGAGCAGCAAACGTGCCATTAGAAGCACTTTTACAAGTGTATATTCATCCACCAATTAGCTTAATGTGGCCGCTTTCTGCATATTTTCTATCCAGGCCTGCACAAATCTTATTAATATTTCCCCCTAGCGCTTTGACAGATTACCTTGTCATTATGCATCCTGGAGCCTTTTAAACAATATGGGTAAACTACTGTTTGCGAGGTTAATGACAATTATCCCCTAATTACTGCATAAGTCACTCAGTCCACTTTATCTCATAGGCAGGGTTCTGCTCTGTGTATCTGCCATTGTGTCACCGTAAATGAATCTTGTATAGCTATGTTTATCTGTCGTTGCCTTGTAAATTACACTGACAGAAGAATGAACAAATTACTGGGTATCATCACTTAAATACCACTTCTGGGTTTTTATTATTATTATTAAAGGGGAAACTGCAAGAGCCATGCCTGGATCCTTATTATTTATTTGTTATTGTTGTTGTTTTTGGAGAAAAAGCTGGATGAACTAAAATAAAGAAATAAACCCAGCGCCCTGCCCTAAGAACCATTTGTCATGTTTTAATTTCTGTACTGAGAGGCTAATAAGATGGAATTCGGCAGGAGGCTCCAGAAGTGGTAGAGACAAGCAAGAGAGGGATAAAAAGACGCTGCAATAGTAATGCTGTTATTAATTTCTGACAGCTGTGTCGGTCACATTTTCTAGGACTAAATGTAGCTCGCCATAGTCCAGGGCCCAATTTTTCAGGTTTCAGTGCCTGAGCTGAGTCCCAGACCATTTGAAGCAAGAAGTTAATGCATTTGTATTGAAACCTTCTGGAAAAGAACCATTCCCCAGCTTCTCCCCTGCTGCAGATACATACGCTTTTCCCTTCCTTTGCAGCTTATTCCTGCTGTTCCCTGCAAAGGGGTTCCTGGGAGACCAGCACTTACTGTGATGCCTATAGATCTTGGTTCAGCTGCTGGTGTGTTGATGGCCGGACAAATCTAGATGGTAGATGCATCTCCTACTGCCACTTCCCTCAACCCGACTCCGTGCATCAGCCACACCCAACATGGTGAATAGTTAGGTATTATGGGTGTTGTCCTTCAGCAACATCTGAAGAGCAACAGACTTGGGGCAGGCTGTGAGACTGCAATCACTCAAGTCTGGTCTAAAGTCAGGCACCAGCATTAGCAGGAACTTGAGGCACCTGGCTACATCGTGGTCCAATGATGGAAGCTAGCCTGGTGACCTACTCAGGATTGTGGGTTCAGATGCCACAGAGCCCTCTCTGGGCACAGAAAGAGGTGTGCAACCACTACATTTTTTTCCTGTAAAAACTTGTGTCAGTACAGCTGCCAGCCTCTTCAAAATATAGCACTAAGGGGCAATGCTTCTGGTCTGAGGAAGTGTAGGTTTCATGAAGGGTTGAGCTCCTCCCACGAAATCCCACTTCTATTACCATGAAAACTAAGCACTGTATGAGTGGTAGTCCAATACAAGTGGCTTGTTTTTCTTATTGAAAACCTGTGGCCATCCCGATGAATTAATAGTTTCAAAACACCATGAACATTTATAAACATGACTTTGGCATTTGCCATGCCTTCTAAACTAATCTTTTTCAGGAAAAATAAGCTCAGCTTATTTTCTGAAGCAAGCTGACATGACCTCGAAGAAGTTGGCCAACTCTAATGAGTAACAGAGATTAATGCACTGGATTTTCTGGCAGGGATTTGATGTCACTGGGATTTCCCAGTGATTTCCCAGTAGCTGACACCCTGAAAATACCACACAGAATTAGAAATGACAAGCTCCAGATTAATATTGTCTCTATGCCAAGGATTAGAGAAAACCTCAATTGTCCAGATTGAAAATTGATTACTGGCAAATTTAAACTCTGTGCAGTGATACTAAATTTCTCCTTGGCGAAAGGGAAACTACTGCCATATTTTAGTGCCACACACTACTACATTAATGCCATCATGATTCTATGATCTGCTTAACTCATAAGCTCTAGAAGGCTCTCTGAGGAGGAAGCCATCTAGCAAGAGTTCTGAATGTGAAGTGGCTAATAAGACTGTGCCGAAACCTGCCATTCTTTGTTAAATAAACGTTTCACGATATAATAGCAGTAGGTGACAGACTGACAATAATAGAGATTACAGCCCCTTCTCTTCCAATAGGACAGGTGTCACTAGGAACCGTCTTATTCACAGCACCTCAGCCAGGATAACAGTCCTGTTTCCTAAGAAGCCTTTAGGATTTCTCCATTTTTCAGTCTACAGATTATCTGGATTATACATGGCCAAACCAACTGGAAAACACATTAAGTATGTCACAAAGAATAGCAGAGAAAAACTCACCCAACTTTATTCTGATGTATAGATGGTTGGCTAAAAACTATTTTTCTTCCCAGAATATGATTTGTCTCCTGCTCTCACTGTTCACCTTCTGTACTGGAAAGATACTAAGGAAGTCCAGCTCTTCTTTTGAATGCATTGAAAAATGCATTTCAACCCCATTTGGGAATATAGATAGCATTTACACATACAAGGTAATGGCATGTATGCCTATAATGCCTAATATTGCATCTGACACTATGATTTACTCACATGCACTTCTGAAACCTATGCTAACATTTGACCACAACATTGGGATAAAACTGAGTGATATTAGGGGGAAGGTTTTGATTGTTAAATGTTATGATAAATAGCATCACTCTGTTTAAATCTGCTCTACCTTCAGTTACAGTTAAGAAAAGTGAAAGTTTTTAAAAAGAAATTTTAGATTAGTGTAAGTAATACAACTGCAAAGCAGAGATGTTTTTAGCTTATGTTATAGTAACATGTGCTTTATTAGCATTTATGACTTTAATAATAATAATAATAATAATAATAATAATAATGTGGGTAACCTAAGAAGTTTAAAACTGACAATCCAGACTGAAATTCATGCATATATACGATACCTCTCATCATGGCTTCAGGATAGATGGGAAGAATGAGCTGAAGCAGAATAAAGAAGGGAATTAAGAGAGGGGGGAAACTGAAAATTATTATTGCCCTTTAAGTAAGTGCTGTCTCAAGGACTGCCCTCCCAGCAGAACCATCTGGGGACCTGCCGATGCAAACTCATCATCTGCCCCTTACTTTTCCATGTGGTTTCTTACTTTCATTAAGACAAAAGACATATAAACCTGCCTTCAAGTCAATAAGCAGTTAAAATGTGCTTTGAAAGTAAAATGCAAAAGTTTGGAGTAAAGTTAAATGCAGTAGCATGAAGAACATTAGTAAAAAAAAAAAAAAATGCTGCCTTTTTATTTGGCCTTTATTTAGCCTTTAAACTTTCCTGTTTGGAATTTTACCTTCCAGCCAGAGCGGTACCTATTTACCTACTTGCACCTTGATGTGCTTTTGAACTGCTAGGTTGGCAGGAGCTAGGACTGAGCAATGGGAGCTCACGCCATCATGGGGATTTGAACCGCTGACCTTCTGATCGGCAAGTCCTAGGCTCTGTGGTTTAACCCACAGTGCCACCCACGTCCCTGAAAGAAGTGGAACTCCAGTAGGGCTGCCTAGGCTGTGGATGTGTTCCCGAAGTATTCTTGTAAAGAAGCTGGTAAAATGCGGTCTTGACTATGCTACCACTCAGTGGATTTGTAACTGGCTGACTGACCGGACCCAAAGGGTGCTCATCAATGGTTCCTCATCATCCTGGAGAAGAGTGACTAGTGGGGTGCCACAGGGTTCTGTCTTGGGCCCGGTCTTATTCAACATCTTTATCAACAACTTGGATGATGGACTCAAGGGCATCCTGATCAAATTTGCAGATGACACCAAACTGGGAGGGGTGGCTAACACCCCAGAGGACAGGATCACACTTCAAAACGACCTTGACAGATTAGAGAACTGGGCCAAAACAAACAAGATGAATTTTAACAGGGAGAAATGTAAAGTATTGCACTTGGGCAAAAAAAATGAGAGGCACAAATACAAGATGGGTGACACCTGGCTTGAGAGCAGTACATGTGAAAAGGATCTAGGAGTCTTGGTAGACCACAAACTTGACATGAGCCAACAGTGTGACGCGGCAGCTAAAAAAGCCAATGCAATTCTGGGCTGCATCAATAGGAGTATAGCATCTAGATCAAGGGAAGTTATAGTGCCACTGTATTCTGCTCTGGTCAGACCTCACCTGGAGTACTGTGTCCAGTTCTGGGCACCACAGTTCAAGAAGGACACTGACAAACTGGAACGTGTCCAGAGGAGGGCAACCAAAATGGTCAAAGGCCTGGAAACGATGCCTTATGAGGAACGGCTAAGGGAGCTGGGCATGTTTAGCCTGGAAAAGAGGAGGTTAAGGGGTGATATGATAGCCATGTTCAAATATATAAAAGGATGTCACATAGAGGAGGGAGAAAGGTTGTTTTCTGCTGCTCCAGAGAAGCGGACACAGAGCAATGGATCCAAACTACAAGAAAGAAGATTCCACCTAAACATTAGGAAGAACTTCCTGACAGTAAGAGCTGTTCGACAGTGGAATTTGCTGCCAAGGAGTGTGGTGGAGTCTCCTTCTTTGGAGGTCTTTAAGCAGAGGCTTGACAACCATATGTCAGGAGTGCTCTGATGGTGTTTCCTGCTTGGCAGGGGGTTGGACTCGATGGCCCTTGTGGTCTCTTCCAACTCTATGATTCTATGAAGTGCCGGGCGCTCTGCTTTCAGCGCGCCCGGCGCTCCGGGAAGCAGACTGCTATCCGCAGCCTAGGCAGCCCTGCGGGAACTCCCACAGGGCTGCCTAGGCTGCGGATGTGTTCCTGAAGCCTGGAGAACGCGAGGGGTCAGTGCACACCGACCCCTCTCGCTCTCCAAGCTTCAGCGAAAGCCTGCATTCGCCCCATAGGACGCACCCAGATTTCCCCTTCATTTTTGGAGGAGAAAAGGTGCGTCCTATAGGTCGAAAAATACGGTAAATTTGTTGAAACAAGGTCACATCAATACTTGACTGAATATCACAAAATATACTGCCACCTATTATGCCTTGATAGGGCCAAATTAAAAGCAATACTTGCAACTCTTAATTTCATTATATGCAGTTCAAAAAATGTATATATGCCCCACTTTACATGGAGACATGATTTTAAAATAATGTGTGCTGCATCAACTTTGGCAAGGATTTGAGTCTGCACCCCCTTTATATAACAAATAGTGAGGAAAGTCGTATAAGTTGCCAAGTCATGTTAAATCAGCAACGCTGCCGTTGCTATGGAATCAATGACTAGATTTGTTTATGGTATGCTTTAAACTTAGTGCATTGTAATTAATTTAGGCTGGGGAAATTAAAGTCGAGATGACCCGATACCTGGTGGTCTTAATCAACACAGGATGAAGAAGAGGACCACACCTTAGAAAAAAATCCATTAATCAAAACAAATTATAGTATGCGAACACCATCAAAGCAATCCTGCATGCATTGAAATGATCACACAGGAGAGCAAACAAAGCTGCAATGCTGCAGGAGGCAGAAATAGCAGTGAGTAGAATTGGCATTGCATGGAGCAACAGAAACTAAGGATAGCCTAGCAAGATGATGGTGTTTTTCATATATGATGTGCTGGAGGAACTGGCCCTGGATGGAGAAGGGATTAACTTCCTTCATGAGCGTTAATCACCCCATGAATAAGACAAGCCAACAGGTGCGTGATCAGCCAAGCCAGTTGTTACAGTAGCAGCCCAGTGCCATCTATATAAGTAATTAAGGCATGTCAGCTCATTGCTCTCGGCGTCAGTCTTGAGTTGGAGTCTGTGTTACGTCTTGAATTTCTGGAGCAACACACACACACACACATATATATGTATCTGCAAAGCCTGCAAGCTGTATGTATATATCAGTGTCTGGAACTGTGTTACTGAAGCCTTATCTTCTACAGCAGTAAACTACATTGGACCTTAAGCTGCCTCTGTGTCATAACTGGAACTGGGGGCAACTTCCGCTACGTATCACAAGCAGTAATAGCTTTTGGTACAGCTAGATAGGAACAAGGGTGCCTGTCTGAGGCAACAAATTGGATCTACACTAATGACTGCCTCTACAATGCCACTCCACAATATGCTTTCCTGTTAAACGATGATGCACGCCCATAAATTTGTATTCCAAAAGAAAGAAAGAAAGAAATAAAGAAAGAAAGAAAGAAAGAAAAGCAGAAGCAATGGAACTAAGGTGCAGTACTGCCCCAGTCATCAGATTTCATCAGAATGCTGATTCATTTAAAAAGAGTGGTTTCCAGGCTGCTATGGGGAGCCAACACCCCACAAGTGGGAAGTGAGAGTTGGGATTATTACCGCTACTCCTTGAGTTTCTTACACTATCCACTAATTTTATCTTCTTATGCTATATATGCCTTTTCAGTAGCAGCTCCTCATCTGCAGAGCTTTAGGTTATTAGTTAAGATCATGGGTAGGCAAACAAAGGCCCGGGGGGCCAGATCCGGCCCAATCGCCTTCTAAATCCGGCCCACGGATGGTCCGGGAATCAGCGTGTTTTTACATGAGTAGAATGTGTCCTTTTATTTAAAATGCATCTCTGGGTTATTTGTGGGGCATAGGAATCCATTCATTTTTTTTCATTCAAAATATAGTCCGGCCCCCCACAAGGTCTGAGGGACAGTGGACTGGTCTCCTGCTGAAAAGGTTTGATGACCCCTGGTTAAGATGCATCTTCTGGGTCAGGCATTTGGTGAGGGAAGAGACCTGATTGCTGCTGCTATTAGTAATGGTTATTTGGTTATTTGCTATGTGTGTGTGTTTTTAAAGGACTGCATAATTTTATGGATTTTTATCTATTTTTCCTGTTGCAAACCAACCTGTGATTTGTGCAAAGGGCAATACATAAATCACCTAAGTAAAATAAGATAAAATACACAGTACAGAAATGCTCACAGCTGAGCTAACTGCTGTGATAAGCAAGCTGTTGAATTTGCATGAGTAAATGAGAGAGGCCTCTCTTTCTCATGTGGAACCCCTAAGCTGCTCCCTGTGATCACCTCCACAGCTTCCTTACAAATCTGTGTAAACATGGAATGAAAAGTCGGGTTTACTCTTTGCTTGCTTCCCCTTCAGCTAAGGGCCTGAAAGAATACTGGGCGAACTATCAAAACAAAAGAAAAACATTCCAAGGTTTAGAGAAAGGAGAAGCCAAGCTGGAACTGGAAGATGATAGATAGATAGATAGATAGATAGATAGATAGATAGATAGAGGAAGCCTACTGAGAGTTAGGAAGGAAACTTATGTGCTTTGCCACCCATTTCCCCCACCCACTTTTTCAGTCATTATCAGTGATGATCACAGATTTGGCAAAATTATCAAGTCCACTCTCCTAGTTGCGGTGTGAAACAGAGCATTAAGAGAGCAACATTCGTTTTAAAGAACTTTGTGTTACCACAAAGCAACAAGGGGAAGGTTTTTATAATCTTATACTTCCATTCCACTTCATGGTTCAGTTGCGGTCATAAAATCACAGAAGCCTAAGACTGAAACTCCAAAACAGAAGATTAGACTAACCAGCCAATGGAAGACATAACCACTAGCCTAAATGTTATACCCTCCAACATTTCTCAGATGAAAATAGGAACATCCTATTCCATAATAATAACAATAATAATAATGGTGTTATTTACACCCCACTCATCTGACTGGGTTGCCCCAGCCACTCTGGGCACATATGAAAACACATATGAAAACAAGAAAACATGAAAAAACTTCCCTATACAAGGCTGCCGTCAAATGACTTCTAAAGGTTGCATAGTTACTTATCTCCTTGGCTTGGAGATCACATAACTCTATAACGTTTCTTTGCTGAAAATAGGGACCTCCTACCATACCCCACAACATTTCTCCAATGAAAATAGGGACGCCCTAAGGAAAAGCAGGACATTCTGGGATCAAATAGGAAACCGGGACAGCTTCTGTAAATCCAGGACTTTCCCTGGAAAACAGGGACACTAGGAGGTGTTAGTACATTAGAAGGCTAGAATTACGTATTCACAACAGCTTCTTCCGAGATTAGGCTTAGCTTCACGGGAAATTCCTTATTCTTTTTAAGGGGCTGATGTTATCATATAATAGTTTTACTGTAGTAGCTCGTTAAGACCACATTACAGTGAGTTCCACGTGGAAACATAAGACTAATGGCCCCTTGTCTCCAAGATTGCAGATCCAAAACTCATGATAACCCTGATGCATCTATTTGCATGTGTGTGTTTGTTTGTCTATATACATGCTCTTATTTCACCGCTATGAAAATATACTTTTCAAAACCTATGTTAAAGTCCGTGACATAGGGATAAACAGGCTTACGTGTGTCCCCTTAATCTCAAGGTATAACTTCTTGTCAGGAATGCAGATGCTGGTGACATTTCCCTCACTTGGGACTGAGCGCTCCACTGAGTCAATAAGCCTACAAAAGTGCAACAGCCCTTGATGTCAGATACATGGTTTTACATACCTACCATGTCAGTGGTTCTCAGCCTCCCTGGGAATTTATTCAGATGTAAGCGTATTCAGCCCATAACAATGTCTTCTACCTGCCACAAAGCTGGAAAAACAGTCATCTCTCATGAATCTACACGGTGTGTGATTGCTAGTGTTCAACATGATTTTATGTATAACCTGAGGAAGATTTATTCGGGATTTTTCAGCTCTTATCTTCTGGTTGAAATGACATCGTGAATCACCTTCCCCCTATCCCAAGATTATACCTGACGAACTCTTAAGACCAACATTAACAGCTAATCAAGAAATCATAGAATACTGCCTCAGCTTGCTTGCTTCCTAATTATGCACTGAAACAATTATTAGGTGTGACCCAGTCCTTGAACATGCCCAGTGGTGTTTCTGATCTTTTTTCTTCAAGCAGGAGACCACCCTATCTGATCATAAACTACGTTTGAAACTTCTATACACTTCAAAACAAGTTAGCCATGCAGCATTCAGGACCTATTTTTGAGAAATTCAATTCCAAATCTGTCTTGGGTGTGTGGAACCCTTTGTGTAATTCTTTGGCATGCATGCAAATGTATTATATGCACTCTCACCAAGTTTCTGCCGGACTGAGCTTGTGTGCAAAAATCTCAATCCAATGGGTTTTTCAAAAGGAGTTTTTAATAGCTTGCTGCTATTAATAATGTCAAGGCACTTTGTATTTATGAGAGCTTTAAAAAAATAAATATCTGGCTATTTTTATGAAATAGTAAAATTGCTCCAAAGCCCCCTAATAACTTTTTGTGGTCAAACCGAACTGGTTTAATGTTCTTTTACTGCTAAACATTCTGGCTTTATTCATAAAATGTAAATAAAAGAATTAATATTGAGTGCAGCACCCATCCTCAGTATGAGGAGGTAATGTTGAGGTAACAGAACCTATGTGAACTTTTGAGATTGAAAAGTAGCCTTATTTCCACACTCTAGAAATGGTTTTTGAAAATAGCTATTGGAGGGCATGCACGAGTCTTTCAGCAAAGAGTTCACGGTTACAAAACTATGTGATAAAAATCACATTGTGCCAGTGATTCCTTTGCAAAGATGATACTCAGGTGTGTGTGATATGTAGGATCATGGCCCAAGGGGAATGTATGGAGTTGCTGACCTATGTGCTTGCTCCAAGGCCTACACACCCGAAGAGCCCCACCTCCTTAATGTAAATTTCATTGCACATGGCTAAACAAGCCTGCTTGATTCCCAGGAACATATCTAACTAATGAGAATGCCTGGAAACTGTGTACCAGGTGTGGCTTGCCTCCAGCAGTATGCCACCCTGATTATAGCTATTTTGAGTGCAGAGTTTCAAACCTCATGTCCTAGCAATATATAGCTCAAAAGGTAGCAGATAAATAGATGATAGATAGATGATAGATAGATGATAGATAGATGATAGATAGATAGATAGATAGATGATAGCAAGCAAGCATACACTTAGAAAAGGCCAGTGGAAATACACAAAACTGTGTATAAAATGGACTCAGACACTTGGTGTTGCATATTTTATAGATACGTTTGTAAGAACGCTCATGCAATTCTAAGAGAGCCTTGAATGTCTACAGTATTGGACATCCAAATATTTTGCAGAGTTACAGCTGATAGTTAATGGTACAAAAGATTTTGGGCACATCTAAAGAGCTTTTTAAAATAATAATAATACAGAACCAGATGTTGCAGCAGTGGACTCACTCCTGGTAGTATACATGCACAAGGGATGAAAAACAGTTTCTCTCTCTGTGTGTATGTGTGTGTGTGCATTGTACTTGTGCCACAAGATAAAAAAAAAAGTCTACAGAGTCTTTCTAAGCAATTTTACACAGAACCAGATGCTGTAACCGCTCTGTACCTTCCGAATGCATGCCCAGGGTATTTCAACCAGCACCAGTCCCATATAAGTCAACATAGGTGACATTAAGTGTTGGATGATAGTATGAACTAGCTGTACAGCTGGCTTCTGCAAAGCAGTCCATGAGGTAGGATTCCTAGCACGGAATCAAAGGAACTGAGTAGGCGCCATTTTGGAGGCTCTTCCTTGGTCATTAGTCACATTGTTGTTTGATATTTACATTGTGTAGAGAAGGAGGGACTATCATATTGTCTTGCAAAATATTAGAAAACAGGGTCCATCCATTGAAGACATTGTTTAAGTAATTCAAAATCAAATTATGAAATCAAATTGTCATTAGGTGGTCGCTAGTACAGAGGTTTTAGAAGAGGGGAGACAATGTGTGGGAAATGGCTCTATCAGTTATCATGATAGCTGAAAACTGAGCATCTGTTTTCATTGGCAGCGTATCCCAGATTATCAGGAGCTGGAAGTAACCAGAAAAGAGTGTCCATGTCATGACCAGCTTGTGAAGTTCCCCAAGGGGATCAGGCAGGCTGTTGCTGGAGGAAAAGTGCTGCACTGAATGGATGTTTGACTTGATGCACCAAGATGATTCTTCTGCTCTAGGTCCCAGGCTCTTGAAACTTAACTGAGAAACTAGAGAAGGCCAAGAAGGTCTTGCCATTTCAAAATGGCCGTCTCCAAGTATAGCTATGTAACCATGTCAGCATAATAGACAGTATTTAATCCAATGAGGCAAAGTCAAATGAGGCCAAACTAGCCAGAGGTATTTCAATTTTAATTGACCAAAGTTAGCATAAAAAGGCCACACTTTTGGCCTCCTCCTTACGTCAAACATGGAAATTCTTCTAGGGGAAAAATATCCCACAGCATAAGAACAGTTATTTCAAAACGAACAATATGTTGCTATGGAGCATGCTACTGAAGAGAAGAAGCTAATGGCCTCTCTACTTAATGTGATTAGAGCCATTATTGACATAATGCCAGGAAGACGCAAAACCATTAGCATTACACTCCAGCTCACTCCAGCCTCTGTTCAGATTTACTGTTTGATCCACAATTTTAATTTTCTTCCAAAACTATTCTGAGTGGCATTTTGCAAAATGCGTAATTAAAAGCTGCTGTTATTTCTCTGTACTTCACAAATTAAAAACACAACAAACATTTGTAGATCTAATCCTCTAGAAATTAGCAAATCAAACATTGTACTTTAATACTAGTTCTTCTGTGCACTTCAGGCAAAATATCGGGAGCATTTTGCTATGCAACACAGGAGTACATAATATGGGAGATAAATAATAAGAACATAAGAGTTCAGCTCTTGAGGTCCATGTTGTCTAGTATTCTGTTTCCAGTAGTCAGGTGCCTCTGGGAAGCTCACCAGCTCAACATTTTCTCCTCTAATAATAAAAACGGAGTTTCAGTTTGGTTAACAACCACTGATAGACCATTCTCCATGAATTTTTAAACCCATCTGTCAGGGGTTCAGGAGCAGAGTCACAGGAGAGGGAAGAAACGGAGAGCGAGGGGGAGGAGTCGGAAGGAAATGTCAGCGGCGACAGTAGTCCGAGGTCTCTGAGTCTCTCCAGTGACTCGGAGGATTCACAGAAAGGGGCCCCCATGGTCAGGGCAAGGGGGACACCTCGGGAAGAAGGGGCCAGAGGGGACTCAGAGAGTAACAGCTGGAAATCCGGACCAGCTTCCCCCCCAGAGTGCAGTAGGGGGGAGGAGTCCAAGGCATCGGGATCAGGGAGCGCGCAGGCAGAGGGAGAGCGTGAAGCAGGAGTGGCCACACCCTCGTCAGGGAGCGAGGAAACGGTCATCAGGAAAGTTAAACGCGCGCGCGCGCCAAGTTCAAATGTACAGGAGGGCGGCAAGGTGGGCAGCCCGGGTAGGGAGCCAGGTCCTAAAGCACGCCGAAGAGAGGGGGAGGAGTCAGAGGGGTCCAGCTCTGCGTCAGAAGAGTCCAGGAGGGAAGAGACCCCGGGGGGTAGTAAGACCCAGAGGAAGAGAGAGAGAAGGAGGAGGTGGAGTAAGATTAGAGTTTTAAGCTGGTGCACAGGGGGCGGAGATCCAGATAGAGCTTCGCCGGTCTAAAGCTCAGACGTAGAGCTGGGACGCTGAGATTTGTAAATGGAGACTATTCTTCAATAAAGACTTTGATACTGTACTACCGGCTAGCGTTGGTCCTTGGTGAGCTGGGACCCGGAGCCAGCTCTGACAGTAAGCTCTATCTCCATTCTTAAAGTTTTGGCACCAAGAACCTCGCCACGTGAGTTGACGCAGCGAGGGCAGAGGAGGGGTGCTTCAAGAGCTCACAGAACTCAGGCAAGATGACGACGGAAGAGCAGATATCCGCCCTGCAAGAAGCTGTGACACGACTCAGCACGGAGGTAATTGCATCCAGAAAAAGAGAGGAGGAAATGAGTAGCGCCTACCGGGATCTCCAAGTAAGATTGGACGTGATTTCCAAACAGGGGCCACCTGGATCCAAAGCAGAGGGCATTGGATTGGGAAAGAGGGGAGGCAGCCTTGTATCCCATTTTGACGGGAGTTTACAGCAGTACCCCAACTTTAGAGCAGACCTGTTGTTTGCGCTGGATCTGCTTGACAAAGACTTTAGAGATGAAAGAGAGAAAGTGGGGTTTATCCTATCCCATTTGCATGGTGAAGCCAAAACGTGGCTGAGAAATTTATGGAGGGACAATGATCCGGCGCTCCAAGACGCGAAGGCTTTCATTAAAGCTATGGACTCGTGTTTTTTATCAAAGATAGACGTTGATATTGCCAGGAGAGACATACATGGACTTAAGCAAGGCAAAGCCAGCGTGCGTCAGTACCATACGCGTTTCTTCGCACTGGTTCATGCACTGGGATGGGACAAAGCTTCTGCGCCAGTGAGAGATCTCTTTTGGGAGGGCTTGAATACAGAAGTAAAAGCCGAGATTGGAAGGGGGGAGAGGCCAAGGAGCACCCAGGAAGTGGTCCAGAGGGCTCTGGAGATCGGGGTGCATCTGGAGGAACGTCCTTGCAACAGAGAAGAAGGACGTTGGGGAAGGGCACCAGCCAGAGCACCTCCCTTCTATCCCAAAGAAGCAGCGCGTGCGCAGTCCACGCCCTCGCAGGGAGGGGGAGAGGAACCGATGGAGCTCGGAGGTGCCAGGGCTCAGTCAGCTACCAGAGCCCTGACGCCGGGAGCAGTCAAGACGAAGCCTCCTAGAGGGAACAGGAAGTGCTACATCTGCGACAGTGCTCAACACATGGCGAAAGAGTGTCCCCAGAGGCTCCACAAGCACACTGCAGCATCAGCAACAGTGACAGAAGCAACGCAGCAGGGAAACGACAGAGTCTGGCTGGAGGAAGAGGTACTGGGGTCCAGCCAGACAAATCAATGAAACAATCCCCAGGGATTTTGCAGCCCACAGACCCCCTCCCACCCAAACCAGTGGTGCAGCTTACAGCGTCTCTCCAACTGCCCAACGGAAGCACTCTGGAAGTGCCGATCACCATTGACTCCGGCAGCAACGCCGACTTTATAGGACTGGATTTTATTCAGCAGCACAATATACCACTGCTGCCAGCCACACTGCCCCTGAAGGTTGTCACAGTGGATGGCAGGGACTTGCTAGGGGGGCAAGTGGTGCAACAAACGCAACCAATGGTGATGCGGATTGGAAATCACCAAGAGGTCATCAGCTTCAACGTCACCAAACTGTCAGGCACGCCGGTAGTCTTGGGCATGAGTTGGCTGCACAGGCACAGTCCAGCATTGGCGTGGTACCAACGCCAATTGACCTTCGGTTCCTCCTATTGCGCGGAACATTGCATTCTTCGTAGCCAAGAAGAAGGAGGGGAAGACACGCAGCTACAATTGAGCACGCTGCAAGCAGTGCCACGCAAGTACGCAGCGTTTTTGGAGGTTTTCTGCGAGAAGGAAGCAGACAAGCTGCCTCCCCACAGGCCCTATGACTGCCAGATTGACCTCCTGCCAGGGGCGACGCTGCCAGCCGGGAAACTGTATTCCATGTCTGAAGACGAGCTGCAGGAGCTCAAGGAGTTCATAGACCTCAACTTAAAGCGCGGTTTCATCCGGGAGTCGAAAGCAGCAGGGGGCAGTCCTGTATTCTTTGTGAAGAAAAAGGACACGCCCCAAAAAAGACTTGTAGTGGATTTCAGGCTCTTAAATTCAAAGACCAAGCCCACAGCCTTTCCAATGCCCAAAATAGATGACCTGCTGGCAACGGTGAGGAAAGGACGCGTTTTTACAAAGTTGGATCTGAGAGGGGCGTACAACCTGATCCGCATACGGGAGGGGGACGAGTGGAAGACTGCCATGTTCACGCCCCTGGGCACATATGAATATAGAGTTATGCCCTTCGGTTTACAAAATGGCGCCCACTGTTTTCAAGCGTTCATGCATCACGTCCTGGCGGGTCTTCTCTACAAGAAATGCGTCTGCTTCTTGGACGACATCCTGATATTCTCAGAATCTGAGGAGACCCACGAGGGGGACGTCAAGGAGGTTCTGCAGCGACTGCAGGAGCATCGGCTGTACGCAAAGCTGGAGAAGTGCCAGTTCGACAGGAAGGAGGTGGATTTCCTGGGCTACAAGCTGTCGGACAAGGGGCTCGCCATGGACAGCGCCAAGGTTCGCGCGGTGTTGGATTGGAAGAGCCCACGCAATCGGAAGGAGGTCCAGCGGTTTGTGGGGTTCGCCAACTTTTACCGCAAATTCATCAAGGGGTTCGCGATGCAGACAGCGGCCATTACCGACACGCTCAGCTCCAAGAAGAAGAAGTTCATCTGGACGGAGCAAGCGGAGCAGTCCTTCCAGAACCTCAAGCGTCTCTTCTCGTCCGAAGGGCAGCTACTGCATGTGAATCCCAGCAAACCGCTGAGGGTTGAGACGGACGCCTCAGACAGAGCCGTGGGCGCCGTACTGTTGCAGGAGGACCCGCATGGGGACTGGAGACCGTGTGCCTTCTACTCTAGGAAGCTCAGCAAGTCAGAGCAGAACTACACCATCTGGGACAGGGAGTTGCTGGCCATTCATGCAGCATTCAAGGCGTGGCGGCACTTCCTCATCGGGGCCAAACACACTGTGCAGGTTCGCACGGATCATAAGAACTTGGAGTACTGGCGCACGGCAAGGTTCCTGAACCAGCGGCACATCAGATGGGCGGAGTTCTTTGCGGATTTCGACTTCAGGATAGAATACATCCCAGGCGACAACAACATCATGGCAGATGCACTGTCCAGAAAGCCGCAATACCTCGAAGAAGCGGCGCCAGCAGCGGCCAAGCACATTTTCGCCCAGAAAGCGTGGGCGTGCGCTTCCGCAACCGTGGACCTGGAAGCGGTCCGTCGAGCACTGCAGGAGGACTCCTTCGCTCTAGCCAAGATGGAGGAGGTGCGCAAGGGCACGGTGAAAAACGACGAGTTCCAAATAAGGGACGGATTGCTCATCCGCAGAGGAGCACTCTATGTACCGGGAGATGAGCTCCGCGCGAAAGTACTGCAGCAGTTGCACGACGCGCCAACCGCCGGGCACTTCGGCAAGGAGAAGACGGCGGAATTCGTTGCCAGAGATTTCTGGTGGCCCAAGATGAGGGGGGAAGTCGCGGAGTACGTCTCGAGGTGCGACACTTGCCAAAGGGCCAAGTCAGTGCACAAACCTCCGGCAGGACTGCTCGAACCGCTGCAGACCCCGAGCGAACCGTGGGAGAGGGTGGCACTGGACTTTGTCACGGATTTACCCAGCTCGAGGGGTAAAACGGCAGTGCTAGTGGTGGTGGACATGTTCACTAAAATGGCCCACTTCATTCCGTGCGCGAAGGTGGCCACGGCAGAACAGACCGCCAAACTGTTCATAGACCACGTCTTCAGGGTGCACGGACTGCCACGGTCTATCTTGTCCGACAGGGGGCGCCAGTTCATTTCGAGCTTCTGGCAGAAGCTGATGGGTTTCCTGAACGTCAAGATCAACCTAGCGTCGGCGAGACACCCGCAGACCAACGGACAAGCGGAGCGCGTCAACGCCATCATGCAGCAGTACCTGAGATGCTATGCAAATCAACAGCCGACGACATGGGTGGACTACCTGCCACTCGCTGAGTTCGCTTACAACAACACGAAGCACGTGTCCACAGGGGTGACGCCGTTCTTCGCCAACAACGGGAGGCATCCCAGAACCTTCCCGGGATTAGAGAAACTGGGGGAGGGGGAGCCACAGGCAGCGGAAGTCTTGGCGGCGGAATTGCAGGAAGTCCACGATCAGCTTAGGAGGCAATTAGAGCTTGCAAAGCACGCATACAAACTGCAGGCTGACAAGCACAGGAGGGTTGGTGAAGACATACAGGTGGGAGACTGGGTGTGGTTAGCGGCCCACGCAGTGCCGACCAGATCTTTAGCTAAGAAGAAACTCGGACATAAGCAGCTAGGACCTTACCTAGTTGAGGCACAGATCAATCCGGTGGCCTTCCGGTTGACACTTCCGGAGGGATCCAGAATGCACCCAGTGTTCCATAGGTCGGTGCTCACGCCCTACAAAGCACCTCACCGATTTCAGGCGCAGGGCACGGCACCAGACCCGTATAGGGAGGCCCCCCCAAGGAGGGAGTCGCCAAGAAGAGAACCCATCAACCAGGTCACAGAGATTTTGGACTCGAGATGGGGGGAGGAGGGAGTAGAATATTTTCTCGCAAGGGAAGGTACCCCGGCCAGCGCCAACAGTTGGGTGCCGGACTATGCCCTGGACGAGCCTCTCCTCAAAGAGGAGTTTCATGCCTTGTTCCCACACAGGCCCATGCCAGCCGAGTATTTCGACGACTGGCTTTTCACACCCACGCTTTCTACCAGCACGTTCCAGGGATTCACATCGGACGAAGAACCAGCATTAGAAACACGTTCACCGGAGGGCTCGCCCTCGGGGTTTGCCTCAGACCGCTCGTTTTGGTGGGACAATCGAGGAGAGGAGAGGTGGCTGAGGGGCCCTTGGCAGGGAACGGACCCAGAGGGGAACGAGGGTGAGAGGGACATGGACGTGATGGGGGAGGACGTTGGGTTCGAGCATGGCGGCACGGAGATGGAAGCAGAGGAGAACGAGGTCGGCGAAGACATGGAGGACGAGCCGGATTTCTCTAACTGGATGCACGCCACGGGGGACGAACTGTATCCACCATTCACCCCCACAACGACGGAGCACCCAGCACCCCCGCCGGAGGAAGGGGAGGGGGGAAGGGGGGGCTTCGAGGGGGGGATGGATGTCAGGGGTTCAGGAGCAGAGTCACAGGAGAGGGAAGAAACGGAGAGCGAGGGGGAGGAGTCGGAAGGAAATGTCAGCGGCGACAGTAGTCCGAGGTCTCTGAGTCTCTCCAGTGACTCGGAGGATTCACAGAAAGGGGCCCCCATGGTCAGGGCAAGGGGGACACCTCGGGAAGAAGGGGCCAGAGGGGACTCAGAGAGTAACAGCTGGAAATCCGGACCAGCTTCCCCCCCAGAGTGCAGTAGGGGGGAGGAGTCCAAGGCATCGGGATCAGGGAGCGCGCAGGCAGAGGGAGAGCGTGAAGCAGGAGTGGCCACACCCTCGTCAGGGAGCGAGGAAACGGTCATCAGGAAAGTTAAACGCGCGCGCGCGCCAAGTTCAAATGTACAGGAGGGCGGCAAGGTGGGCAGCCCGGGTAGGGAGCCAGGTCCTAAAGCACGCCGAAGAGAGGGGGAGGAGTCAGAGGGGTCCAGCTCTGCGTCTGAAGAGTCCAGGAGGGAAGAGACCCCGGGGGGTAGTAAGACCCAGAGGAAGAGAGAGAGAAGGAGGAGGTGGAGTAAGATTAGAGTTTTAAGCTGGTGCACAGGGGGCGGAGATCCAGATAGAGCTTCGCCGGTCTAAAGCTCAGACGTAGAGCTGGGACGCTGAGATTTGTAAATGGAGACTATTCTTCAATAAAGACTTTGATACTGTACTACCGGCTAGCGTTGGTCCTTGGTGAGCTGGGACCCGGAGCCAGCTCTGACACCATCAAATACAGCAATCCGAGTGGGGTGAATCTACCACCACTCCTGAAGCTTTTGAGCTGTATAGTTAAAGGAAAGCATGGATATTGGTGAAATAAAAAAGGTGGCTGAAATGATACAGGGACCACGAAGCTTTTAAATTATATCCCTTTTATTACTTTGTTTAGTCAGTAAAGGTCACAATGCTAGTTGTCTTGTGTTATCTTTATTAGCTGGTTTTTGGTTTTTACAAGAAAGAAGAGTTACCGTGGCTCGGACCCTAATACATTTGTCAATTTTTGTTCACGCTTCTTTCCGATGCCTGGAGCATCTACACAGATGCATGGCATACCCTCCTTTATAGCAAAGAATGGAAACCCAAAACAGAGCTTTAGATTGTGCATCTAAAACCACAACTAATAGATATGCTTTCAGAAAAAGCAAGTGATAATTCAGCCTTACGGAGTTTGCACCATGCCAAAATTTTGGAAGGGGTCATATTCTTGTCCTCCCACCCTTTCAAAGGCTTCCTAGAACATAGAAGAAGACATGTCAGAGTCTCTAGGCCAAAGGATTCTCCTCTGCTCATATGCTAACTTTCCATGGGAAATATGCTTTTGATGTGATGGAACAATCAAACAAGTTATCGCCTATTTGCATTCTGGAACATTGCAGTCCCAAGAGGTCAGGGCCACATGTTTTCACTGGACATGTAGATCAGACTTTCTAGAGATCTTCCTATTTGAAGTTTGTCACAATCTTTCAATATTTAATATGAATTAAAAGTGAGTATGCCAAGTGTAGCAGTCACTGACATTGTCTTCTGCCAAGTGTACTATATAAAATAAATTAAGGAAACCCAAAAGGATCAACACATATTAGGGTCCTATGATGCCCTCTTCATCTTGGCTGCCACTGTGACTAATAAACACCCACAAAAAGTAAACCACTAAGGAAAGTTAAATTGAGCAAGCATGCTCTTCAACTAAATACAATTATTAGTACACAAGTAACTGTCCAATGTTCGTTCTAGATGGCTGCTCTTCTTTTATCCCTGACCATCTGGGGAAATACTTTTGAGAAATGAGCAGTTATGGCACAGGACTGGAGTTGGCAGCTGCCTCTCCTTAGTGCCATTCTTCCATGTGGAAAGCTGCTCTGATCCGAGTGTCAGATTATCTGAAGTACTAACTACCTGGGTGATAGCAAAGGCAGAAAAGAGACAGTCTGTCATGTCAATCACACACTAACAGCTCAGACCTAAGTTATGATCAAGTTAGAATTTTGTCATGCAGGTTAAAACAATACCAGCTCAACATAGGGCAGAAATGAATTCCTCTTCTTCCTTCCTTTCCTAGCTATCTCCCGGCCTCTTAAATTTATGATCAACTTGCAGAGATAACATTTATAGAGCATTTTTCTTGAAGATCCAATACACTTTGCATATATTATCTCTTTATAACAATCCCGTCAGTATTATTGTCAACAGTCTGAGAATGGCTTGACTTAAGGTTCTTCAAGTAAGTTCATGGCTGAGGTGTGGTATAAGCAAGAGACTCCACACATCACACTCTTATAGTGTAATTTTCTGTATGTTTACTCAGAAGTAAGTTCCATGCTCCATGTTAAGTCAGTATAGGACTGCTGTCTTCGCTGCTACACTATGCCAGTCTGCTGAACCCCTGTACTGAATAGTGATTTCTTTTATTCTCCTAATTCCAGCTTCTTTTGTACCTCTTTGAAGGAGGAGGGCACCATGCATACAGAAACACAAACAGAATACCCAAATATGGTGGACGTTGAGGGCTGATAACTGCATTCAAATTTATACTGGACACCAGCATCCTCCAATTTGGTGCCCTGAAGATGTTTTGGATGAGAACTCACATCCTGCCTGACCATTGGCCTCAGCTGGTCAGGGCTGATGGAATCTGTAGTCTAAAACATCCAGAAGATTCCCAGCTGAGGAAGGTTAGTGTACAGTTAAGGAAGGTTAGTGTACAGATGCTTTTGAATTATGGTGCTGGAGGAGACTCTTGAGAGTCCCATGGACTGCAAGAAGATCAAACCTCTCCATTCTTAAGGAAGTCAGCCCTGAGTGCTCACTGGAAGGACAGATCGTGAAGCTGAGGCTCCAATACTTTGGCCACCTCAGGAGAAGAGAAGACTCCCTGGAAAAGACCCTGATGTTGGGAAAGATGGAGGGCACAATAAGAAGGGGACGACAGAGGACGAGATTATTGGAGAGTGTTCTCGAAGCTACAAACATGAGTCTGACCAAACTGCGGGAGGCAGTGGAAGACAGGAGTGCCTGGCGTGCTCTGGTCCATGGGGTCACGAAGAGTCGGACACGACTAAACGACTAAACAACAACAACAATATTCTGAGAAACTGCAACTGGGCAGTTAATCTTACTTGGCTTTACCCAAAAAGTGTCACGCAGGAAAAAAACCACACCCATGCACAATAATCTACATGCTAGTTTTCCTACATGGAACTTACTTTTACTGAAACAGCCCAGTTAAATCTAGTGCCTTCCTTTTGTTTTGGACTTCCATCAGCCATGACCAACAGAAGACGGGTTCATCAGCAAGGCAGCAAGATTCTATTTTTAATAGTAGATTTTTTTTAAACTGCCAATTTTATTCTTCAGAGGAAATTCTTCCTTACGCACAGATTCTCCAGCCTGAGAACATCTTTATGAGATTAAAGGAATGTTCAATGTAGTAAGCACAGATCATTTAATGTACAGACACTTATTAACAAGGAAGTCCAAGATGTAAATTAAGTCTATGAAGGGTATTAGATGGCACTAACATGCTATGTAGCTCTGAGCATGGCTCTGTCTGATCAAGATGAAATAAATGGGCTTTCCATCATATTAATTTATTGCACTGAACAGCAAGGCATCACCAGGATAATACCAGTGACAATGAGATGCTTTTGTCCCCTGTGCACTGGAAAATACAAACATGCCACGGTTTAATGGGAAAGTTATTAATGTGTTTATACTCCTGTACTAAAATAAATGCTTGTATTACTCGCCTTGCTACGTGAAATATTTCAAGATCTCTAGCCAGTTCCCATGTGCCACAAATATGATGACGTTAATGCAAATTCAGAAGAGAATCAACATAACCAAAAGCAATTGTGCACATTCACATCAAGGTATGGCGAAGATACACAGATAGATAGCATAACAGGGTATTCTGTACATTGCTCAGTCAAGATGTACACATTCTATTTTCAATGTATTTTAAAGAAATTCAGTAGAAAGAGCAAGGTAATTCATAATGGGAAACTCCAGATAATGCCAAATTTGGAGGCCATACTCTGTAAAGCAGCATCATGGTGATGGCAGACCCAAACATTTTGGTGTTGTAACAGCTTTGCAAAATCAGGCTGTACAAAGGCAGACACCACAGTCCATCTAAGCTTTTCTCAATCCATTTATACTATTAGGTGTTCGTGTATCCTGTGTAATGACGAGCCCCACTAATCCAATAAGAAGTGCATTCATTAAGCACTTATTCTGTGCAAAATTTACTGCACGCTGTTCTACTCTTTTCCTAATACAGTAAAAACAAAATGCACAGAACATTGGTACGTTCTGCTCTTATCACTGAGCAGTAGGTCCTGCAAATGATAAACGCAAGTGGCGCTGTGGTCTAAACTACTTAGCCCTTTAGGCTTGCCGATCTGAAGGTTGGCGGTTCGAATCCGCACGACGGGGTGAGCTCCCGTTGCTTTGTCCCAGCTCCTGCCAACCTAGCAGTTCGAAAGCACACCAGTGCAAGTAGATAAATAGGTACCACTCCGGCGAGAAGGTAAACAGCGTTTCTGTGCGCAGCTCTGGTTTCGCCAGAAGTGGCTTAGTCATTCTGGCCACATGACCTTACCTTACCTCTCTATATTTTTCGCTTATCATGAACTGGCACCATGTACAGTTACTTTCCCTTCCTAGTTTTCTGAACAAGAGGAGAATTAGCAAGGTGCATTTGCTGAAGATGCTGCAAAAATCAGCTCTGGGCAGATTTAAGGAACCTGTTCCTTAATTTTTGCAATCCCTCCTGTGTTTTATTGCTTAAAAGTGAGCAATGGAAACAAGGCAAAAAAATAGCAGTGGATGCAAGCAGTACCGCTTGTCCTACATACAGTTTATGGGATTTGCTATCTCAGGTCTGGTTTTCAGAATGTGTTTTTTCTTCTTCAAATGCCAGAAAAAGCCAGCTCAGAAGGAACAAGGTAAAATATTTACTGCTGGCTGTTAAACTACATGCTTCAAGTTAAGGCTAATGTGCTTTCCAATACAGGAACATTTCCAAGGGGTCAACATTACAGCATTAAAATTTCAGACACTGAAACTCTGAGGAGCAGCTGAAGGTCTTACAAGGAAAGGAACACAAATAGAGCGATGGAGTCACTGAACCACATGCAGTAGTTTTTAAGTGAAAAGTCATGCAAAGGTACAAGGGCCTTGGGTCTCTGGTGTAACAGGTACATCTACGTCCGTCTCTCAGCTCACTCAAGTGCTATTAAAGCCTGATCCATCCATTTGAGTGGGCCCATTTGCTCCTCGCAGGTACAAATGGTTATTTGCTGTAGAGATGCGATTACACACTCGCTTCCCCTGGCCCACGATAACAGCATGTAAAACAAAAAAGTGCCATTTCCTATACACAGAGGCACTTATCCTGGGCCCATGGGCTCTGAAGACCAAGCACTCTATATGGATTGATGGTAGGGCGGCGGGGACACAACAGGAAATGGACAAGGGCACATTTCCCAGGTTAATAGCATAATGATTCTCTCTGTTACTAAAAAAACTCCTGCAAGTTTCACCAGCTCTTCCACTGACGCTTCCTAAGCAGCCACAAAGCAATTCTACGGAACAGCTAGCCTCTGTTCACAGATAGGAAATCAAAGACGGGTCTAATTGTTTTACAGCACAGTTTTCACCCCCAATTCGAATTACTTCAAACCTATTTCTATCAATGCCTTCTCCCTCCATTTTTTTCCCTTAACTGGTAAAAGCTCAATGTGATCCCCCCCCCCCCCCGTTTAAATTAAAATGTTAACTGGCAATTGTTGTAACTGTACTATAAAAATTCCAAAAGTGCTGTTGGGCCAGATCTGGCCTCTAAAATGGGTCAGTGGGTGTTCTGTGGCCCTCCAGATGTTGCTGAACATCAGCCCCAGCCAGCGTGGTCAGTGGTCAGAGATGGCAGCTGTATTTTTGTGGTCCTGCAGCTGAACAACCTAGGTAATATTCAGTGTTTTGAAATGGGCCTTGTGTTAAAAATTTGAACGATGTGTGCCATTTCATACCTTGGAGAACTGAGAAGGCAGCACGATAGCTGGTGTACAGATGCGAGTAGATATTTTTATTCCAAAAAAAAGAGGGGGGGGGGGAGTCTCCCTGTTCTTGACACACTGGAAAATGTACAGCCAGAGAGTGCTTGAGGCAAAGATGCCACACCATCCTTACATCTGTCTGCTTTCATTTGTCTACAACTGCGCTTATAGATAAAACAAGCCTTCCAGATGTCATCACAAGCAGAGTTCATATGCTGACTTCACTGAGACACTATTGTTTGCTGCCAGCATAACAGAGTTGTAAAGCTAAAATATTTAAACTCTGTGCTACTCAACACAACTTTGAGTGTCACACAGGATCTGATTTCAGGATTAATTAATGTACACCCCAATAAAATAATAATGCGTTCCAAAACATTGCTAGTTGGCGTATGCTCTCTTCTGAACAACAGTTGCCTCTAAGGGAAACAGAAGTATGCGCTCAGAAATGAAGGCAAAGAATGTTAGGCATATCACAGTAGAGAATAATTCTGCTGCCATATGGCACAGGCTGTCTTCTGGTTCTGTGTTACTTGCGCTGATAGTGATGGGTTACATTTCTCAGGGCACTGTCTTGAAGGTATGTCCTTGTAGGAACAGGTGAACCAACCTCTCCCTGATCTAACCAGGGTGATCTGAGTTGGAGAAAAACGATTAGGGGAGTCCTGCAAATCCCACAAGCCAAGTTGCTGAAAGCGCGTTCTTGAATACTTCTCCAAGATTGTCTTCAACATGTCCCATCAGCTGCATTGGATGAAAGCTAGGTGGTGGTGAATCAGATCTCTCTGGTTCTGGGGAATTTATATCATGGATATGAGGAACCTGTGACCCTTCAACTCCCATCAAGCCCAGCCAGCATGGCCAAAGACAAGGGATGATGGGAGTTTTAGTTCAGGAACATGTGGAGGACCATAACATCTCCATTTCTGAAATTGTAGATCCTTCTGGAGTAACAGCTATGATATTGGTGTACTTCAGAAGGCAAGTGTCCTAAGAGTCTAATTCCCTTTTTAGTTGTTAGGGGCAGAGGCTGTATGATAAATAATAATAATAATAATAATAATAATAATAATAATAATAATTTATTACTTATACTCTGCCCATCTGACCAGGCCTTCCCAGCCACTCTGGGTGGCTCCCAACAGAATATTAAAAACACAATAAAACATCAAATATTAAAAACTTCCCTAAACAGGGCTGCCTTCAGATGTCTTCTAAAAGTCAGATAGCATTCCACAGGGCGGGCGCCACTACCGAGAAGGCCCTCTGCCTGGTTCCCTGTAACCTCACTTCTCGCAGTGAGGGAACTGCCAGAAGGCCCTTGGAGCTGGACCTCCGTGTCTGGGATGGATGATGGGGATGGAGACTCTACTTCAGGTATACAGGGCTGAGGCCCATTTAGGGCTTCAATGGTCAGCACCAACACTTTGAATTGTGCTCGGAAACGTACTGGGAGCCAATGAAGGGCTTTCAGGACTGGTGTTTTATGGTCTCGGAGGCCATTTAAAGTAGCATAGTTCTTCCATAGTTTGTGCAACTCAGAAGCCTTAACAAACCACAGCTCCCGTAAGTCTTTGAGGGAAGCCATGGCTGTTTGAAGTAGTCTAAAAGGTAAAGGGATCCCTGACCGTTAGGTCCAGTCATGGCCGACTCTGAGGTTGCGGCGCTCATCTCGCTTTATTGGCTGAGGGAGCCTGTGTACAGCTTCCGGGTCATGTGGCCAGCATGACTAAGCCGCTTCTGGCAAACCAGAGCAGCACACGGAAACGCCATTTACCTTCCCGCTGGAGAGGTACCTATTTATCTACTTGCACTTTGATGTGCTTTCAAACTGCAAGGTTGGCAGGAGCAGGGACCGAGCAATGGGAACTCACCCTGTCACGGGGATTTGAACCGCCGACCTTCTAATAAGCAAGTCCTAGGCTCTGTGGTTTAACCCACAGCACTACCCGCGTCCCTTTGAAGTAGCCTAATAATGCTTTAAATGGTGTGGATGTGCCCCATGCCAGCATATGGAGATTGTGTCTGTGTATTTAAAAGACTTGAAGCAAGAAGAGGAGATGCAACTGTTCTGCCTTCCCTCCTTTTGACCCTATTGGTTCCTTCTCCCACCCCTCCTTCCTAGCCTGCTGAAAGATAGAGATTAGCTTATTGAAGAGGGCGAATGGTGAATGAGTTGGCAGAGGAATAAGTGGTAGGTGTAATAGCTGCAGTTGCCTTGGACCTCTTAAAGTCATAGGCATGATTACCCGGAAAGCCTAATCTTGAATCACTCACAGATAAGTGTGTTTCTCTTTGCAAACTCTGAACTGCACTCTCCAGAGATATCTCTGCTACTGTCTATAATCATTACTTATTTTGGGTTAAGGGAGATGAAGGCCCTTCCTTCACACTTTGCTCTCCAGAATTAAATCTAAAAATAATGTATGAATAAGACAAGCATGCATTTGGAAAAGCACAGCTAGATATAATCGTAATCATCAGAGAGCCAGGATTGGCTGTAGCTCCCCTGTCAAGTATTATTCTGGGTTTTAAACTAATGGGTTGAATGGCTGGGAGTCAAAATCCTCTGATCTTGCCAGGCTTTCAGTTCACCGCAGTCTCTGATCCACAACTTTGAACATGATTGTAAGCAAATTGGAAGTGAGTTCTTGAAGGTCTACACTACGATAACTGATGACTCAGCAGGAATTCCAGGGGAAGTTATCAGATGACTGATTTGGTATTCCATTTATAGATTACAGGATCAACTAGGAGTGAAATTCTAACTCAAGAAGATAGATCCCAGAGACAATGGTGCCACCAGCATCAACCTACCATGCGCCACTATCACAAACCAACAATTAGAAGTAAATTCCAACTCTATGATTCTATGATTCTATGTAGAGACAACAATTCACTTTAAACAATTACCTATCAAGGTACAAAACACATAACATGCAATGTGCATATTTATATAGTCTAAACCAAGGAACTGAACATTTTCTAGACAGGCTAAAAGGTTTTTTTTAACCCATTTTATAGATTGCTCCAATTGCATTCAAGAAAAGTGAATCTGCATAAACTTATTTGTTATTATTTATTGGATTTCTAGCCCACCTTTTGGGGTGCAAGCCTAACTTTTCATATCTTGAACATTTAAAGACTCAGCTAATAATTTTGCATACCCACTGCAGCACTCAGCAGCAATATCCCTGTAACAATAACACAGCCAAGAGTTATTTAAAATGCAAACTAATGGTTTATTGGGGTAATAATGAAGATTCATGCAAATGTTTTAAACTGATATGATCTTTAATCAGCCTGAATACTGTCAGTTTAGCAGACCTCACTTGCCTGCCCTGCCCCCAACCTAGTCTTGGTGAATTTACAAAAGGTAACAAGCCTACCTGGGATCAAAATTTCACACTTCCTCCAGACTTTTAAAGCTGTGGCTGGAGAATCAAACAGAGCCACAGACTTCATTGCGCCCAAAAACCATCTGCCACCCAGCTCCTTAAACTTCCACCTGCTTCTATAACCTTCCTACCCCAAAGTCTGAGAAATGACAAGCATCTCAACAAGATACAGTGGTACTTTGGTTCTCAAATGCCTTGGTACTCAAACAACTTGGAACCCAAACACTGCAAACCCAGAAGTAATTGTTCCAGTTTGTGAACTTTTTTTGGAAGCTGGATGTGCTCCGTTTTGGGTGTTACACTTCTGTTTTCAGTGCCACAATTCAGTTTTGAGTGTGACGCTGAGGTCTGTCTGTTTTTGCTATTTATTTTGCGTTTTTGTGGCTTTTTGTGTGTGACTGTGTGGAACCCAGTTCCGCTACTGATTGATTGTGTGAAAGTTTATTGCTTTCATTTTATGGATCAATGGTCTCGTTAGATAGTAAAATTCATGTTAAATTGCTGTTTCAGGGGTTGTTTTTAAAAGTTGGGAATGGATTAATTCGTTTTGCATCACTTTCTATGGAAAAGCGCACCTTGGTTTTGGAACGCTCTGGTTTTGAAACGAACTTCCGGAACGGATTAAGTTTGAGAACCAAGGTACCACTATATATTCAGTATGCATTTCCCCTTCCAATCTCTAGAAGAAACAGTTCTGTTGTTTTTATACATACCCTCTCAACATATACTCCCTCCATCCAACAAAGTATGGAGAGCAAGAATGAGACCTCACCAGACCATAACAAGTCAAACCCGTACATCTCAAGTTCAGCTGAAGCAAAGGCAGCATTGTGTTCTCCCCCCAACCCAAGGCCAGAACAGTCCAAGCATATGCTGGTCACCCTTTGGAGACCAGAAAGGAATCCCCCCACCCATGCTCTCCATTTGGGATGAGGGTGATCATGTTTTCTGACTTCCCTGGGGTGAGTCTACTGGGGTGGTAACTCTCGTATTTAACAAAGTCTATTTTGCTTGTCACAATTAATGCAGGTGTGGTGGGTAGAAAGAGAAGAGGAGAAGGCATATTCAAGATGAAGCAAGCATGAATTTAAACATGGGGGAGTTACAGGGGAACCACATAGCAGAAATCTGGGCAACCACTCAAATGGGAACTACTCTTGCGCAACAGCCACCTCTGAAGTTCAGGTGTGAACTAAGCACAAGGTAAGAGAGCATCCCCACCCCCATTGTCCAGCCCAGACACTGAGATCTAGCTTTGAGGACCTTCTGGTGGTTCCCTCATTGCAAGAAGTGAGGGAACCAGGCAGAGGCAGTAGTGGCACCCACCCTGTGGAACACCTTCAATCAGATGCCAAGGAGATAAATAACTATCTGATTTTTGGAAGACATCTGAAGGTAGCCCTGTACAGAGAAGTTTGATGTTTTAATTTGCTGGAAGCTGCCCAGAGTGGCTGGGGCAACTAGTCAGATTGGGGGGGGGCATATTATTATTATTATAAATATTATTATTACACCATACCTCCTATCTTACCCACCCAGCTTCCTTTTCTGGCATTTAGCCACAGAGCTTGCCTGCAAATAAATAAAAGTCTAATTTCACCCAGTGCCTCTTTGCTTCTCCTGCAATTTTTTTTTCAAAGAAAAAAATCTGCAGGTGAGAAAGAAAACACGTTTGCTCTGTCCAGCCTTTGCCAACAGGGGTGCGCTCTGCTCCCTAACAGGTTTTGCCCTCTGTTTAGACTAGCCAGCAGAGAGCTAGAAACTGTCCCAGCCAAAAGTAAAAGGGCTGAAAGTTCATTTCCTCAACAGCCTACTGTTTTCTGCTAAACCTAACCTAAGCAAAAAGATTAAACACCAAGAACACAAGTTTAAATGCAAATTCTTAACATGGTAGGCTGGGCCCCAGGCTTGTTCACACGCCTCCAAGTTCCACCCAGAGCCTTTCCTGTGAGTTTTCGGCGACTACATTGCGCAAGCATAACTGCAGCACTAATCCCTGGCAAGAGGCAAAACTGTAAAGTGAATGATGACTACTAAACAAATGAGCCTTTGACAGACAATCAGCACTTAAGTTACTTGGACAGTTTCGATTTGTAAGGCCCCGTGAAAGTTAGCTCTTTTCCACCTAAGAGTTCCCACAGGTGATCTCTAGGCAATTGAGAACTTTTTCAGAAAACTATTTGAAGTTAATCGGAAAAGGCATTTTCGAGAGACGGGGATTTCACACCACCTGTTTTTTCTCTCTCTTGAAACTGCTCTTGTGCTCCTTCGTTCAGGTACTGCTCAAAGCATCAGGGTCTAAAGCAGCAATCCTAGGCACACCTCCCTGAAAGTAGGCTCCAGTGAATATAGTAGGACTTACTTGCAAGTAATCATATATAGGATTGGTATTAAAAGTTTTTTTATGATTTACCATATTTTACAGAGTGAAAATGATGTCAAGATTATTATTTTTTGAGAGCTAGTGTGGTGTACTGGTTAAGAGCGGTAGACTCATAATCTGGTGAACCAGGTTCGCTTCCCCGCTCCTCCACATGCAGCTGCTGGGTGACCTTGGGCTAATCACGCTTCTCTGAAGTCTCTCAGCCCCACTCACCTCACAGAGTTTTTGTTGTGGGGGAGGAAGAGAAAGGAGATTGTTAGCTGCTTTGAGACTCCTTAAGGGGAGTGAAAGGCAGGATATCAAGTCCAAACCTCCTCCTCCTCGTCCTCCTCCTCCTCCTCCTCCTCCTCCTCTTCTTCTTCTTCTTCTTCATCACAGCACTAGCCTGGCCAGGATCCATTCCACCTGCCCTAGATGCCTCTAACCAAGTCACGTGCCCTGTGAATATGGTTTGGATTTGCTTTCAGCATCGAGTTTGATGTCATTGCAAAGGAAACAGATAAAGCTATGGTTGTTTAAGTTAAGCACAATTCCATGGAATTGGGGTTCCATTACAGTGGTACCTCGGGTTACAGACGCTTCAGGTTACAGACTCTGCTAACCCAGAAATAGTACCTTGGGTTAAGAACTTTGCTACAGGATGAGAACATAAATCGCGTGGCGGTGGTGTGGCGGCAGCGGGAGGCCCATTTACTAAAGTGGTGTCTCAGGTTAAGAACAGTTTCAGGTTAAGAACGGACCTCCAGAACGAATTAAGTTTTTAACCCGAGGTACCACTGTACTTGCTTTAAATCACATGAAAACCATCACTTCTTCTGTCCTTTCTCATTGTCATTTTATTCTTTGCTTTTTTCTCCATCTCCCTCATTTCTTAAACCTTGCCCTCTTTCCTATATGCCCCAAACCCAAGTTATCTGCATCCATGCATGCCCCTGATAGGTCTCCATTTCACCTTGCCCATATCCTTATTACCCCACGTTATAAGGCAGGGGTGGGGGACATTTTTCAGCCCTAGGGTTTCACCCCAAACTGAATTGTCCTCTGTGGGCCATTTTTTCCAGGGGGGCATTTTTGAATCTCCTGCCAATCACCTGGCATCATGACCACAAATAATTTAAAGTTCAAGCTGGGAGCAGACATAGGCTTATTTCCATCTTAGTGTTGTATACCCAGGGTTCTAAGATGGGAAATAAGCCTCTACTGCTGCCTTTTAAAAGCAAGGAGAGGCTTATCTCCAATCTTAACACTATAGGACCACAGTACTGAGATCAAAGGAGAGAGAAATGCTGCCTACAAAGACTTGACAACACCACAATCTTGAAGACTACAAATCTGAAAGCTGGAATTGTCAAGGATTCCAGCCTTTGCTCCAGTTTCAGTTCTTAAGCTCAAATTCTGCAATACCAGCCTGGTGCCTAATTAGCTGGAAAAGGCCTAGATTTGAGAATTGCCATTGAGGTGGCAATTCTATTTCTGGTATAATGGACATTCATGCTTCTTGAAGGCACGTTCAAGGAGTCTGGTGGTTATCTTCCATTCATCTCAATAAACCATAGGAAACCCCAGCTTTCTCTTGAGATGTCATCAGCAAAAAATATCTCAGCCTCAGGCTTACATTACTTTGCTTTCAAGTTGAAATAAAAAAACTCAGCCAAATTGTATCTGTGAACCTAAAAGGCAACACTTTTATTCTCAGCTGAGAATACTTGTTCAAAGTGTACCCATCTGTATTCCCCCTATACCTTTCCAATTCTTTCTTAGTCAATTGTACTCAAATAATTTCCCAAAGCCTTGGTAGTTCCCTTTAATACCTTTAGAGAATGTTGTTCTTCAGAGGTTTCTATATAGGGTCTGCATTTTAGAAGGACTCCACTAACATGAGTGTAATATAAAAGTATACAAAAGTTACCAATGTAATGTTCAAACAGTGACTCTCAAATTCTTAGTGCTAACATTAAATTGCCAGAAACTGTGGCAATCCTTTATTACAATCAGCTTTAGGCAGTTCTGACTCGCACAGCTGCCACACATCAAAAGTAGTAGTGCCAGTGGAAATTTGTAATTCTTCCTTTTGTGGGAATCTAGCTTTCAAGAGGGGACTGAAACACTGGTACATTTAGGCTTGTTTCATACAATAAAGGCAGCACACTCCCTTACTTGTGAGAACTGATGCACATTTAGCTTTGGGAAATTTTAGCACACCAGGGACAACCCCTAATTTTGGGACAGTAAGAAGTTGTAAGCACAGCCACCGTCTTGTAACCTTCACAAATCAAGGAAGCACGGATAAAACACGGCTACATTTAGGAAAGTTATAGGAAGTGCCTCTCAGATAATTTCACATCTGACAATAGGGTTTTCAAAATAGTTTAGGGGTATTCCTGTAGTAAGCAATGCACTGTGAAAATTGCAATGCTTGGAAATACTTCCCCAAGTGAATTTCCTGCACTTGAATGCCCTAAATGACTTGAGACCATGTTACCGGAAAGACCACCCTTCTTCATATAACGCAGTGTGATAAACTGAAATCTTCTCATCCCCTCTTGTTGTCTATTCAGGTATTCATATAGTAACAAAGTGCAAGAGGGCCTTTTCAGTGGAGGCTCCTGCCTCTGAAACTTCTTCCCTGGGAGATTCATAAGGTTCCTTCACTGTCTACATTTAGAGGGGAAGTTAGAAGTTTTCTTTTTAATCAGGCTTTAGAGCCTTCCTACATATATTGGCTGCTGTTGTCTGCTACTGTTTACATTGTCTGTTCTATTTTACTGGGTTTTAAAAATTTGTTTGCTACACTGATCTCTTTGGGGAGGTAGAGTGAAATATAAGTGATTTAAAATTAAATTAAAGGGATATGGAATATATCAGTGCTCCTCAACTTGAAGATTGAAGGTCTTCCAGATCCCCAGAAAGACTGGCTATAATCCAACATAGAATTAAGTGCACTTAAGTCTGTGTTGGATTGTGACCACTAGTACGGTAAAGAACGTTTCAAGATTGCCTGTCTAAAATAGTTTGGTGTGCTGCCCCCCTGCATGCACTCACATATTTGAAAGATCCAGTTGTTGGTCCAATAAATGCATCTTTGTAACAATGCAGTAGAATGTCTTCTGCTAACGGTCAGATCAATGCATGATGTTTGCCATTATGCCAGCAGCATATTGCATTTAAGGATATTTGATAGCATCTGCATGAAATTTCAAAACTCCTACATAGAATAGCTTTTTTATCTTTTAGTAGTCATTGCTATAAATATACCTGCCTTTTGGTTTCTGCCTTACTTCTAGGAGATTAATGAATTTTCGAAGAGTTGATTGATTACTGTGTTTCAGTGCTAGTACATTATAAGTATATGCACACATCAAATCAATAATGCATTTATAAATATTTTAAGTATCATTATTTAATAAATCACACCAACCACTCTGTTATGACCAACTATGCTTTGGTGTATCAGTATTCCGCCCCCAGCCCCCCACCAGTCCATAAACCCATTAACAATACTTATCATTAAGATTATTACATTCTAGATTTATCATTCAGGAAAATCTACCATAAACCTATTAAATATACTTAAGAGTAAGATGATTACATTTAGATTATTGCTCAGGAAAATCTAATGAAACAGAGCAAGACACCCAGGGACCATATTCTGAATTCAAAAGGAAGAACTCAAGTTCAGTTCATTTTCCTGTAAATTAGAAGAACAGGCCCTAATGCTAGAATGTAGCTGTTTAATACGGTTCTAGAAGAGGGCAACTTGCCCTGTATACCTCCATTCTCAGTGGACAAAAGCATCCTAGGATTCAATTTTAAAAATGTAGTATAAACACAGACAACTGGCAAACATTGGCCATGTGAGCACTCTAACTGGAGAACAGCCTTTACCAAAGGTATCATGGGCTTTGATGATGCTCAAATTCAGGATGAAAGGGAGAAACGTGCTAAGAGGAAGGCACGCTTGGCAAACCCTCACTGTGATCAACTCCCACCCGGAAACCTATGTCCCCACTGTGGAAGGACATGTGGATCCAGAATTGGCTTCCACAGTCACTTACGGACCCACTGTTAAGACTGTGTTCATGGAAGGCAATCTTACTCAGCTACAAGTGACCAGCAAAGAAGAAGAAGAAGAAGAAGAAGAAGAAGAAGAAGAAGAAGAAGAAGATTCATTTTTTAGGTCAGGACATGTAAATCATGGCAGAAGCAGTTGAAGGAGGTGCAGGAGTGACTTCTTCTGAAGTAGGGATGCAATAAGGCCTACTTTTCTGTTCTGCCTGGTATTTGTCACATTCTGCACTGTTTCCATTCCACTGCAGTTTGCCTTCCATCCAATACTATGTTATTCATCCTACTGTCCACTGTAGCAAAATTGCATTACTTGTGCAATTATGCAAGTTATGTTGTCATTCCATGAGTCCGCTCCATTCATTTCAAGCAAAGGAAATGCAATGCAAATGGGAGGAAATGTAATCAATTGCATATTGTTTGCAGAATCAATGCAACAACAATGGTGAACACCTATTGTATTCACTGGGGTGATTCCAATTCCATGCACTGGTTGTATAAGAGAACATTGGCAATTTCCACTCACATTTCCTTAAGAATTCTTCAACATTTCTGTTCTGAGGAACTGGTTTTACCCCTGTTGGCATGGTTTTGCAAGATCTACTAGATATTTAGAGGTGAGAAGTTGCAGCCTACAGTGTAACCTCATGATCTGTCAGTAATTGGTGTTAAAACCTCTGGTTTTCATTTTTTAAAAAAGGTAAAAGACCCCTGACAGTTAAGTCCAGTTGCGAATGACTCTGGGGTTGAGGTGCTCATCTTTCTTTACTGGCCAAGGGAGCTAGCGTTTGTCCACAGACACCTTTTCCGGGTCATGTGGCCAGCATGACTAAGCCACTTCTGGCGAAACCAGAGCAGCACACGGAAACGCCATTTACCTTCCCGCCAGGGGGGTACCTATTTATCTACTTGCACTGACGTGCTTTCGAAATGCTAGGTTGGCAGGAGCTGGGACTGAGCAATGGGAGCTCACCCCTTCATGGGGATTCGAACCACTGACCTTCTGATCGGCAAGCCCAAGGCTCAGAGGTTTACACCACAGCGCCACCTGTGTCCCTCCTGGTTTTCATTTATTGTCATGCAAATATTTCTGCTTCTTTAAACTATTTCATAAAATTTATACACTATAACATTTATATTTTTTATAATTTAAAATATATAAAATTATTATAAAATTTAAATATAATATGTTCTCGCCTCTCAAAAACTAGTACTCTATGCATGGGCTGTATTAACTTTGACACACACAAAAAGGCTACACACAAGTTTTAATGAAGTCAGATGAGTGTTTTCCTAAAAAGAAAATAAAAAATCAAGGTTTCTGAATTTTGGTTAAACCCATGAGGATCCTGTATCATTGCCCAGATTAATTTTGGCAATGCAAATGATCAAAATCTTCATAGTTTTGTTGTTGTTGTTTTTTAAGAAAAAACTCAGCAAAGTAGTTCCTCACTTTGTATTTATGACATCTTGACCTGTTCTGTTTAGAGCTATAAGCAGAATGCAGGGACTGGCAGCACGTTGCCACCCAAAGTGCAAAACCTTAAGACTGTCTAGTGGACATTTTAATAATTCTTGAGCACTTTGGTCAATGTGCTTTTCCCCACCCTCTATCATCTCTGTTTAGACACAATGAAGAAGGGGGGGGAAAATCCAAATTACGAGCATTCCAGTATGCAGTGCTGATGATTAACTGATAAAGAAGAGCCTGGCACTGTCATCAGAATCAGCAGACTACTGAGCTGGAAAAACCAGGGCTCTGGATAAATAGGACGGCCTTCTGATTTATAGAAGGCTGCTTGTCTCTTTCTTCTTGAATCATTGCATTCCAAGAGATACGGAGACCTTGTGAAGTGGGGCACAGGAAGGTCAGAGAGAAAGGTGGAAAGGGGGGGGGGGAGGATTTCATTTTTAAAATAAAAATTGCGATATGATTTTTGAATACTGCCTCCTCCAGTCAATTATTCTGTTGAAGATGAATTTGCCCGCCTTGTTTATTAATTCTCAGTTGATGATGGGAAAATGTGTGTCCGAGAGCAAAATCCCAATCGAGAACAAGGCAAAGCCTATTTACTTATCCATCTATCTTGTGATAAACGCAGCATTACACAATTTAACAGACCAGTACATATACAGTTGCATCAAGTGCCATTGATGCCATCAACTACAAAAATAGAAAAGTTAATGCTAAAGTTGATTCTCTGGCCAGATAAAAAAGGTAAAAGCTTGCCATTCTTGTCAGGTTTTTAAAGGCTGATGGGTAAAAGTCATTTTGAAGTCAGTATGCTGCTATTTATATCTTTTATGTATTTTATGATAATTATTTTGAATGTTCTTGTTTATTGTGCATGTTTTATATTGTCTTCTTCTGTTGTAAAATGCTCCGTGAATACCCAGGGTAGTCTGTGATGAAACATCATCATTTTCAGCTTACTGATAAAAACCAGTAAATTACCAAATGAGTTTCCCTAAATCTGAAGATCCAGTTCTAATTCTGACTGAAAATTTTGCATGCCTGTGATATGATTTAAGAGAGTGCTTGAAGTTTTTAAAAATTGGTTTCATATGCTTAAATTCTCCTTAAACCTACGTGATAAATGGATAATGTGCCCTCTCTTAAAAATCGGTGTTCAGTAAAAGCTCCCACATTACCCACTTATAATGCATTCTTTACCCATGTCTGTAATATCAGCTACTGCGAATGTAATCATCACAATCCTTTTAACCATGGTTAAGGGATTGGGAATAGCTTGCAGGCTCAGCTTCTTCCTCCCTGTAGTCCAGCTCAATTCTGGGAATGCACCATTGTTAAGCTTTATTAATATTGTCTCAACTGATGGCCAGCGCTAAGCCAGGCTTTGAAATTTCAAATTGTTAACAGTGTGTCCTGATTTGGGTTAACCATGGTTAAACCAGTGCTGATTCAAGCCTAGAGAAGGAAGCCAGGTGTAATCTGTGCCAGGGACAGGAAATGATCTGTTCAGTTTCACAGCTGATCCTTTAACCATGCTCAAGGGATTGGAAACATCACTACTACTACTACTACTACTACTACTAACTATTAACCAATTATGATTATTTTAGTTGTGCTTTTTGCACTCAAGTGCCTCAGGCGATTTACACAGCAAAAATAAAACAACAAATACTTTAAAACCAGAGCAACAAGCAACAACTAAGATGCTAATTCAGCAATTTTTTTTACATAATAAGTTCTACCCACCCCACTTAAAGTATGAGCCCAACAAAGGCCATTAACTTATCTGACTACCCTCCCAAGTAAAACAACCACATAAGCCTGGGTAACTAAGAATGTTTTTGCCTGGCACCTAAAAACAGACAGTGATGTTGGCAGGCATGCTTACATGGGGAAAACATTCCACAAACAGGGAGCGAGGCCCGTTCTCATGTAAAACATTGATATTCAGGCTGCTGTTGTGTTTCTGTTGCCTTGCCTTGTATAATCTGTTTGGTATTTCCTCTCTGGGTTTTGTGTTGTTTTGTTGTTACTGTGAATAGTTTGCACAACACTTCTGAGTGCATGAAATGCTTTAAAACACTTGTAGCAAAGATATCTGCACACATCTGAAGAAGTGTGCATGTACACGAAAGCTCATACCAATAACTAACTTAGTTGGTCTCTAAGGTGCTACTGGAAGGATTTTTATATATATATATAATTTTGTTTCAACTACGGCAGACCAACATAGCTACCTACCTGTAACTAAAGCAAAGATATTGTTACTCTGGCAATAACAGGGCTGAGCAAGCGTTACTTTTCCCAGCCTCCCCAATGAGCTGAGTCCTGTCTTCTAATAACTCAGTGACCATACCTATATGCTTGGATACCTATATCCTCTCCTTGTCAAATACACTACAAGAATATATATCCAAGTTTCCAGAAAGAGTTTTGTGTTTGCAAGGACCGAAAGGCAGAGGGGAAATGGAAATGGGTGATATATGACCTGCACATACAGATCTGTATAAATTTTAGATGGTGGTGGATTTGAGAAATCACGTATTACCCCCTTCAGAATGCCTAAAAAGTTCAAAAGTCCATGGCAGAAGACTCCAAAATTAGGGACTGAATCTTCTCCAGAATCTTCAAAGGCATTCAGTTCCATCATCTAAGAAAGATTAATCAAATAGATGTAGACTTTGCCAAGTTGTTGTTAAGAGACGCTGTTCCAGAAAAAGAAAAACCCATACACACACAAAAACCTAGAGTGATTTATCAAATAGCGGGGGTGGGGGGAAAACACATCACCCTTTGCCAAACATTTGCATCTTCAAAACACCTTGTTCAATTATGTGTGCACCTTCCAGAAAAAAGGGGGTGGGGAGGAGGACCACACGCAGGA
The DNA here is from genome assembly GCF_965153285.1 of Podarcis tiliguerta. Taxonomy (NCBI): domain Eukaryota; kingdom Metazoa; phylum Chordata; class Lepidosauria; order Squamata; family Lacertidae; genus Podarcis; species Podarcis tiliguerta. The sequence goes on from NC_139550.1 coordinate 24,883,846, forward strand.
GAAATATATCATGCGTAATATAATTCAGGTTCAACGAAGGGAAGAAAATGTTCTCATGTTTGGCTTGCTGTAGTGAACTTTCTACAACTTAAAGGGCAGTATCTGCATAACATTTTGCCTCCCTCTGCACTGAAGTATAGAATCAGAATCTGATCCACCACAGGCACGCATTCAATTTCCTCGTGAATTACTGCAAGAAGCCACGGCATGGGAAACAGAAACACACACCACACAATAAGTTATCAAGTGCTGTCCGTCATTCACAACAACAGGTGGCATCCGTGTTGTGCAACGACACACACTGTCACGGGTTGCAACGACTGACCTGCTTGCAGCCGAGGAGGGATGTTCTCTGGAAGAGCTGCCATCTGCGTGTGTGTCAAATAAATCTAGACATACCATGTCCAATCTAAAATGAATGGAAGCCCTGTTTGTACCAAGTACTTGGGCAGAAATATGCTAGGAACAGTTCGCCCATGTGAGAAAGTATGAATCACATAAGGATGCCAAGGTCAGAGAGACCTCGGGGGATCAGATGAGCCAAAGCAGGCCATGCATGAGAACGCTGCTTCGAGAAACATTAACTTACATAGAAAGTGAGACATAAGTCACTGGGGCTGTATTTGTATATATACTCTGATGCACCGATAGTTTGCTCCAGCAATAAAGCATGCAGCTTCTAAACGCCCAAACTGCAGTTGCAGGTTGAAAAAAGATGTGATACAGGGGTTGAGAACCTGTGCTTTCTCCAGTTTTTGGGTCTCCAACTGCAGCTCCAGCCAGCATGCCCAATGGTCAGGGATGGTGGGAATTGTGGTCCAGCAATACCTGGACGCCACAGGTTCCCTGTCCCTAATGTAAGAGGAGGAACATCACTGTGAGCCCACCTCTACAACGGACAGCTGTTTTGTGGCCAAGTTACACAAAACAACGTACCAACTGAATATCCCTTTGGATCACAGCTGCTGCTTGAAAGGTTTTGCTGAAGTATTTTCCCTGAGGGAATGTGGCCCCATATGGGGGTGGGGGGAGATTGCCCATCCCTGACCTAAAGGAACAGCTTGGGGAGAGGAGGAAGATGTGAATATTCACACGAAGTATTTTCTGAACCATTTCAGGTTGCGACATTTGAATTGAAAACTGAAACTAAGGCTATTTGACACACCTCAAGTGTTTTTTAAAGGGAAGAAGCTGTGGTTTGCCTTCCTAATTAAAATATATTGATTTATTTTCCAGTGCTCCTTTCTTTTATGGTATCAAATTGTGGCTTAAAACAAAAGTGGCCTTGGTAGTAGTGAAACTCCTGTACACTGTATTAATAGAGAGAGAGGGGGAGAGAGAGAGAGGGGGGGGGAAGGGAGGGAGAGAGAGAGAATGTTTAAAGTTTGGGGGCAGCTAGGAAATAAAGCTATTCCATTGAGCAGCACGTTAATTATTCTGAAAATTAAGCTGTCAGCCCCACTTGTTTTAGCATTATGAACACCATAAAAATATTTTTTGTAAACGGAGGATAATAACTAGGATATGAAGACTAAAAGGAGGACTTCACTTAAAACTATCGCCCTGAAGCGCAGAATACATTTCTGGTGCTCTTTTTCTTAATTAAAAGATTTCAATCTAAGTAAAGGCGCAACCTCCAATTTAGGTCCCTTGTTTTTTTAGACCTGCTAGAGGCAAGAGTTCTGAGGGAAAAGCGAGCCGAGCCCTCGAGGGAGGGAGTGTCTCCGGTCGCACACACAAAGAGCTCAGTCTTGCTGACACAAGAGCGGCAGGCCAGGCAAGTTGGCTGAGCGTGTTCGCAATACCTTGCCTCAGCCAAAGGGCTTGCACAGCCTACTGAGTGTCAAGACACAGAGCAAAACGCCGAACTGACTCTTGCCTGGTTAAAACTTCTTCTTCGACTGATCCACAACTCTAGTCTAGATCATATACAGTGGTACCTCGGCTTACATACGCTTCAGGTTACATACGCTTCAGGTTACAGACTCCGCTAACCCAGAAATAGTGCTTCAGGTTAAGAACTTTGCTTCAGGATGAGAACAGAAATTGTGCTACGGCGGTGCGGCAGAAGCAGGAGGCCCCATTAGCTAAAGTGGTGCTTCAGGTTAAGAACAGTTTCAGGTTAAGGCCGGACCTCCGGAACAAATTAAGTCCTTAACCAGAGGTACCACTGTATTGTGTTCCCAGGGGCCTGCCTCTTTTCTATCCCAGAAACTCCAAAACTTTTCAGATTTGGGATTGGGCTTCAACCAGAACCAACAACATGGAACCCACTTGGATTTTTATTAAAAAATAGTGCATGCCTATCTCCTTCCACCTCCTATTCTTGTCAATTTCCTTTAAAATAGGGTGGGGGGGGAGATGGTGATGACCTCCTTGATGCGACCCACTTTAAATCCACGAGCTTTGCTTCCCAGATCATTAGGCTGGCTCTGCATCTGCTGAGACATTAAATATAGAACCCAAATAAGAGGGTAAATGAGGGCGGAACTTGATTTCTAGTAACGTGGTTAGGAACCTAATTGTAAGCTGACTTCTTTTCCTCTGGAGTCTGGGTGTTAGTGTACCTACATGAAGCAAGATTGGTTTTCAAGAGCAAGAGACAGTGGACAGCTTTGGAAGCAAAGGTTTTACAGCAGTCATGATTGCCAGTGGTAAAACACGTGTTGAGCAAGCTGCTTTATGGAAGTGAGTCGTGGGCAACTTACACCTGTCAGGAGCAACACCTCAACACCTTCCACGTGCTCTGCGTCAGGAGGGAGTTTGAGTATCAAATGGCAGGACAAAATTCCAAACAAAGCTGTGCTCTCCCAAGCCCACATCTCCCAGGATGTTCACACTCCTGTCTAAGCAACGTCTACGCTGGATTGGTCATGTTCACAGAATGGAAGATGGCAGGAACCCCAAGGATGAAATGAAACACTTTATTGTCACTTGTACAACGTATACAGTGAGATTACATGAGCACCCCCTCAGCTCTCTTAGTCTTAATTCCCCTTGTTTACTGTCGCACACCCACCACTGACGCAGTGCCCGAGGGGAGGAGATCAAGAAAGTGCCGGCCAGGGTGTGAATCATCCCTGAGAATTTCCCTCACTCTCCTGAGGCAACGTTCTTCCGCAATGTCATCCAGTGGATTCACGGGACAGCCCATAATATCTTGTGCTGTAGTCACCACCCTCTGTACTTCCTATCAGTTGATGTCAAACCAGCGTACCACACCGTAATGCAGTGTGAAAGGACACTTTCTATTGTGGACCAGTAGAAGGAGATCATCAAATGTTGATTGACATTGTTCTTTTGCTATACTCTGAGGAGATGGAGTCTCTGTTGGGCTCTCTTAACCACCTGGGTTGTATTGATTTTCCAAGTAAGGTCTTCACTGAAATAAACTCCTAGGAATTTAAAGGAAGAGACTCTCTGCACACAGCCATCCCTGATGTACAGAGGGGCTAGTTCTCCTCTCTTCCTTCAAAAGTCCAACACCATCTTCTGCTGATATTAAGGTGCAAACCTTAATATCATCTGCTGATATTAAGGTGCAAACCCCTTGGGCAGACCAACTCTGTGCTACAAAGATGTCTGCAAATGTGGCATGGAGGCTGGGAACATCAACCTTGCCTGGTGGGAAACCCTTGCAGACAACAACAGTGCCTGGAGAAAGGCAGTCAAGTCATGTATCCATAGCAGTGACCAGAGGAGGAATGACTGCTGGGAGGAAGACAGGGAAAAGAAACGCCCTGGTGCATCTGCAGCAGCCCAACCGGATGCCTTCATCTGCCCCAGCTGCAACAAAACATGTCTCCCCCACATCAGTCTCTACAGCCACAGCTGGCACTGCAACCTTCCAACAGCTTGACCTCATTCCAAAAGTCATCACGAGACAGACGGGTGCCTGCTTAACACACTAATCCCACGATTGTTTCTGTTCCTCCTGGTCTCCTTAGTGTTTAGAAACACTGGTTTACTAGTGGGACAAGTGAAATACATGCACACACTACAGGAAGTAACGCCTGTGTCATGCCACCTTCAACACATAAAAAGAAACCTGTCTGCTGCCCAAGGCAACCGAGCATTGCTGCTGTTAAACAATCCCAAAAACAGAGGGAAGACTAGAGGGACCAGGAGAGGGACGATTCGTAATGGAGCGCCGCTATCAATATGATTTGCCATTTGCAGAATTCTTATGTCAACAGGATCAGTAAACAAGTGTTAATATTTCCACCACTGGGATCATCTAAAGGGAATTTGTTGTAGTTAGTTGCAGAGAGCAAAAGAATGAGATTGGAGAGGGGAATTGTGTCAGCCTCGGGAAGCTGGCAAGATGCAGCTGACAGGAGCGTGAAGTGGAGAGCGGCTTCAAAGCTGAGCAGGCTGTGTGACCTGAATGCTGCGCAAATAATGCACTGCTTGCAAGAGGATCAATGACAGCGTTTGCTGGGCTCTAGGCATCCCCTGTGCTAATGAAAGCCATCCTGGAAGCCGAGAGACAGGGCCTCTGGGCAACGTAAAAACTGGCATTAGCGGGCGTTTGTTATAAAGCCTGGCTTCTGAGAGCATGGAGCACCAGAAGAACCTTCACCCAGCCCCCCTGTAGTACCCCACCAACTCCCCTCTGGCTGTCTGTTTAGTGTCACTCAGTTGGGATGGATCCCGTTAAAGATCTGATGTTCGCTAAGGACTCGGAGGTGTCTGGGACGTCTGCCTCTAATCATAAACACTGCAGCTGGCAAGGACGTGATGGGGAGGGGGGGGGATCACCTTGATCCAGCACATATTTCCTTTGATGTTTCTGCAGCGAGTTGGCTGCCCAAAGTAAAAGGTATGTTGTTTGGTGTGTGTGTGTGCTTTTTTTTTAAAAAAAGAGAATAATAATAATAATAAAATACCCAGGCTTGACATTCTCAAATCATAACCATATGACTCTCAATTCCACGCTTGGCTTCTTTTCTTTCTTTCTTTTAATATTTTGTTCTGAGAAACTGGAAGAAGAGGAATCTGACAATGATAACATGAAACAGGTTTGAGAGATAATCGCAGATTCAGAAGAAAATGTGTCCAAAAAGAAACTTGCTGCCATTACCAAAAATGGAAGAAGTCTCTTGCCAAAGATCGCTAACTGTGGTGACCTTAAGCAATAGATGGTTACTGATTCTATGGGGGGGGGGGAGTTGACTCCCTCCCGCCAAAAAAAAAATGCAAAGACAACACAATTTGAATGCAACCACTGTTTAGAAGTTCTTCTTGCCCGCTTGCTTTTTCAGGGTAGCCTAGAAAATACAAGAGCTTTTTGCTCAGTCCTTGGCTGCTTAAATGCGTGTAGTGTAACAACTCTGGCTGGGTACAAACTATTATTTCTGTCAGGAAATAGGAGTGACTTCTCCCTTCTACAATGCCACTAGCTCTTATTTGGAACTGGTAGCTTGAGAAATGTAGATGCATTCCTGCACTGCAGGGGGTTTGATGGCTCCTGGATGTCCCTTCCAACTCTACAATTCTATGAGAAGAAATGTACAGAAGAATACAACTGCAGTGGCGCTGGGAGATAGATAGAAGCCAGTCCATTTTCCTAACTGAAATGGCTTCTCCAAGTCAACTGAGTGGTGAAATTGATACGGTCAAATTGCAAAGAATTCTGGTCGAGTCAATTTCAGCCTTAAGGGAAAATGCACTAAAACAGAGTGGAGGATTACATGTATGACTATTAAGCTATCTTTATAAAGGTAAAGGGACCCCTGACAGTTAAGTCCAGTCGTGGACAACTCTGGGGTTGCGGCGCTCATCTAACTTTATTGGCCGAGGGAGCCGGGATACAGCTTCTGCGTCATGTGGCCAGCATGACTAAGCCGCTTCTGGTGAATCAGAGCAGCGCACGGAAACGCCATTTACCTTCCCGCCAGAGTGGTACCTATTTATCTACTTGCACTTTGACGTGCTTTCAAACTGCTAGGTGGGCAGGAGGTGGAACCGAACAACAGGAGCTCACCCCATTGTGGGGATTCGAACTGCCAACCTTCTGATCAGCAAGCCCTAGGCTCTGTGGTTTAACCCACAATGCCACTCGCGTCCCATTTAAGCTATCTTTATACACACATGCAAAAAAAAAAAAAAGATTAATAAAAATGTCAAGGTGTGCTAATTATCATAATTCTAAATGGCTCCCATGAAAGTCACATTAAAATATATGCATGGCTATGTAAAACAAAGAAAGAAAAGGAACTTGCATGCACTGAAGGCCACTATGCCCATCGCTCTCCCCCAAGAGAGAGCAATAGGCAGAGTGTTATGTGGCATTCCTACAGAACTCCTAGCAGCAGCGAGAACTGAATCTCCTACGTTCAAAGGGCAGAGAGCCCGTAAGCATTTCATGCTTCAGAGGCTATAGCAGCCTCTCCTCAGCTGGCCGCTTTGGCTCATGGCTGAGAAGGTTGCTGCAATGGCCTGAACCGCCGCTCATTGCTAACACCAACACAACTTCTTCTCCTGGCGTAGCCGCCACCAAACTGGCAGGTAGAGCAGCAAGAACTCACAACATGAGTTCTCCATCTCCTAGTCATTAGGATGGTGTGCAGACAACACAAGGGTCTAGGATGTCTTCCCTCTTGAGCTTCCTTCCTAATATTCCCAGAGGCCAGAAAGGGGAATAATTCTTGAAAAGGGAGAAGGGAATTGGCTGTTCCATGGACAAAAAACATTCTGTGTGTTCCTGCCCTTGGAGGGGTTTTTCCCTTTCCTTTTTTTGATTGAGAATGGGCTTTAAAAGCATGGATGGCCCCCAAGGTTTAATCTCTTCCACCCCGCAGACTTAGGCCAAACAACACTAACCTCTTTCAAATGGTGCCTTATTCATGTCAGCATCATGCTCAAAAGTACACTTAATGGACATCCGCATGAGAGTTTCCTTTTGCCATTATAGTATGTGATCTTTTCCACGCTTTAAGCCAGGAAATGTGAAGCACCTTCAGTATTATGGCTTTTAGTAAGCATTTAGGAACCCAGTTTGAATGAATGCAAATGACACAATACTGTGCCTACTTTGGCAACTCATTACTTTTTTTCACACTGAAAGCGAAGGCTGAGATCTCTCCCCAGAAAGCTGGAGAGAACCTATGTTCCGATTATGTATACAGTAATATGCATCTGGGCACCTACCAGATATATACTGGCCTTGATTTAGAAATGCAAAAGTTAACTTTTAGTCCGATGCAGATTCAGAAAGGATTTAGGCAGCTGCGAGGCAGGCGTTCCCAAAAAGAGTCACATATTGCAGTGTGTGTTTTGATTAGGCTTGGTATTAATGTGTACTAGATCAAGTTACGTTGCTGCAAATTGGTCAGTGTCATCTCGACACAACTGAAGCAAAGGAGAAGTGACACACTGTAAATGAAACACAGTGAAGAGCTCAAGGGAGAGTAAATCACCCTACCATATCATGGCTGGAAAATTTGGGAGCTGCCGTTCCAAACCTATCTGAGATTTCGCAGGCTATTTGGACTGACAAGCGTTCCCTGAGATCCCACCAAATGCTGCAGATTCAGATAAGATTCAGATTTATTGAGTTTATGCGCAGATGTACCAAGAGACAGTGCATATGTATGTCACTGGTGCTGGGGGAGGTGAGCTCAGGAGGGGTGTGAAACAGAGGTCTGTATAGCCCTATATGGCAATTTCTCCCTATTTTGCTGAATTGAAAGACAGAATTGAATGGCAAACACAAATGTTACAGTATTTACCTTGTTCCTTTGTTCCTTTTTTATGCACGGCAAGGGAACATGGTGGACAGAAGCTCAAATCTTCTCCTGAGTCGAGCCTCTCTCCCCCAAAGCAAAGGACCCTTTACCAGAACAGGGTCTACGTTGCAAAAGCCTCCAGCAAGAGGAATCACTCGTGGTAGAACTTGGCACTTCAAAGCTGGAAAGAAACTTTGCAGGCCTAGTTTACGCAAATCACTAAGCCAAACCTTGGCTTAATCTCCTGGGCATTCTGCTGCTATGCTTCATTATGATTTGGCTTAAGCACGGTGTCTGAATCTGAAATTGGGGTTTGATCTCTCCAGACTTTATAGCTCATGGTTTGTCTGGGAGAGCTAAACCATGAGCCCAGGTTCCAAGAACCCCCTAGCACAAACGATGGCTCAGCTCAGCAAAGAACAATCAGAGGAGGAGCAAAGCAGCCACAATCTCCTCTCTCCTGAAGCCCACACAGTTTGCTCATTTGCACTCATTTGTATGTTAATCTCATTTTTATCTTATTGTTCAATGGCTTTAGGCTGTGAAGTGGTTTTACAAATTTGCAATGAATGGACGAATGGGTCATTGTTTGGTTTACTGTTATGTGCAAACGAGGTTGTAGACTCCGTTGCACTTGTGGGTTTGATTTCTTAAGAATCTGACAACATCTGGATTGAACAGGTGGTGCTTTCCAAGGCACGATACTGAAAGCCAACACAACATGGGGGAATCAAGAATTTAAACTTGTCCAGATATCATGCAGATGTCGAGATCACATAGTTCTGCTATGGGTTAGCAGTGTACAAGTTTGTAACCAACCTGATTGCAATGTGGACTGAGAAGCTCAGTTGTACTGCCAATGAACCATCACCCCACAGGTTTCTATTAAAAGGGATAAAATAAGATTGATGGAACATTATCAGTTTCATGAGCCATCAAATAATCTTTAAACATTCTGTGTTTTTCCTAGATGTGTTTATGAAATCCTCAACATCTGAAATTGGGATTCTGCTTTACTTTATATTTTAGTGGAGCACAACCAATTAATATAGAAATGTGTAGTTACTCCAGAGACGTTGGGTGGGGAAGGGAAGATATCTTAGGTGAGTATCAGTGATTAAAAATAAACTCAGAGTAACATAGTGTTTTTAACTTCACTTACCAGAGATGATTAATTTTAAAATATTTTCATCCCCCCCCCCCCCAGATAAATAGGTAAATGGCATACTTTCAACTTTCTAAGTGGCATCCCTGAATTGCTTGATTGTAAAAAAATAAATAAATTTAACCAGTTTACAAAAATATTCTTTGCAGGCACGTATGTGTGTGGATAGTGTGTGTGTGTGTGTGTATGTGTGTGTGTAAATATATATAAATATAATTTGCTAAGACTTGGGATAAGTTTTAATCAATTTCTTTCTTCTCTTAAAAATGTTTGAAAAATAATTTAGTGGAGTTATTTTTGTTTTTAAACCCACTATGTTTGAGATTTCTGTTGTTAATATTCTGAAGCCTTAATTCTTGCTGGAAAAGAAGAGGAACAGAACCAAAAGGATGTTCCAAATGGCACCAGAACAATGAAGTATTCTGGGAGAATCTGTTAATCTCTGTGGTTTTCCAGGTCTGGTAGAGAGGTACACATGTCAGTGAAAAAAAGACATAGAAAATTGTTTACATCTGTAAACATAAAAATGGAAGATTTTTAATGCACCCCATTCTCCTATGGCAATAATCTCGCCTATTTACCCTGTGACGTGTTGAATCCTATCAGAAGTCATACCTCAAATGATAAGTATTTCCCCATCATCCCCCACCTTGTAATTACAAGTAAGGTAGACCAGAGCCATTAATTAGAATTGGGCTTTCAGTAAGAAACATGCTCCCTGAAACACTTGCCTGAGATTTGAATTTGAAGGAAGCAATTAGAGTGTGGTTTCTTATGAGATAAGATGGCAGGAAACTCCAGTCAAAGAGCAAACAGAGAAACCACCCTGGTTTTATTCCAGCCCCAAGAAACTTATTATTTCCATTCTCCAAACAGGAAGCCTATGATCTCTACGTGCAAATATCAATGGAGAGAAAATGGATCGGGTCCCCATAGCATTTGGATTACTGAAACATACAAGGTGCAGTTATACAAAACAGACTAATCAGATGAAGTACCTCAAATTCTGCACTACAATCTCCACCTCTAGTCAGAAACTAAATCCTGCAATGGTAACATTTTACAGAACCAGAAATTGCATAAACGGAGCAACTTTGCATAAACGCGATTAACTTTCATGCCTTACAAAGTTTGTGCAGTTGCAAACTTCATGTTTCTGGAAGATTGTTTGGGTTTGTTTTTTTGAAGTAGGAATATTCTGTCTTGAAATTTCTGTCCGACACTGGAAAACAGGCATTGAGGCTCATGGAAAAGTGGGGAAACCGCTGGGAAGAATTTGTGGTTGTGCTGAGTGAATGTAACCCATTTGGCCCTGTTCCTTTCCCTACATTTATAGCAGAAACTGCCAACATGTTTTCTGGGTTCAATTCACAAACATGAAGGCCAGAAACAAAAACAAAAAGGAACTGGAATTATCAGCATTCTCTATAATATGCTGCATTCTTTATCCAACATTACAATTCTCTCAAACCCTAACCCTAATCCTTGACACCCATGTCATTTCCCCAATTTAATCGGTAGGGATGCTTAAGCAATTTTTGCAAACTTTTACAGAAACCAACTTCATCGGTATTCATCTGGATTGGAATGCTAGTACCCTTTGGATTTTACACTTCTCTAAATTTTGCAATTGACTTCTTAACTCAAAAACTGTACCGAAATGCACAAGGAAACACATTATTTTGGGGCACAACGTGTTCTGAGATGTACATTTTGTGAGAAAACATGTTCAGAATGTTTGGTTTTTTAATTGCAAAGCTATTCAGAAACCGGATGGAACGTATCTACGAATGAAACTGACACAGGACAGAAACAGGCTGATCCAGCAACGAGGGCAAGTAAAAGCGGAATAAGGCAATTTCCATCAGAGGAACAACACAGGGGAAATGTTTTAACACCCCTTCCTAAGCAATACATTCCCACTTCAATACAGTCCCCTACCAGCAGCTGATCTTCAGGTTTCTTGTGTTAGTGTACAAAGCCCTGACTAACTTCAGTGCAGCATACCTTAAGAGATGCCTTACCCGGTGCAGCCCAAGTTGATCACTGAGATCATCAGGGCAAGCACTATGGGAAGTTCCCTATGGGACAGAAACACAGTTATTGAGCCTCTTGGGCTTGCCGATCAGAAGGTCGGTGGTTCGATTCCACACAACGGGGTGTTGCTCTGTCCCAGCTCCTACCAACCTAGCAGTTTGAAAGCAGGCCAGTGCAAGTAGATAAATAGGTACCACTGTGGTGGGAAGGTAAATGGTGTTTCTATGCGCTCTGGTTTCTGTCACGGTGTCCTGTTGTGCCAGAAGCGGTTTAGTCCTGCTGGCCACATGACCCGGAAAAGCTCTATGGAACTCCCTCCCACAAGACAGGCATTGTCCCTAAGTTCATTTGTGTGTGTGTGCATATCTATAGCTATAGCTATCTTGAGATTATAAATTTTAGAGGTTTAATTAATGTTTTCCTGTGTTGTATGTTTTATTGCTGTGAGCTGTTTTAAGACCTGCATGGTAAAAAGTGGAATATAAATTTCTAAATAAATAAATGCAAATAAATAGATTTGAATGGAAAACCTTCAACCACGTTCTTTAATAGAAGATTAAAGAGGTGGGAGGTATAGCCATGGATTCACAAGGCTTTGCCTAGTCTAGGAGGAAGGGGGGGACAAATGATAATTTATTCATAAATGTATATACTGAAGCTTCAACATTTTTCCATGTTTGGAAGACTGCCATTTTGATTGGAGGAAAGGGTGTTTAATTCTTACCTACTAACCATTTTTGCGTGTGCAGAATTGCCATGCAAGTATTTCTTTCCTCCTTCCCTTGCACATTTCCCCTTGTGAAAGGAAGGAAGGAAGGAAGGAAGGAAGGAAGGAAGGAAGGAAGGAAGGAAGGAAGGAAGACCTTGCTGGAGCACCATAGAGAAAAAATGGCAACACTGTGCAAAAATGCAACCATCTGGGATAGTAATAAGCAACATTCCAAGTTTGCTCTTGCTGCCACCCTAAAGTGAAATTGCCCTGATGTGGCTTTTCATGTCTTAAAATATTGACTGGGGATTTACACGTAACATTTAGTTTGCACCTCAGTTCTTTCAGATTCAATCAAAAGAAGCAGGTGGTAAAAGCAGTTAGCAAAATGACTGTACGTATTAGGGCTTGCAGGTATTATTACAATGTAGGGCCGTAGTACTTGCCACATCCACTTACAACCAAGGTATATTTACTCCCATGATGCTATTAGGGCAATTACATGATTCAGCAGTAAAAGGCTTTGCTAGCCCAAAATTAACCAAACTTCAGGTAATCTCAGAATCAGCTTGGCATCGCAAAGTGAACTGAAAACGACAAGCAGCTGTTGGGATGTTTAACATGAATGCCCCCCCCCCCCCCAATATTATTAAGACAATACTTCAATATTACGCGCTAAGTACCAAATAGGCACAGAGGAATTACTTCACAACGATGCCAGGAATGGAAGGAATGATCTAACCCTGAGATCACTGGCAAGTAGGGGCTTACGCTAATCCTACATGTAGGCATATCGAAGATGCTCTCTCCACGATAAATTAGAACAGGCAACAGACTGTGCACACCAGTCCTTGTCTCTTTGCAGATCCCCTCTCTACATCTGCCTTCACTGGGGTTGCGTGTCACATTGGCACTAAAGTTCAAAAAGAATCTGCACTGGCTCTTTTTCTGAGCATAATGCAAAGTGTTGGTGTTGGCCTTTAAAGACCTAAACGGCCTCAGCCCAGTATACCTGAAGGAGCGTCTCCAGCCCCATCGTTCAGCCCGGACACTGAGGTCCACCTCCAAGGGTCTTCTGGCGGTATCCTCACTGTGAGAAGTGAAGCTACAGGGAACCAGGCAGAGGGCCTTCTCAGTGGTGGCACTAGCCCTGTGGAACGCCCTCCCATCAGATGTCAAGGAGATAAACAACTACACAACTTTTAGAAGACATCTGAAGGCATCCCTGTATAGGGAGGTTTTTTAATCTTTAATGTTTTATCATGTTTTTGTATATACTAGAAGCCGCCCAGAGTGGCTGGGGCAACTCAGTCAGATGGGTGCAGGATTATTATTATTATTATTATTATTATTATTATGTGAACCTACCAAATCTGTGCTTTCCAAAACAATATGCAAATGGAAACATGGCAATCCTTTTCAATTCACAAGTCTTCAATTTCCCCCCCAATTAATTTCACACTCTTCTGAACTTTTCAATGAATTTATTGGACCAATGTAGGGAAATTGTGTAAAGCCCCTTTTCTGTGCAGTCACTGTTTCAGATCTGTTTATGTCTCTGTGTTGCACTGAGCTCCTTTGTCAACAAATTATCGTGTCACATCCTTTGCCTACAAACACTCAGGCATTTAGATCGGAGGATGAGTAATACAAGACTTCTGGTGCAAACTGCGGGTGATGGTGCAATTGCACACTACTGTCAACGTAGTGCAGCAGGGAACTACTGTACTAGGACTGGTGAGACACTGGTTTAAATCCTCACTTGGAACAGTCGCTGGGAGCCCCTGGCCCAGGCATTGCATGTCAGCCGAAACTATCTCTCGGGGCTGTTGTACATTTAAGTGTGTGTTCTGTAATAACACATAATGCATAATGTACCATGGCACAACATGCAACAAAAGTGGTACATGAGCTTGGGGATGGGTGGGGAATCTTAGTAGCCCTGGGATTTATGCTTCTACAGTGGTACCTTGGGTTACATACGCTTCAGGTTACATACGCTTCAGGTTACAGACTCCGCTAACCCAGAAATAGTGCTTCAGGTTAAGAACTTTGCTTCAGGATGAGAACAGAAATCGTGTTCCGGCGGTGCAGTGGCAGGAGGCCCCATTAGTTAAAGTGGTGCTTAAGAACAGTTTCAGGTTAAGTACGGACCTCCGGAACGAATTAAGTACTTAACCCGAGGTACCACTGTATTTGCTGTTAAGGTCACAATTCTAGCCTTTTTCATTATTACTGTTGTCGTTATTTCTCTTAAACAAACAAACAAACCTAACGACGTTCATCGTTCCACATGCAGGGGTAGTGCTTTTTGCAAATCCACCAGCTACTTAGCTCCATGAATGAAATACTTTGGTCAGTTTTTTAAATGACGGCATGCGAGGCGGTTCAAGAAACAAAACCGCCATTTGCAAGGTTACCCAAACTTCTACGTTTCCCCCACTTTCCGTTTAAAGGCGAACGTCTTTTTACTGTCATTTTCCTATTTTATTTTATTTTCTGCTGCTGCTGCTGCTCTTCCTACTCTTTCTGCTGAGACGATCTATGACAATGTGTCTCAGGAAAAAAGCTCCTGCCCAATAAAACAGCAAAACTAAAAATAAACCTTTGGGGCCAGAGGCATTTGTTCATTATATAAATCAAAGAAGCGCGCACAGAAATGGACACAAAGTGACTGGTAATGCCCAGTGAATTTCTAATGCTTGGCTAAAATGATTTGGGTGCATTGCATGCAGATGTCAGGTATTTTAATAAAGAGCTCCATTGTTCAGGGCCCCTCACTCCTCCATAGCTCCCAGCGCTCCTTTAGGAAGGGAGGAAGGGAGGGGGCACGGGGGGGGGACGACACACAGCCATTCCAGCTGGGCTTGGAACCTTGTTTGAGTCAGGAAAACCACAGCTCATAAGCAAAGAGGAAGCATAATGTTCTACAAGGACAAAACATTAGCAAAAATGTCACTCAGCCCTAGTTCCACATGTTGGCTGCCACGGCCTCTTCCTCCAAGCATGCCCGATTGATATAAATTCCATCTGCTCAGCAGCCAAGTGACAGAGAAGAAATACCAGCATCTGGTCTCTATTGCTGTCGGGTTTTTGTTCCATGTTAGACCTTAGCTAGAAACATATGAAGAGATGAAGGTGCTGGCAAGCGACTCAAAGGCTGCACTGGCACAAGAGAGGCTTTCTGATGCTTTTCACACTTCACTCTGGATTTTTACAGGGGAAAAGGCGGAGGAGACTTGATAAACTGCGCTTTAGGAGCCAACAGGCCTGGAGGTCATTTAGTCTTTGAAAGTGTGTGTGTGTGTGTTTAAAACTGAACAGCACCAACATTTTCTCTCTCTCTCTCTCTCACTTTTTTAGTGCAACAAAAGGTAACTAAGTCACACAAGAATGTGACTCTTCAGCTAACATCCCCCCAGTCTCTTAAACATCCACTGGTTTGGATATGCTCCCGAAGCACTTTATATTCTCTTGAAGAGCAGCTGGAAAATGCCAAAAGACCAAACCAGACGAGCTCTCTGTTTAACCCTGCTATGTCTGGCAAGATGTTGCTTTTGCAGGGAGAAACAGAGGAAAGGCCTACGTGCAAATGCAAGGCTGTTGTTGTTGTTGTTGTTGTGTGTTTTAAAAAAGAAAACAACTGTTTTCAACTGTGGCTGCGTGTGTATGCGGAACAATCTTTAATGTTGGCAATGTTGGTACACTGAAGTTCAGGCTGCCCCAACCCTCCCCAACCTTCCAGATGTTTTGGACTACAACTCTTCCCAGCGTCAGCTATCACAGCCATACTGTCTGGGGCTGGTGGGAGTTGCAGCCCCAAACATCTGGAGGGCACCAGCCTCGGAAAGGCCACCATGAGAAAGAGCAGCTTACATACGTTAAGAGTGAACCAACGCTTGCTGCAGTAGGGAAACGGCCTGATCCCATATGAGATGTGCAATATAATATAATTGCCGAAAGACTGAAGGACACAAAATAATGGTGACTGGGAGTGGCCGCTGGGACCATATAAAACCGGTCCTGAAAGACCTACACTGGTCCCCAGTACGTTTCCAAGCACAATTCAAAGTGTTGGTGCTGACTTTTAAAGCCCTAAACGGCTTCGTCCCAGTAGACCTGAAGGAGCGTCTCCACCCCCATTACTCAGCCCAGACATGGAGGTCCAGCTTTGAGGGGCTTCTGGTGGTTCCCTCATTGCGATAAGTGAGGTTACAGGGAACCAGGCAGAGGGCCTTCTCAGTAGTGGCACCCTCCCTTCAGATGTCAAGGAGATAAAGAACTACACAACTTTTGGAAGACATCTGAAGGCAGCCCTGTGTAGGTAAAGTTTTTAATCTTGGATGTTTTATTACGTTTCTGCATGCATTGGAAGCTACCCAGAGTGGTTGGGGCAACTCAGACAGATGGACAGGGTATAAATAAAATAGTAGTAGTAGTAGTAGTAGTAGTAGTAGTAGTAGTAGTAGAATTCTGTTATATTTCCTCCAAAGCCAAGAATTAGAGTTATATTTCTTAAAAAATATAAGCAAATGTGACATATTTTTCTGTATGCTCTCCTCATGCTTCTGAGCTGGTGGGATTCCCGTTGCATTAGAGTGTCATCTCATTTGGGAGGAAGGGGCACAAGCTGACAAGCCGAAGTGAAGCGAGTGAACAGCAATCAAAATGACATTATAATACACACATACATACGAGCTGAAGAGAAATAACTAAGAAAAGGCAGCAAGTGAGAACTGCTCCAGAGGACACATAAATTTATAATAAAGCCTTACAACGCTTAATTATTAATTAGAAAAGAAGGAAGCTTTTATTTAACAAACAGGAAAATGTCACCATCATCCATGTTCAGGCACAGAGATAATGGCATGGGCTGACTTAATGATTTCCAGAAATGTCCAGGACGTGTGCTTTCAAAACAAAATGACTTCTCCTGTACAGAACAAGACTATATGCACCAAAGGATGGAATGGCAAGAGCCAGTTCAACCCAATGTTTCTCCTCTTCAAAAAAAAGGATAAATTATGCCAGAAACTGTACATGAAGTTCTCAAGGAGGGGAAAGTCCTCTTCTTTTTTGCTTATAGATCTTTCCTTCCTAACATGCCTTTAGTTTCACCTGTGTAGACTTCTGCAGACCATCTTCTCTATCTATCTATCATCTATCTATCTATCTATCTATCTATCTATCTATCTATCTATCTATCTATCATCTATAATCTCTCTCTCTCTCTCTCTCTCTCTCTCTCTAGCTGTGCCCTTCATGTATGAACCTTGTCTCCAACATAGCGAATTGCTGTCATAGGTGATATCTATGATTGGTAAACACCAGTGTAACTTCCCAGAAATACGTAGTGGCTGAACTGAGCCCTGTGATTTGTAGAGTTGCAAGAGACTTGATGTCGTTAACTCACCTATGGGCCTCAAGCGATGTACTCCATTTTAAGAAGAGGTGGTTGACAGGAACATTATTCCCATTAGTGCGCTCCTAAATGAGAGGAATTCCTGCTCTGCAGAGATTATGCTTGGAGCCTGAATTAAAATCTTTTTGTCCCCTGGTTACCATTGTAACAACATTGCTTATTCCCATTGAACATGCCATCAATTCCCAAGCAGCCCTTCTCCTCAGTCAAGTAACATGGCGGTCAACTTGACCTTCTCCCAACTATATCTAGTTTATTAACATGGCTATCACTTGTTTAGAAAACACATTCCAAGGTGCTCTGTGACATACAAAGTCTCCAACCACCTTCACATTCTCATTCCCTGTGTTCTGCTATATTTTGCTGGAAGCCGCTCAGAGCGGCTGGGACAAACCAGTCAGATGGGCAGAAGGCAAATAAATTATGGTTATTATTGCCAGCACTATTTTTATGGAAAAGGAGGTGCCTGAATACACAAGGGATGCCTCCCTTGTTCTCTTAGAATGGTAATGGCGCCCACATGAGAAGTGCCGGAACTGAGTTCCAACTAAATAAAAGCCCTGATTATTACCATTCGTCAGTCATACAGTGGTGCCCCGCAAGACGAATGCCTCGCAAGATGGAAAACCCGCTAGACGAAAGGGTTTTCCGTTTTGGAGGTGCTTCGCAGGACGAATTTGCTATGGGCTTGCTTTGCAAGACGAAAATGTCTTGCAATTCCTGGGGTTTTTTTTCCCGCTCCCCACCCTCTTTTTCTAAGGCACTAAGCTGCTAATAGCCTTTTAGCAGCTAATCCGCTAATCCCTTAAGCCTTTAATAGCCACTAATAGCCGCTAAACAGCTAATAGCGCTAATCCGCTAATGGGCTTGCTTCGCAAGACGAAAAAACCGCTAGACGAAGAGACTCACGGAACAGATTCTTTTCATCTTGCGAGGCACCACTGTAATTAACTACTCAAGGCTGATACCATTGCTATGCTTTTACTGCATTTTTTTTTTTTTTAAAAATGTTATTAAGGGTACAATCCTATCCATCCCTACCTCAGGGTAGATCACTTCCTACAGAGTGGAACTTAAATGCACAGGACCTGGAATGCCATTTATGGTAGAAAAGCATCAGACAAACATTCTCCTCCTTCCTCAAAGGAGAGAAACTAACTTACTAAATGAACATATAGGATTTGTGTACACACACACACACACACACACACACTTAATTTATATGGTGTTTTACAGATTGTTTTCGGACAAACAACAAATTGACTTAGTCAACGGCAGTCTTTCAAACAGAAAGCTTTTGTGCTTCAGTTTCTCTTCATGGTTAACTTAAAAGGTAACTGCCTTGAATGAACACCTGGGCAAGAAATGCACTTGCTATTCACATATCACACTTCCCTATGTTCCCTCTTCAAATCACTGTCTGTGGGACCCTTATTACAATTCACGAACCCTGCAATACACTCCTAATGATGGCTTTCACCCCCCAAAAAACACTAAGGTCAGGTGATGCTACTAAATGCCATGATCAAATCTCTTTAGAAGGTGAGGCAAATTTTCTTTTTTCCCTCCCACCGGACAATCAGCAGAGCATCACAATCAATGTGGTGTATCATATAGTATTACGCAAACTTAATTATGCTATATTATGGGCAGTACAAACCACTGGGGTAACATCGCTGAGATCAATATAGCTAACACCAGAAAGAACTCTATGAAGCTTATTGCTTGCACCGGTGGTCAATACAGCCTTTCTTAAAAGGCAAGGAGGAACTTTTGCAAAGATTTGAGTTTCCCACATGCATGGGAATGAGGGTGGGATGAGCCCGGTGCCTAGCTGTGTGAGATGCATCAATGCAATTTCCCGTAAGTCAGAAACTTGAAACAATACAGCTGCCGCGATGAGTGAATAGCTGATGGAGCTTGTGTGAGCTTCAGTGGCAAGCCAGGGCATTGCTCTAGTGTGAATGACAAGTGATGGACCGAATCGCAGGGGAGCTACCAATGAGTTATTAATGGTGACAGGTACACTACCTGGGAGACAGGTTGAGAGGGGGGAAAGATTATTTATAAGCGAATAGTTAACAGCTGTACCTACTGCTAAGCATTACATGGATGCCACAAACTGTAGAATTCAAATCGCGGGTTATTCAAGCACGAACAACTGCCTGTCACCAAACTTGCAGTGCATCGCTACAAATTAAGGTGGGAGAGATGAGACAGGGGCTGGAGCGATGCCTTGAACGGGAAGGCAATGTCATCATGGAAGCCGAGATAAGAACCGAAAAGAGCCGAGATAACTACGAGGTGAATTACGGTTCTTAATAACAACAATGAATTGGCACGAACAGCTTTTTAATTTTTTCCTGGGGGCTTTTCATAGGAGAGCAGATGCTGAATGGATCCAGCGCTGACAAAAATAAATGAGGAGAAAATCGCAGCAAAGGAAAGCGGGGGGTTGGGGCTCGGGTGACATGTTCAGAGAAGTTTTCTTTTTAATGAAGGAAATAATAAACTTCTGTGGTGAAGATAATCTCTTAACAGGCTTCGCCAACGGTGTGATAGTTGATTTGTCAAATCTGTAAGGAAGCGCACCAGCCTGGGAAGAAATTCTACCTATTGCGGCATTTGAGATGAAGCTGGCCCACATGCAGTATGAATTTTACAAATATTGGCTGCATTAATGACTGTGTTTTCTTCCTGCAATAAACTGCAGTAATGCAAATGTGATCCTGGCCCAGCATAAGAACAAATTCTGAAAGTTTTCCACAAAGGACATGCCGCCCCTATTCAAATCACATAGCACCTCCTTCCTTCTTTCCTCTAAGCTGAAAAGCTAAAGTACAAATCACAATACAATACTGTTCTCTCTCTGGTGTCTTCCTCAGCAATAAGATTGAGATTCTGAGCTCCTGTGCATTTTCTTCTTCTCATGGAATTCTGTGCCTTAATGTCGCTATAATAAATAATAAACAATATCTCCATGAGTAACCCTTAAACATAACTGCGGGTTTCTTTTAGCAGGAGCAGGAATGAGGAATTTAAAAACAAACCAGCCTCACGCAGCCTGCTTTTCCATAAGGGTCCATCTTTATTTCAGCCACAAAGAAAGATCTAAACTGGATACAGTGGTGCCACGCAAGACGAATGCCTCGCAAGACGGAAAACCCGCTAGACGAAAGGGTTTTCCGTTTTTCAATGCGCTTCGCAGGACGAATTTCTCTATGGGCTTGCTTTGCAAGATGAAAATGTCTTGCGATTCTTGCAAATTTTTTTTCGCTCCCCACCCCCTTTTTCTAAGGCACTAAGCTGCTAATAGCCTTTTAGCAGCTAATCCGCTAATCCCTTAAGCCTTTAATAGCCGCTAATAACCGCTAAACCGCTAATAGCGCTAATCCGCTAATAGGGTTGCTTCGCAAGACGAAAAAACCGCTAGACGAAGAGACTCGCGGAACGGATCCTTTTCGTCTTGCGAGGCACCACTGTATTTACCTGGCAGCTAAGCTTTTGGCATGAGCCAGCCAAAGTTGCATATTTTTAGGTCTTGGGCAGTGCTTAAGCATTTGCTTGGATGTTCCAAAAGTGGGGTACGGGTGGGTAGCCTAATGCGCTTTATGCTGTGGGAAGGATATTGCTGAAGTGCCTTCAACAGACTTCTCATAATCAAAGAGTGACGCCCTTCCACCGCAATTACACTCCATGCTGCTGGGTGCAATAGGTCTCCTTGGATTGGTGCCTTCCAGCACCTGCCACAGGATCCTAACAGGCCAAGTCTTGCCCCTCCTTTTTATACATATATTTAAATGAATTTTATTAACATCATCAAGCAGTGATTAACATTCACATCTATTGTCACATCATACAAATGTAAACACAAAATTACTACATTACAATATATTTTCTCTGCATGATCCAAAATATTTGGTGGTCCAAAAAAACTCTTTAGAATTCAGCAGCTTATCAAAAATCAAAACCATATTCTATTTAGAATGAAGTTGTGTTAGCAGAGGCAGACAGGAAAAATCAACTCAATACAGATTTAGAGGTTTTGTGGAAGGATATGTTTGAAGGGAATATTCTAACATACAGAAAACACATTCAATTTAAAGCTTTCAAGCATAACTCATACAACCTAAGTTGAAAGAAAGATCTGGCTACTTCAACTATTGTTAGTACATCCAACTCTTTAACAATTAATTTTAGGATAGGTAGGAGTTAATTGAGAGAACTTTTGATTCTGTCCCCCCCCCCCAGGGGGGGTATGGAGAAGAAAGAGTGCCTTTAAGTTTTGCCTCTCCTAATCTGGCACACTTTGTCTCTTGTTTACTGGACTTTGATGTTCTTCTGGCCATCACCCTATGCAACCTATGTCCACCCAATGCCACCCTAAGCTAGTATAGGGAACATTCTTTAATTCATGGGATTTATTGCACTGATATCCCATCTTTCTTCCAATGAACTCATGTTTCTCTCTTCCTCCCTGTTTTATCCTCAGAACAACCCTGTGAGGTAGGTTAGGCCGGGAGGCTGAGACTGGCCCAAGGTCACCCAGTAAGTTTCAGAGCTGAGTAGGGATTTGCACCATTCAAACTGCTGCATTTCGCAGGGGAGAATACATAGAAGCAGGAGCCCAACTTTCATGTATTTAGTTGAGACGAACATGCCATCCATAACTTTATTTGCCTTTATTTTATCATGGGTGATGTGACCCTCATATTGGTCACAGTTTCTGCAGAACTCTGACAATGCCCAAACCTGATTCCCTTTCAACTCTACATCTACTCCAGTTTTGGTATTTGCTGTTCTCACATGGAAGGTCCCTCCAGATCAGCTGTTGAATTTATTTAATGCACCCCTCTGTTTTAAAATTGGGTTTCCCTACCCACAATGCTGTGTAGGGGGAAATGGCAGCTCTGTTAATAAAGGCATTCCTCCATGTTAGAATGAGACTTTATTTGCTGCTGCATTCTAACCTATCAACAGTGACTTAAAAGACATTACACACAAAATGTAAGGGTAAGGAAAGTGCTTTTTACCATATGCGGTGGTCCTGTAAAAAAGTAAAAGTCTTCTGGGAAATGATATACAATGAATTGGAAAAAAAAAATGTTTAAGATAACTTTTGTCAAAAAACCAGAAGCCTTTTTACTTCGGTTAACAGGGGATGAAATACCAAGGGACTTAAAAAGACGATTTATGTATGCGACAACAGCCGCAAGAATGCTGCTTGCCTAGAAATGGAAAGAAGAGAAAGTACCAACAAAAGAAGAATGGATAACTAAGATGATGGACTATGCCGAAATAGCAAAGATGACCATGAAGATCAAAGATCAGGATGAGAAAAAATTTGAACACGAATGGAAGAAATTTATAGACTATTTAAAAGACCACTGTAAATATATCAAAACATTAGAAGGTTTGATATAACATTTATGAAAGTATATAATTGGAAATTAGGATAAATAAGAGGGAAAACAAAGCGTTTGGAGAAATAAAATAAGATGCAAGAAATCGGGGGGAGAAAATTGGAATCCAGGGGAAAGGAGGGGGGAAGTCTATATTGTATCTTTGGAAAAGTACTGAATTTATAAAATATTGTGATTATAAAATTTGAAAATAAAGTATTGAAAAATTAAAAAGAAAAGAAAAGAAATCACACACATGCACACCTCACTTTGTGTATGTATGAGCTAAGTTTGCCTACCATTGGACATGCAGCAGAAGTGACTACAAATCCCAGGAAGGAAGGAAGGAAGGAAGGAAGGAAGGACAGTTTTCTGAAAAAAAATTGTAGGCTTTTGAATGTGTACAGAAGGAAAAGAAAAACAAAACCGAAATTCACTTAACCCCATTCACATGTCTAGCCAGCTGATTGTTTAAGTGTGATTTACTTCTTTAATGTATAAACTTCATCACAGAACCATCAGAATGTTTCCATTCAGCAAGCGCAAACAAACAAACAGAAGAGAAGCCACAAAATAATTATAAAACATATGGCGTGCACCACGGCTGTGTTTATTTTATGACAGTTAACTTTATTTACAGTGTAATCTGGGAAGAATTAATTCTCAAAGGACTTTACACAAAATATGGCCAGTTCCCCCCTCCTGCCCCACCTCACCCTCAAACCGCACACACCAGAGTTATGTTGTCAACCCGAGTAAATAAACTGTCCTAAGTGGAAATCTCTTGTTTTCTACAAACAAAATGCAATGCCTTGCTTTTTGTGTAATGGGTTCATTATGAATTCTTGAGTGACAAAAACTATACATTGCCAGCAGCAATAAAAGCCAGGATACTAGGAAGGACGGCTGGTTTTTATACCATGCCAAAGTTTGGTGGAAACATAACATTTTAAAAGGCTTCCTCTGCCTGAATTTGCTTCTCAGGATGGTCTTGTGTTCACATTAGCCATGTATCTCTACAGCTTGAGAAAAGCTTTGTGCAAATATACTCTCTTTTTTGTTTTTCACAGTCGGTTATTATGGTAACATATTTCCAGAGACATTTGGAAGAGAGCAGTAACTCATTTTAGAAGCTAGTTACTAACTTGGCTCGATGTTTCAGGCAGAAGTATTAAATATTATGCAGGACAGCACCCAAATAACACCGCTTCTCAGGGAAGTTTTCGGAAACCAGGAAGGAAGAGCTTCTTGCCCCATGTTATGCTTCAAAGCAGACCTGGTCTACCCTTGGCCTCTGTCCATACCTTCCCTTCCACGCATGAGACATAAATGTAAGACTAAGGTCTAATTGATGCTGGGTTAGCTCAGTTGGTAGAGCATAAGATGCACAGGTTCGATCCCCACCTTGGGTAAAAAAAACCCTGCATTGCAGGGGATTGGACTAGAAGACTCTACATTTCTTTGATTTTACAGATTCAATTGGTTTTACCACACTGCTGATGTCTGAGTTACAGTGCCATGGAAGCGCAGGGAGTGCTGGTCTCGCTTTGGTTCTTGGAGTGCAGCTTGGAAATAAACTTGGAATGCAGTATTCAGCAGCAGCAGCAGATTGCATGGAGGGGTGAAGTTGCTTACCTGACCCTTGGCCAGGTAAGCCTGCCTGATTACCCAGAGGAGGTGTGGCAAGGCAGCAGGGTGCAGTGCAAACACACCAGCAGAGCTAATGTGGCATTCTTGCAGGTGTGTTTGCACTGCACTGCCCTACCTGGCTCCTTATCTTGGGGAGGAAAGGTAAGTGCCTTCATCCCACCATGGAGTCTGCTACTGTTCATCACTAGTGTTTGGGTGTTCAGAGGTGGGGTGAAACATGCCTTCTTCACTGAATAGCTTTTTCTCAGTTCTGCCAGTGTTTCTGGTTTGGTACTATGAGCTTCAATGGGAAAGCTGCACTGCTCCAGCACTGTCTATAGTTAATAATAATAATAATAATAATAATAATAATAATAATAATAATAATAATAATTTATTACTTATACCCCACCCATCTGGCGGGGCCTCCCCAGCCACTCTGGGCAGCTTCCAACAGAATATTAAAAACACAATAAAACTTCAAACATTAAAAACTTGCCTAAACAGGGATGCCTTCAGATGTCTTCGAAAAGTCAGCTAGTTGTTTATTTCCCTGACATCTGGCGGGAGGGTGTTCCACAGGGCGGGTGCCACTACCGAGAAGGCCCTCTGCCTGGTTCCCTGTAACCTTACTTCTCGCAGAGAGGGAACCTCCAGAAGGCCCTCGGTCCTGGACCTCAGTGTCTGGGCTGAATGATGAGGGGTGGAAACGCTCCTTCAGGTATACTGGGCTGAGGCCTTTTAGGGCTTTAAAGGTCAGCACCAACACTTTCTCTAGAGATATGACAGATCACCCCCCCCCCCCAAATGTGGTAGTGGTGGGGTTTGATGAACATTTATGTCAGTCAAAAGTAGTGCTACCTTTGGCTTAGTGTGTCTAAACCGGGAAATGTGGTTAAGCTCTCTCATCTCTAACAGCAACCTATTTTCAACTAATGTACTTCAAGGATTACCTTCGCCCATGGACATTAAGATAATCCTCAGCAGCTTCCCTACAAGTCCTCCCTCTGGAATCAGGTAGCTGTTGTGGAATGCTCTCCCTGGGGAGGCTTACCTGGTGCTGAGATTGATGTACTTTAAGAGCCAGATGAAGACCTTCTGATCTGCCCAGGCCTTCTAGACAGAGGTGCCGAGTTGCGCCAACATTGAGGGGGCCCATGGCATGCCCATGACATCACGTGTGCTCGGGCATCATGAGTGTGTGACATCATGCCCATCACACAAATGCAGAGGAAGCCAACCATGAGGAAGTCCCTTGCCAGCACGCCTTCTCAATCATCAAAGTGACACGCCAGTGCGAACATGCTTTGCTCTGGTGGGCCCCTTTAAGATTGTCGGGAAGTTCAACACTGAGGGGGCTCGGCCCCCATAGAGTTGGCCGACCTGTTACTCGATGTTTTAGCATTGGCTTGTATTTTAATCTAGCTGGCACTAGCTCATTGTGGCTGTTCTGTTTGCTTTGTTATTTTTATTGCTGCTTTATTGTGTTTTTAAATTATTGTTAGCCACTCTTGAGAGCCTCGGGGCTACAGAGCAGGATATAAAATGCTTAAAATAAAGGTAATGGTTTATTTTATGAGTGCTTGTCGTGGTTAGTTTCTATACCTCATAATAACTGGAGTTACAGGTGCCCTTGAGGTAACAAAAACAAGCAAAGGGAAGCACCAATTCCTACATCCTTCCCAAACACGTTTCCCCCGTCTCAAGTCTTGGTAGCTTTTCACTGGTCATGATGGAAGATTATCATCTTTCAGTTGTAAATTAATCCTTTCTCCATTCTACCTGGGACGTGGGATTTTTTGTTCAGCCAAAACAATCTACCGTATTTTTCGCTCTATAAGACGCACCAGACCACAAGACGCACCTAGTTTTTGGAGGAGCAAAACAAGAAAAAAAATATTCTGAATCTCAGAAGCCAGAACAGCAAGAGGGATCACTGCGCAGTGAAAGCAGCAATCCCTCTTGCTGTTCTGGCTTCTGGGATAGCTGCGCAGCCTGCATTCACTCCATAAGACGCACACACATTTCCCTTTATTTTTAAGGAGGGGAAAAGTGAGTCTTATAGAGCAAAAAATACGGTATTTCCAATCTGCATATATTGAAATAAATGCACGCCACTCTACCCCTCTCTCCCAAACATGTGGCAGTCCTTGGCAAAATACCTAAGTAGTTTCTCAGAGTTTGTATGATGTGGCCATAATTGCTGCACCATTAGTCTGCACTTTTGCCGCCTTAATATTCCACTTGCATAAAACATATTTCTTGCTGGGCAGGCGAAATTGTCCTTAGGGTGGTATTCAGTGCTAGTCCTGCTCAGAGTAGACCCACTGGAAGCTAACAGAGATGACTAACTTAGGTTTATTAATTTCAGTGGGTCTGCTATGAGTAGGTCTTAGCTGAATACAGCAGGACCACACATTTCCTGCTGAGACAACATTAAGATTCTACTGCTCACGCAATTTTTCCCTGCCATAAAAATGGCTATGGGTAGTTTTAGAATGTTAAAGCTATGCCCAAAATTCTGATTCAGAACTTTTCAATTCAAAGCAATCTTTGTTGCTTTTTTCTTCTCTTTAACCCTAGAACTTGCAGTTATTGGTTACCGGTGTCTTACAAAGCCAAATGAGCAATTATTGGGAATAATTTTACAGATGCTGGGAACGCTGCACAACAAAATATAAGTGAAGCAAACAGAAATACAAAGTTTTAGAACACATTCTAAAACATTCTTATGTCTTAATGGGAGGGTAAATCTATGTTCTCATCACTATATATTTTATTTTTAAAAATCTGTCCATATCAATTTTAAACTTATTAAGCATTAAAAGCCATTTCTCGCTATCTTCAGCACTGTACTTCTGACTTCCTTGAAGGCAACAATAAGTGTTAATGACATTTACCCCTTCTGATAAGAGTCATTCTCACTTCACTATTATTCCTTGTTATTGCATAGGACAGGCACTAGCAGTGCATTGAAAGATCAGTGCTGCGAGAGAAACAGCTCCCCTTGAGATGTCTTAGACTTCAAGAAAAAACACTAAATCAATGTATCCTAGAGAAACGGAAAGTCTGATTCTTTCGGGACCTTCACAGTTTTTAACTGTGGCCCTAAAATTTCAAGACTGCCTAAAGACAGTGCCATTAGCATACCACAAATGAAAACTAGTCCCTAAATTTCAAAAATTCAGGTACATAAGTGTCTAAATGAGATAAAAAAAACCAAGCCCGCTCCAGTAATTAGAAAAGATTGTGACATTTACTGAAGATTGGAAATGTCCCATAGACTTTTTGCATGGAAAAAGAAAAGAAATAAAGACATTTGGATTTGAGGAAGATAATGTTTGCTTATAGAAAGTGGTTTTGTTGGGTGATCTATTGGAGTGGGTGGAGGAGTGTCTCCACCCCCATCGTTCAGCCCAGACACTGAGGTCCAGCGCTGAGGGCCTTCTGGCAGTTCCCTCCCTGCGACAAGGGAGGTTACAGGGAACCAGTCAGAGGGCCTTCTCGGTGGTGGCGCCCGCCCTGTGGAATGCCTTCCCATCAGATGTCAAGGAGATAAGGAACTAGTAATCAACTAGTAATCAACTAGAGTCTTGAGCTTACCCATAGTCAGGTAAGTCCCACTGAAATCAGCAGGCAGTTGGTGGAAGGAGCATGGCTCTTTGCACGCAGAAAGTCCCATGTTCTCTAAGCCAGGCACAGGCAAACTTGGCCCTCCAGATGTTTTGGGACTACAACTCCCATGATCCCTAGCTAACAGGACCAGTGGTCAAGGATGATGGGAATTGTAGTCCCAAAACATCTGGAGGGCCGAGTTTGCCTGTGCCTGCCCTAAGCATCTCTAGTTAGGACAGATAAAGACTACCGTCTAAAACCCTGAATTGCTGTTTGTAGTCAGTATAGACCAGGTGGGCAGGGTATAAATAATAAAATTGTTGTTGTTGTTCATATAAAGTGGACAGAGGAAGAATCAGAAGTTCTTTAGTTTCTGAACTTTATCTTTTCTTCTTTCTCTTTTAAGCACTTTTCTACTTCTTTCTCTTTCTTTCTCTCTCTCTTTCTCTTTTTCTCTATATTTTTATCTTATTTAGCTTAATGTTGGATTTAAAAAAAGATATTTGAGAATAAGTTGGGTATTTTTCTTTATAAACACTAATAAAATTTATTTTAAAAAGAAAGGAAAAGATCGTGACACTGAAAGGTTCAGAAATAACACGTGGTTGAATGGATAATGGCATGACCCTTTCACTTATTCAGGTGCAAAGAGTTTCACGTGGCAGGGCTTCCATACAAAGGCAGTTTGTGTTGGCTTTATGTTTATGTTTCACCTCCCACCTATATAATACTGAATGAGATATTTCCTTTAGAGTATGTCCAGATGGCAACTTTCCATAAGGCACCCACCTAGATGCTGCAAAAGGCAAGTAAGGAGCCATGGGATTAATGTAAGAAGCGAGCTTACAGCAGTCCCATGAAAGCCCCTGTTGGCCAGCATATAACCAAAGTCTAGATCAGGGGTAGTCAACTTTTTTTATACCTACCGCCCACTAATGCATCTTTCTTGATGGTAAAAATTTCCTTACCGCCCACCAGTGCTCGATAGAAGGAGGATTCAGCTTGTGCTGTAGAACCCCCTACCGCCCACCTAGAATCCTGAAATGCCCACTAATGGATGGTAGGGACCAGGTGGACAAACCCTGGTCTAGATGATGTCTGCTGTTCCTGTGAGATTTTAGAGATCAGAAAGAGTACAGTGGTATCTTGATTTATAACCATAATCTGTTCCGGAGGTCCGTTAGTAGACCAAAGCAGGTTGTAACCCAAGGCACGCTTTCCCCAATGGAGCCTCCAAAAATGTTTTGTTCGTAATCCAAAAAAAAGGGGAGGGGTTGTAATCCAAAAAAAGGTTGCAAACCAGGACACACACTTCTGGGTTTTATGTGTTTGTAATCCAAACTGTATGCAAACCAAAGTACCACTGTAGACCCAAATCCGCCAAATGACAGTCAACTAGGCATGCCCATACTGGACACCAGTGACTCTCATAAATGACTTTACTGAGCATGCCCAAGAGAACAGATAAGTCTTCACTGCTGACACCCATGGGTGCTATTTGACAAGTTCACCCTGAAGAAAAACAGCAGGGCTCCACTCTGAAACTTTGTGTAGAATCAGGCTCCCTTTCAAATAAGTTTTATGACTGAATATTTATTTGGGTTTTAATTTTTTTTTTTTATAAAAGCCACAAATGTTTAAGCAAATTGTATTAAGCTTGATCTTATTTAAATGTTTGAAATCAACCTATAGACCCCTTTTTACATTAAACCTGATGTTCTGTTTGCCTTGATGGCCTTGATCACTAGAATAGCAAAGGGCAGTATGATAAAATACTCCTTGTTATGTTCTGTGGGTTTGTGTTTTTTTTAATAACAGCTGCTGCAAAATAAATACAGACCATGAACTCCAGTCCTGGCACGTAAACAGCTTTACAATGTGGTTTTTATGAAGGAAGCACACATGGTTGTGGCTTCGCTTGGAGAGGCTTTCAGTGTCTGTGCCCCAGTAATTCTACCCCACTGTGTTAAGGCTCATCTTTTACACCTTCCCAAAGGAAGCTGGACAGAGGCCTATTAGGTGCATTCCACCATCAAAACAGAAAGAGGGGCGCATAGCTTAGCTTTGCACTCATGACAGAATGAAAGCTCTGGAGCTTGTGCCAGTCTCCAGCATGGTTTACACAGCTCTGTTGCTGACACCACACTTTGTCGGTATCAGTTGCACTTCAATGTGCAGCCCATCTACGTTAAGCCGTCTCTTCCAGGATCACCAGGACTGGAGTTATGCTCTTTCCTCCTAAACCACAAGCTGTAGCCAAGATCAAACCTTGGCTACAAATAAGTGTTCAGCATGAGAGAGCTAACCAAGATCTTGGGATCCTTGGCTTGACTGCTGTGCCACACTGAGGACCGAGAGGAGAAAGTGGCTGCAGTCTCCTTGCTGGAAGCCAGCACATTCATGCTCAGCCTATGCCATGGTTTAGCTTGGAATTATATGCGAATGTCTGCAAGATCGGCAGCAGGAGGGATATATTGCCTTAATGACTTGTTTGTGGACTTCCAGGCAGCATATGGCTAAGAAAAAAGATTCTAGACAGGATGGCTCCATGGCAGATCCAAGAGTGCTGTTCTCCTCTTTCTCTGCTGCTATGCAAAGCTGATTCATGCTTTCACTGTTGTTATCTTTGACAGAAATGTTAGGTTGATTGAAAATGAAAATGCACAATTAATAGCAATAATTAACCTTCATTGTGGATACAAAAGTTTATATTGATGCAATATTGCACGCAGAGATATATTACATTTATTAAGGGGACAAATGGGTTTAAATATGAGCTAATAAAAGCTTTGCTGTATTCTGTGAGAGTTCAACACACCTCAACCGGTGATACTCTGCTACCCAAGTTATGTACATATGCATAAAATTACAGGAACCAAGTAATAGGCATGCTTGCCCAGGTTCCTTACCATATCTCATTGCCCAGCAACACAGTCTACAGCCAACTGCTAACCAAGTCAATATGTTTGGTAAGACTCGTAACAGCTGTTCTAACTTGCCTAGATAATTATTCTCCTATAACCCAGCAAATATTCAGTTCACTGTTGTCAAGCATAATAATCACACCGAAGCCTTGAAGGCTATGGTGTGATTGAACTTTAGCCAGATAAAGTGACCTTTAACCTAATAGCGTGTTATAGGGCTTTACAGCATTCAACTATGTGGCTCGCAGTGTAGCTGTTAACAATCCTGTATATATAAGGGCCTAACTACACAAGATGCTAAATGTGTCATTGGCAATCATACCTGTGGTTTGTTTATTTAATATAGTGAGGGCAGGAGGGGGATTTTCCAGAGATCACAGTGTGCAGGAAGGGGAAGTTTAAGCCTACCTTCCACAATACAGGGGAATCACCCCCATACTGCCGTTAGAGAAGGGAGAAAAGGGTTCCGACTGGAGCCAATGGGAAGTTTTCTTCTGTTGCTCATTGAAGCAGAGGGAGGAAGTCATTTCCCCCAAAATCAAGGCTGGGAAAGGAAGGGTTAAACCTCCCCTCCCTGTGCAATGAGGTCCCTATAGAAAATTGGGTACATATAAACTAAACAAAAGCCACCAATGCGATTGCTTGGAAACGCATTTAGCATCATCTATAGTTAGGTTGTAAGGGATGCGGGTGGCGCTGTGGGTTAAACCACAGAGCCTAGACTTGCTGATCAGAAGGTCGGTGGTTCGAATCCCTGCGACGGGGTGAGCTCCCGTTGCTCGGCCCCTGCTCCTGCCAACTTAGCAGTTCGAAAGCACGTCAAACTGCAAGTAGATAAATAGGTACCACTCTGATGGGAAGGTAAACGGCGTTTCCATGTGCTGCTCTGGTTCACCAGAAGCGGCTTAGTCATGCTGGCCACATGACCTGGAAGCTGTACGCCAGCTCCCTCGGCCAATAAAGTGAGATGAGCGCTGCAACCCCAGAGTCAGCCATGACTGAACCTAATGGTCAGGGGTCCCTTTACCTTTATCTTATAGTTAGGTTGTAGGTGTTTCGGATTCCACAGTAAAGATGTGAGAGCTGCTTAGATGTGCATCTATCCCACAGTGCAGCTGTAACTTTTTAAAACTCCTCGAAACATGGGTAGGGTCCCAGGTTGGTGGTGGAGGACATGCATTGCCTTTACAAGGTCCCAGATTCAAACCCTGGAATTCCTCCAGGTAGATCTGAGAAAGATTCCCACCTGAAACCCTGGAGAGCCACTGAGGCTCAATGTAAACCATACTGAGCTAGCTATACCAATATAATTCAGCAGAAGACAGCTTCCTCAGTGAGGAAGTGCAAAGAGAACGGAAAGTGCCTCACACACCCCACGCTCCATCCAGTCTCAGGGTCCCTTCCAATTCTATGATTCTAAGTCTAGCTTGAGCAATTAGCCTCTCCCAGGCCATGACTTTAAGAACAGCAGAAGAAGCTGGGAAGGGAGAAGAGGAGTTCAGGGATGTTAAAAAAATAATTTTATGAGCTATGTGTCTTTGTTTCTCAATTTGATCCTTTTACACGGTTTTTGTAGGTATTATGGTAGTTTATGCATTGTGACCTGCAGTTATTTTTTTAATTGATACTAGTTCAATAATTATTTATTGTAATTGTTAAGAGAGAATTTCTGTTTAATTATTATCTGCTGACGTTTTGAGAGTTAATTCTATAGTGCACTATTATATTCTAATAGATTGTTGAATATTACTTTATTTGATATACAGCGGACCCTCTGGATACGGATTTAATTCGTTCTTGGGGTTATTGCACACCTTGAAAAATCCATAACTAGAGGCGCCACTTCTGCACATGCCACAGCGCGATAGAGCACTTCTGCACATGTGTGCAATGTGCAGAGCACTTCTGCGCATGCGCAAGCGGCAAAACCTGGAAAAATACTTCCAGGTTTGCCACTTTCGCAACCCGAAGATTACGTATCCAGAGAGGTACTGTCAGGGGTTCAGGAGCAGAGGCACAGGATAGGGAGGAAATGGAGAGCGAAGGGGAGGAGTCCGAAGGAAATGTCAGCGATGACAGCAATCCGAGGTCTCTGAGTCTTTCCAGTGAATCGGAGGATTCACAGAAAGGGGCTCCCATGGTCAGGGCAAGGGGAGTGCCCAGGGGGACACCTCGGGAAGAAGGGGCCAGAGGGGACTCAGAGAGCAGCAGTTGGAAATCCGGGCCCACGTCCCCCCCAGAGTGCAGTAGGGGGGAGGAGTCCCAGGCATCGGGATCAGGTGGCGCGCTGCCAGCGGGAGAACATGAGGCAGGATTGACCACACCTCCGTCGGGGAGTGAGGAAACGGTCATCAGGAAAGTTAAACGCGCGCGCGCGCCAAGTTCAAATGTACAGGAGGGCGGCAGAGTGGGCAGCCCGGGTAGGGAGCCAAGTCCTAAAGCCCGCCGAAGAGAGTGGGAGGAGTCAGGGGGGTCAACGTCTGCGTCGGAAGAGTCCAGGAAGGAGGAGACCCCGGGGGGTAGCAGGACCCAGAGGAGAAGGGAAAGAAGGAAGAGGTGGAGTAAGATTAGAGTCTTAAACTGGTGTACAGGGGGCGGAGACTCAGATGGAGCTTCGCCGGTCTAAAGCCTAGACGTAGAGCTGGGGCGCTGTGACTTGGGAATGGAAACTGTATTTCAATAAAGACTTTGTACACTAATACCAGCCAGCGTTGATCCTCTGTGAGCTGGGACCAGGAACCAGCTCTGACAGGTACGTAACCTGAGGGTCCACTGTAGGTCATTCCATTTTAACGTTATATCTTCTAATGGCTTTCTGCATTGGATCGGATTATTATAAGGTGTGTGTTCTTTGTTGTCTATTTTGTTGCTGCAAACTGGCTTGTGTATAGTAATACAGAAAGGCGGGATACACATTAACAGTGAAATGAAAAAGAAAGGAAAGGAAAGGAAAGGAAAGGAAAGGAAAGGAAAGGAAAGGAAAGGAAAGGAAAGGAAAGGAAAGGCCTAACTTGCTTTAAGCAAGCTTCCTATGTTCCTAAAGTAAATTGTCAGGGTTCTGACCACCTGATTGTCAATCCTGATCATAGTTAGTTATCAAAGACCTATAGGTGACAACCATATCCATATGTCATGTTATACAGTGGTGCCTCAGGTTACATACGCTTCAGGTTACAGACTAACCCAGAAATAGTGCTTCAGGTTAAGAACTTTGCTTCAGGATGAGAACAGAAATCGGGCTCCGGCGGCAGCAGCAGGAGGCCCCATTAGCTAAAGTGGTGCTTCAGGTTAAGAACAGTTTCAGGTTAAGTACAGACCTCCGGAACAAATTAAGTACTTAACCTGAGGTACCACTGTATTATAGTTTGTTTCTGTGCCAACTTTTGGCCACAACTTAAACAATATAGTGCAATTTAATACAGAAATATCTCAAAAACCAAATACTTCCATCCCCTTGCTGGAGGGCAGGGGAAGAAGGATCCCAAACATGGGAGAAAGAGCAGTAGCAAGGATCCTGGGTGGTGCTGGTGAGAAAGCATGGAACCCGTTCTTAAAAAGTTTTAGTGCTGGAGAAGTGTCTTTGCTGTTTATGATGCAACAGAACTAACAGTCTGCAACATGTTATGCTGCAGATCAGTCCTGCAGATATACAGTCATTCCAACAGGTAATTAAAAAGCAGGCATTGGCCTCCTTCTGCAACACCTACTCACTACAATGTGACGACCCCCCCCTCCCATTTATCATGAAGAAGTTACAGAATCTAGTCTTTGAAAATTGTGGTTTTTTTAAAGTGATTTTCGCTCTTGAAAATAAATGCATTTTAAGCTCCACATAGAAAACTAGTCCGCTTAGGATACTAGCCTTTTTACTCACCTTTTATTATTCAGACCCCAGGAATTTACACTTAAGTGCATAAGCACACATGGCATCGTTTAAGTGAGAAATGTACATCTGTGTTCACAAGGCATAGGCCTCAATCTAAAGCATATGTACGTGAAGGCACATATCCACATTTTCAGAGAAGAGGGAAAAATCAGTGATAATCTTTACATAGGATTTTTAAAAATTACATTTTAAAGCACCCGTAATCATTTAACCCTTAAAAGCAAGTTTATAACATTTTAACAACTTATCCTATTCTAATATATTTGCGATGCTTTATATGGTAGTCTCAGTTCGTCCAAAGCTCTTGAAGATAGAGTGAAAACAGGAAAGGAAAAGATTATTAGAATCTATCTAACATTTAGTCTTCACTATTGTTGGCATCCACATAAATTTCTTCCAGAATAGGTAGGCAAAACAAAACACTGAAATAGGGAACAGTCTCGTTTGTCAGTACCTGTATATTGTGCCTCATATTTCAGGTTCTCGAAATTATAGAAACCTACCCTTTCTTTAAAAAAAAAAAACCACGAATGAAATCTGGGGATTTGGGGTTTGTGGTTCATAGGGGAGTCGGACTGCCCTTCATTCCCCAATCGAAGCTGGCACCGTGATGCATAAGATTATATTCTACTGATTTCAATGGAAATGATAACTTATGCTGCCTTGGAGTGTGAAAGATGGAACTGAGTTCAAAACAAGTCAAAACTACTATGGTATAAATCCAACATGAAATATTGAAGATTGTTTGTACACAACAAATGAATGTGCTGCTTCCACTGATCAAAAGGATGTAGTATGGGGTAGGAAGTCCCTTTTCACCTGTTCCCATAGGAGCCAACTCCTAGGGGCCATGGGGGCTTTGGCCCCCACAATAAAATATTTGAGGGGGCCGTGCGCCCCAAAGTTGATGGGCATTCCCATTCAAATGGTGTGTGCACACTGTGTCATGAGATCAATTGTGCGGGCTGGGGCTTACCTGCGCCCCCACAATGTTTTATTCAAGTTGGCACTCCTGCCTGTTCCAAAGGGGAAAATGTCCTTATTTTGCCTTTTGGAAAAATGCATTTCAAGCATGTTACTATGTACATGCACTGGAGTTGTGGGTCTTCCTCTGGGTCTCCGGGGAGCCGGTGCATCTTGACTCTAGCATACAAGCATATAAATGCCAACATATGGACACAAAATGCCAGCTGGTCTCTGTTTTCCATCCACCCTGAGTGGTCTAGCTGAATACAAACTTGATCGCGGCTGCTTTCTTTTTACAAAACTTCCTAATGCTTAGCAGCATGTTCAATCTCACAACCGATCTGGTTGCAACTCAAACACACCCTGCAACATTTACCAGAGAGTAGAAGTTGGCACACAGCAAGGAGAAGAGACTTTGTCGATGTATAATGTGGAGACAGGTATGCTTCAGGTAGCAATGGAGGGCAGAACATGGGTATTACAAATACCCAAGAGTCTGTGTAATGTGAAATGCGTTCAGATCAGAAACCTCCACCAACCCCGGTCATAATGAAGTTTGCATTAAGGTATTCAAGGCTGCAGCACTAAGCATTTTTACCAGTGAGTAAACCACACTATGTGGACTTACCTCTGAGTAAAAAGGCACTGGATGGCATTGCAAGAGTGACTGAAGGTGCACACTGCCAGCTGAATGCTGTCGCTTCTGTGTTCAGCTGGCAGCAGTCCTTGCAACATTTGGAGTTGTCACCCCCCCCCCCACCTGCCTTTAAAAGAACAATCAGCAGCTGAATGCATCTGAGACAGCTCCACATGATTGTTTAAACACAGGAGGCTTTCTTTCTTTCCTTTTTTCAATCACAGAAGGCTTGCTGGAGATTATTCTCTCTTCACTACTTGCTTTAGGCTGCTATCAAATACACACTTACCTGGAAGTAAGCCCCACTGAACTCAATGGGCTTATTTCTGTACAGACATTTAAAGGAATCCACGGCATAATGATACTGATATGTGTTAATTGTAAAGAAGGTTAACACAGGGTTGCCATATTTCAAAAAGTAAAAACCAGGACACCCTGAAAGTTGTTGAGCAATTTTTCGATTGACTCATCTAAGATCCAGGACAAAGCGCCATCTTTCAGAAATTTCCCCTGGACGTCAATTCCACCTTTGAAATCCCTGTGAAAATCCCAGGAAAATCTGGATGTATGGCAGCCCTAGTTAACAACTTAGGGGGTGGAAATCTGGTGGTTTTCAATTTAGGCCGTAGAGAACAATGGTGGGACTTTAAACCTTGGCTGGGTTCCTGTATAAGGGCCTTCCATACCATCATATGAACAAATACTACTAGGAACAAACTACTAGGAATACCTTTCCAGCACCACTGATCCCACTGAAATTTTATAATGAGTCAGGGTGGTGTAAGAAACCTACATATTCTAATGGAATGCAATTAATACAATTTGGGCATTCATTTGTATTAATCTTGGAGATGCTAAATCATAGCTAATGAACATGGTATGTGTGTATAGTCAATAGGGCTAATTCATGTGAGCTAAAGATAATTTAATTTGAACTCTCATTTTTCTCATTCTTTAATAATGTTTATTTCAAGCTCAGTCTATGAGAGCTACATGTCTTCCTTGATTATTATAGGAATATGGAGATCCTTGAGGGTCTAGAAAACATTTGCGAGTCATCGGCTGCTTCAGGACCATTGCTGTTTTACAGGTGGGATTCAGTCACACATCAACAAACTCAGGTTGCACAATTAAAGTGGATTTGGCACACTTGTACAACAAGTCTGTGAGTAAGGAAAGAGAATTTCTGTACTAAGGAAAGTGGTGAGAAAATGCACTGAAAAAGAGTGGGGTGGCATCTGTTTGTCTCGACATTGCATAACCTCACCAAAAACCAAATCAGAATCAATGCTCAATACGCTGTGGATATTGTATAAACTTTGTACAAACAAACAGGGATGGATAAACAGGTAATCTGCTCTTTCCCACCCCAGCATTCCTGCTATGCTGTAAAGATATACAATATGAATGTTATTGTGTACTCCTCCATAGCAGTAAGATTGGTCAAAACTTTCATTAGCAACTTCCCCTTCCCTCCCATCTCTGCTGCACATGGCATAATGAATTAATCCTACACTGCAAATAAGTGGCAATGCTAAGAGGTTGCGATTTTTAGTTCAGGAGTCATCATTCGCCCATGCACTAGGTTGGTTCCTACCTGAAGGATGTAACCTCGAACGTAGTCCCGAAGTGTCCAGCCCAAACCATGCAGGATGTGCAACACTTCTTCCTGTTTCAAGACGCTGAAGAGTCGGTCCAGCAATATCTTCAGTCTCACCGGAACGGCCTGAGTCCCGTAGAGCATTAGGCTGCTGATGTCAAACACTACATTGGATTGTACAATCTCCACTTGAGTTGGGTGGTACAGATGCTGCGTGCTAAGCTTGTCCAAAGCTAGGAGGGAAGAAGACAGAGAGTTGAGGAGAATCTAGCACATAAGCACAGTGTGAATTTCTACGCAGAGGCCTCAGTGGGAGGTATTGCTAAACAAAAAAAGGAGTGGGGAGAGAACCTGAAGGCAAGGTGGACAAACACATATTATTTGGATGTGGTAGCTTCATGGATTTCAAATCCCTCCTAGACACTGGTATGCAACATATACAACATATACAGTGGACCCTCCGGATATGAACTTAATTTGTTCAGGGGTCCTTATGTACCCCAAAAAGTCCGCAACATGAGGTGCTGCTTCTGTGCATGCATATGGCATGATAGAGCACTTCTGCGAATGTGTGCGCAGCGACCTGGAAGTATACACTTCTGGGTTTGCTGTGTTTGCAACGCAAAAGTTACGTTACCCAAAGGTAACATAACTCCACTGTATATTTTAAACTGAATTTCTTGCGACCTCCTTTGAAAACACTTTTATGGCTCAATACCTCAATTATTAAAAGAGGAAGAACAGATGAAACATACTTCAACAACAGTGGCAATCACTAAGAAACTGTCACGAGTAATAGAATTTAATACTATGGATGAACTTTTAATCGCTTAAAAAAAATTAGCTTACCATGTTGCCTGGAAGACAATTTTGTCATGCATAGGTGCAAATTCAATTGCACACCTATGCAACAACACTTTCCTAAAATCATGCCCTCTTGCTTCCTTCCCCCCCTTTTCTCCATAAACTCCAAAAGCAGCCTAACCTTCTGACAGACCCACTTTTTGTCATGTGAGCATAAGGACTAAATAACCAGACTTAACACAATTTCCTATATGCAGTCCATGAAGGAACCTATGTAACCCATGGGTTAGAAAAATGCCCAGAAGTTCTAGTTTTGAACTGTTCAGTTTACTTCTAGAAGACAGAAAACCAGAGATTACAGCATTAGTCGCAAAAGTTTGCACAACAGCCTAGAAAATACGTCAGTTGTTCTTACCTCCTGGGTGAGCGTAGACCATTTATCTCACTTTTAAATTACTAAGTCTTCAATTTTTGTTTTTCCTTTTCCTTAATTTTATTTTACTTTATTTTATCATTACTAGTATTTGTTGTATTAAACAGAGTACAGTGGATTTTAATATATATCAACATCTCTATACTAAAAATGGAGGGGATCAACCCATTCCCGGTCTGTATTGATTTTTCAATGTGCTAATTCGTTATTTACTTATTAGTTAAATTTACGTCTTGCCCTTCCTGCAAAAGGATCCCAGGGTGGCAGGTCCATTCTGTACTGTTTCTGCATTAATCTGATATATTGGTACAAAGTTTTGATGCATGCAATTGGACAATGTTTTGTTAGAAAGCATATACCTCTTTTGGAAGCAAAATCTGAAGGATAGTACTGCGAACTGGATCACTTGGCTATAAATACTGTAAAGGTGCAATTCTCCTCCATCCCTTCTTCTTTACCTAGAGCAGGAATCCACCAGCACTCAAGGCATTTTACCATGCAGTTAACGCAGCAAAATCGATAGGGCTGAACTCTTCACACAAACGAAATACTTGTGGCACCCTTGCTCTTTGCTATACTGAATGACTACCATGTATAAACTTTGATATCCTGCTTCATGACCACCTGCCACAATCTAGCTCTACAGGAAATATTGCTGGAGTAGACAGGGGAGGGAACCATGACAAATGCCATTTCAGAGCACATATGGCCCCCATTACAACTAGTGTTCCATCACAACTTTGAAGTTCGTTTAATAAGAAAGAGGACTCATTAATGCTTCATTATGTAAAATGCAGTGAACTTGCTCTATGGTACTACACACACACACACACACAGAATTGAATTTTGTCAGCCTTTAAAATAATGTTGTAGGGGGTCCTCTACCTCCTCCTGCAGTTTGGTATCTTCTTTGCTTGTGGTCACTGGAGAGTTCATGTACTCTTGATAAATTGCTTTCTTCCATCCACAGCGTAAATGCCCTTATCATTTCCCTGCTGGCTTCATTCAGCACATCTGCCCTGAGGGACACTTTGTCAAAGAGTTCTGGTTTCCTCGTACTTCATTTCTTGCTGCTGATTTGTCTGATCTTTCCTATTCTAGCAGTTTAGTCAACCTTGAATAAATAGGTTTTTAAAAATTAATTTAAAGTTCGCAAAAGATAAGGGATTGTTAAGCTCGGGGATTGAAGTCCTCTGTCTCTCCGCAAAGCATTTGCACTGCAGAAGTATGAAGGGCGGCATTCTGCCAAATACACTCGAAAATATTATTTTTTTAATTCAAATTTACAAGCCAGCCAGAGAGAGCGACGTATTTTCTATATAATCACTAATGGTGGCATTGCTGCAATATATAGATGTATTTCAATGCAAGAACGGCACACATTTGTAAACTTGACTACTGGTTGGAAAAAAGCCTTTCAGATATAACATTCCCAGCCTTCCAAGTATGGTGAGGTGTGTGTGTGTTTGCTGTGGGTTCTTGCACTCCCACCCCAGCCAAATTTCCATTCTCTTTCATCACAATTTGCTAGCTAATGCTGTGCCTTCCAGATACTACAGACTACAATTTTCTATCAGTCCCAGGGCCAGCCTGCCTAATTGTCAAGGATGATGGGAGATGTAATCTGGTACATCTGGTACATGCTGGCCACTCCTGGAATAGCATTATACCTGCACTAGTGACAATTAACGCTTATCAGATTAGGGTTTGAAAATCCACTTCCAATAGTAGTTTCAAACACAGTTTACATAAGCAATCCCACTTAGAATTAACCACAGTTGGCACTGACGAAGACAGAGAGATTAGGGCACTCCACAGAAGGGAGAATAGATTCATGTAGGAGGGCGGAGATAGACTGAGCTGTCTACCATGTGCCCAATTGCTTGTCCAAAAGCATTACATATGCACCAGGCCTTAATCCAGGCTTCCTCAAACTCGACCCTCCAGATGTTTTGAGACTACAATTCCCATCATCCCTGACCACTGGTCCTGCTTGCAAGGGATCATGGGAGTTGTAGGCCAAAAACATCTTGAGGGCTGAAGTTGAGGAAGCCTGCCTTAATCGGTAATGGAAAATGCTTAAAGGCCTTGGTGCTGTGGGAAATTCCTTGAGCACCTCTTTAGGCTTATTCTTTTTCTTGAGCTTATTTTTCATTTTATTTTTCTTTAAAGTCAAGAGGTTGTAGTTGTATAACCACAAGCCTGAGGTGTGACTTAGGGAAAGGTGAAGATTTGTTAAGGATCTTGGATCCCGCTCAGAAAAGGAAATTTTAGAGCTGTTCAAAGTATGAAGTATGCAATCATCCGAACATACAGAGTAGCAAAAGGGATATAACTGCTGTTGTGTGGCATTACACACAGAGAGAGCTATTTAGAATTAGGAAATATACTTTGACAGCTTAACCTTGGCTTGCATTTTTTCAAAGGAAACTGACAAAGGCACCTCAAGCCCACTATGGTTATGAGAGAGCTCCAATAGAGATGCAGTCTGTATTTAACTGTTTTTATATATGGGGACGTAGAGACAGAGAGAGAGAGAGTTCTTGCAAGTGTTTAAAATTGTTTTCAAACATATTATTTTTATTTTTATTGTTGAAACCCACCCTTATGGTAAAGGAATATAATAAATAGATTAGAACAGAGACACACATGATCTATTTTAAATGCAGTAATCCTATTCCTGTCTATTCCGAAGCAAGTTCCATTGAATTCAATGGGGGTCACTCTCAGGCAAGTGTGGTTAGGATTGCAGACTAAGGAGAAATTTCTAACAGCTGGTTCAAACATTATGTAGGAACTTGCTTTCGTGCAGTAAGTTAAAGAGGCGCCACTTCCTGGTGTTTTGTTTCCGTGACTATGTTGATTCTACAGAACAGATTCTGTTGTGGTTTTATTATGCACTTTGATGGCACTGATAGAGT
Source organism: Podarcis tiliguerta (assembly GCF_965153285.1). Classification (NCBI taxonomy): domain Eukaryota; kingdom Metazoa; phylum Chordata; class Lepidosauria; order Squamata; family Lacertidae; genus Podarcis; species Podarcis tiliguerta. Next base: position 24,925,726 of record NC_139550.1, read on the forward strand.
GAACAGTGGTATATAAGTCTTCTAATAAATGAAGAATATACAATTTATGGGGGGATGAGAACCATTCATCTTAAAAAGCTGGGGAAATGTTAGATCATTCTGTGATCTACTCTAAAACCACAGGGCCAACATAAGAGTTTGATGCCAGTTCCTTTAGTTCTTCACACAGAAGTGAACACATGGTATCTCAAAAGTAGAAATGGCACTGAATGTGCTATCTGTGCTAAGCTGCTGGTCTTTGGCTGCCTGTCTATCCCACAAACTCCACAATGCAGAAACTCCACAATGCACCAGCCATGAAGTCCTCCACATTAATGAATCTGCCGTCTAATCACAGAGAACTGTGCTTGCCTTTTCCAAAGGAGCTATTCACATTTCCCACTTTGAAGGCAAGTGCAATCTGGGAGCATGTCCCAAATTTCAAAGGTAGCCAGGTCACCACCTGAAGTGTCAACAAACCTTTTTTTAAAAGAAAGAAAAAGAAAAAGAAACCCTCAACCGGCATGTATTGAAAAGTCCAATCCCACCTAAACATTTTTCGATTTTGTCCCACTCCCAAAGATTAATCAAATATTTGGGGGTAACCCTCCAAAAGTACCCAATATTGCAGGGACAAATTGATCCAGCTGGAATCAATAGAAGGCAATAAATGGGATAAACCTGCAAACAACAAACTTTTATTTGATGTTGCTAGTGACCTTTCCTTACTTGTGAGTGAACGGTAAAGAACAATTCTATGCTACAGGGAAGGGCATTGCTAGTTAATACAGAACCGTATCAAATGCTATGTGGAATCTCAATTTTAATTCTGCTCCCAACTAATTATATAAAAACTGCACTACAGCAGCACGAAAAGGCTGTTGTGTGCAAGCAGCCACTATCCATAAAGAATCAGATTATAGAGAAATCCTAAATATTTGATTCCTGCAGCAAAACAGACTATGAACCTCGCCATTCCTCACCTTTCAGTGTGATGTCTTGTGAATTTTTTATTTTCTGCTCATTCTCTGCATTTCCTTCCTTTCTCAGATTCTTCAGTTTGTTCTCCTCATTCCTCTGGAACACACCCTACTCCAAACCAAGCTTGCTAGCCCCCTCCTTTCCTTGGCCTATAAGACATGTAGGTCATTTGTAGTCCCTTTTGACTGCTCCTCATCCACCCCAGGCTTATCCATCTGCCCCAAAGCATTCAAGTCAGGAGGTAGCCGTGTGGCATTAGGGCATAGCCTCACCACCAAATCCATGAATGCAGTATAATTAATGATGGTGTCAGAATGCTGGGTGGTGGTTGCTCGTGAGTAACCAGCCAGGACTCCGACCTGTCTTTCACAGGTTTTATTGTGCAAACTATTTACTATGCAGATACACAAGGTTCATGTCCGTCTTAGTCACTTGCAGTGCCCGGGAGTGGACCCTTCTGGCTTCTCCCCCAACGTAAGAACTTAGACACCCCAAATCTCTGCCTCCCCTCCTTGCATTTCACCCCTCTGCACAAGCTGGGCGACGGAGGTGGCGTGCGTCTCTCCTGGCCAGCCAAGCTAGGTGAGACGCTTGGGCTCTCAGCAGCATCTTTGAGCCCTCTCCTTGCTTGGCTGGCCCCCTCCCTCTCTTCTCCACTGGAGGTGTGGCTTTTCCCCTCGCTGGAAGAGGAACTGCTCCTTAGAAGCATCAGAGGCTCCCTGTATCACAACGGCGTTCCGATGGCTGTCCCCTGACAGATGGGATAATGTATTCATGCCTGATTTGGAATGAGGCCAACATTGTAAATGAAAAGTGGAGAATACTCGCAGGAGGGAGATCCCCAATAATTCTACATTGTCTTGCAATTGCCACCCCAAATTCCAAATCCATTTACTTTGTGGCTGTTGCACGGCATCGCTGGGGCACCGCTCTCTCTTTCTCTCAGCATTGTCCACTGAGATGACAGGGACAGAGACCATTGCCTTCTCAGTACCTCAAATGCTACTATAGCAGAGAACACTGTTTGGGTCCTAGAGATGGGCAGATTTTTTATTTTAAAAAATCAGATTTTTTAATTTAAATCAGATTTTTTAAAATAAAAATTAAATAGATTTTTTAAAAATTTAAATTGGATTTTTAAAATAAAAGGCTTTTGGAGGAAAAATCTTTCTAAAGATAGTTTTCTATTTAAGTTACATTATAGTCCAAAGGATATTCATCAGGAAATAGGGATTTGTTGTAAGTTTTTAATGTTTGCTAAAACTCAGTCTAAGTTTTTTTTTAACCATTTAACCACATCAGTTAACAAACATGGGTACATATGCTATAATGTTATTGTTTTAGTTAAATAAATTGTTATTAAGGAAATGATTATTTTCCTCCTTCCAATAAAGTACGGCAGAAAAGTTGTCCAAATATAAACAGTTAACTTATTAAACCTCGCAATAATTTCATAATTACCTGTCTATGTAGCTCTAATAGTATAACTAAATCAATAATTTTTGAGATAACTGTAAAAACTACCCTGAAAATTTATTATTCCAAAAATGAAACCTTCATCTGGCTGAAAATATTAAGCTTATACCAGCAAGAATGAGTCCTTCTGTTAAAAAAATGATTTAAATCAAGCCTTACTGACCAGTGATTTAAATTGTGATTTAAATCATGATTTAAATCAATTTGATTTAAATCAAATCCACCCTGGCAGTGACTTCAAATCATTGGCTGTGTGACTAAATCCCCCAGGGCAGTGACTTGAAGCAGCACTTCAAAGCACTGTGCAAGCCCTGCTTTGTGCTTTGAAGTCCCTGGCGATCATCACCAAATGTCATTGTGATGTCGGGAGATTGACAGACAGGCAGTTCTGCCCATCTATCAATCTGGCCCATGACGAGTAGGGGAGATAAAAGATCTGGCTGGTTACTCAGATCCGATTCTCCACCTTTGCTCTAGGGCAGAGCTTTCCCGACCTTTTATGTTGGTGACACACTTTTTGGACGTGCATCATTTCGTGACACAGCAATTCAGTTTTACTAGCAAACTGGAGGTTAAACTAACTCCTTTTCAGCCCTGGGATGAGTGCAGGGAGAGTTTGCATGACAAACCTACACACTGCAGCCGACACACTAATATGTCGCGATATACATTTTGGAAAGCTCTGCTCTAGGACATCAGAGAATTTTAGCACCATTCCAGGAAAGATGGAGAAATGTAAGTTTTCTAGGCACCTGATATCTATGTCCACCGCAGAAAAACTAGACAAACAAACCTGCAAATTACAATAGCCAGTGATGCCAGGTGCAAAAAAAATCAAAAATCGAAACTGTTCCTTTGCTTTGTTCTCTGGAGGAATTTATTTTCCATTTTATGAGTAAAATGTCAACTGCAAACACAGTACTACACAAGTGGGTCACTTTCAAAGTTTGTACCTTTGTTTATCAAATACAAGCAAAATAAACAGGATAAATTAAATCTCTAGGGCATCAGAAAATTTTCCAAAGGGGCACAAAGTCAAAATACTTGCGCCAATACAAAAAATGAATATTTCGTGTAGTGTTAATAAATGGAACAAGCTGCTTAAATTTTCAAGTGAATATAACAAGCCAGAAGGGTTTGCTAAAGCTATCCATTACACCTGATATTCTACAAAGTATTATTTGTTTTTGTAAAATGGTTTCGGTTAAAGTAAGCTACCACACAATACAGAGCACCAGACAAATATACTTTACAATATTCTAAAGCTTTCAGTTTGACAATGTTGATGTAAGTGACAGACACATGCAATGCAGTTCATTTCAGGGTGTGTTTTTTTTCTTTCTTTCTGGGAAGATGCCAAAAGTGGTGTCATATTTTCCTTTGGAAATGTTTCTGAGCCACTTTTAATGCTTGAGCCTGGTATACCCAAGAGACAATCTGTATCTTTCACACAGGACATGGAACCATTGTCTTGAGTGCATGAAGTCACCATAAAGCACAGTTTGCAACAGTAAAAAGGTGTGCTGCTTGTTTCATTTGACCTCTGAACTTTCTGGAATGGAACAATGCATTCTTACACATTTTCTGTTTCACTGAATTTTGCACTGCCATGCAATTGAGGCACCACCCCTGCCCCCCCTTCCGCCGGATTGCTAACTGTAGATATCTATTTCCCATCATCCATAATTTTCCTTCTCCATTCCTTGCCAGAAAATTTGGTATGAAATCAGGATTACAAATGTCTGTGTACATCAACACATATGCATGGTTTTGTGATTTTCTGATAAATACACCGAAAAATCCCAAAACCCACTTGATTCAGTAGCTATCACAATATTAAAGGTGAGAGGAAAACACTTCTTTTTCAGCAGATGGCATCGCCTCACTGTCATGATCTCTAGATACTCATGAAGGTGTTTAGCAAGATTATGACCCAGATGAAGCTGGCTAGCTGTATATGATAACAAGAGAGAGCATATATTCGAACTTAAGGCTCTTTCCCAGTATTATTGCTCTACACCAGGGGTCAGCAAACTTTTTCAGCAGGGGGCTGGCCCACTGGCCCTCAGACCTTGTGGGTGGCTGGACTGTATTGGGGGGGGGGAATATGAATGAATTCCTATGCCCCACAAATAACCCAGAGATGCATTTTAAATAAAAGCACACATTCTACTCATGTAAAAACACTCTGATTCCCAGACCATCCGTGGGACGGATTTAGAAAGCTATTGGGCCGGACCTTGGTATGCCCACCCATGCGCTACAGTGCAGCTTCACACCTTTGTGAAACCTGATAAACTTTAAGAGTTAAAGAGTTAACAGCAAAAGTAGCTCTAGTTATTGGAAACTGACTCTTGCAACCCTGTCTGAATTCTTGAGTCAAGCTCATGATGTTATGTGCTTAGTGCTCCAAGAACACACTGGACCCAAATTCTTTCACGGGTGCAGTAGTAAAATAGTCTCAAAACAAAAGGAGATTCATATGTTTTGTTTTCTTCTGCCGCAAGACAGGTGATTGTGAGAAGCTGCTTTTGGAAATGGCTAATGGAAGTAGTCTTAAAGCAGCGTTCTGCAACCTAGTGCCCTCTAGATGTTGTCGACTCCCATCAGTGCCAGATAGCATGGCCACCGGTCAGGGATTATGGAAGTTGCAGTCCATCAGCATCGGTCTGAGGAAGCTGCCCTGAGAGTACTCAGTACTTCTTGAAATCTAACTTTATAATTAACTGTCAAAATATTGAGTCAAACAATTTATGGTACTTTCGCACAAAGCATGAACACACAAATGGGAACAGGGTTTTAATGTCCCTTTGAAAAAGTAACCTACACATGCCTCTGCCAAGTAATATTGATAAAGATAATGAGCAAGCTCCCACAGATTGTAAAGAAACTGCACATATGATGATTCATGCCATAAAGGCGACCTTTGGAGTCAAATTCAAACTAACAGATTAGTCTACAACATGCATTCAATATGCAACGCCAAAACTAACTTGGCACCGTTGGACCACTAAGTTATTACGTAGCACACCGATTTTTTACATTGCATTTTTCCCCCAACTGAAAGGGGGGAAAGAGGGAAGGAGCTGTTTTTCGATTTATATTTTATTAGGGTTTTGAGACCCAGTACAATTCAAAGGAAATTAAATACACACTGTGCATTAAAATAATGGCAAGCGGTTTGTTCAATTCATCAGGTGCCAGAAAGTGCAAAGCTAGATTCTTATTTCATCTATTACTTAGCCAGTTAAACTTAGATGTAGCTATGCAAGACCTCTTACTGACCCACAACTTCTGCCACATTGGGGGAGTCTAGGGTGCCTCAGCTGAATGTGTGTTTAATTACTACACACATGCACTATCCTACCATTTAATAGAGATGTGGTTCTGGACACCAGAACTGTTGGATGGTATCATAAAAGAAAACGTAGTGATTGAGGTATACATGACAAAACCTGGAGGGCTTTGGTTTTAAACTAAATGTGATTACTTCTAAGAAGCACTTATACTGATGTCTAAGCTCACTTACTTTACACACGGAGTAAAAGGTAAAGGTAAAGGGACCCCTGACCATTAGGTCCAGTCGTGGCCGACTCTGGGGTTGCGGTGCTCATCTCGCTTTATTGGCAGAGGGAGCCGGCGTACAGCTTCCGGGTCATGTGGCCAGCATGACTAAACCGCTTCTGGCGAACCAGAGCAGCGCATGGAAACGCCATTTACCTTCCCGCAGGAGTGGTACCTATTTATCTACTTGCACTTTGATGTGCTTTTGAACTGCTAGGTTGGCAGGAGCAGGGACCGAGCAACGGGAGCTCACCCCATCGCAGGGATTCGAACCGCCGACCTTCTGATCGGCAAGCCCTAGGCTCTGTGGTTTAACCCACAGCGCCACCCACGTCCCTCTTACACACAGAGTAGTTACTATTAAAAAAATAGTTAAATGTGACTAGCTACTAAATTTACAAATGACTTTGCTTCAAAATGAATGGGTGGAGAAATGACCTGTATTGATAGACCACTATACTTATTATAAAGGTTACTTTTAGAATATAGCAGGTGTGTTATCTGTTCATTTAATCTTGTTTAATCAAGTTTAATCTTGAATACAATCAAGATCAAACATTTAACCTTCGCTGATAATCTTTCTGCTAACCCAATTCTCTTTCCTTTCCTGAAATGTGAAGCTATGTCTCTGGCTAATGCTCTGGGGTATGGAAGAGGGAACATTTTATATTTCTTTCCATTTCAAAAACTCTTCAAGTGGTACAAGTCATGTTTAAGTAGGAACCTATAATCTTGGCAAGCTCTAGCACTCAGGAGATGGACATTCAATGACCGCCATCCTTGGAAAAAATGCTTAAGCTACCTGCTAATTGTGCCCTTCTAAATGGCCTCCATCCTTAAGCAGGGAGTGATGGGTTAATGTACTATTATCTAGAGAAGGAAATAAAAGTTCTCAGAAGCAAGGAATTATCCCCACCAGCCCTTTAGGTCAAACAGTAAAGAACTAGAGTTCAAATGTTTCAGATGAATATCCTGCAAGAGTTGGAACAGCAAATACGAAACTGCAACCTTTGAGTATTTCCATTTATCTTCTTTTCTCTCCACCAATTTAAAACTTCTGCAAGGTGGAGAAAAGTCACTAAAAATGTACAGAATCGAAGAATTAGCACAAGACAACAAATCATTTTTGTCTTGACTCTGTTTAGGGAAGTTTTTAATGACTGATGTTTTAATGTATTTTTAATCTTTTTGTTGGAAGCTGCCCAGAGTGGTTGGGGAAATCCAGTCAGATGGGCGGGGTATGTATAAATAAATTAGTAGTAGTAGTAAGTCCAGATTAACCTTTCCAGATTCATTTAGGATGCAATCTTCTAATTTGCAACTTCCATGTACTTAGTAAAAGTATTTAAATACATTTTAAAAATCAAATAAACAATGGGTTGGGCTAAGATAATATACTAAACCATTATTCAGTTTAACATTATAATGAGCTTGGGCAAGCCTTAGTTGGGTTTGTGCAATTTGCCTCCAGCACGGCCACAGTGAGTTCAGAAACTTTCATCTCAGGTTTCAGATAACCACAGATGGTCATGTTGTCGGAACCTGACAAACTGTGATTAAGCTTAACCAAGGTTAGTAGAAGCCACCATTTATGAACCTGACTTGGTTTCACTAATCGTAGTTAAGATTAATCACCATTTAGGAGTTTGAACCACATGCTAAACTGTGGTTAAACTAAAATGGAAGTGGAAACTGCCACTCTTATCCTTGCAGTTGGGGGTGGGAGTCTGAAGATTGCTGTGGCTCGGCCTCGTCGCAATTTAGTACTACGTGCAAACCAGGCAGTTGCGAACGCAGCAAAACTGACAAGTGGTTGTCTGTCACGCTCCAGCCATTTGTTTTAATCATGCTAAAAAAGAGCCCCGCTCATAAATCAGCTGAATTTACATAGAATAAAAAAAAGGTTATTTTAAAAACAGTCAACGAAATGTTCATTAATTTCTATCTCTATGATCTGATTCCAAGATTAAAAATTTAGATGGCTACTGGGTTTATGTAGCCGAAAGCAGAACCACAGTTTGTTCACATATGATCCTTGCTGTCTGCATTTTTTTTTTATCCCTCTGCAAAACTTTGAACCTCATCCAGCTTTGACACACTGCCTCTTCAGTTAATAACTATCAAGTTTCCCCTTGTCTCCTGTCTACTTTTCTTTGAGGCAATTGCGCACTCAGCACCCCGAGATAATAACACACATCTATAAGATAAAAGCAATGGCATTAATGTAATTGTCTGCCTCTTTCTCTTTAGCCTAATCTTTTTTTCTTTTCAGTTTTGACTGCCTGTGTGACACCTGTTTTTGTCTCCTCTGATCCTACGACAGGTTTTCCGCTGACAAGGTTTTTGCCTGACAGAGATTCTGCCAGACAAGAACATAATAAAATATGAAGAACTGCTTGTCAGAGTTTCTGCCAATGCTCACATGAAATAACCAAAAAGGAAACCCTGATTTCTCTCTCCCTCACCCCCTTTTAAGGGGCCTTGTGATGGTCGCTTTTGGCCTGTCGGGAAAACAGCTTCCTTTGCCAATTCCTCCAAGCTAAACAGGTGTTATCTTTCATAGTCCCTCCCCCCAGCTTTATTTCTTTTTTTTAATTGGTTGTGGAAAACATGAGAACTCAAAGTGGGGGGGGGGGGGTCCTAAAACTTTGTTTGCAAAACAAACAATAGAATTAATTTGTATAGTGTAGAGTCAAATAAGGTGGACTGAACACGCACACCTTTAAAATGATGATGATGATGATATCAAAAAGGCCCCTTGTGTTTTTTTAAGCTCTGAAAGTGGCATGTGTGCCTCAAAAGGGAATCCCTTATTTCTTGGATTTAAAACAACAACATCAACAACTTTATTACTTGTACCCTGTCCATTTGACAGGGTTGCCCTAGCTACTTTGGGTGGCTTCCAACAAATGTAAAAGCATAATAAAACATCCAAACATTAAAACATATACAAGAATACAAAATGTCTTTGGATGTTCCTAAAGAGGAAGCCTAGGGACGCGGGTGGCGCTGTGGGTAAAACCTCAGCGCCTAGGACTTGCCAATCGCATGGTCGGCGGTTCGAATCCCTGTGGCGGGGTGAGCTCCCATCGTTCGGTCCCAGCTCCTGCCCACCTAGCAGTTCGAAAGCACCCTTAACTGCAAGTAGATAAATAGGTACCGCTGTATAGCGGGAAGGTAAACGGCATTTCCGTGTGCTGCTCTGGTGCCAGTTCGCCAGAGCAGCTTTGTCACGCTGGCCACGTGACCCGGAAGTGTCTGCGGACAGCGCTGGCTCCTGGCCTCTAGAGTGAGATGAGCGCACAACCCTAAAGTCTGTCAAGACTGGCCCGTACGGGCAGGGGTACCTTTACCTATACCTAAAGAGGAAGCCTACCTAGATTAAAAACCTATTTCACTGGATTATACACACACACACACACACACACACACACACACATCTATATCCATATATACAAAGAAACACACACACACAGAGAATGAAGGATAAGCTAAAAGGTATCAGATATACCAAAATCATCCTTTAATTTAATTATTCAAATACTATTCTACTCAAAAGCTTAAAAAAATACTCAATTTATTTATTTTTATAAAATCTGTATACCACCCTATACCCATAGATCTCAGATGTCATGAACCACTCATAGTCTTTGTTCAAACACTGAAATATACCATCAAACTTGCTCATGATGTTCATAACAATACCAAGACGTATAAAGGGATAGCGGAGGAACTGATTGACAAAGTCCTGGGAAGCTTGGGAAGAAGTGATCATGTCTTCTCGGGTTTCACTATACACAGGCAAGAGAAAGTTGACTATAGTCGAACATGCACTATGGACTTTAAGAGGACTGATTTCAAAAAAATCTAAGGAACTACTTACTGGGTGAGATCCCATGGTCAGAAATACTCAATGAGAAGGAAGTCTAAGACGGACGGGAGTTTCTTAAAGGTGAAATATTGAAGGCACAAAGGCAGACAATTCCAACAAGAAAGAAAAGCCCCCCTGGCCCACGTGATATTCTTGTGGAGAAGCTAGTAAAATGTGGGCTAGACCAGTTAACTATTGGGTGGATTTGTAGCTAGTTGACTGACAGAACCCAGGAAAGTGCTGGTTGTTTCTCAGTATCCTGGAACAAAGGGACAAGTGAGGTGCCACAGGGTTCTGTCCTGGACCCGTTGTTGCTCAATGTCTTTCTAAATGACTTGGATCAAGGAACTGAGGGGGTGCTTAATTAGAATAGGCACACGGGTGGTGCTGTGGGTTAAAACCACAGAGTCCCAGAAGGTTGGCGGTTCGAATCCCCGTGACGGGGTGAGCTCCCATTGCTCTGTCCCTGCTCCTGCCAACCTAGCAGTTTGAAAGCACGTCAAAGTGCAAGTAGATAAATAGGTACCGCTCTGGCGGGAAGGTAAACAGCGTTTCCATGTGCTGCTCTGCTTCGCCAGAAGCGGCTTAGTCATGCTGGCCACATGACCCGGAAGCTGTACGCTGGCTCCCTCGGCCAATAAAGCGAGATGAGCGCCGCAACCCCAGAGTCGGCCATGACTGGACCTAATACTCAGGGGTCCCTTTACCTTTTACCTTAATTAGAATGAATCTACTACAGGGGACATATTAGAATGGCCTGCACTTGAATCCAATGTGTTTCCAGACAGTGCTAGGGAATTTTTTTTTAGCTGATATGACTAGTGTTCCTGTCAAAGCCCTGGCTGACCTCTCTGAATGGCTTAGGCCATTGACCTGACCGCCCCTAAGCACTGTGTATGGCTTTGTGGAGCCATTTGGCTCCCTCATATACTCCAGAGCTTAGGGCAAGGAGCCACTTGGCTCCCTCATATACTCCAGAGCTTAGGGCAAGGAAACAAACTGGGAGATGGCTTGAATGTGAGTGGAGGAAAACTGCCGTCGAATGCAGCCATACCCTGTTGAGGGCTCATCACTGAGCCACTTAGGTCAGTTTAAGAGAGACTCCCTCAAAGCTGCGGTGAACATAAGTGACATCTGCACACTGCCTTGAGTTCCTGGGAGGAAGTTTACAAAGCTCTTCTCACAGGCCTTGACTACTGCTCATGGGAACATTAAGAGAGCAGAGGTGTCTCTTCTGAAGATGGCTTGGCCCAATCAAAATCACGTTTCCCCCCTACTAAGCAAAGCAGCAGAGAATTCTCAAATCTCTTCCCAGGACCTTACAGCTCTTTATGGGGAAAGCAGACCTGTGCAGAAAAGCATGCATGTCTTGCACAGAAGTAATTCACGCACTCCTAAACTACCTCTATAGAAGCAACTAATGTTGATTGCCTTTGTTCATGCTTGTTGCCCGATAACCATGAACTATCCAGCGTGCGCTGCTGGATAAATCAATAGTGATTTCAAGCATTGTAATTAGAGGAATATAAGTTAATTATGGTAGTTTTACAGAGCACCCCCTCATAACTGACGCTAGCCATGCTGTTATAAAATCCGTAAGATACGACGATACTTGAGCCATGATTATCCTTTTTTTAATCACCCTTCCTTTGTACCCTGCAACTAAACAGGACACTTGTGCGCGATTGTCATAAAGTTCATCTACTGTGACCGTTTTACACTTCAGTTCCAGATTAAATATACTCCAGCAAATTTGACTGCAGTCAATTAGACTGTAATTAGAGAAATCTTTAGCATTGTTAAGGGTACAATCCAGAAAACATTTCCTATTCTTGAAACCCAAATGGGAACACGATAATTAAGAAACCTTGCGATGGGTAAGGCGGCTCAGCTAATCTGGGGAAAATTCCTTAGCAAAAATAATATAGATATGTCCAAAGAAAATGCCCTAGTGAGCAGAGAAAGTGTTATTTTCTCCCATCCAGCAGGTTTTAGATGCACAGAACTAAACAGAGAAGCAAAGTTAGCCAGGCCTAAATAATGTCTGAACGGGATATGACATTTTTATACTCCTAATCAAACACTTCTGCTTTAATTTAATGGTGTTATATTTCAATATAGTAGCAGAATTTGTTTCACTTACTTATTCTGTTTAACCTGGTGAACTCTGCTTAATTAAGATGTTCCTATAAACAATTAAGCCTCCTGTAGGATCATTAGCAAGATGTAAAACTTTATGATGTAATAAAGTGTAATAAAATGATAACGCTGTAGCACTTCATGTGTGGAGAGGCATAAGGTGTTCTTGCAGGCAAAGACACTGTAGCCTTTGTCTAAAAACTAGAGGTTTCCCATAGCTTGTTATGCAACTGTCCCAACTTGTTCACTATGGAGCGGCAATCGATGTACTTGCTTTGAAATTCTCCAGCACGGATAATATCAATTCGTAGTTCTAACTACACTGGAACTCCCATCTTTCCCAAAGAACAGACTTTTGTGACTAAGTGTCTTGCTGCCAATCAAAGCAAAGGCTTATGCATGCCCAAGGGTAATATCCACTGGGTATGGGGTGGGTTTTTTTTTATCAAAAGGCAGTAACACTCAACAGCAAAGGAGTAAAAATGAAACATTTCCTTCAGACCAATTGTAAGGCATTTACAATATGGCAGTTTATAAATGAAAGCCTCTGTATATTTGGTAAATAAAAACACTCCATTTCACTCCATTTACTGGCTTTTCACTTTTAATAAGGAAACAAATCTAAAATTTAGGTGAATTGCAACATTTGCACACACAAGTATAAAAACCCACAAAATCAATCAAAGCTAAAGGTGTAGGAGAAACTTAATAAGATGTTGATTATGCACGTAAATAACATTTAACAGATGTAGGAACTGGTATTTCTCCACACACCAAAACAAAAACAAAAAACCCTACCACCACTCCCATGTTCTTTTCCAAATGATTTAGTAAAATTTGTCATTCATTGTTGAATCTGATAATAAGAAAGGATATGGTATTCCTGAGGGCTAGGCCTACCTTCATTGCATAGTTCCTCCCATCCAGAGGCACTGAACATTTTCTAATTTATACAGAAAACAGGAGGTATAAGAGATTTGCGTTTCTCAGCAGCTCCACGCTTAATGGCAAATGCATTTTCTGCTTATATGTAGACTGAGTGCATGCGCACATATCCTTAAATATCCTTTTCAGGTGGAAACAGCAAGCGTCTTGAATTATGATTTGACCTAAATAATCTGCTTTATTAAATCATTCCAGAAACAGGAGATTACATGTACCAGTGCAAGAGAACGAAAAATCAACACATAGCCTATAACTGTGACAGAGTCCATTTCAGAGGACAGGTGCAAAAATCTGGGAAGCATAGAAGTATAGAAATCTGCCACATACTAAGAAAGAAAAGAAAAGAGAAATCACCAACTTGTTATTAATTCAGTAAAAGTATCGTTGTCAAAAATCCTTAGGAAAGGCTAGCAAACAGGAATAAATAGGTAAGATATTGTCTCCACTTTCCACTTCCAGAAACTGCCCCAAACTTATGGGCCATAAGCAGCACTGGAGATCTCTCTCTGAGGGAGGAGAGAAAGGTCTGTCCTCAGAGAGGCAACTCTGATGGTGGATATCCCTTCCTTACTAATATAGAGGACCTGGCCCTCCTGACATGGGAAGGGCTGAGAAGGAAGAGGGTTTTGGTGCATTGGGGACATGCAGGAATAGACCAGGAGAAAGCTTGGTTCCAGAGGAACAAATGCTTTCCCAGTTCCCCAACCTCATCCCTGGATCTAAGGTAGCTTATTTCTCACTGTTCCTTCCTATCCTGGATGAGGAGGATGAACCTCCTTCTGTCCTCCACAATAAAAGAAATCATTTTGGATGTGTTCTAAGGCTATAATAATATAAACCACTGAGCCTAGGGCTTGCTGATCAGAAGGTCGGCGGTTCGAATCTCCGCAACGGGGTGAGCTCCCGTTGCTGAGTCCTAGCTCCTGCCAACCTAGCAGTTCGAAAGCACGTCAAAGTGCAAGTAGATAAATAGGTACCGCTCCGGCAGGACCAATAAAGCGAGATGAGCACCGCAACCCCGGAGTCGTCCGCAACTGGACCTAACGGTCAGGGTACCCTTTACCCTTTTAAAGCCTCACTGAATTCAATGAAATTGCATTGTAAATTCAGGCAAAACAAAGAATTGCGTTGTCATCCCGAGTTTCCCTCTACTAGTAGAAGCAGCTCAAGAAATGTCAGGTGTGAAGTTGGCCAGAGACCGTGTGAGGTAAGCGTGTTTGTCAAACCTTTCATTGCAACTAATGCATGGAGTGAGATTTCGGAGAGTTAAAGGGTGATATAGCAGGTTTCTCACTTGATTGTGCATTGTCATTAATAAAAGGAACTGGAGGTAGTCTGCATGCAAATGTACAAAGAAGAAGAAAATAACGAGAAGCTTGTCCAAATCGTGTGGTGATTTGTGTGTCTAACCAACTAGAGAACACGAGGAAGGTTAGTGGAAAGACCAGCCATTTGTTGAGAACGCTAGGAAACAGGCAAAAGCACATAACTAAATAAAAAAAAATCATGGAAAATAGGGGTGACGGTGATGACAAATAGTAGAAGGAACTGCCCTGAGACCCCCCAGGTATAGGGCGGTACATAAATTCAATACAAGGAAATGAAGCTAGTCAGAACCTTTATTTCCCATTATTCTTCTCATGGAAGTAAGGAAATAGATTCTATTTGGGTCTAAGTTAGACACACCACACGAACTTAAGGAACAATTCAGCGGAAACTAAGCACTTTTGAATCCATTCATTTCAATGAAAGAAATTTAAGCATGTGCTTACATTCCCCATTCTAATAAACAGGACTTAACTTTGCTTATTCTTAAGTCTGGGTCATGTCAGAGTTGTGTGGTTTTTCCCCATTTTTTGCATGCAACAAAAAAAGTGGTTGTTAAGCATGTTGAAAAAGGCCTTTTCAGCGGTTACTTTTTTTGATTTAATTTCTTTTTCCATACTCAGTAGCACTGATCTGCATTAAATCAAAATGCTTATAAAATGCCAATGCTTAACAGTGTTTTTTTAAATCCTACAACATGTCTCAAACTCCCTCTCTCTCTCTATTTTTTTTTTTAATCTTGTCTGCCTGACAACTCCAGACCTAGGAAATGGTTTAGCCAATTTAAACCATTTTAAAAATAAATAAATCTTCCTCCAAGCTGAAAAAACATATGCCGCTGGAAGCAAATTAAAACAGTCTAGTTCTTTAAATCCTTTAAACACCAGAGATTCACACAAGAAACAACCAAGTCCTTTTTAAGAGCAGCAGCGGTAAGCACAAGGCCGCTATAAGCTATGCAATTGTTGGCCTGAGCATTAAAAAACACTGGTGGTAGGATTACCACTATAGAGCAAGGCTGCAGGGTCAAAACTCAATAAACCGACTTTACGCCAAGAGAAACACTTATCCTGCCACAAAGAGAACTCTTTGATGAATTGATATCCTACATTTGCCACCTCTGAAAGCAGTCCTCTAAACATGTAGCTTTCCTTTCCCTCTTCAAGCCTCACCAGAGCAGGAGAAATGGAGCAGTGATTTCTATTGGCCAAAGTCGTCATGGCTTGGTGCTCCAGCAGCCACAAATTGTCAGCAGCTGGTCCACAGAAATTGCTAATTTCTATGGTGGGGGAGCCAACATGGTGCACTTCTGATGTTCATAGAATCACAGAATTGAAAGGGACCATAAGGGTCACCTAGCCCAATTCCCTGCAATGCAGGAATCTTTTGCCATCTGATTGGATTTTATTCTGTTCCTTATCTGATTTTAGGATGAATTTTAATTGATTGCCTGATATTATGTTAATGTGTTACACATTTGACGTTAGCCACTCTGAGCCTGGTTTTGGCCAGAGAGGGCAGGGTTGTTGTTGTTGTTGTTGTTGTTGTTGTTTTCCCAATGTGGGGTTTGAACCCACAACCCAGAGATTAAGAGTCTTGTGCTCTACCAACTGAGCTATCCCAGGTCTACTACAGCTGCAGTCAGCATGGCCACCAGTTGTAGATTACAGGAGTTGTAGTCCAACAATATCTGCAGGGCACCGTGTTGACTATCCCTATAGACTGAGAACCATATTGAGTGCAGTGATGTAGGAAAGGGGGGGCATGAAAATTAAAAATGAAATGGGAAGAGGAAGAGGAAGCTTCTCGGCGTGTCCTGGAGTTGTTCCCGAGGCAGCAGAGACAGTTGTCAAACAAGACATGAGCAAATAACAAGCTCCTTACAATCTCCAGTTCCCTTTTTTAACCTGCATTTTTTTAAAAAAACAAAAACAAAACTAAACTGATTTTATACATAAAAACCTATAAAGAACAGAAATAGGATTATGAACATAACTTAAAACGTAAATAAAATTCAGTCCCAGAGACTAACAGGCACGGAGGGATGGGAATCACACAGGAATTACTTTATTCAAACTCCAAAACAAATACAATTGAACTGATTTTATAATGAATCAATTTTAGAATGTATTATGTTCCTGTTGTTAGCCGCTCTGAGCCTGGCTTTGGCTGGGGAGGGCGGGATATAAATAAAATTGTTGTTGTTGTTGTTGTTGTTGTTGTTGTTGTTGTCATTATTACTACTACTACTACTATTACTACAATGAACTCAGTTCTGACTGGACCAGGTAATAAGATTCCAAACCCAACTCCAATGAAGGCAGCACAGTAAAGAAGGCAGTGCAAATCAACCTCTTCGCGCAAGGAATCAAGGAGCCACTTGCTTATTTATTTTCTCAAGCTTTGTGTAACCCTCTGCTCTTTCAACTAGCAATGCACTCCCCATTCCTGGCTTCTCCTCTCTCATAGACTTATTCCATTACAGAGAATAGTCTGCCTTCCATTGATTTGGCTTATAGGAAAAGTGGGAGGGGAGATGGAAAGTTTTTATTTTTTTATTACATCAGGTTTGAAAACTTCTCTAGATAGATTCATTATGTAAGAAAACTTAATGAGAAGGCATTGTGCTCTAAGGGACTCTTCACAAGTGGCATTAAGAATATCTCCAACTTCTCTCGTGGCACCTCTATATGCTTCTGCTTATTTGTGAACCACTGTGTTGTGGCTTAATTTTAAAAAGGTAAAGGTAAAAGGACCCCTGACCATTAAGTCCAGTCGTGGCCGACTCTGGGGTTGCGGCGCTTATCTTGCTTTATTGGCCGAGGGAGCCGGTGTACCAGGGAGTCATGTGGCCAGCATGACTAAGCCGCTTTTGGCGAAACAGAGCAGCGCACGGAAACACCGTTTACCTTCCCGTCGGAGCGGTCCCTATTCATCTACTTGCACTTTGACGTGCTTTCGAACTGCTAGGTTGGCAGGAGCAGGGACCGAGCAACGGGAGCTCACCCCGTCGCGGGGATTCGAACTGCCAACCTTCTGATTGGCAAGTCCTAGGCTCTGTGGTTTAACCCACAGCGCCACCCGCGTCCCTCAATTTAAGAAAGGTACTCATTTTAAATTTGATTGCAGGCTAGAATGTGAGTTCTGCTCATCTGCAAATGAACGTGGACCTGTACAGGTTTAGAGCCGTTAGTAGAAACGAAGCATCTGGGTTCTCTTCCTTGTGGAAGTGTGGCCGTACCCAATCTAAAAGACGGCATTGCAAGCATAAAAGGACAGAAACGTGTGTGTTTGTGATGTCATCCTCAAGGGAAGTGGCTCATCCTGCTAAACAAAGCAGGATTTAACACCCGGGATTCAACACTCATTAACAGACCAGGCTTAAATTCCACTGGAAAACTGGAACAAGGCCCCACAACCCATCAGCTGGCATCACCTGCCAATTGGATTGATGTCAGCTGACTGGCAGGTGTGCGGGGTTTTGGGGGGGAAATGGCCTCATTGGAACCCCTGCCGGGCCAAGATTGGCCCGTAGGATGGAGGTTCCCCACCCTTCACCTAGAGGCATGTGAAATTAATAGCAGTACCTTCATCACCTATGAAAACGCCCCATATTTTTGATGACATTAGGCATTACTGAACGTTTGGTAAGCAGGGTGAGTTAATCCTGCAGGACCCAAGAGGTCCTACTCTTTGCCAGGTAGGATTCATATAAATCTACCATTTGTCAAGAACATGGGTAGGCAAACTAAGGCCCAGGGTCTGGATCCGGCCTCATCGCCTTCTAAATACGGCCTGTGGATGGTCCGGGAATCAGCGTGTTTTTACATGAGTAGAATGTGTGCTTTTATTTAAAATGCATCTCTGGGTTATTTGTGGGGCATAGGAATTTCTTCATTTTCCCCCAAAAAGCGTGTTTTTACATGAGTAGAATGTGTGCTTTTATTTAAAATGCATCTCTGGGTTATTTGTGGGGCATAGGAATTTGTTCATTTCCCCCAAAAAATATAGTACAGCTCCTCACAAGGTCTGAGGGACAGTGGACCAGCCCCCTGCTGAAAAAGTCTGCTGACCCCTGGTCAAGTATAAGCACTGGCATAATATTTCACACCCAGTGTCTAGTGCATGCATATCCTCTTGGCTGCTTCAGGACCACTCCATTGGCCAAGCTCTATACAAGGGCATAACACAATCTTACTAATAAACAACTGGAAAGACTGAGGGCAGCACGGACTCCATTTTGGCATATTATTCGACAAGGCTGGAGTCAAAGGCATTCCAAGGAAGATAGGTTTTGGAATAGTGAACCGTGGAGCTCTGGGATTTCAAAACCCAGGTGTTCCATATTGCAACTCATCAACCAGTCCTCAAGGAACACCGGTCTAAAGGTTTTTGAGAGTAAATAAGCTAAATAACTCAAGTGGGCTTGCCACAGTCTGAAGGTACTAATTTATACACATATGCTTGGAATGTGTCTGAGGAAAATATATCTGTATATATCACTGGTCCTGCTTTGCCACAAAATGTAAACACGGTGATTGGATTTATTCAAAGAGGACCAAGAAATTTACACACACTGGCAGGATGCAGTTCTCAAATGTAAATTTCTGTTTATCATATACACATATCCCATCTCCTGAACAGGAATTTTAAGGGCTGAAACTAAGAAAATGTATGAGGAACAGTTGTCATGAGAAAGGGTGGGGGACAGGACCAAAACCAAAATGTGTGGTAAGATACCATAAGCCTATGAAGGATCCTAATCCACTGTATAAACCCACTCACTTGCCTTGCCTTATTTGTAAAACAGTGTCATCTCACTTTATTGAAGTGCAAGCATTTTTATTTTTATTATAAAGGCTGCTGAATGATGGGCAAAAGGAGGCTTTGTTAACAGAAGTTAAATTTGGAAGAAGAAGAAGAGAAGAAGAGTTTGGATTTGATATCCCGCTTTATCACTACCCGAAGGAGTCTCAAAGCTGCTAACAATCTCCTTTCCCTTTCTCCCCCACAACAAACACTCTGTGAGGTGAGTGGGGCTGAGAGACTTCAGAGAAGTGTGACTGGCCAAAGGTCAGCCAGCAGCTGCATGTGGAGGAGCGGAGACACGAACCCGGTTACCCAGATTACGAGTCTACCGCTCTTAACCACTACACCACACTGGCTCTCTAGATTGGAGAATGATTCTTATTTTAGCTAAGAGGAACTCTGAAAGTCCAGAGATCATTGACTATGTTTTTAATCTGCCCCTCCAAGGTTCTCAGAGCAGAACACAGTGTCCCTCTCCAGCCTGTTGTCCTAACAGCAACCCTATGAGGTAGACCAGGCTGGCCCAAGCTCATGCAGTGAGCTTTGTAGTGGAGAGGTTTGAAGATGGCTCTCCCAGTCCTACTTGCGAGATGCCTGCTCTTCAACTACAGAGCATTTAGGTCCCACTGGGAATTAAATGCACCTTGGGTCCTTTCTTCTGTTACATTAACAACATGGGAACTGCTGCTGTGCACCTTCTTCATATACAAAACAGACAAATACACAGATATGTGCAGAGCTCTTTTTTTTTCAGCCAGAGCTCAGCTACAGCATCTCTCAAGGTGGGTGCCAATGCCATTCTCAGAGAACAAGGAAGATGTTCTTGGCACCTCTTTTTCTTCCACTGCTTCCCGCAGTTTGGTCAAACTCATGCTGGTAGCTTCAAGAACACTATCCAATTCTTTGGCGATCAGCCTTCTTTATGGTCCAGCTTTCACTTCCATACATCATTACTGGGAAAACCATAGCTTTTACTATACAGGCCTTTGTTGGCAAGGTGATATCTCTGCTTTTTAAGATGCTGTCTAGGTTTGATGCTATACTGCTCCTTATAAGCATTCTTTTTAAAAAAACAAACAAACCAAAAACCCCTCTGTCAACATCAAGTTGTTAGAACCGACTCTCACAACTTGCTAATGACAGGGGTTTTTTAAAAAAATGACCTTGCACCCTGTTTACCCGGGGTGAATAGCCATTGCCCGAAGCTCAGCTCCATTCTTGTTCCCTCTTACTATATACCGATGATGCAGTCATCTTGTCTTGCACAAGGGTTGGCTTGAAGGGGCTCCTGTGCCGCTGCCAGGAATATTGTATAGCCAACAGACTGGAACTGAACTTCGCAAAATCTAAAGTGCTTGTTTTCTCAAGATCTTGGAAGCCTCATAGGTGGGAGGTCAGCGGAAACCCGTTGGAACAGGTTAAAAACTTTAAATACCTAGGCATTCACTTCCAATATAACACTTCCTGGAAAGACGATTGCAAGCTTGCACTTAATGGAGCGGATCCTCTAGCTCTGGCTGTCACACGTTTCTTCTTTAACAGAGGGAATCAGTCCATCAGTCCAGCTGCACTAAAGTTCTTTAATGCCCCAAAGTAGCCCCCAAACTCCTGTATGGCATTGCATTATGAATTGGCACAGTTAACCAATCATTGGAACACATCCAATCCAAATTTCTGCGCAAAATTCTGGGGCTGCCAAATTGCGTGCCATGTACAGCCATGTGTCTGGAAACTCGGCAAGGGCTGCTGGAAACCAAAGTGTGGCTCATCACTGTAAAATTCTGACTCCACCTACATTTCATGTCCGATCCATCCTCTTTAACTTTCCACATACTGGCAGAACCCCACCATTCTAAAAGGCTAGCTTGCATTGAGAGCAAAATCAGAACCTGTGGCCTATCACTCAAATCGCTGCTTATGCTCCCACAATTGGAAGCATTCCAGACAATCAAGCGCAGAATCCTAGAGACTGAATTCCCAATCCTTTGCAGTGAAGCCAACAAAACCTGTTCCCCGTTGGGATTTGGAATTTCATCCTCGTTGGGCCAGGACACTCCATTTTTACACCACCTACACAGAGCTCTTTCCCTAGCAAGATTTAACGTCTCACCGTCTGCAGTTTTGCAAGGTAGAGTCCCGAAAATCCCATCCTCTGAAAGACGCTGCCTTTGTAGTACAAAAGAGGTAGAATTCATCACACCCGTTTTATTTTTATTTCCCATTTTATGCAAAAATACGTGATAAGTATTTTCCCCCCTTATTGAAGGAAGGGGTTTATCCTCCAGGGTGTTTCATCTGCTGAACAACTGTAGGGATGAAATTGTGGAGAATATGGAAAGATTTTTGAGTGACGCTATGAAATTACGTCACCATGGGTCCTAAGAGCCATCTTTGTACCTTACGATGTCTGCATAGCTTTATCCTAAAGTATCTCCTTCTATGTTTCATTAACTGTCTTGTGTTCTTATCCATGTATACGATGCACCTTTTCTATGCCAATAAAGTATATATATATATATATATATATATATATATATATATATATATCTGACTCTCCTTCTTTCTCAGCTATTGTGTGTACATCACTTTATGCAACATTTGTCTCTGTATAAAGTAATCCTTTTTTGCTTTCCTCATCATCCTGCCAGCAGTTGCAACCAGCATGAGGATTTGCCTCATGTCAGCCAGATGGGTGGGGTATAAATAATAAATTGTTCTTATTCTTCTTCTTATTCTTATTCTGAAAACCACATGGAGCAGGCCAAGGAACAACCTCCCATATCACCAAGGCCTGTATGGCTTCAGCCAGGACCTTCCCAAGCACAATCTCCTGAGCCTGAGGGATTAAAGGCCACCCACAGCCCTCTCAGCCATCCAGCGATGCCAGGAGTGCGCAGGGCAGAAGGCTATGGAGTGAGCACAAGGGAGTGCCGGATTTCAGGCCAGAGGGTTGGCCCCCCATTAGGAACAGAGTCTGGGAGAGGTTTGTGTGGAAGCATAGGCTTTAAAAATGCTTAAAAAAAAATTGGACCTTCATAAGCTGTGTGTTCAGGAGCTGTCCGTGGTGTTGCGATTCTGTCCTACCTTGTGGTCTTATTCCGTGGGCTCCTCCGCAGGACCAAAACATGACACGTAATTTTATTCTACCCTATTCTTTGTGTTCTAGTCATTTTGACACAAATGTTTTACATTTATTTAATTTTTTTGGAAAGGGAAAAAGGTCAAAAGGACAGATTTTCCCCCCTTTAACTTTCCACAAACACCCCGACTACCACACGCAAAATATTGAACATCCCTTGACAGATTCCATAGCTGCTAGAAGTTATCATGGAGTTCTCCAAAGATGGAAGACACAGAATCCCAGAGGTGTGCATTTGCTGACCCTAAAACCAGCGGTTGTTCGGCTTTCAAATTTTGCACATTTTGGACTTTAAAAATATCTGACTAAGCTATTTTTTTTAAATCAGCAATGAGATATGACCAGCTCTTGCTGGTGAAAATAATTGGGGGTTTTTTTTAAAAAAAAATTCATGGTACAATAAAAGACAAACTAATCTTCAAAGAACTATAAAAAGAGAAAAACTAAAAGAATGGAAAACAGAATTAAAAATACAAAATACTCTCTCAAAGCACTATCTTAACTTTTTTTTTAATAAGATTTTTTTAATATTGGTTTTACATGAATTTATACATAGTAACTTTAACTACTCCAAAACATGAAACTAAAAAGGTTGTTTCGAACCTTTGGACATCCTTCCCTCCCTTGATGGGTTCCATTTCCAAATAATAATAATAATAATAATAATCTTTTCTGCATCTTTCCCCATTATCCATCTATTATATAATCGTAGTTACCAAAATTCATTTCACATTACAAGTGTCATACAGGGAAAAAAAGATGAGCCTTCTAACTTGCCTGGGAACCTCCCTCTCTTCTCACAGCCTCTCACCCTGTGAGATCTCTCCTTTCCTTCCTCTCACAAAGGGTCCTTCAAATTAATAACAAGCAAGCACGTAAAATTTGCCAACCAGTCTTACTCTGACAGCACTGAAAACCATGGTTTTGCAACAAACTTTATATACAAGTGAGGCAAGACCAGTGCCATGTAGTGCTTGGGCCTGACAAGATAGAATAACCTAAACTCGTGGCATAGTGGGCATGATTCATACAAATTTAAGTCCCACTGATTTCCAGGGGAGAGCAAGGTGGGATGTTGGTGATCTTTTGGACTAGGGAACTGAAGGTTTGAAATACCTATTCAGCTTCTGGGCAGGCCAAATCACATGTACTCTGCCTAAATGAGTTACGGGTGAAGGGAGGCATACGAAGGAGGAGGAGGAGGAGGAGGAGGAGGAGGAGGAGGAGGAGGAGGAGGAGAAGAAGAAGAAGAAGAAGAAGAAGAAGAAGAAGAAGAAGAAGAAGAAGAAGAAGAAGAAAAAGAAGAAGAAATAGAAGAAGGTGATCTAAAGTTGGGGTTCCATTTAAAACTCACATAACTCTTGTTTAATACAGCTGTGTTGGTTTCCAGACCCAAAGGTGTGTTTAAAGCCCTAAAGTACTTACCATATTTTTTGCTCTATAAGACTCACTTTTTCCCTCCCAAAAAGTAAGGGGAAATGTGTGTGCGCTTTATGGAGCGAATACAGACTGTGCAGCTATCCCAAAAGCCAGGCTGCGCCGCAGTGATCCCTCTTGATGTTCTGGCTTCTGATATTCAGAATATTATTTTTTCTTGTTTTCCTTCTCTAAAAACTAGGTGCGTCTTGTGGTCTGGTGTGTCTTACAGAGCGAAAAATACGGTAGGCCCCAAATATCTGAAAGACCATCTGCTTCCCTTTGGAACCTCTCAGGTACTAAGATCAGCCGAGGGGGCCTTCTTAGCAGTACCACTGGTATATAAAATTCAGGGGGTGGCAGCCTGGCATTCTTTGTGGCAGCCCCTAACCTGTGGACACACTTATTTACCCCTGCCTTTGACACCATATATGTGGATAAAGGTAAAGGTACCCCTGCCCGTACGGGCCAGTCTTGACAGACTCTAGGGTTGTGCGCTCATCTCACTCTATAGGCCGGGAGCCAGCGCTGTCCGCAGACACTTCCGGGTCACGTGGCCAGTGTGACAAGCTGCATCTGGCGAGCCAGCGCAGCACACGGAACGCCGTTTACCTTCCCGCTGGTAAGCGGTCCCTATTTATTTACTTGCACCCAGGGGTGCTTTCGAACTGCTAGGTTGGCAGGTGCTGGGACCGAATGACGGGAGCGCACCCCGCCACGGGGATTCAAACCGCCGACCATGTGATCGGCAAGTCCTAGGCGCTGAGGTTTTACCCACAGCGTCACCCACGTCCCTTTTATATATATATGTGGATGGACACACCCTATTCTCTTGACTGTGGTTTGGCTTTGCTGATTCTAACAATGTATTTTTAAAATGCTGTAATCCTGTCCTGGGACCTCATGGTGAAGGGTGGGTAAGATATCAAATAAACAAAGTTTGCAACACCCCATGTACAGCACCCTGAGATCCTAGAGGATTGTAACCTTTTGAAAGTGGCGGAGATGATAAACAAAATAGATAAAAGATATGCACTCAACCGCTCTTCCAATGAAATCAGTAGGACTTTTCTTCCTCCACCCTATCCTTAAAACCAGACTTTAAAAATATATTTGATGATTCAGCAAGGGGGGTACAAGAATCACTAAGAGTGAAGTACACAATAATACAGGCTGGATAGTGAAAGCAACATTGCCAGGAATGTTATTTGCCAGGTGGATTTCTGACTCATGGGGGTGCTATGGTGGGGGATCCTACGCCCTACCCACCCACCCCCACAAGTTAGAGCTGTGTAAAGAGTAAAGCAAAACATACCTTCCAGCTCATGCCCTGTGTTATAGATTATCTAGGTCATTGTGCCACCTCTTATGAGGGTGAACCACCATCAAGATTTTCACTCAACCAGTTCAAAATATACCACCTTCTTTCTGCTATCCAGGCTCTGAAAGACAGACTCTGGTATGTTTGAATTTCCACCAAACTCTGGTGTACTGGTTGCTTCTTATGTGCAATGTGAGCTCCAAGCACAACTGTAGTATAAACAAATATGGTCCTACCATGAGATAATCTAGGGCAGGGTGGTTTAAATTAATATCCCCCCCCCCATGGAACAATGGGGAGCTGGCATGGACTGCACTTGCTATAAATTCAGATTAAGGCCAAGTCTTTGCCAAGAGGCAGGGAACATGAGTTGGATCCATTAACTTATTCTAGATCCAACTCCATGCTCCAGAATTTAAGTTCAGAATAACTTAGGTTCTGCTGAAATCAGTAGGATAAGTTCACCATGACGTCAATGGGAGCAAAGTTCAACTAGCTTAGTCTAGCTCCAGCCAATAAAATATATATTTAAGGCATGCAGCTTTCAGCTTGTTTCCAGTACTCATACTGAGGACTACCCGCATGGTAATGATTTTAAAAGCATTGCTCTGCCTCATCACAAGAAAGGGCAAAAGTCATCCATCAGTGCCAGAAACAGCCCTGAAGCATGACTGACAAGGATCTGGAAAACTCATCTCATTAAGATTGCCTGGAGTTGCATGGCAACCACACGCTTAAATACCATGCCCAAGAAAGGAATGTTAGCAACTGGCGAATGGTTATTAAGACCTTCAGGGTGCAAGGCAGGTTTCCATAGCAACAGCCACACCACCACTTCCTCTTTCAAGGCAGCTGGAACCATTAGCTTGACACAACTGCTATCCTATGCACAACTGATCTCTTAGGGCAACCTCAGTAGCAAATTTCAACAGTCGGCTTTGACACAGCTTCAGCTTTGAGTTCAGTTTTGAGTCTAAACAATATTGTGGCGAAAGACATGGAAAGATTCTGCCTCAGGTACCAAAATGTGTTTGACTGGCCCTAGATCTAAATATCTTGTTGAACTACTCAATTGTGAGAACCGAAATAGGCTAGAATATGCTATTTTGAATGCTCGCTGCGCAATACTCATTTCTTCCACTGTCAATCAATGCCATGTGTTGGAACAACAGGAACCTCCAGTGTTCTGTTGTCTACAGAGCACAATGCAAGCATGCATATGCCATAGCGCACTTCTTCTGGTGTCAGATAAACTTACAACGGGTATGTAGGTGTCAATATGTAAAAGTAATTAAGCAACTGATAGTTTATATGCACACATTGAGGTAAACATGACAAGGAGGAACAGAAAGGAATGTAGTTCTTACCATGTGCCACCCATCCATGTTTACACTGATCGCAGGTTCTCAAGTTTATCTTCCCCGGTTGGAAACATTCACACGTGCAATTTACCAGTGTGCAGCGTATGGCCTGGAAGGAGAAAAGGAAAACCAACTTCTGTAAACATCTTACTAGACAAATAATCACATAAGAAGTAGAATTTTTAACTCGCTGGATGTCTAAGGGCCTTCATGTGCATTATCTTAACATGTACTGCTTTCATCAGACCTATAGGGAGGGAGGTCAGAACTGTCATCCTATATTGCCTGGTAGAAGCTTAAAAGAATAACAGCAGGCGATTTGGCAAAATTCAAGATTCAGATGAGATTTGAACTTCCAGGTTCAGAATAGTTAACCTTCTTAGCCACTACACCAGGGCTCTGGAGCCTGCAGATGTTGTTTGACTCCACCCATCATGAGCCCTAGCATGGCCAATGGTCAGAGATAACAATGTCTGGAGAGCCACAGGTTCCCCATTCTGCACTGCATCAGATCTCAACAAATATTCAGAGCACTATTTGGAACCTTGGCTATTATCAGAGAAATATGCAGCATTTTTTGTTTTGTTTTGTTTGTTTTTTAAAAAATCTTTAAATATATGCTTTCAGAATATTTGTCATTTTCATTTCCCTACTGCACATATAACAAAATGTAAAACAAAAATTGACATGAAATGGCGTGCTCTATTTTCATCTCAGGGGAAGGGGGCTGTCATAAACAATAACTTTTTTGTTGTCGCAGAACAATTCCAATTATAGGATGCATTAAGCCACTGGCCTCACTGGCCTTGCAGACAACTTCATTGTCCAGAAAGTGGGAGAAGCAACAAGAGGAACAGCCATTTTAGATCTGGTCCTAACCAATGTCGATGACCTGGTTAATGGGGTAGAAGTGGAAGGATCATTAGGCGCAAGTGATCATGCTCTTCTGAAGTTTACTATACAACGGAAAGGAGCAGCCAAGCATACTAGGACTCAATTTCTTGACTTTAAGAAAGCCGACTTCATAAAACTTAGGGAAGTGCTGGGTGAGATCCCATGGACAGTAATACTAAAAGGAAAGGGAGTTCATGATGGCTGGGAGTTTGTTAAGAGGGAGATAGTAAAAGCACAACTTCAGGCAATACCAATGAGACGGAAACATGGAAGGTGCCTAAAGAAGCCAGGGTGGCTATCTAAAGAACTTTTAACTGAGTTAAGATTAAAAAAGGATGTGTACAAAAAATGGAAAAGGGGGGAAACCACCAAAGAGGAATTCAAACAAATAGCCAGCACGTGTAGACACAAAGTCAGAAAAGCTAAAGCACAGAATGAACTCAGGCTTGCTAGAGAGGTTAAAAGCAACAAAAAAGGCTTCTATGGGTATGTTCGTAGCAAAAGGAAGAACAAAGAAACAGTGGGGTCACTCAGAGGAGAAGATGGTGAAATGCAAACAGGGGACACAGAAAGGGCTGAACTCCTCAATGCCTTCTTTGCCTCAGTCTTCTCCGATAAAGAAAACAATGCCCGACCTGAAGAATTTGGAGGAAATGATTCAGCAGAGGAAACACAGCCCAGAATAACTAAGGAGATAGTACAAGAATACTTGGCTAGTTTAGATGTATTCAAGTCTCCAGGGCCAGATGAACTGCATCCAAGAGTATTAAAAGAACTGGCAGATGTGATCTCAGAACCACTGGCAGTCATCTTTGAGAATTCCTGGAGAACAGGCGAAGTCCCGGCAGACTGGAGGAGGGCAAATGTTGTCCCTATTTTCAAAAAGGGGAAAAGAGAGGACCCAAATAATTACCGCCCAGTCAGTCTAACATCAATACCAGGGAAAATTCTGGAGCAGATCATTAAGCAAACAATCTGTGAGCACCTAGAAAGAAATGCTGTGATCACCAATAGTCAGCATGGATTTCTGAAAAATAAGTCATGTCAGACTAACCTGATCTCATTTTTTGACAGAATTACAAGCCTGGTAGATGAAGGGAACGCAGTGGATGTAGTCTACCTTGATTTCAGCAAGGCATTTGACAAGGTGCCCCATGATATTCTTGTAAAGAAGCTGGTAAAATGCGGTCTTGACTATGCTACCACTCAGTGGATTTGTAACTGGCTGACTGACCGGACCCAAAGGGTGCTCATCAATGGTTCCTCTTCATCCTGGAGAAGAGTGACTAGTGGGGTGCCACAGGGTTCTGTCTTGGGCCCGGTCTTATTCAACATCTTTATCAACGACTTGGAGGATGGACTCAAGGGCATCCTGATCAAATTTGCAGATGACACCAAACTGGGAGGGGTGGCTAACACCCCAGAGGACAGGATCACACTTCAAAATGACCTTGACAGATTAGAGAACTGGGCCAAAACAAACAAGATGAATTTTAACAGGGAGAAATGTAAAGTATTGCACTTGGGCAAAAAAAATGAGAGGCACAAATACAAGATGGGTGACACCTGGCTTGAGAGCAGTACATGTGAAAAGGATCTAGGAGTCTTGGTTGACCACAAACTTAACATGAGCCAACAGTGTGACGCGGCAGCTAAAAAAGCCAATGCAATTCTGGGCTGCATCAATAGGAGTATAGCATCTAGATCAAGGGAAGTTATAGTGCCCCTGTATTCTGCTCTGGTCAGACCTCACCTGGAGTACTGTGTCCAGTTCTGGGCACCACAGTTCAAGAAGGACACTGACAAACTAGAACGTGTACAGAGGAGGGCAACCAAAATGGTCAAAGGCCTGGAAACAATGCCTTATGAGGATCGGCTAAGGGAGCTGGGCATGTTTAGCCTGGAGAAGAGGAGGTTAAGGGGTGATATGATAGCCATGTTCAAATATATAAAAGGATGTCACATAGAGGAGGGAGAAAGGTTGTTTTCTGCTGCTCCAGAGAAGCGGACACGGAGCAATGGATACAAACTACAAGAAAGAAGATTCCACCTAAACATTAGGAAGAACTTCCTGACAGTAAGAGCTGTTCGACAGTGGAATTTGCTGCCAAGGAGTGTGGTGGAGTCTCCTTCTTTGGAGGTCTTTAAGCAGAGGCTTGACAACCATATGTCAGGAGTGCTCTGATGGTGTTTCCTGCTTGGCAGGGGGTTGGACTCGATGACCCTTGTGGTCTCTTCCAACTCTATGATTCTATGATTCTATGATTCTATGATCACCATCGTGAAAATGAATAAACACACTTAAATAATGTAGACCGAAGTCCCCATTTGGTTTATAAGTGTAGAAGACAATGTGTATGTTGTACAAATTTCAGCTTTCCAAATGCCCGAAGGATGGTTGCTTTTTTTAAAGCTAGTTATCTCTTAACACTGTAACATGTCATTTTTGTTTTAAGTAAGAATGAAGTACATACTGAAATATACATAAATACGGAGCAAAGGTCTCTCCACTCCATTGAAGAAGAAAAAAGTTCTCAAGTTTCTTTTTTGGAAACTTGTGAAATATTTAATTCAGTTAAGCATCAGAATGGCCACTGGCTCCAAGTGTTCCCTAAGCAGCAATACAATGATGGAGATAGAGAAGAGAATTGATTCAAGAACCATACAGCAAATTTCATTTGCTGCATCACTTGTACAAGGCACAGCTGTTCAACTTTTGACAATTTGATGTGCCCTTTAGAAACATGTCCCCCACCATCTGAAAATTAAATATAAGTGGGTAAGATTGAAACACATACGGTATGAAAAGAAATATTACTTTGGAAGGGAAAGATGGATAATTTCTTTAAACTATAAAGCAAATACATAAATAATGACCAAGGCGCTCTCTTTTTAGGCCAAGACCTCAGTTTTTTAATAGTTCTATAGATGACCTGTGCTCCCTAAACTACTAGTGGTAAATTTATGGCATGCATTTAAGCTTAATTTGCACACATATTTTTGAAATGGAGGGTATTATATTCATCATTCACACATTAACAATGTACTGTAACTACTGGAAATGCCAGGAAATGATCACTCTACCAATTTAGATGCAACCAGTGATTACTTTAGGGTCAGAGGAAGGAGGTTTGGTACCTGCACTTGCAAGAACATCAGAATTCCCCGAATGCAGCAGCAACTGATTTATGGAAATGCAAATCGCCACATTATAGGAAATAACCACCATTGTCTTGAAACAGTGGTTTTAGCTGCAATCTTTTATATATACACCTACTCACTCAGGCATCCCACTGCACTTGGGAGAGATCTACCTCCAAGTATAGATAGTTTGCATCACACAGTTTATTAATTAAAGTTATAGGCCAGGAGAAATTTTGCTGGCCTGCTGCATAATGTTGGCTTTGCAAAACTGCAACCCTCTGACACAGCTAAGCCCACTCCGTTTAGTCCACAGGAGTTCAAGAGGAGCATTTGGGTAGCAGAGGCAGGCAGTGGGGACAGGCAGTAAGTAAATCACTCTTGCACATGCATAGTGCCCCACATATCTCACAGCTCATGTCCTTGCATGATATTACCAGCCCCATTCAAATAAATGTGGCACCCCTGTAAGCAAATAAGCTCAAAACAGGGGTTATTTGCAAATGCATAGATCATGTTTGATTAATTTTTTCATTTGTTGTCTGATTAAAATCTGACTGCTTTTCCCTACATGATTTCCGACCAAGGTATATTTTCTATATTCCTTTTGCTTTTCTCTCTTCAACTGCTGTTTCATATCAGACTCTAAAAAGTATTGCTGGATGCAAGTGCAAGCGGGGGGGGGGGGTGGCGAGGTGAGTTTCTTGTATTGCACCTGACAGTTAAGAGTTTATCAACCAACGTCAACCGACCAACTGTTCATTAGCAAGGTTGTAAAACATCATTGTACCTAACGGTAATTAAAGGAATTAGAAATATGAAATATAAGGGCACCCACGAAATTGCTGAGTAGGCAAGAATAATATATGTGATTGCGAGTGACCAGACGAAGCAGGGAGGGTTCTACCGAAAGGTCTCTCTGTGTTCAATACTTTATTGACTCAGTAATATATCAGATCTCCCCTAGTCAGTAATGGTGTCTTTCTCTAATATGTTCATTAATTAATGAACTCAGTAATTAATTGCAACTGCAAAAGGGCAGAAAGCATTACGGAGTGCAGCTCCTTCTACTAACAAATGCTTTATTTCAAATTCAGTTTTTAGCATATATTTCACAGTTTCCTGATGTTTATCTTACAAGTGGGTGCAGCAATATCACTCCGTTACAACTGTGAGCCTTGCTAAATAATCTCTATATTGAAAGTTCAGAATAATTTTCAACATACTCCACCTCTCCCCTCTTTCTTTCATCTTTTGTTTTCGAAAAGATCATTCGGTTGGTTATTAAAATTAGATTCAGGCTGAAATGCAGTTTGTTTTTTTCAATATTACAGTTTATTGTCTGAATTCCAAATGACTCATTTAGCTATGTTTAAAATTATTAAAGGGGGGCTTCCTCCTTCATTTGTGTTCCATTCGCATTGTTCACAAGAACAAACATTCAAGGAGATTTCAGGTCAACATTTAAGACATCTCAATCACCTTATATCAGGTTTCAACAATAAATTATATAACATCTGAAAATGCTATAAGGTTGCAAGGTGAATGACAGGAAATTACTGTAATCACTTGCATCCTGATCCTAAATACATTTACTTGAGCATCTGCTTCATTGATTTTTTTTTATCATCTATTTCCAAATAAGTATGGTGACTAAGAACCACTTTTCTTATGTAAACATTGACATAGCTCTTCATGGTGAAATGTAACAATAATTCTAAAACAAACAGTCCAATGCTAACATAACCTTAGCATCACCATTCTTTAACACGGCCAAAAACCAGTCAATTAAATGTCAAGTGTATTTGAACCCTCGCTACCCAAATGACAGTAATGACAGGGTAAATTTGCCCCTCCCCCAAACTTTAAGATGCATAATTTTTGCTACGGACCATCCAATCACCAACGAGATGCACCATCTTTAATTAACATTATCCAGGGGAACAATTATATCGGGTCCCTGTGTTTACCCAAATAAGAAAGTGTTCCGAATGAACAGAAACAATTATGAAAACTAGAGAGCTATTATTTGGTAAACAGAAACTTGTTGATAAAAATTGGCATCAGAGGGAGAGGGGGCTGGGAGAATGGCAATTCCCAGCATGCTCTGTATCACCTGTAAAATATAAGTAACAATTTTAAAATTGTATATTGCTGTGGCAGTGGGGATAAGATAACTTTTTCTTGTCAAAGTCCACATGTCAACAGTGGGTGA
Organism: Podarcis tiliguerta; assembly: GCF_965153285.1. NCBI lineage: Eukaryota > Metazoa > Chordata > Lepidosauria > Squamata > Lacertidae > Podarcis > Podarcis tiliguerta. The sequence goes on from NC_139550.1 coordinate 24,958,303, forward strand.
GTCCTAGGCTAGTTGTGTGTGGAGTCATAGCCATAGCTGTCAGCTTTCCCCTTTTCTTGCAAGGAATCCTATTCGGAATAAAGGAATTTCCCTTAAAAAAGGGGGAAGGTTGGCAGCTATGGTCATAGCCCAAATGCTCAGGCCTTGACCCCAAAGTAGGCTGGAGGCCCCTGGTTTTTCCTCTCTGTCCTGCCACCACTTTTCCTGTCTTTTGCGCCAATTCCTAACCCCTCCTCCTTGCCATCCATAAGAAATTGGGTTGAGGACAGGCTACAGATTTCCAACAAGCAGTAGCCTGGCAAAACTGAACTGAGTCGAAAATGAAAATCTCAAATGACCTTTTGTAACATGATGCAGTATTTTATTTTATTTATTGAATTGGTTTTCAAAAGCTGTAAAAAAAGGGGGGAGCACTGAGAGGTTGTTACACACACACACACACACACACACACACACACACAATTTCAAGATGGGCTTCCAAGAAAGAATTATTTTTTTAAAAATAAAGCACTCACTGTATATAGCTTTGGTAGATGATGGGAAAACCTTTGGGCCCCCAAAGGATAAAGGTAAAGGGACCCCTGACCATTAGGTCCAGTCGTGGCTGACTCTGGGGTTGTGGTGCTCATCTCGCTTTATTGGCCGAGGGAGCCGGCGTACAGCTTCCGGGTCATGTGGCCAGCATGACTAAGCCGTTTCTGGCGAACCAGAGCAGCGCAGGGAACTGCTGTATAGGTGCAGCCTAAATTACATTACTTCACACACAAATAAAAGGGTATAGCCCACTAGATGCAGATTTGAGAAAATGGTCTCTATCTCATCTCTGGTCTTAGCTAGGGAACAAACCAAGGGCTGTGAGCAGAATCACCATGGAGAGGTTCGAAAACTGGATCACAGTCCAGGTGATTAGATGTGGGACTCAAGCGTAGAAGCGTTTTAAGTCGCCATTATGGAGGATATTAAAAGAGAACTGTCAAACAAATTTAAAAAGATTAGCTATGATTGCCAAGGAGCATTGTAATGAGATTTACTACCAATATAAATAAATCCCACCTGCATAACTGGCCTGCATTCACTTAAGAGTAAAACACAAGATCTTTTTTTGCTGACTCAGACTGGAAGAGAGAAACTAAACACTACCACCACCCAAGGAGATATTACGGAGGAAATGTATAGATGTACTACAAGCAGAATGTGAAGGCAGATTCAGGGTGCAATAAGCCAGGGCTCCCAAGAAGCATTATGTTCTGCCATGTAAATAATCCACAAGTAGTTAGAACATCAAATAAGTTTTCTAGACATAGACCTGACACAGTGTTTCTTGCATTTCCAGTAAGATTATAAATGTCTCCAAGGAACCCTTATAATATCAATGGAAAAGTCATAATTCCATCTAAATCCATCCCTATGCTAGTTATATGGCAGATCCATTTTCCCTTTAAAAACCCTATTTCCACCAAAACCATGTTTAAAGACAAGAAGACAATCTAAAATAAGCCCTGTGATTTCATTAAGCACCAAGGTTTTTTAGCAGTGCTTCCTATCTTTGGGTCTAACTCAAGGGTTTAGAAATGCTGTTCGATATCATATTACAATATGTTAGCATTAGTGGTAATGGTAGCTTTTCAATAACGGGGGCAGCGGGGAGGGGAGGCCTGGTGGCCTGAGAATGAACAAATCAATCCAGTATTAATTGATTGAAATGCTGGTGGTGGCAGGGAGAAGAATTGATGTACTGATACGGCTGTTGATGAAATTACTCTAGTTTGTGCTGTAGTATGGGAGGAAAGGAAGAATTGATAAAATGAGCCTGATATCAATTGTTTGAAAAGCAATAGATAATAATAAGAGTCCTATAACTGGAGGTCACACGAAGGTCATTTATTCCAACTTCTGATACAAAATACAAAACAAGGAAACTCCCATAGATAGATTTTGATTTGGGAGACAGTATTTTGTTTAATCCAAGTGGGATTTCATTGCATAATCCTAGTGGAAGTGGGGAGGAGGTTAGCCACAGAAGCCTGGAGAGAGGGAATTCGGAAAGGCAAGTGAGGAAAGTCTGTGGGAGGAAGGTAGAGCCATTCCCTTTGGTTGGGCTATAGTTACCCTGTTATTAATCTGATATAAAAACGACTATGTTTGCACACCAGGCAAACACCTTTTAAATTCAGCGACTGACCGAGTAGGCAGGTATAGTGTGTAAACTCTTGAAACACAATCCTTGACCTTGGAAATGTGAAGGTCCTGAACTACACACTATCTCTGTGCCTGGGATGGAATTATGGTTCACGGACATTCAGAGTGTTAAGATTTTACACAGCTCCATACAACTTGCCGTATTTTTCGCTCTATAAGACGCACCAGACCACAAGACGCACCTAGTTTTTGGAGGAGGTAAACAAGAAAAAAATATTCTGAATCTCAGAAACCAGAACAGCAAGAGGGATTGCTACGTAGTGAAAGCAGCAATCCCTCTTGCTGTTCTGGCTTCTGGGATAGCTGCGCAGCCTACATTCGCTCCATAAGACGCACGCACATTTCCCCTTACTTTTTAGGAGGGGGGGGAATGAGTCTTATAGAGCAAAAAATACGGTAATTCTGGAATACGAGCAAGTTAACTTGGCAAGTTTTTAAACCATACTTTGAAGGCACACATTTCATAGAATCATAGAACTGTAGAGCTGGAAGGGACCCTAAGGCAATGCAGGAATTTCAGCTAAAGCATCCATGACAGATGGCCACCCAACCTCTGCTTTAAAACTTCCAGTGAAGGAGATTCCACCACCTTCCGAGGGAGACCATTCTGCTGTCTAACTGCTCTTACTCTCAGAAAGTTCTTCCTGATGTTTATTCAGAATCTCCCTTCTTGTAACTTGAATCCATTGGTTCAGGTCCTACCGTTCTGGAGCAGGAGAAAACAAGCTTGTTCCAACCTTCGTGTGACAGCCCTTTAAAGATATTTGAAGATGACAATCATATCTGAGTCTCCTCCTTTCCAAGCTAAACATACCCAGCTCCCTCAAATGTTCCTCATCAGGCTTGGAAGCAACGCAAGGAAGTGCTGTCCTGATTTCAGAGGCTCCTTAAGTAGAACAATATAATTATTTACCCTGCATTTCAGCACTGCTAAATACTCCGGAGCCTTGCTACATCCCTTGTTTCCCAGGATCAGTCAGATATACCTTGTGAGAGGTTCAGTGCATCTTAGTGCTATATCAGTAGTTTTACATCATATTATATTAGTATTGTTTCTGACTTGTATTTATTTTCACTAATACAATTTGAAAGGTGCTAATATCATTATATTTCTCTGTGGCATTCATGAAAACAATACTAATATGATATGATGGCAAGAATACTAACAACACGTAAGACGGCTGATGAGATAACAAAGGTACTTTCAGTGTGGGAAAACATGTAGCAGAGAAATGTTTTACAAAACCATGCACAACTGTTCTTCGGGGAGAAGCAGGGAAATGAAAATGACACTGGGGAGTAGAAGAAAGGGAAAGATAAAATGCCATTTGAAATCCTCTATCAGTACTAAGAAGCCCTGCAGTCAGACTCAGGGAAAAAAACAAAAACACCCCATGCAGTTATTTCTGGGAAATGTTCTAAGAGAGAATCAAGTGCGCAGCAGTAGGGAAAATGGTGAAATTTTAGGAATTATTAGGAAGTCGACTGAAAGTAAAACGGACTGTTATACAAAACTATAGTGAGACTGCACTTGGAATACTTCTGCACAGTTCTGTTGACTTCAACTTGTAGAGGTGGAAAAGGTCAGAGAGGAGCAACCAAAATGATGAAGGGGCTCAAGCAATTATCTTGCGAGGAAAGCTTACAATACTTGGAGTTTTAGGGGGCAGAAAGGCAGGTCAGGGAACATGATATAGGCATGTAAAAATATGTATGGTGCAGGGACGCGGGTGGCACTGTGGGTTAAACCACAGAGCCTATGACTTGCCGATCAGAAGGTCGGCGGTTCGAATCCCCGCAACGGGGTGAGCTCCCATTGCTCAATCCCTGCTCCTGCCAACCTAGCAGTTCGAAAGCACGTCAAAGTGCAAGTAGATTAATAGGTACCACTCCAGCGGGAAGGTAAACGGCGTTTCCGTGTGCTGCTCTGGTTCGCCAGAAGCAGTTTAGTCATGCTGGCCAGATGACCCGGAAGCTGTCTGCGGACAAACGCCGGCTCCCTCGGCCTATAGAGTGAGAAGAGCGCCGCAACCCCAGAGTCGGTCACGACTGGACCTAATGGTCAGGGGTCCCATCCAAGTAAACCGATTGCTAGAATATTCAGGACCAATAAAAGGAGATACTACTTCACACAGTTACACTATGGCACCTGTTTCCACAACAGGTAGTGATTTTCATCAATTTGGATGGCTTTCAATGACTTCTAGCCAGTGCTGTTTTTCTAGAAAAAAAGGCCCCTGTCTTATGATGGAAATAGCGCCCACCTGAGAGGTGGAGGCTGGAGAATAACGGCTGGTGGGGGGGGGGAGCCCTGCTTCTGGTCATGACGACAATGAACTACTTTCCCTGTGAGAACAGGATGCTGAAATAAATGGGCCTTTAGTCCGATCCAGGAGTATTCTTCTTATGTAATGTGCACTGATTCAGCAAACCTACATTAAAATATAACAGTTGCTCTTTCTATTTGTTGCACAAACACGACAAAAACCTAATCTGGAGTTCTCTATTCATATAAATTTATTGAAGATTTCCTTATTGCGCGCGCACACACAAAAAAGACCGCTTGCTCTGCTGAAATAATAGGCTACACACAGGAAGCAAAATACAATGGAAGACGCTATTGTGTGGCACAATAAGATGAGCCTCCTTTTCCTATGTGCACTGCATGTTTGGGCTGCCCATTTGCACTCCACACTATGCATGTTTTACAGCAAAAAACATTAGGTAACCATACTGTACATTGCCAAACATGATTACTGCATAAAAGATGGAGCAGCAATTAGCCGGTGTGGTCAAATGGGGCTTTGACCTGGAAGACCTGGGTTTAAATGAGGAGGGATGGGTGATTCAGTCTATTTCTGCTCTACATCATTTCATATTCATAACTTTGTGTTTAGACATATATTATTCAATACCTCCTCCAACAAAATAAGCATTTCTAAATGTATTTTTTCTCCAAATGCACTTTTCCGAAGATGTTTCTCAATATCACTTTTTGGTTGGTTTTTTAACTGAATACTAGTAACGCAAATAATTAAACTGGACTAGGACAATCCTTGTGCTGAATTTTCTCTCTCTTTTCGCCATCAAAATGTCAATTCCTTGACTCACTCTGGCTCAAAAAATGTCAGAAGCTTCACTGCCACAAATGCAATATGGTATAAATGTATGGATAACAAAAATTGTCTTGGGAAGATGGGCTGGACAGCCTAGTGCCGTAAACATTAACCCCTAACACCCCAAACATTTCCCAACACTTTAGAAAGATTAAAGTTGAAAGATTCTGCAAAGTGCCTTAAATCTATAAATTACACTGTATCGAGATTAATGGATCTCTCTTATTTCTGACCCCCCTCCAAAAACCGGACTTTTTGATCACTAAATTTTGATAATTAATATACCATTTTAAGCGCTCCCTTATTGTCTTATTAGTATTATTGTTAAGTGCTTCCTTATTAATTTGGCAGACTGTGGAAAAGCCAAGCAATAACATTTTTGCTAACGAGGTACATTAGAAATTGACATTGTTCCTGTCTTCCAAACTTTGACATGAAAGAGAACGCGATTCCAGTAATTGCGAAAGAGACAGTTAAAACTTTACTCCATGGTCAGAGCAGAATGTTATTATGTGTAACTGCTTATTAAAAATAACCCTTATTGGTTCTCTCTAAAGGATTTTCTTTTATACATAGTTTTATCCTATAATTTTGTCCCTGTTGGGCATGCTGCCTAAATTTAAACACAAACAGTCAAGCAATGAAGAAACATTAACACATTTACTGTGAACAAAAACTCCCAGTTGTACAGTGAAATTTTAATACATTTCAACTTATCTCTTTTACTAATGGGGAGAGTACAAACCCTGCAGGAATTCGTTCTGCAAACTGGTAATTACAGTAGACTCACTTCTTAAATAAATATATATGGTGCATAGGTACACTCAGTCAAGAACCACAGCTGCCCTTTTGATGTAAGTTACAATATAAATATTTGTGGGAGGAAATATTATGAAAATCTACAACAATTCTAAAGGAATACATTATTTTTGGGGAACGTATCCTTTAACTGTTCTTATGTGCAAAAAAAATAGAGCAGCATTCTAAATACATTTTCCACTGGTTCAGAATGAGTGCTTCCAGTCCAAAGATATGAAGCTGTATTGCTATAAATATGCAAATATTTTGTCTCCTCTTGTATTCTTTTGGGCTGGGATTTTTACATACAGATGTGTGTCTCGTGTTGTATTATTTCCACTCTATCTATCTACAGTATTTATCTTTTTTTTGGGGGGGGGGAATATTCGAAATTTCCAACATAACACAAACTAAAACTAATTAATTATTTGTCCCTTCTGGGCTTTCCCCCACCCCACCCCTGGTTTCCACTTCTCCCTTTTGTTTCATTACGCATCTTATCTTTCCCATTCAATCTCAAGTCCATTTAATAACCTTAATACATGGTACTTCATAGATGCTATATCAATCCTGCTAATGTTTTTAATTCTTTACAATTAAATTTAAGGTATTCTATAATTTTTTTCCAGTCTTGTACAAACTTTTCTTCATCTTGGTCACTGATCTGCCCAGTCATCTTTGCCATGTCAGCATAGTCTATCATCTTTGTTATCAATTCTTCCTTCGTTGGAACGTTCTCTTCCTTCCGATCTAACATCAGTACAGTCATACCTCGAGTTGAATGTGCTTTGGGTTGAGTGCGTTCGAGTTGCGCTCCATGGCAACCTGGAAGTAATGGAAAGCGTTACTTCCGGGTTTCGCCGCTCGCGCATGCACAGACACTCAAAATGATGCCACGCGCATGCGCGGTAGCGGCGAAACGCAACCCGCGCACGCTCAGACGCGCCGTCGCATCTTGCGTTCCATTCGGGATGCGAACGGGGCTCTGGAACGGAACCCGTTGGCATCCCGAGGTCCCACTGTATTTATCTATCATTATCCATCCAACTATCTATCACCCATTGCAAGAAGATAAAGGTCACTGCAAGGAGCTTTCAGAAATATAGCCATCTAGTAAAGTTTGAGTCAGCTAGGATGAAATCCGGCAAACTTCACATGAGCAGAGAAGCCTGTATGTCTTTCTCATTGGAGTCTCTTTACCCTGTTAAACTGCCTCCAAGGAGATGTAAGATTAATACTACTACTACTAATAATAATAATAATAATAATATACCACCCTATACCCACAGGTCTCAGTTCCCTGTTAAAAGGATGTTGACATTGTTCCTTTAATTTTTCCATCATCCAAACTGTAAGACAGAAAGATAAATTGGGCAAACGCGAATCTCATAGCTATCACATTCTTGCACACAAACATCTTTGTGTACTATCCAATCCTGCAAATATGCAATAAATCGCTGCAAGGTTAAATAATGTGAATGTGATGGGGGAGACGGACTCCAATGCCCTTTCTGTCTGAGAATAGGTGAAAGGGGGCTGTGAGGATGCCTCAAAACAGTAAGCATTTTTACTAAAAAAAAATGTGGGAGTTCCACAGAACAACGAATGGCATGAAATTTTCTTAAGCTTTATATGGTGAAAGCAACTACTAGGTCGAAGAAGAAGAAGAAGAAGAAGAAGAAGAAGAAGAAGAAGAAGAAGAAGAGACAAACAGAGGGAATAATTCATTAACGGGCAACAACAACAAAGAAGCTTGCTATATTTCCCAAGGGCAACTTTGTTCCAACCCATCTGCAAGACGTCTGCATCCATACATAACTCTGTTTACATATGTTATAAAGCAGGGATTGGGAAGCTGCAGTGCTAAATATATTGTTGGTCTCCAAATTCCTTGAGTACCATCCAGCATGTCCAACAATCAGGGATGATAAGGGTTGAGGCCAAATGTCATCTAGAGAGCAACAAGGTCCCAATCACAGTCCGTTCATCCCCTGCCTATGATGCACAGCTACTGTACATGATAAAATGTGAAAAAGGGCAGTGTTTATTTGAAACCAAATGGTGACATCAGGCATATAAAAAGGGTACTTTTAATCTGCGGTGTATGTAGCAGGGATCTGGTATTTGGTAATATAAAGGTGGGATCTTGCATTGCAGATCCGGTTGTACCAGATAATCCTGGTGGTCCCTTCCAACTCTATAATTCTGTGATGATAGCATCATAGAGTTGGGGCCACAAGCGACATCTAGTCCAACCCCCTGCCATGCATGAATCTTGCCCACAGCAGTCCCCTGGGTGGGCTTGAACCACCAACTTTCTGCTTAACAGCCAGACTCACTAACCCAATCTAGATAAATAATTGAAAACTAAAAGGACAACTCGGGAGGTCCAGCAGTGAGAGGTCACACATTGTGGTCGCCCAGAAGTTGGGCCATCCATCACTTGGTATGCAGTGGTGAGATAAGTAAACTAGGCCCTCCTTGAGAGAATACACTAAAACGTTTCTTTCATGAAGAACCCTTGCTCCCTGAAACTCAGATCAGTTTTATTGCGTTAGTGTTTTGAATCAAGGCTCTAACGCCATTTGTGTGTGGTCACTAATTAGTGGGGGGGGGCAAGGGTACAGCTTTACAGCATTAGGATTCATTGAGGGCGAAAAAACCCTGTCATTTTGGAAGAAGGAAAAGCATTTGCACAAGAAAAAGCAGGCCAATCGATTATGGGAAAACCTGGCCCTGATGCACCAAGAAACCAGTTGTGTACGGCAGCAACAGCAGCACCCCCTTCTATATTTATGAAGTGTAAAGGTGAAGGGCATTCTGCTGAGATTAATACAAATAAATGCACACAATTATTCATTTAGCTCCAACAACCAAGCTTCGTTACAAACAGTTGCTTGTTTATATGTTTGTGGTGGAAAGCAGCCAGCCTTCTTCCACATTATTGTCATCCTAACCTCTTGGCAGCAGCAAATGGAGCAGAGAATATCAAGAACTGCTCAATCTTTTACTTGTGACTCTAGATGATTTACACACAGAGACAGACAGAAACACCAACAAAACTCTGAGCTCTTCCACAATTTATAACAATGACTTCTATGTTGGGTCAAAAAGCACCCAACTTGGTTGACGAAAGCCAACAAGCCTTCTTGCTTGGTTAGAAAGGGAAAATTTGATTCTGCAGGAAGCATTCCTGCTACTGATGTCACTTTGTTGCTGTTGCTCCTGTACACACATAGCATATTGGCACAAATATAAGCTACACCCGAATATAAGCCATACCTTTAGAATTCATTGGGGAGGGGGGAGGAGAGAAAGACACTACCCAAATATAAGCTGCTCCCTTAAAATTCCACAGGCACTCACACCCGTTCCGTTTTACCACGTCTGTTTCAGCAGCAATATCGTAAAAGCCAGTTTTTGTAAGGTCGCGAATTTAAGCCTCACATTAACTTTTCATGGTCAGAATTTGGAGAAAAAAGTGAGGCTTATATTCAGGCCAATATGGTAGTTTACCAGGCCACTTCTATGGGCTGAGTCCCATCGGACCTAGGACTGCTGTCTTGTAAAAATAAAGTATTATTTATCAAACACCTATAGCCTCTGCCTTCAGGTGTACTCTAAAGTAGACATGCAGACATAGCACAGGAAGAATCTAAGAGAGGGTGAAAGGAACTTGAACATAAGGGGTTAAAACCAATGAGAAGAGAGATGATAGAAGGAAGGTGAAACTGTTCAGTTAGGGGGAAAGCAGGTCAGAGTGGGGGGTGGAGTTCAGTCTGATGGTTTCTCTTCTCTTTTAATTATTTTTTACCTATTGAGGATAGGTAGAAAAGAGAAATCCTAAAGTAAAATATGCGAAACGGGAGGGAAGAAGAAAGAAGATGGTGTCAGCAAGAAGAACAAAGGGAATGAGGATGAATAAAGACAGGCAGAAGAAGAAAATATAAGTAGGGGAGAGGAAGAGGGCCAAGAAATTTAAATTAAGACAGCTGTAGTGAGGTTTGCTGCATGGCTGCACACTTAATATTGTGGGAAGGCCAAAATGTTTCGGGGGGGGGATTTTTGTTTACATCTGTGGCTCTTCACAGACATGATGCCATGATTTTATGCAGCCAATCAGACTTGCCTACATGACAACAACACTGAGGCCAACTCAGAGAACTGTGTTTACTCTGTATTGGCTTAGCTTGCCCTCGGCAATATCATAAAATATGATTGGATGTGAACAATTATTATTAGATAAGAGACACTTCCATCTCCTTTCAGTCCAGTCCTCGCAAAATTCCTTGAAATGGGGTGGGTGGATCCCAGTGAGCAGTGGATCTTTCCATAGTGAGTAGGAAAGTTGTGCAGGGGGCTAAGTAATTATGGTCCCTGATCATAATAGGGTTTGACCTTCATTCAAGCAGACATGAATCAAAGCTTTCTTCAGACCCTCCTGATGCAGTGTGGGACAGTCAGAGACTAAGTGAGTGGGACCAGTATTCAAAGAGATGCCTCTTTTTGTGCCTGCCTCTTGCCTTTCATGTTCAGGCCATAGCTGTCAAGCGTCCCTTATTTGGCGGGACAGTCCCTTATCCCAGCGCCGTGTCCTGCTGCTGTCCCTTATTGATGATGTCCTTTAAATTTTCCGTGTTTCAAAGGAAGCAGCTCCTCTCCCTCCCTCCCTGCCGGCCAGGGAGGAGGGAGGCTCCAACTGTGTTGCTTGGCTGTGTTGCTTGGCTGTGTTGCTCACCCAATAAGAACGACTGGGGGGGTGGAGCTTGCATGCCTTGTGCTGATCAAATCAGCTGTGTTGCCTGGGAACTCGCCTTTGCTCAGCGCTTCCCAGCGGAGAGGTGACGGTGGTTTTCCTTGAGGCTTGAGGCTTTGTTTGGCTGCTGGCTGGGCTTTCTGCCTTTGGCTCGGAGGGGCTCAGAAGTTGAACATACCAGTGTCGGGAAAATCCCTTATTTTGGCTGCTGATCCCTTATTTTCAAGGCTGCTGGTCCCTTATTTTCAAATCTGTAAACCGAACTTGGTTTATTATGGTCATAAAAGGGCTACAATTTTAGTAATCACAATGCCCCGCATAGTGTTTGCCTGTGGCTGCCAAGTCTGCTCACAGAGCTTATCAGAAACATAGTTTATTGATATTTCCCAGGTGGAATGGTTTGATGATGCACACAAAAGGACCATGCTACAATGACTCTACAAAATGGACTTATGGTGAATCTAGTCCAGGACTTTCAACTGCTTTTGAAATTTTCTAATTCGTAGACTTTCTCAGTCCTACTGCCTGAGCTCATTTGACCCAAGATGCCTTGATCTTCTTTACTCAAATTCGGTTCCCCACCACTGTGCCCCATTCCCATCCCCATATATCAGTCATTCAGATTTCAGGTGTGAGCCAAATATTTAAACGTTTTTGCCAATTCCCCCTGCTACCCCAAAATCACAAAATTCGTTTGGATTCTGGTAGTCAGGCACCTATTAGCTGTGCTCTTCAGGGAGCGATCCTCTCTTCATTATAACTTGTTGAGTGCTGTTTGGTTTCTCACTGACACATTGACGACAGTGTATGTATTTGGTGATACAGGATGCATAATAAATTTAATTAAAGAAAACAGAATTACTAGGAAGACAAGAGGAAAATGATTTGTAGTGTCATGGATTAGTCGTAATTTAATAACCTTTTTACAACTTCGCAAGATAAACGCGCCAGAAAAAAAAGTTGTCGTTTTTAAAAATCACTTATGTTCAAGCGTAATTGAAGACTGTGAACGGCACACTTGTTTCTGGTGGTTTAAAAACAACCACCAGTGTTTCTAGGAAGAAAACATTATGCCAGCAATTGGAAGTGGTGCTCCATTAATATTCAGTACATGCCAACACCTAAAATAAATAAAAAAAATTGGGAAGAAAATGTGTTGTGCCAAGTTTATTTTGGCAATACTGCATGGCATGATTTGTACTCAGACTTTTTTTTTTAATAAAAAGTCTTTTACAAATTCAAATCCTTTCCAATTAAAGAGAGAGAGAGAGAGAGAGAAGAGGAAGTAGTATTTCTGAAGCTCGTCTAGTTTTACTTTCCAACTCGGCCTGAACATACCGTAGGACACAAATTCCAGTTTTCTTTGAATTATGATTAGACAAGTCTAAGCCAATGCAGCAGGATCATAAGGTGGCATTCAATTAAAATTTACTCAGAATAGACCCACTGAGATTAAAAGACCTAACTTGGTTATATTCATGCCAATAGGTCTACTCTGTGTAAAACTTAGTTGAATACCACCCAGCAGCATCATTATTTTTTGCTTGTTTGTTTGAGTTTCCTTAATGGATTGGTTAGGCCAGGGGTTGGCAAACTAAGGCCCAGGGGCCAGATGCGGCCCCCCCAGGCTCGTAAATCCGGCCAGCATCATGAAGCTGGAGCCTGCTGCGAAGCAGACTCCCAGTGATGGCGATGAGAGGAAGAGGCTGGGAGGCAGTGGCTCTGCCACTTAAATGTCTGGTTTACCTCAGTGGTGTTTGATTGACATAGAAAGAGGAGGAGGAGGAGTTTGGATTTGATATCCCGCTTTATCACTACCCTAAGGAGTCTCAAAGCGGCTAACATTCTCCTTTTCCTTCCTCCCCCACAACAAACACTCTGTGAGGTGAGTGGGGCTGAGAGACTTAAGAGAAGCGTGACAAGCCCAAGTTCACCCAGCAGCTGCATGTGGAGGAGCGGAGATGCGAATCCGGTTCACCAGAGACGTCCCCACGCTGTGCTGAGGTAAACCAGGTTGCAGCGTTTAATTGGTAGAGCCGCCACCGCTCGGCCTCTTCCTCCCGCTGCCATCACTGGGAATCGGGGTTTGGGAATTGTGGGTTCTGGCTTCGCAGTGTGGCCACTTCCTCCAGCCGCCATCGCCGCCCTGGTGCTCCTGTGGGCCAGAAAGTGGAGCAGACGAGCTCACTCTGCCTACCCAAGAGAAGAAGAAGCAGCAGCGGTGGTGGTAGTGGTGGCAGCCCCTGGGAAGGTAAGCACAGCAGCTGGGGCTGAGGCTCCACTGATGTGCAGGGAGTCCAATCCTGCTTGGAAAGTGTTTTCTCCCTGGCAAGTTGGCTGGGGCACCCAACTCTCGATCACCTGATGTCATAATGACATGAAATATTAGAGAGTAGAGTGGTCTCCCTCACCTGTCAAAATTAACCTGCAGGGGCAGGCAAGACAAAGATCTATCCTACTAGGCCAAAACACCCTACACTGGCTGGGATTCTTCTTCTTCTACTACTTCTTATTATTTCTTAAGAAAACATGTAAAAAATTAAGAACCTTTAATAAACTTAAAATCAACTTAACTCACAAGTTGTTGGTCAAAACGTTAAATCAAATTTAAACATCCAACAATTATTCACATCTCAAGACTTTTCCAGTCTAAAAGAACTACCCATGACTGAAACCCACTTCAAACCAAAACAGGCCACGAAAATTCTCCGATCGTACACATCATGCATCCGAACAATCTGGTCTTGAATAGTAGTTGTGACATTATGGAAACTGTTCTGTGCGTCATTTGCATCACTAAACACACTTGCAGGCATATCCCGCAGTTTGCCGTCCACATGGTCTGCGAAGGATAGTGAGCCACGCAATTGCTGGATTTTCCTTGGCCAATCTCCTAATGCCTCACAAACATAATACCCACATTTGGGAAACCGCTGCTCTCTCCCATACGGACAGGTGGTGTCTAAGCTATTTATAATTTCCAAGGCTTCTGGCGTGCCTCTTTGACTGTCCAATTAATGCTTCGTATTTGTCTGAGAGCCCTCATCAGTGCACTAACGGAGTACCAATTTGAATCCTGTAGTATGTAAACCCGACCTTGAAACCTGTCATAGCGGGTAAAGGTAAAGGGACCCCTGACCATTAGGACCAGTCGTGACCGACTCTCGGGTTGCGGCGCTCATCTCGTTTTATTGTTCAAGGGAGCCGGTATACAGCTTCGGGTCATGTGGCCAGCATGACTAAGCCACTTCTGGCGAACTGGAGCAGCACACGGAAACGCCGTTTACCTTCCCACCAGAGTAGTACCTATTTATCTACTTGCACTTTGATGTGCTTTTGAACTGCTAGGTTGGCAAGAGTAGGGACCGAGCAATGGGAGCTCACTCCGTCATGGGGATTCGAACCGCCAACCTTCTGATCAGCAAGTCCTAGGCTCTGCGGCTTAACCCACAGCGCCACCCGCGTCCCTGTCATAGCAGGTGGCCATGTCTAAATTGTCTAGCTGTCCCAACACCTCTGAAACTCTATCAACCTCAACCTCCACTACCAACCTCCGAAAGAATGTGTCAACGAGGTTAACCTGTATTTAATTTGCCACATCAACACACCGCCGCTGGGATTCTTATTTGAAGTTCAAATGTTTCCTCTCCACGTGCTATTTCTTTTTCTATAAAATGTTACTAAGGCATAATGCAGTACCATTAAAAACAAACTAATCTAAATAATAAATAAAAGGAAAAGAAAGTGCAGGGTCCTCTCTCAAAGGTAGGTCTTAACCCTTGTTAAGACCCTTGAAACAGGTAGACTCTCCCAGCCCTCACAGGGGAGCTTTCCTTTCTTCTCCCTGCCTCTCACCCAGGGTCCTTCACCAACCATCCATCACCTTCATCCATGTATAATCCCAATAAGACCCAGAGCTGAAGACCAAGTGCTCTTTCTCATGAACATGTGGACACAAGCAGTGTGGGAGAGGCTCAAAGGCAACTTGGACTTTGGAACTGCTCCACGAACATGCAAACGTTAACATTTGACAGTATGATTTGTTGACGTTCCTGCATCGCAGCGGGTTGGACTAGATGACCCTTGGACCCTCTTCAGTTCCATGATTCTATTATTCTATGGCCATACGTCTGAGAGGCAAGCCCCTGTGGCAAGTGCATCCCCTGCAAAAGTGCGGTAAAACCCACTGCATCCCACCATGTCAGCAGATTAAACTTGTTTTACCCACACCTCCTAAAACAGGGCAGAAGACCAAATGGTTATGCCATACTGCAGTCTCCATATCATTAGTATTGCCAAGCTGGGTGGCTGGAAGCCAGTCCCTGTCTTAAAGGGTAAAGGACCACATTCTTTTAATTCTTGTGTGGATGGAAGAATAGATGAAATTAGATTAGATTAGGTAGACTGGATCGCTATGTAAAAGACACTGTTGCTCACTAATGCTCTCAAGGAGATATTTAATTTGTTGCACAGACGCAAAGAGAAAGTAGCTGTCAGTTTAAGTGCCATTTCTGTCACACTTTTTAATAATATACTGTTCCTGTAATTATACTGCGGTTCTTTTATATTTAGTAAAAAGCTTGCTTAGTTTTACAACGAAAAACAATTTAAGAAATTATAGAAACAGACTGAACACAGCGGTTCATTTGTTGAGGCAATTATCCAGATCCTTGTCAAGGAAAAAGGAGAGAGAGAGAACAAAGACTGTGATGTGCAAAAAAAATGTTTCTAATTCTATGCTATAATGCTTACAATATGTCTGTGGTTGTGTTGGATTATGTTAATAAACTGCAGTCAAAATGTATTTGTCACAACACAAAGGAAGGGCGCTATCAATCGTCTTGCCAGATATTTTAAATTAGTCACCAAAATGTCTAGCCAAGGTTTCCTCCATGACCCTCACACGGAAGAGTGAGGCTTATTGGACAGTTTTTCCTGTGAGACCAGACTGTTCCCCCCCCCCTCCAATGCTCAAGTGTCTTGAAGAATCTGGAAAGTAACTGTAAAGTGTGCTGCCCACCCGAAATTTTTCTTTTTCTTCTTTGATTTAAAGCGACTAGCATCCTTAAGGAACTCAGGACACTAGTGTTTTGGATGTGGTGAGAATAGGCATGGTAGGCTTAATTAAAAAAAAAAGTGGTAAAGCTCCTCATGAAATAACTGGCTGTCCAAATAAAAAGATCAAAGAGTCAGCACTTTCAGCTTCCATGCAAACTTTTTTTAAAAAAACAAATACACAGGCCTTTTCCCTAATAACCATTGCAAGCTATTGGGAAAGACATTATCTGTTGCTTTTTGCAATGCAAACATTTGCATACAACAGCTTGGGAAAAGGACACCTCCAAAACAAGTTAACAATCCCAGAACTTTTTTTTTTAAAAAAATGCTATGTAAAGTAATCATTGAGGAAATTCAGGCCACATATTTTTAAAGGTCAGAACTAAACTATTTTTGGAGGGCGGGATCCTCCATAAATCCAAACATGCATCATCTTGTTTTGTAAAGGTTTTTTTTAATAAATAAAAATCGTGGGTAAAGATTTTTGGACAGTAGGAAACGCAAGTATTACTCTCTCATCACAGATGATGCTCCCACCATGAAGTTCCTTTCCTACAATTAGATTATGTAGATGTCATTGGAAGATGTTGCTGAAAGCTGTTTACATCATTTGACAGCTATGAAAGGAGGGGGAAAGCGAAGTGCAAGTGCACAAGCACATAAGTCAAAACAAAACGAGCATCCAAACGTAGATTATGAAATGCGAATGTGCTGCAAAACATTTCAATGTAATAATAAAAATATGGATCCTGTTTCTCCATTCCCCACCTCCCTGCGACATCTGGAGATAGTTTGGCAAAGCAATTGCCAGAAACCAAATAATATCTCTGCCTGACTAGTTCTTTTCCTCTGCATACAAACAATTAATAGAATATGCAGCCCATTTTCAATGTGTTCATACTGATTAGGCTGTTTCCTGAAATTAAGTAGCTGTTTTGTAATGTAATATTGCATAATTGGGCAGAAAAAACAACAACCTTGCCTTTTCTTTGGTAAAAGGAGAATACTGTTAAAGAACACCAAGTTGACCACTTGAAGAACATGAGTTGCAAGTAAGCATCTGTGCAGTCCCACAGCCCAGGACCTTCATACCTATGGGACCAACTCTCCTTGTATGTCCCACAGAGGACCTTACAGTCTTCAAATAAAAACATCTTGGAGGTCCCGGGCCAAAGGGAGGTTAGGCTAGCCTCAACCAGAGCCAGGGCTTTTTCGGCCGTGGCCCCGATCTGGTGGAATGCTCTGTGACAAGAGACTAGGGCCCTGCGGGACTTGACACCTTTCTGCAGGGCCTGCAAGACAGAGCTGTTCCACCAGGCCTTTGGCCAAGGCACAGTCTGACCCCCTCCTTCAGTAATCCACATAGAACTCAATGGTTGCCATTAATTTGATTTTGAATTTATTTTAGAATGAATTGATTTTAGAATGCTGTGTTACTTTTATTGTTGTTAGCCGCTCTGACCCTGGCTTCGGGCTGGGGAGGGCGGGATATAAATAAAATAATAATTATTATTATTAAGCCCTACACTTTTGCAAAGCCAACTCCAGGAGCATTCAACATCTCTAGGTAGAGAGCTGGACTCCACTCCACTCTCCACAAAGGGTAAAATGTGTTGCCTCTGCATGTGTCTTGAGGGGCAAGCTGGACATTTTCCTTCATAACCTCTTTAAAAAATGTCCCTTTAAAGGAGGAGGGACATTTGAGATGGAGAAGCTGTGTGACTGCACAGCTGACCACTTGGAGAAAAACGCATACAGATAGGCAACCTGTGTTTTATTTTTCATGATCTCTGTGCATAATGTAGTCAATGAAATAAGACGTTTGGTGCAAAAGTCCTGGGAGGTTGGGTGGTTGGATCATGTCATACCATCACTATACCAGCTGCACTGGATTACTGGTATGTTCCTAGACCCAATTTAAAGTGCTAATTTCAGTTATTACAGCTTTAAATCCAGTGTGAGGGACCTTAGGCCCTCTATTGTTGGACTACAACTCCCATCAGCCCCAGTGAGCCTGGCCAATGGCTAGAGGTGTTGTCTTAAATGATTTGGGTTGGAGCTAAATAAAAAGCCAGCTTCACCCATATCAACCTGCCCACACTCGAAGATCAACATTGGATGCCCTTCTCATTTACCTGCCAGTTTGGACACTGAGATTGGTGGGCGCAAGGTTAGGGCTTTTTCTGTGGTAGGCCCATGACTCTGGAAAACTCACCAACTAATGGTCCAAGTGATGATCTATAGGCCAACACCATCTTCAGAGCTGCAGGTTCTCCACCTCTATTCTGCAGCTTGCAGGTAAATGCTATAGCTCTCAAATAATAAACTAGTAAAGTGATTGAAATGAGGGAAATAGTGAAATGTTACAAAATGCTCAAATAAGACTTCCCAAAGAAAGGCTTTCTGACAGATGCTGAGAGATGTGACTGCACATCTTAATTAAGACATCCCAGCCTAATCAAATTTGTAAAAAAAAATGTTACTGCCAAGAACATGGAACAACCACCAAAGAACTATCAAGAAAGGTTGTTTGAATTCACAGGAAGAACAGGAAGAGGAAACATGCATGAGAGTGTCTATCCAACAGGATCAGGAAACCATCTCCCTATGCAATGGGCATACTTGTTGCATACTTGGGGCAAATAGCATGGTGGAAGGGTGACCCCAGTGCCAAATCTGGGGCCCTGATACTGAAGACTTAGGGACCACTTGTGGGTATCTTCTCCTGCTCTGTTTAACATAACTACAAGAGAGTTGTTTTGACTGGCAAGAAGTGTGATTGCATGTTGTAAACACCAAGTCCATAGTAGAGATGGAGTTTGGTTTGAAATGCCTCAATCTCATGAGAGGGGAGCCCAAGATCCCAGACTTGGCCTGTATTCACTCATAACACCATCAGTGTGGCTAGCCAGCCTTCAAACCTGTCAAACTGAACTTAGAATATATTTTTCTTTTTAAAACAGTAGAAAGAGTTGTCTTAACATCAGTTCACAACTCTGTAGTAATAATAATAATAATAATAATAATAATAATAATAATAATAATATTTATACCGCACTCATCTGGCTGGGTTTCCCCAACTACTCTGGGCGGCTTACACATTATAATATTATAAAGCATCAAAATATTATAAAGCATCGAACATTAAAAACTTCCTGATACAGGACTGCCTTCAGATGTCTTGTAAAAGTTGCATAGTTATTTATCTCCTTGACATCTGATGGGAAGGTGTTCCACAGGGAGGGTGCCACTACCGAGAAGGCCCTGTGCCTGGTTCTCTGTAGCTTTGCTTCTCGCAGTAGTAATAAAAATAACCGTAAGAGAGTTATTACATGAATGGCTTGGGGGGTTGCACATGCAAAATCACATTTTCACTTCCTCTTTTGTAGCAACCCATCATCTGGCATTATGCCCTAATCCAGGCAATCTGTTTGCCCCGTTTGGATTTAATACCAAAACTCTGGTTTTTACAATGTAAGAGGAAATCATGGAGGTTCCAAGGGAAGGAAGGAGCATGCAAGCAAATGACTCATTTATCTAACATCAAACCATGATTTGATATGATAACTGAATGAAATCAGTGCATGAAGTCCTTGTAATAGTGATTTTGGAAAACCAGGAGACCCAAACCACAGAAAGTTCTCCTGCACAAGCTCCTTCAAACGAAACAGTAGTGCTCTTGCACAGACCCCATTCATTTCAATGAGGCTTATAACTTTTTGGAAGATGGGTGTCCTCTATGACTTAGGGCTGTCAATTGAACCAATTTTGATTTGTTCCCCACGCAATGCTCCAACACATGGTGAAGCACATGGCCCTTCCATGAGCAGCATGAGATCTGTGGATCCAACACTTCTTCTCCAATTGATGAGCATTACATCTGACAATGGACTATAATAGGAGCGTCTGAAATAGCTTTATCAGGAAAAAAAAATTAGTAACATGGATGTTAGTATCAAACTTGACTGCTCTGGCTTAACTACATTGGTTGCCAGTTAGTTTCCGAGTCTAATTCAAAGTGCTGGTTTTGACCTATAAAGCCTTAAACGGGAGCTCACCTCAGGGATTCAAACCACCGACCTTCTGATCAGCAAGTCCTAGGCTCTGTGGTTTAACCCACAGCACCACCTGCACCCCAACAATAACTCATACAGCTGCCTGAATTTCACCGCAGAATAGTCACCGCAGAATAGCAGGGCATTTAGAAATGCAACGTCTAGGCACAACTTTAAAATGGCAGACGCTCCAGTTCATTCTTCCCTTCTCCTGCTTTCCATCTTAGTGTCCGTATCATCCTGATATGGAATGGGATATATTAACTGCTTTAACTGGTTTCGTTGTCGGAGTTTAAGGATTCATATTTGTACATGGTTGTATCACTTTGTCTTAAAAGTAGCCTCAAATAATGTACATTTCAAACAAGGAAGAACGCCTAACTATTTCTAGCAGGAAATGTTTTTCCCCTTAATTTAACAAGAGACAAGAATACCCATTGGCTATGTATATTAAGTCTTGCCTGTGGGTTACATACACTTAAACGCTGCATTAAAAAGCTGTAACAAACTCTCCAACATGACTGCTTAAGGACCATCCGTCTTTTCAAATGATTTTCTGCGATACCAGTCCTTTCCATTAAAATCAAAATATATTTAAAATGATCTAAGGCTTTTGACTTATCAGCGGTGTGGCACACAATTAACTGGAACAAAAGAATTATTACAACTGTAGTCCTGATTCCCCCTTTTTTAAAAACAAAAAGAGTCTTCTGTTAGCTTTGCTTTGACATCGGTTTGCTTGGGAAATTCTTCATTGTGTCTAAGGCAGAGTCAAGGAAGCTCTCTCAAACCAGGGGCCGTTTAAGGGGTGGTATGTGAGGGGCAAAAGGGCCACAGGCAGAAGTGGAGAAAGGAATTGTACAATAAGCTCATTCCTAAATGCACAAGTCTCTCACACCTTTCTCTATCCCCTATCCATGTATGCAAGAAGCATTACAATAGTTAAGGGCATATAGGAGGCAAAAATACTCAAGGAGAATGAGAAGCAATACCTATGAGAGGTATGTCAGACTCTCCAACATTTCTCTGAAGGGCTGCCTTCAGATGTCTTCTAAAGGTTGCATAGTTACTTATCTCCTTGGCTCGGGGGTTGCATAACTCCATACCCTCCAACATTTCTCCAATGAAAATAGGGATGTCCAAATCAAAGCTGGGATATTCCACAACCAAATCAGAAACCAGGATGGATCTGCTGATGCACCGGAAAATTTCAAGTCTTACATTCTAAGAATTGGGAACTTTCCACTGGCAGCACAACCAGTGACAGTTCACCACAGGGTATTCAGAAAGAGTGCGGTAATAGTCACTAAAAACAACCCCGTGTGCAAGCAGCTCTTGGCAAAATGTCACCAGGTTTGCCAGTATTAGTTGATAGTTTAGCCAAAGGTGTTTGGAAAGATGCTTAGTCAAAATTGGCCCACTACTTTTTTTGCTGAAGAGATTTCTTCTAATTTTCCTTTAACTGTTTTTGAATTGCTTTGATTGTTGTGCTTCTTAATTGCTTGTTTTATTGTATATTTTAATTTGAAATGGTTTAACGCCCCCAATTATTGTGTATTTTAATTATGAATTGATTTCGTAGTTGTAAAACATTTATAATTGTAAGCCAAAGACAAGCCATTTTGGTATATAAGAGGCATATAAATTAACAATTACAAGAATTGAACTGTCATGTGCTTGGACGTTCACACTTTTTTTAGAAGTAAGTTTATCTGAATTTCAGCTGCTGTGAAGGCCTAATATCCAAAATTAATCTGACAGTATACTGATGGCTCACAACACCATGTAATTTGGCTGTACGGTGCAACCCTGAGTAGGCCCTGCCTCTGTTCCCGAAAAACAGATCAGCCTGAATCTAACCCTGGTTCTACACAATGAACAGTTTATATTTAAAAAATGGCCAATCTACTCTTCAGTCTCCATGAGATTATTTGGCACTTACTACAATAACACAAAAAAACCATGCATGGTGATTTCAGTAGATTTCACAAGACCAGAGAGTGAATAAAGTCATTAAGCAGTGGTTCACAAAATTTGCAGATTTTGAGAAGGTGTCGAGGGCACCAGTCACAAAATGGCTGCCAGCAGGTGTGTGGTCTAATGTAAAACAGCCGTTCCCATCAAACGAGCAGAAACGGAAGAGAGACAGGGACATAAAATGGTTCAAATATGGAAAATCTATATAATTTTATTGTTGTTAACAAAGAATATAAGAAGATATTTTTTCTTTCCCAGACACTGTTAAGACTTGGTTCTTATGTTATCTGTTGCTGGTTTGCTGCTATAGATTATAGCTAGAAAATAAAAGATAACTGAATCCAGGAATAATTTTGAATTACTACAGCCAGCCACACACTTTCATAGTCACAAATAAAATAATGACATGCTTAATTTCGGATGGAAAGTATTTCTTTAACTATCTTTATGGAACAGAAAAGAATAGAAATACAAGGAAAGTACACCAAAAATACATTTTTTAAACCCCTCCATCAGAGCAGTCGTTAAACAATTTGCTGGTCCAGACTAGTGTGATGTTTGGTGCTGAATGTAATCTACAATCATCTGGAAATTAGGAGGTTATGAGGAAATGATAATACCTGAACCTACAAGTGTGCCTATTTTCCATGGATATCCCTGATTTAGAGAAGCAGTCCCAGATTTGATCCGAGTCCCAATCTTCCTTAGAATGTCCCTATTTTCATTGGAGAAATGTTGGAGGGTATGGAGTTATCCAACCCTCGAGCCGTCGAAGGCAATCCTGTATAGGGAAGTTTTTTTTAAAGGTGTAATGTTTTAAAGGTTTTTTAAAAACAATGTTTAATGCTTTATTGTGTTTATATATGTTGGAAGCTGCACAGAGTGGCTGGGGCAACTCAGATCAGATGTGTGGGGTATAAACAAGCATATAATAGTGATTTAGATAAGATGCACTCAAGTTTCTTGAGACATATCCTTGGGCTCCCAAATTCAATCAAGTATGAGACAATGTGTGCAAAATTAGGTATACACATGATGGTATATTGGGCATGGACTAGCACTATAAAATACAGACTGCATTGCCATTTCAGTTCCCAACCTTCGAGTTTGCTTTCCGATTTACTTAAGGACTCCTATAAATCCAGATGGCTCTATCTCATACGCAGAAAAATTAGATCTATTGGTATTGACTTGGAATTATTGTATAATTCTAGTGAGCAATATATTTATCGCAATATCCAAATTAGATTAAGGG
Source organism: Podarcis tiliguerta (assembly GCF_965153285.1). Classification (NCBI taxonomy): domain Eukaryota; kingdom Metazoa; phylum Chordata; class Lepidosauria; order Squamata; family Lacertidae; genus Podarcis; species Podarcis tiliguerta. Next base: position 24,981,517 of record NC_139550.1, read on the forward strand.
ATATTGAAAAACAAAACATTGAGTCAGCTGTAAATAAAATCTGCTCCCCCAAGTTCTATGGTTTTAATACAACCGATAACAGGATCACTTATATCTCAGAGTTTATAATTCCAGTCCAACACAGGGCATTTATGTTAGCCTGGCTGAACGTTTCCCCCTCAGTTTTTGTTAAGTGCAGATATTTAAACATCCCTAGAAATGATAGACATTGCAGATGTTATTTGAATGTGCTGGACAGGGTAATACATAGTCATTTCTAATGTCCACTGTACAACCAGCTACGTAAACACGTGTTATCCCCCTTTTTGGGTAGTTTAACATCATAGCACAATGAAAATATCCTGTATACGTGAAGGAACATCTCCACCCCCATCGTTCAACCTGGACACTGAGATCCAGCACCAAGGGCCTTCTGGCGGTCCCCTCATTGCGAGAAGTGAGGTTACAGGGAACCAGACAGAGGGCCTTCTCGGTGGTGGTACCCGCCCTGTGGAATGCCCTCCCATCAGATGTCAAGGAAATAAGCAGCTATCCTATTTTTAAAAGACATCTGAAGGCAGCCCTGTTTAGGGAAGTTTTTAATATTTAATGCTGTATTATTTTCAACACTCGATTGGGAGCTGCCTATTATTATTATTATTATTATTATTATTATTATTATTATTATTGGTGAATGGTTTAGCAGGAAGCCATTCCAATGAAAATTTCTGTTACTATATATCTTACATGGCTGCTTCTTCGTATATATATTACAATTTTTGTATATGGATGTTTTAAGATGGTCTATATCTGTAATGCCTAATGAAGGTTTGGAGAAAGAAGATAAATAGTAAAATTATAATTATGGAATAGGACGTCCCTATTTTCATTGGAGAAATGTTGGAGGGTATGTAATACTAATGTTTCTGACTTTGAAATGTTCTCTACTCCATTCCCCAAATAACCAGGAAAAAGCAGGTGATAATAATGATAATGGGTTGAATTCAGCTAATTTCCTCTCAAACTAGACCCATTGAAATTGATGATCATGCCTAACTTAGTTTGATTCTCACTCTTCTTCCCCGACTTCAGCACACTTTTTCTTTTTTTTTTAAGCCTGCAAAGTAACTCCCTGTTCCACATGAGTGGCGAGCAGCAAAAACAAATAGGGAAGCAAATGGAAGAATCTAAGGACTAGAAAATAACACAGAAGCAGGGAAAGTGTACTAAAGGAGATAGGAAAACAGCAGCTCCTTAGGACTCCAGGGATCGTGACTGCTACTGCCTGGTGTCCAAGCGATTCATGTATAAATCACAGCTGTGACCTCACTCATTGGCGAAAAACACTAACAAACAGGAGCAGCCAGGTTGGCTCATTTCACAAAAAAATGCTTAGAAGGGAACCTGAACATTTTGTTTCTGTCTAGAATCGATGGATACTTAAAAAGAAAAAAGAAAGAAAGAAAAAAAAAGGTCAGAGTCTAGAGCAGGGGTCAGCAAAATTTTCCAGAGGAGGGCCGGTCCACTGTCCCTTAGACCTTGGGGGGGCAGACAGTGGTGGTGACGGAGGGAAAATGAGCAGCGCACGAAAGGGCTCTGGAGATGGGCTGCTTTAAATGGCGGCCGCTCGAGTGATCACGCTGCTGCTGCTGGCACCAATCAAAGCCCAGCCCCCTTCCTCCTCTAGGCAGGGCAAGGAGAAGCCAGGAGGAGGGAGGGAGGAGGCACCACCGTGGTGGGGGGGGAATGGTGCAGCCCGAACGATCAGAATCAGATCCACGCGGCGATTCCCGGACCGTCTGCAGGCTGGATCCAGAAGGCAATAGGGCCGGATCCGGAGTTTGCCGACCCAGGGTCTAGGGCCCCTGTAAAAGGTGTTGGTGAAGGACTTAATGGATGCTATGGCACCCATGGGCACCAGGTTGGCAAACCCAACATCAAAACATATGGCACCTAAACAACCTGCAACCCACAAAGGGATATACCACTCACTGTTTTCAACTGTGACCTTCCAGGTGTTTGAGATCTTACGCTGCAACCTTAAGTGCACTTACTAGGGAGTTCGCCCCATTAAACACAATGGGATCTACTGCTGAGTAAACATGCACTGCCAATGTTGTTACTCTATTTCCAAGCAGCTGGCAGAAACAGGAGGATTCTCAAGTTCCTGGTGGGCCACCATATGTGCATTCAGCACAACGGGCTGCTGCGGTTTGTAAAGGGTTTACACGCCGTTAAATACTGCAAACCTTCAAACACACAAGCAAGGCAACCTCCTCACTAAACCATCAATATCTCAACAACAGCCCCCAAATCTTTCATTCTATTCTGCTCTTCGTGAAACATTGGACAAACGCAGCATTCTCTGCACCATCTCCTGTGCCCTATACCTAGTGTAGCAAAACACATTTTAAAATTTATTTACGAAGGCAATTCTGTCCTTTTTCTAATGCCTATGCACTACTTACAGTGGCCTATAACAATCTGAAATCACAAAATACTGCAAAATAAAAATAAGAGTGAAAATACAACAGGAAAAGACCAGGTACTTAGCAAGATGAAAAGCTGCCAGAATACAAATGTCTTCACCAACCTGTGGAAGACAGCCAGAGACGAGGCTACCATATGCTCCATGTGGAGAAATATTCCACAAAGTAGGTGCAGCCACCAAGAAGGCCTCGTCTCTTGTCACCATGAGCTGTGTCTACCCCTTGGGTAGGACAGAGAGAAGAGCTTTTCCTGATATTAGTGAGCAGATGGTTTGGTACAGGAAGCGGCACTCCTACAGGTATCCTGGATCCAAGCCAATTGGGTGATCACCAGCACTTTGAGCTGTGCACCATTGTTCCATTTAAGCAAAGCTGACTTGTATTTATTGTGCAAAACAGAAGGGAAGACTACAAGGGAAGACAGAGGGTGGGTGGATTTAGGAAGACAGCTGAAGTGTGAAGTGATCCAGCAGCTCTTTGTTATGGTTTAGGATTAACTTCAGGAATGCAACACAACTATACAAACTTAACCACTTAAGTGCCGCAGGCCTAAGCCAACATAAGACTCATTCAAATGGCAGCTTACTCGAGAGTTTCTCTGTCCAAGGCGTTGTCTTCTAACGCCTGCTGATTTCTAGCTCAACTGCACACCTCCCTCAACCAATGCAGCAGTGTGCCACCATAGGGTGTTTCGACTTTAAAACAAGCAATAGGTGCCTCACATTTTGGTGTAAGAAGCCAGCAATGCCTAAGACGCACAGAAACTACAGTGAGATCATATAAAGCATCAGTTGAATCTGTATTTATTAGCCTGTCATATAAAAAAATCATAACCAGATATCAGCAGTGAATTCCTCCAAGAAAAGGGGGGAGGGAACTACTCAGATGTTTGGGGCTGCAAAATGGGGTAGGAAAAAAAATCTGTTGTTATGACTGCGTTGAAGAGGTAAAAAACCAGACAACCAGGAAGGGTATCTTTTATTTTTGTGGCCAATTCCAAACTTGATTGCCTTAGTTACTTTAACAACATGGAGTGGGGAGTTGCGGGGCAGGGGAAATTCATACTAAAAAGATAAAACACCTAATTGGAAAGCAAATATGACAATGAAAAGATATAACAGGGTGTGCAGGTTCGCATGAAAGACAGTTCTTTTGCAGTTGAGTACAAACGGAGGTAGAGACTCTCAGCTTACCAGGCGGGATAACTATTACAATTAGAGTTTGCATTACTTCTAAGCACTTATATATCTAGCTCCCTCTGTTGTCACATGGTCCAGGGATAAAGCACTTCCAGGGAGGGGGGGGGAGAGAGAGAGAGAGAAAGGGGGGGGAACCCTCACATAAGATCAAACTGTGCCTGGTGACAGCAGTGTCCAGGCTATAAGTAATGTTCAAAGGATTCAACAATGCCTGTGACTGATCATTCTCTTTCCCTTGCCATCACCTGCTGATTTTGTCCAGGTGTTTTATGGCTATCTGGAGGCTCTGGAGAACAGACAGAAAGAAGACTTTGCCAATTTCTTTTGTCTGGGATTGCGAATTCCTCACACAGATGGTGGACAGCCAAATACCAGGCTCATTTGCCTTCACCCTCCAAGAGGAGAGGATGAGAACGATCTTCTTTCTCCCCAAACACCATCTGAAATATGCCAGTAGTTTAAGGGAAAAAATCATCAAGAGAAAGCCTTCTCCCCCTTCAAAAGAGAAATGATGGATTTATGAACGTGGGTTTTTTTTTTGGGGGGGGGGTTTATAAAAAAAAAATAGCAGAAATAAAACCATGACAGGCAAATTTTATAAAACAATAACTATTAAAACTTCTGAGCAGTTGAAATAGTACAGCTGAATGCTGGCGAAGATGCTGATTTAGTTTGAATTTTTTCAGACAAGCCAGCCATTTTAAAAATTATTTCAAACTGTTTTTATATAAACTATGTTTTATTGTATTGGTATATAATGTTGTGTACCACATTCTATATGAGTGGGTAGCACTACATTTTCTGAACAGATAAAACAAATGTTACAATAAAATATATTTAAAGTAACATTTGGAGTAAACTAAGTTCAGCTGCTGCCAGCACTCACCAAAAATGGCAAAAATAAAGGACGAATATTCTGGCAAATAAAAACAGCCTAGTGCACCTTTTTCCAGGTTATCAGTTTTTTAGAGTGATAAATGTGCACTTCTCACCCATGTGTTGTGGACAATAGAAATATCTTCCCTGGTGATTGCCCTTTCACTGTGAGTGGATATCACATTTTCTGACTGCTCAAACTGCAATGTATGTGTCAGAGAAAGTGTGCTTCTCTCTCTACCCCCCCCTCCACCCCAGATAATTGCACCCACTACTACTATCATGGCTGTGTTTTAATACAATTTTGTTACTCTACTGAACATTGCATGTGATTATACATACTGTATTTCTATTTAAGTGTGTTGATTAAGAAATGCAAAACAAACATGCACACCCCTCATTAATTTCTGACTTTCTTATTTTTCTTTTTTAAAAAGCAATATAATTTGGAAATTTGTGTTGTACCACTCCAGCTCAGGTATGCTCAGCCAGTCTTATAAGAACAAAGTCTGCCTCCTCTTCCTCAAACACACTGACTTTCTCTGTATTTCACTTAGCTCTTTAAACATGGCACATTCTCTCTGTCTCCCCTTCTGACTTTATAAACCAAAGGTGTGAAGGAACAGCAGGAAAGCCATTGGTCCTTCTTTCTGTATTGCATCTGCACAATTTTCTTTGCACAGGGACCTGCAGTACTGGTTTGTGGAGACTAAAAATCTTTGATCTTTATTTTATCCCTTCTAGAGAAGTCATTTTTTATTTTATTAGGATTTTTGTATTTCATTTTTCTTGGGTATTTTTCTTAAATATGCAGCTGAATACTGTATCTGGTATTCACTTGTGCCATATAGCCAAGTCCTATCCATGTTTACGGACAAGGGTAGCGCTGTGTCTTAAACCACTGAGCCTAGGGCTTGCCGATCAGAAGGTCGGCAGTTCGAATCCCTGTGACGGGGTGAGCTGCCGTTGCTCGGTCCCTGCTCCTGCCAACCTAGCAGTTCGGAAGCACGTCAAAGTGCAAGTAGATAAATAGGTACCGCTCTGGTGGGAAGGTAAACAGCGTTTCCGTGTGCTGCTCTGGTTCTCCAGAAGCTGCACGCCGGCTCCCTCAGTCAGTAAAGCGAGATGAGTGCTGCAACCCCAGAGTCAGCCACGACTGGACCTAATGGTCAGGGGTCCCTTTACCTTTTCCATGTTTACTAACAAGTTGGGTTTGACTGGACTTCTTCTCAGGTAAGTGTGTACAGGGCTGCAGCCTTAAGAGACTAACAGGAGCTCTCTTGCACTCTCATTCCCACAGCCAATCCAACTGCTGCTGCAACATTTGGACCAATTCGGGTGCTACTTATGCCAATATACTTCAACAGTTTAGAGTTAAGTTTGAAAACCAGGGGCTGAGATGGGCAACAATAAAATAAGCTTAAAATTTCGATTCCAAAAATGTAAGAACTCTATTCGTTAATATGTAAAATAATATTTTTATCATAGGTGTTACATGCATTTAAGATTTTTCTAATGTTTATAATCTGAGCAATCCAGAAACATGAATAAAAGATATGCAAACTATCTCAGAGCCTAAAATATGTTCTTGACCTGTTTCCATTGTCAGTCCAAAGTCTTTCAACAATTGATTTGTATTCATAAATTGAATGACTCTGTCATAATCTCTTAACAACTCCCAATTATTTTTCTATATTATTTTGAAGGCCCAACCGCTGGAGGGTGGGGCTTATTTTTATGAGCACCAAAAGCATGAAAGATATACAACAGACTAACAATATGTCAGGAGTTCCTTTAAAGTGAAGCCAGTTTTTCTTTTCTTTCTTCTTTTTGGGTTTCTGATCTGCAAGGGGAGTTCTTTATTTTATTTTTTTAGTATTCATGCACTGATTTTTTAAATTAAAATTTGTTTAAAAGATTGAGCCAAAAACTCATTAGCCCCAAGATAGATATTTCTTCATGTCATGTTTCAGCTGGGAGCAGTTACCAAACCTAGTTTATAACCTTTGTACTGCCGCCATTATTCACAATATATGGCACCAATAGAAATTGAACTGATGATGCAAGAACAGATGAAATCAAACTAATGAAACTGCAAGTTATTATGAAACATTCCTACTTGATGTAACTCTAAACCGTAGTTCTGTGTAACGTGAAAAACCTCAGATTCTTGTGCTCCCACCTGCTCTGGCTAGCTGAAGGGAGATGAGAAGTTTTGCTTGTTTTTTTTTTTAACTAACCACCATTTAGTATAATTTAGACAAACTAGCATTAGTCCTAACTGCGGTTAAGGCAAGTAAATGTAAACTGTAGTTTTACAAACCTGGTTTGTTTCAACAAATCATCATCATGATAAACCATGGTCTAAGGTGTGACATAACACTAAACAGCAGTTAACAGGAGCAAATATTTCTCATATTCTTCTGGAGTAGAAGAGGAGAGTATATGAGCTCAAGGTTAGTTCATGTAACACTAAACCATGGTTTAGTATAGGGTCACCATACGACTGGGAATTCCCGGACATGTCCTCTTTGGGGGGTCCTAAACGCCCACTTGTGGGGAATTTTTACAACTTTTTGCGTCCATATTTTTACCTCTTGAAAGATGGCAACCCTAGTTTAGCATTATGGCCAAATAGGATCTATATGTATAGTTTGTTGATAGGTTATTAATAAATTATGGAAAGGGGCAGCAATGGACCAAACCAACTGTTTCTATTAATGAAGTTCTCATGAATATTCAGCTATCACATTCCCACTTGCCCCACAGAGCTGAGAAAACCAAAATCCATCTGTTCTGTGACCCTTCAGTAGTTCTCTCAAGAACAGGGGTGGTCAACAGGTAGCTTATAGGCTGCATCTACCTCCTGAATAATATTTTTTTCTGGAGTCTAGTGACTCTCCCTTGATTTTAATTAAGTTACGGTAAAAAATGATCTTGCAAAAAAAAAAAAAATCTCTTGTAAAAAACATGGGGATTGGGGAGAGGTGTGTTAACAAGAATAATCCACACATTAAGATAATACCTCACCTGTTATACAATGCTTGCAGCTTTCCTGAGTGCATGCATTTCTTAAGGGTGATCTATACACTGTTAGGTTGCATCATTTTATTATGGGGCCTGAACCTTGTGGCCAGGTCAATTTGCGCAGAAATATATACTTACTGTTTGGAGAATAGTGTGTGCCTGAGAATACATACATTGATTATCCCTAATATAAAACGATGGCATTTTGTGTAATTGCAAGCCAGCCTAGTTCTAACAGGGTTGCAAACTTTAATCAATGCAACTGGAAAGTCAATCAACTAAGGCTTTAGTTGATTAATCAATTTTAATTGGTGAGGTTGAAGGTAAGGGCTAGGATTTATTTGTTTGTTTATTTGGGGCTATTTATTACCAGGAAAATATCACGGCTGAACTTGAAATGGGCATGGCAATGAACATTTTCAATAGATGCAAAATTGCCATGGCAATATTTGAAGAAGCAAAAGTATTCAGCTAGGAATGGCCACTTTCATGGAGCAAAGTGCTTGCTCTCAGAACACACACCTGGAATGCAGAAAGCTCTGGGTTCAATTTCCAGATAGGGCTGATAGAAACCTATGTTTGAAACAACAGAGAGCTGAAATGCTAAACACCTATACAGAGCACTGTGCATTTCCGAAAACGATGCATCCTAAACAGTCTTTAATTTATGCTTTAACTACACAGCCAACAATGAAACATCTAAACACAGTTAGTGCCGAAATAGTAACAACAGTTTTTCTTTTAGCAGTGACTCAGCCAAGAAGCAAAACATACCAATTAACTTCTAATCCTCTCCTTGTAAACAAACCCCTCAGTGCGCTTAATCCCATTCAAGCTATCAGCTACTGCTTGTTGCCACCTTAGCAAATTCTTTTTATAGCTTGTGGTTCTCTTTTATGATTGCCTCTTCCGTTATCTTAAATCAGAATCTCTTCCTTATTGTTAGTTATTCCAACAGCACCAGAAAAAGCATGAAAAAGCACCCAGTGAACAGTGCCAAATCAAAGCGGTGTGTTCGGCCAGAGTTTATCAGAGCTCATTTCAACACTTCCCCGCCTCTCTGCACACACACACACACACACACACACACACACAGAGAGAGAGAGAGAGAGAGAGAGAGAGAGAGAGAGAGAGAGGTTTTTTCTCGTTTTTTAAAGGTTGGGGCATTTGAATACACATTCAGTTGCACATTTATTTTTGTTTTCAAAAAAGAAAACCCGCACCTCCTTGCAAAAATGCCCTCCATTCCTTCGCTAACCGAACAAAACAACTTTAGACGACATACCTCATACATAATAGCAGGCATCTACAAACCCAATTTGTCCAGAGTACGACTCATTTTAAATAAGCACTTTATTTTGTTTGTTTATTTATAAAAGCACTTATATACTGCCCTTTCATAAAATATCAGGGCAGTGTGGATAGAGCAATATATAAACACACAACCCCATCGCAGCCATTAAAAAACAAAAACAGCTCAGTAACTAATCTGCAATTGGGCACAATAATGAAACATACTCTTTCCTATTCTACTGTCCGCGAGGCAATGGAATTAAACACTTGGACAAACATCAGCTCCCCTGTACATTAATTCCTTCCAAATCATACCAAAATAGATGTTGTTACACTTTCACTTGGCTAAGATAAGTATTGTCTTTCTGTCCCACAACCGATCCAACGAAACAAGATCTGTTTAGCCCTGACATAGCTTGTAATCCAACCTCTGTTTCCTTTCCTTATTTTCTTCAGGACAGAATGCAACTCTCAGCTGGGCAAGGCCACCTGCACTGATTACTCCTCCATCTACACCCACGGAATATGAATACGAGCCAAGGATAATTAACCACAATTTCTTCCAACATAAACCTCAAGTCTTTTTAATCTTGCTGCAGTTGCTGATCCACCACCCCAACAACAACATCAACAACAAATATTGAGATAAGAAAAAGATGGAATCGCATGGTTAGGCAAACTAAGGCCCGGGGGCTGGATCTGGCCTCATCGCCTTCTCAATCCGGCCCATGGACGGTCCGGGAATCAGCGTGTTTTTACATGAGTAAAATGTGTGCTTTTATTTAAAATGCATCTCTGAGTTATTTGTGGGGCCTGCCTGGCATTTTTACATGAGTAGAATGTATGCTTTTATTTAAATTGCATCTCTGAGTTATTTGTGGGGCCTGCCTGGTGTTTTTACATGAGTAGAATGTGTGCTTTTATTTAAAATGCATCTCTGGCTTATTTGTGGGGCATAGGAATTTGTTCTTTTTTTCTTCAAAATATAGTCTGGCCCCCCACAAGGTCTGAGGGACAGTAGACCGGCCACCTGCTGAAAAAGTTTGCTGACCCCTAATGGAATGGAACAGTGACCAAAACCCTCGCTGGACAGAATGAAACCAAAAGTGGTGGTGGTTTTTTGGTAAGTGATGGCTGAGTTGAGATACTGAATTGCCATGGAGGGTACATGGTGGGCAAATAAATAAGCGAAGGATTTCTGGGAGATGATTTTTAATGAAATGGAGGAGAGAGAGAGAGAGAGAGAGAGAGTATAACCAAAAACCTTTTTATTGGGAACAGATGTCTCCACAGAACAACAGAATTTATTTCTCTACACAACTACGGCAGCCCGAATCATTTATGCTCAGAAATGGGGAGAAAGATTCATACCAACAAAGGAGGAGTGGCAGATGAAATGGATGGAATACATGGAACTAGCAAATTTAACTAACATAAGAAGAGTTCAGAAAGATATTCAGGGAAGAGTGGGAAATATTTGAAGAATATCTGAAGAATCATGTTAAACAGGTTAAAATGTTGGCAGGGGTTAGAGTGAATTCAGCAGTGTTAAGTATTGAAGATTTAGTGAGGAAGGAGAAAAATAAAACGTGGAGTAATTAGAACACAATGGTACCTCGGGTTAAGAACTTAATTTGTTCTGGAGGTCTGTTCTTAACCTGAAACTGTTCTTAACCTGAGGTACCAATTTAGCTAATGGGGCCTCCCACTGCCGCCACCGCCGCATGATTCCTGTTCTCATCCTGAAGCAAAGTTCTTAACCCGAGTTACTATTTCTGGGTTAGCGGAGTCTGTAACCTGAAGCATCTGTAACCTGAAGCGTCTGTAACCCAAGGTACAGTTGTAATTGGAGAAATAAACAGAACCATGGAAGAGGGGGAAGCGAATTTGATGATTATGAATGTATGGTTATATTTAATAAATTGTGAAAGACTGTAATGAAAAAGTGTAACTAAAAATATGAAAAAAGAGAGATACGTACTGAATTGCCTTTATGACAATGACACGCCTGAAGCATCTGATCTTACCCCTCCTTGCTCTGCTTTCCCTCACACCCTTTCACCAGCCCCAGGCAATATGGCAGAACTTGCAATTGTTTTCTTTCTTGGCTTTTCTGGTGCGAAAGCTATTTATGAAAAGCAGAGGTGGATCTGGAATGCAGGTGTGGCTGGCTGTTAGGACCAAGGGTCTTTACATAAGCTGGTGGGATACCTCCATCCTTAACTACTTCAAAATACAGTGGAGAATTCCTCACACCTGACTGGCCATTCACCTTCAACTACTGCCAACTGAAATCATTCCTGGTTGAGGCTGTGTGGGGGGCTCAGTCTCAGGGGGGATTACATCACCTTCTAATGGATGAGGCGCTGGTTCAGATCCTCAGTAGAGACTTCAAAAATGTAACAGATATAATGGTCTGCTTAGCACCAGATGTACTTACTGAAAAAAATAACTGCAGACACCCGGCAACCTTTGTCTGTTTGCCTCTCCTTGCATGCATACCTAGAACGACCTTATAAAGACTTGCTCAGATAGTTAACTCCAAAAGGGGGAAATATATATCCCTGCATTTGTATCTGAAAGAAACATAGGATCCATTATTGAACAGGCCTTTGCTAAAAAAAAAAAAGGAAAAAGGATAATCCACGAAAGTAAAAAATAAATAAATGCATCATATGCAAAAACAAACCTTACCAAGCACCCTTACCTGAATGTAACACCCACAGAAATAAATGGAGTTTACTTTCAAGTAAACGTACTTAGAATCAGTGTGAGGGAGTTTAACAATGGTGTGGTTGGACTGGTTTCAGAAATAAAACAATGGGCTGTTTTGTCGCCTTTCCCACACACAAATACAGGCCAGAGGTGCCCAGACCAGGAGGCTAGGAGTAGCTTTTGATCATGTAGACATTCCTCATTATTTCAGACCTCAAGCCAAGCAGCAACAGTGAGGCAAGGGGAAGGAGTAAGAGATAAGTTTGTGGACCGGAATTCTCTACAAGGCATTGAACAGGCCCCTGGTATCCTCACATGTCCCAGTCATTGCACACTCCTTTCCAACTAAAAAATGACAAGCACATCCCTAAGTGTGACACAAACACACACTCTTTCTACTCATCAAGTTGACAAAGGTCAGCCACACGGACCAGAATATGTATTGAACTATTCAGCCCACAGGCCATCCTAATAGATACTGGAGGGATTCCTTCAACACCACAGAACACAGGGGAAGTTAAACAGGCTGAACTAAAGTTAAGAATCATACTTATTGCAAAACGCTAGTAACAGAAAAATGACTGCGTGCAGTCATTTAACAGATGTATGCTTTCATTCCACGTCAGAGCTAAGGCTGAATGCATGTGCAGTTACCTGCTTGCGAGTAAGCCATAATGAACCCATTTGGTCTTACCTGGGATTGTACTGCAAAGTCCCAGAGTACATTCATTCATTTATGCTACAGCTTCAGCTTAGCTAATAATTGGAGGCAAAACTATACCTCTGCAAAGTACACTGAGCGGGTGGAGATATGAGAAAAAATTCTTCTGTGAAAACCACAATGGCTTAGAAGTCAATTTTTTAAAAACCTACTTTCATGGCAAGAAGTGCTATATGTATGGCGGATCTTAACACAGATACTACTCAGGGCTGATCCAAATTTTATTTCAAATGGTTCCAAGAAATTCCCTTTGTCTCCTGCTGAAACTTTAAGATGCTCATTATTTAAACTACAAGTTTCCAACCCACAATATGTATTCATTTCTGGCATTAGAGTTCTCTGAAAAGCTCAGAGCAGTATTTTAGCTTTACAACAATGCAGTCAGATGGGATAAAGCTCTTGAGAAGACTACAGAGATGAGTGGGGATTTGAACTCAAGGCTCCTTGCATTGAAACCCAACACGATACCACACTGTCTCCTTTTAAAATTATTATTAGGAAACACAATGCAAACAGATCCTTACTTTCAATTGTATTTAAGCAATAACACTTAGGAGAGAAAATAAATACAAATGCAAAAAATACGATTCAAAATTGGTTTAAACCAATTATATGGTTTCTTGCAGGGCTATTCCAATGTGCAGAACTTGGGAGGAATTGCTGAGAAACAAACTTATCTAGAGTTTGTATTTCATAGCCTAATGAACATTTAAAAAGCTTGGGGCATGTGTATGAAAACACACACACACAAGTTGGGCAAGCTGAGAACACAGCTAATAGTTATTAATTATATGCAACCTTGATATCTGCTACTAAATTACACCTGAAATTGCTCTGTAGATAAAGCATTGAGGGCAAATGAGTAACACAGCGATCTTTACCAAAACATACATGTTTTTTTAAAAACATTGCTTTGTCTTAAGAGCTGCCTTGAGGGCCCATCCCATATGTGGACAGAAAGACAAGGTAGAACGTTTTAAATTAAAATTAATATGGACAGAAACAGTCCTTGTCCAACAAGTTATGGCACGCCTTTCTAGGCATTACACAAAATGAATTTCATCGCTTATATATAGGCAGCTTGTTTTAAAATTATAAAGCCAGCTTGTCACATCTATTATTATTCGATTTATCCCTAGATTTTTTGTTATAGGGGAGAAAGGAACAGGGGAAGAGGGGGCCCTTTATGTTGATAATCTTTATTACCTATAACGAAATGACCTCTGCTGAAAAATAAAGAATTAAGTCATTTGTCTTATGAGGTATGGTGGACTTTTTATGGCATACAATTTAGCTAATAACTGGTTGAGGCCAATCTTTAACAAGTCACATATTTCCATTGTCCCCTCACCCCCCGCTTATGCTTTTACCACATCCTAACAAAAACATGACCAGAACTGGTGAAAAACATACGGTTCCAACTAATGAATCACATACTTTCCCGCAAGTACAGTAAGTACTACCAGCTGTGACAGTCTCGATTTGGCAGTGGAACCAGTGCAGTACAAGGCCGACACATCTGAAACCAGCTGTACTGAAAAACCGCAAGCAATATAAGTCCGTCTGCCTTCTCAGGGGCTTCTTTGTCTCTGTCTGTCTCTCTCTCGGCTCTGTCCCTAGGATTTGCCAGCCATTTTTGTTTTGACAGGACTCTGAGTTTTAAGAAATTTCGAGAGCACGGTGCGTAGAGCACGGGGGGGGCGGGGGGAGGAATCTGCTGATTCAGGAAACTGGGTCTCAACAAAACGATAAGGGGTTCTTTGTCAAATCCGAGTATGTGTCAGGAAATTTAAAGAGAAAGTGCACAAAACTGACACACACACACACGATCAGTTGTTATGTTTGTGCAGCACTAGGCATCTTTGTAACTAGGTTTCCATTGAAACAAATAGGGCATACTTTGAAATGGACAGTAAACCCTATTTTCCAGTGACTTCCCTGATTTAGAGAAGCCATCCCAGTTTCTGATTTGATCCCGAAATGTCCCACTTTTCCTTAGGACATCCCTATTTTCACTGGAGAAACGTTGGAGGGGACGGAGTTATCCGATCCCCAAGCCATCTGAAGGCAGCCCTGTATCGGAAAGGGTCTTTTATGTTTAATGTTTTCTTACGTTTTTATATATGTTGGAAGCAGCCCAGAGTGGCTGGGGTAAGATGTGTGGGGTATGAATAGTAAAATTATCATTATGCAATGGGACGTCCCTATTTTCACCGGAGAAATGCTGGAAGGTATGGAATAGCAGTATTAAAAGTTTGTGTTTTACTGTTTCACAGTCAAAGCATTCAAGCTGGTGTGTATATGCACACAGACATGCCCACACAGAGATTGTTTGTCTTATTTCTTAAAATTTATACACCGCTTGATTGTAAGAAAAAACAACTCGAAGCAGTTTACAAAAAGATGAAACCATAAAATTTGGAAGGGGTGGGGAGAGATGACAATATAGTGGTACCTCGAGATGAGAACTTAATTCGTTCTGGAGGTCCATTCTTAACCTGAAACTGTTCTTAACCTGAGGTACCACTTTAGCTAATGGGGCCTCCCGCTGCTGCCGTGCCGCCGGAGAATGATTTCTGTTCTCATCCTGAAGCAAAGTTCTTAACCTGAGGTAATATTTCTGGGTTAGCGGAGTCTGTAACCTGAAGCGTCTGTAACCCGAGGTACCACTGTATATTAAAATGTACAAGAAGTTAAAATACTAAAACATTAAAATTCACATCAGCATTTCCAAGCATCTGGGTAGGCTTGTCTAAACAAGAATGTTTTTAGCTGGCACCGAGAATAGAGTAAAGGTGTTTGCATGATCTCAATAGGCAGGGATTATGATGGCTCCTACCCGTCATCATTTGCTTTTGGGCTACCAATAGCCAGCTGTTGGCCGCTAGGGGAAAGAGTATGCTAGACCAGAGGTTTACAACCTCTTTTGTGCCCACTGCTCCCTTGACCAACTACATTCTTTCTGCGGCACCCCAGTGGGGCTCAGGAGCCCAGCTGTGTCACCCCTTGCCTGCAGAGCTGGCAGCCTCTCACCCTTTTTCAAACACCTCCCTTGTGGAGGGTTCCCTCAACCTCCTTCCCTCACCCCTCTCTTTGCCCTGTCCTCTGGGCAGTCACTGCTGCCACCCCTGGTCTCAGAGCTGCCCACCCTGCCCCAAAGAGAGGTGGCTCTTCACATTGCCCCACAGGGGACTGGGACTTGCCTGTCCATTCCCAACAGCAAGGGCTTTCTGGGGTCCCTCACCTGCTTGCTTGCTTGCTTACTCCAAGGCCACCTCAGATCTTGGTAACCAGCACCCCCTGACCAACCCCAGAGGCACCATTTGCCTGGGGAGCTTGTTGCAACAAAAAGCTGTGCAAGCCATGGGGAGGCAGAGACACGAAAGGGCATCAGAGGAGGGAGGGAAGGAAAGAGGGACAGAGACCAGTGTTGCCCACAGCACCCCTGAGCAGTATTCAAGGCACCCCAAGGTGTCATGGCATCCTGGCTGAAAACTATTGTGCTAGACTAATTCAGTAGGGCTCCTATGTTTTTAGAGTGGCTAGATGTTGTTAACTACTGGACCTCCCAGAGTTTCAAGGGCTGCCTGGACATCCTCCAGTTTTCATACATCTGCAGCAGGATATACAGGAGCTATGATAGTCATCCTCAGATATCTAAAGGGCTGTCAAGTGGAGGATGGAGCAAGTTTCTTTTCTCCTGCTCTGGAGGGCAGGATCCAAACCATTGGATTCAAGTTAAAGGAAAGGATATTCTGACTAAACATCAGGAAGAACGTTCTGACACTTAAGAGCTGTTTGCCAGTACAACAGACTCCCATGAGAGGTGGTGGACTCTCTTTCCTTGATTATTTTTTAGCAGAGGTTGGGTGGTCCTCTGTAATGCGTGATCTAGGTGAGATTCCAGCACTGCCAGGAATTGGACTAGATGATGCTTCATCTCCACAGTTCTATGATTCTATGAAGGTTGCAGGTTTGATCCCTGTATGGGGCAGCTGCATTTTCCTGCATTGAAGGATATGATCCTCAGGGGACCTTCCAACTCTCCAATTATATGATTCCACGATTCTAAGACAACTATTTGTAGAACAATTGGGTTTTTAAAAACTCAGTTTTAACTTTTCCCTACTAAAGATGCCAAACTTTTGACTGGCTAGGCTGTTGTGCCATCATCAGTTTCATGGCAAACACAAATTTGGCAGGTGAAACTTTTCCATGCATGTAGATGGACTGCAAGAAGATCAAACCTCTCCATTCTGAAGGAAATCAGCCCTGAGTGCTCCCTGGAAGGACAGATCCTGAAGCTGAGGCTCCAATGCTTTGGCCACCTCATGAGAAGAGAGGACTCCCTGGAAAAGACCCTGATGTTGGGAAAGATGGAGGGCACAAGGAGAAGGGGACGACAGAGGACGAGATGGTGGGACAGTGTTCTCGAAGCTACCAACCATGAGTCTGACCAAACTGCAGGAGGCAGTGGAAGACATGAGTGCCCGGTGTGATCTGGTCCATGGAGTCACGAAGAGCTGGACACGACTAAACGACTAAACAACAGATATAGCAAAAAAAAACCAACAACACCTGAAAAATGTTTGCTTTTATGCAACTGCTCGAAGCACAATAAAGAGACTGACCAACATTTCCACTTCTCAGCAACAATATATCCTATGAAGAAGGCATACGAGGTTCTGGGAAAGATTAAAAACAAGCAATGCCTGGGGCACCTTCCTTACGTAGTAGGAGGTGATGACCCGATACCATCAGCAATGAGGATTGCTTTATTCAACAAGAATTGTTTTGGGATCATCACCACTACTTCCTCTTAAAGCCGGATCAGTTCCCTTCCTTCCTGAACAGTGCAGTAGTTCTCTTTTACAGAGAAAAGGAAGAGGAGTTTGGGAGCTAGCACCTGCTTCCCTGAACAAGGAGACATGGTTACTAGCCAATAAGCTGTCTTGTCATGCCTGAGCATTCTCAGAAGCATTGTTCATGTCACAGGCAATGGAACTGTAATATCTGGGGTAAGGATCCAATTAGCTCTGTCCCTACAATGGCAAGAGTGTTTTTTTTGTAAAAGAGAGGGGACTTGAGTGGGGACAGAAAAGGGGCAAAAACATCTCAAAAGCCTTTGAGATTTCATGAGAATTTTACAGGAATGCCAGCAAAACCCAGACAAGCTTTTTGGCATGAGAAGGGTAATATTTGGCCATCCTCAAAACCAACTGTGATGAGTTGTTTTCTATGTATATCACAACAGGTGTCTTGGCACAGGCAATTCAAGACATTTCGGATGAGAAATGAAAAAGTGGATGATCTGTCATGGCTCTGCCTCTTCAAATCCAATGTTGCTCCACTGCAGAGTAAGTGATTCAAAGACTGAAAGTCGTGGACCAGGGACTAGCTATAGATGCTTGCTTCTAAAACTGGTCTAGTCACAGTCTGGCCTAGGCAATGAAGCTCCCTGGTCTTGTTAGGTGTCTCCTTAAATCTCTTACAGTCTGCCTACCTATCTTTCTGCCTTCTTCTCCTGAGAATCCATTTTCTACCACAAGAGCTTGGCTCCTGCGATTCAGGCCAATTCTGATGTTTGTTCCTCCCATGGAATACTGTCCACAGCCGTGATCAGAATCCTGCTATTCTTCAGCTTAGCTTTTTACTATCCGACAACAACAGCTTCCACCTAAGCACTTTAAAAAAATGTGTTTCTGATGTAAGATATATATTATGCCTACCACCTCCTTTTTCTTCTTATCTTTAAACATTTAAACATGTATCTTATCAAACAAAATAATGAAATCTGCTAAAGGAGATTTGACTATTAACCTTTTCTACTAACGTGCACCAGAATAAGGGCACCTTGTTGATGCTTTCATTCTGCAGGTTTATTCACTGGCAAACACAATATTTTAAAATAGACAGTTGCATACACAAGCCTTTTCTTTGATCATCTGCTTGTCGCCACTTGAAATGGGAGCTTCTGGGCTCTATTGTCTAGCAGACTCTGAAAGATAGCTGTGTGTTCTCCACATGAACATATAAGAAGCCCTAAGCCAACCATGGCTACTAAATGTTTCATGGTTTTCAACATAGGAGCAGCCTTCAAAAACAAGGACTCTTGAGTTGTTTTAAGCCATGGTTCATATAGCTCATTACAAACCAATACTAGATTATTATGCTAGTCAAACATAAGTTTTAACAAGTAGCATGTGGGAATTAGCAATGCTAGCTATGGTGTGCCCTCTTTGCTTGTGGGTTCTAGAGGTGGACCATTCACTCAGGTCTCCATGCCCCGACAGGTTCTGCACTCTGGTGAGCCTTCAAAGCAGATAGGTAGGTTTAGATACAGCTTCATTTTTATTAGGTACAACACAGAAACAAACCTCTCTTTCAGTATGGCAGAGCAGTTTATACAGCCATCCAAAAAACCATAGTGCTGCACCAACAAGCACAAAACAACCCCTCTGCAGAGCCACAAATCCAACTTAATGGTGTGATGTTGGAAAATGTTGGTTACTTTTCCTACCTGGGCAGTTATGTTTCCACAAGGGCCAACATTGATGCCAGAATCCGTTATCGCCTGAACTCTGCAAGTGCAGCTTTCTCCCAACTGAAGTGCAGAGTGTTTGAGGACCGGGACATTCACAGGGAAACCAAAATGTTTGTTTACAAAGCTATTCTACTACCAACCTTACTGTACGTTTGTGAAACATGGACCACTTATAAATGCCATCTCCAACACTTTGAAATTTTCCACCAACGGTGTCACTGAAAAAATTACATATCACTTCCGAAGACAGGCGAACTAATGCCAGTGTACTGGAAGAAGCAAAGATCACCAAGTGTCAAAGCAATGATTCTTCAACATCAACCTCATTGGACTGGTTGTGTTGTGCGGATGCCTGATTATTGTCTTTCAAAGCAACTACTCTATTCCAAACTTAAAAATGGAAAGTGTAATGCTGGTGGTCAACAAAAGAGATTTAAAGGCTCTCTCAAGGCAAATCTTAAAAAAAAAGTAGTATAAAGGTTGGTTAGGTCTAGTCGTGACCGACTCTGGGGTTGCGGCACTCATCTTGCTTTATTGGCCGAGGGAGCCGGCGTACAGCTTCCGGGTCATGTGGCCAGCATGACTAAGCCACTTCTGGCGAACCAGAGCAGCCGTTTTACCTTCCCGCCAGAGCGATACCCATTTATCTACTTGCACTGCATGCTTTCGAACTGCTAGGTTGGCAGGAGCTGGGACCGAACAATGGAAGCTCACCCCGTCGCAGGGATTCCAACCGCCGACCTTCTGATCAGCAAGTCCTAGGCTCTGTGGTTTAACCCACAGCGCCACCCGCGTCCCAGTATAAACACAAACAATTGGGAAACACTGGCCTGCGAGCGCTCCAGCTGGAGAACAGCCATCAACCAAAGGTGTCGTGGACTTTGAAGACACTCAAACTCAGAATGAAAAGGGGAAACGTGCTAAGAAGAAGGCACATTTGGCAAACTCTTACCATGATCAACTCCTGCCCAGAAACCTATGTCCCCACTGTGGAAGGATGTGCGGATCCAGAATTAGCCTCCATAGTCACCTACTGACACACCGTTAAGACCATGTTCATGGAAGACAATCTTAGTCGGCTACGAGTGATTGCCAAATAAGAAGATAGCCTTCCACTAACTCTAACATATTCATAAAGAGATGAAACAAAGGAGAAAAGGAACACAGGGGACTAAACTGTGCCAGGTATCAGAAGGTAAACTGCAGAATATGAATAGCTGTCTTTTTAAAACGAGAGCAAGCACATCAAGTGATACTAAGGATAATCCTAGTTGGTTTTTTTCTAATGTCAATGTTTTTTTATCAATAAAAAAATTGATGTGACGCGAGCAAATTTTTATTCTGAAAGTGTGGCCTACAGAAAAAAGTTTGAGAGCCATTCCTCTTGTCCCGCTGCTTTCTCTCAAGATAAAACACTCTTTCGTGCTTAATCGGAGGAAACAGCAATTCAAGTTTTCTGCGGATTGCAGTTTTTTCTGATTTTGAGCTAAAGCATGGGTTTTTCCTAGGAAAGGAAAGGAGCAAGGGGAAAAACTATTCAGAACTTCTCAGACCTGTAATTTCTAGGTACATGATGAGCAGAAGTATGAACAAGCCTAAGAATTGAAATGAATCAACATGACTAAGTTAGGTCCATTAATTTCTGTAGGTCTACTCATAATAGAACAGTTGATTACCACCCATTAATTTTAAATAGCACAAGCTGAACAAATGGGGATGTGTCATGGCCCCATCCTTCTCACAGCTTCTTGTTCGGTTCCTCACTGTGTACCTTCAAAATCTGCTCCACAGAGTTCCGGGACCCTCTGCAGCCAATTGGAGACCTGGAAGATGCAGGAGGACAAGAGGAAGGGGAAGACCCATTGGTGCAACACTGGATATGTCCCTAAGAGCGCAATCCTGTTTGCTCACAATCACTTAAACAGAACCTACTTCCTGTCAAGTAATTTTACCCAACCTGATATCCGCTAAATATTGTTGGACTACAACTCCCATCAACCCTGATACTTTGGCTGTGCTGGTTAATGGTTGATGGGAGCTGGAATCCAACAACATGTGGAGGATACCAAATTTGGGAAGGCTGCTGTAAAGTATTGCTTATTTCATAGGACCCCATCATCAACCCAAACAGCGGAAAAGAGATGTGTTGCTTTAGTTAGAAGCTAAACAATTCTCTTAATTCTTTTCAAATATGGACATTTTCTCAGTATAATTCCAAACAAAAAGTGCCACTACTTTATTTACAAAAGAAATGCTGACAGCTCTCTAATTATAACAGTGTTGTCAAGCTGCTGCTTAGTGGAACACAATTTCATTACGTCCTTTTTCTCCCCCTCCCAACCCCCAAAATTTAAATTTCACTGCTCTGCTACTAATTATAAATGTCAAAAGCAGAACAAAAGCTCACTGGCTTGACTGGCTGACGACGTCTGCACACAGGCACACAGACAAAATTCATTTGTGATTTCAAGGTGCATAAAATGACAACAGTCTTCCATGTGGCACCACTAATGGTTATCTAATTTTGTTCCTATTAAGAAATGCTAAATGTAAAGTCTTAATTAGTGATAGGTGCTCTCCCTGATTCAGAACTGGAATCAGCAGTTTCGAACTTTCTCAGCGAGACTGCAACAAACTTTTTCTGTTTTTGTTAAAGCCCAAGTCTTGTGATACTAATTCTTTGGAGCCAATAGCCGACCGAACACAATAGCATTTTTACACATTTTGCTATATCCGTGTGTGCCAAGTAAAAATCCCAAATTAAAGCCAGTGTTATCTAGCTGTTTGAAAGCAAGCTGCATCACTACCAACCCAGAGCTTTAGCAGAAGCTTTCACTGTCAGCCAGAGAACTCTGCAACAAGTTTCGCTTAACCAACAGGGCTATACAGCGCCCCACTTTTCAATGGTGCATGGAAAACAGCTTCTGAAACAGAAATTGCCAAAACAATTTGTGACACAGCATGGACTAGACAGAGTCTTTCAAAGGAAAAAGTTAAAAAATACCACTGGGCAGACGCAAGCTTTGGGGCATCCCTAAAGCTTTCCCTAAAGTAGTTATTTGGATTCTGACTTCATGTGGAAATTTGTGCCCTGTATTTAACAGCTGCTTTGAACACAGATTTAACTCCTACAAAACAAGCCTTTCCAATTCCTGACTAAGAGATTCCTAGATACATGCCTCACCTGCTAATGATATTACAATAAAAATTCTCTGATATTTGTGTAAAATAAGGTATTCAATAATTATACTTCAATCGCTATTCCAAATCTCAGGCTTTAATTGCCCTGGGTTTTGACTCGTTCCATTTTATTTTGCACTTTTCTGTTGTTAACAAAATTCATGAGGTAATACTAATCCTTTCATGCTACAGAAATGCTAATGAGTTCTGCTTTTGATGTACTGGTTAACAGTGGGCTGGGAGAGCAAGTGATAAACCTGTTGTTCTCCTATTTTATTAAGTGCTAAATCACCATTGTTTAGCAATGATCAGCACACAATAGAGCATGCTAGCTGGTCAAAGGCGGAAAATGTGCACGTATTTATGTATTTGGAAAAGGACATGGAGAGGAATACATCTGCTAATTCTAGACGCCCCCAAGCTGGGGAAATGGAATGTTTGGTTTTAAAGGAAAACATATATAGTGGGCATAAACTTGGTGGAATGGAGAGAGCCAGTGGGATATCATTATCTCTGGACATAGGAAGAGTTAACTGGGACAGTGTCACTCTGTACATCAAGGACAGCATATGGCCAAACTAGAACTCTCAAAAGGGGAAGACACCTTACCAAAATCCCTATGGGAAGAAACCCTGGGTTTCACACTAAGAACATACTATTGTCCTCCTGGACCAAAATGGCCAGGATGCTCTTGAGATAAAGGGTGAAATCTGGGAGGCAACCAAAGGAAGAAGTGTTATAGCGATGAGTGACTTCAATTACACTCACATTGACTGGATATAATGGAAGTTCTGGCCACAACAGAGACATCATACTATAAATTGATGTGCCCTGTAACAGATGGTCATGGAAATGACCAGATGAGAAGTGACTCAGGACTTAACTCTAAGTAGCGACCAAGATCTGCTGAAAGGTACAAGTGTTGTTTAATTGATCAGGAACTGTGACCACAGTGCTATCAAATTCAATTTATATCTAAGTAGAGTATTGCCAAGAAAGTCCATTACAGTCACATTTGAGTTCAAAAGTGGAATCTTTCCTAGTGAAAGGGAAAGAGGTCAAATCCAGAATGCTTGTGGGATGGCATTCAAAGCCACAATAATAGATGATAAGCTACAATGCATACTAGAGATGAAGAAAGGTATCACCAGGTCCAGGAGGATGTGGTTAATGAGCAGAATCAAGGGAGCTATAGGAGGCAAGAAGGCTTTCTTTAGAAAAAGGA
Organism: Podarcis tiliguerta; assembly: GCF_965153285.1. Taxonomy (NCBI): domain Eukaryota; kingdom Metazoa; phylum Chordata; class Lepidosauria; order Squamata; family Lacertidae; genus Podarcis; species Podarcis tiliguerta. Next base: position 25,004,765 of record NC_139550.1, read on the forward strand.
GATCTTGCCCCCAAAGAAATACAAATTTGGCAAAAGAGATGCAAGCAAGCAATAGGGGGTAGAAAAACAAATATTTCTAAGCACATCAGATGTAGGGAATTAGATAGGGAGACAGTTAACCTATTAAATTAAAATTTTGAATTGCTATTCCAACAAAAAAAATTAATATGCCCCCAAGATCAGCCTGTGTACCCGATGACTGGGAATAAAATTGTAATGGCAATTTTATTTTTAGGGTTCTTGGGCAATTCAGGATAATATAGATGAACTAGCTTAATCTAGTTTGTGAGGGAACTGCTGGAAAGCATTATGAAAGATAAAATATATAGCAGAACACATTTTCCAGAAGAAAAATCAACATAGCTACTATGAAAACTCCTGCCTCGCTAATCTTTTAGAACTCCATTGGGGAGATTCCAACAGATAAGCGCCCTTGGACTTCCAATAATCTTTCTGACCAAAGTCCTCATCAAAGGTTGCTGAGTAAGCTTAGCAGTCATGGGATAAGAAGACAAGTTCTTTTTGGATCAGGAAATGATTACAGAACAGGAAGCAGAGAACAGGAAAAAAATTGAAAGTTCTCACAATGGAGATACGGGGTTACCTCAAAGATCGTATTGAGACCACTGTTGTTGTTGTTCAGCTGGAATGAAAACAGTTCAGGGAGAGTAAAACAATGGCATAGCTCTCCTTACCAACTTCCTCTTTGTTGCATCCTGATAGAATAGCTACTGCCAGGTGACAATGAAGCTGGTATTTCGGTGTCCAACTGTATGTTACACATAATGTGCTAATTGGTACCAAAAGGAACTCTTCTCCAAACACACTCACCCCAATAACTTTCATACCTGGGCAATAGGGTTGGAGGAGACCATAGGTGGAGAGCGAAGGGATAAACCTCCCCTTTCCTCCTGCTAAGATCTTGATATCAAGCAAGCCTTGTTTGAGCGTAATTAATTTAAGAAAAGCAAAAGACTGAGCTGCATACAACACGTTAAATGTTGCCCATAGTTTAACTCTTAGTGGCCCAATTTGTCATCTCTCCCTCTGCTGCAATCCCAATAAATTTGCTCAATAAAACTCAAATACATGCACTCTAAGTGTAAAATTTACCATTCTGATTTATTCAGGAGAAATATTCATCTCTCCCACCACCAAGCAATAATTCCAAAAGTGTGCCATATATTAGGCGGTGTTCTAGTTTGACATAAATCTGCTCATCTCCTTTAAGACTCATCATAATACTTATTAGGCTAACGTAAGCATTGCGCCAACTTTCCTGTTTCTGTTTTCATGGTATGTCATCATAATAACTCTAACATCATAGGGTTAACATGACTGTTTCCTTTCAGGGTCATTCCAATCATTGCTTCTGTCAAAGCAATTGCTTTACATCAAAAGGAGCAGTGGTAACAGTTCACAGGACATCAGTAAGCCTATAAAGGTGTGTGGGGGTGTGTGTGTTATGAGCTCCATGTTCTTAATACAATCTTTAAATTAGCTACAACCTTACAATTATTTTTCTTGCTGGGTGCATTCCATGGATTCAACAGAACCTTTTAGGATCAATCCACTTGTTTCGCTGGCGGAATGATAACCACTGAAAATCTACTTCCATGTGGCTCACTTCCCATGTTGGTTTGTTAGTACATGAAGTTCTGATCATATGGAGTCAGACTGTTCCTTCTGCCACAGGTGCCAGCAACTGAATGGTGCTGGCATGGGGAGAAGACAGCGGGCTCAAGGCCTTTTGAAGATGTCGTCATTCCGTCTTCTTATAAGGCTGAATGTAAATAAATAAAATGTATCAAGCATCTTCATCACATTATTCTGCGGCAAGTATGGCGTGCTAACGTTAATGCTTTCCTACCACTCAACCCACTTAGACTCTTAGTGCGGCTCCTAGGAGGTTCCATGGCTGCAGCCTCTGGCCAGTCCTCGTCATCCAAGCAGTCCCCAACATCAGCTCACTTTCTCAGAGCCAACACCAAGGGTGGGGGTCATTGGGCACTGCATTCTTGCAAACCACCAGGCATCCCTAGAGCTGCTGCTTCTCTCTACTCTTGTTGCCTTTTCACCTCCTCTCTCCAAGCACGCAACCAACTTTCCCAAAATTAGTGATCTCCATATGTTTTGGGTTACAACTTCCATCGTCCCTGACCAATGCCTGCCTGGCGTTTTTCCTCTGGGTGGTTCTGGGCGTTGGGCTTAGAGGGAGGTGGCAGATGAGTAGGCTGTGGATACAGTGAACCCACTTTGCCCAGTCCCCAGAGCACTGCACCACACTGCACTATGGTCAATGCAGTAAGCCCACAACTTATGTTCCAGAAATCATTCCTTAAACCAACAATAGTGTACAGTCAAAACACAATGGGTTCAATGGTGGATGGAATTGGCAGTCTTTTTTCCCATATGTCTGCCCCCTTTACACCCCCTACTTTTTATTATTTTTGTTTATTATTTTTGTTTGTTATTATTTATTAAATGCCCATAAATTGTGGGCTTGCTGTAACGAAAGAATGGTTATGTGTGAATGAGAGAAAACCCCACACGCATGTTGATTTTTACTTTTACTTTCACTTTCAACAGACAAAACTCCAGCTGTATCTGCACTTTTCCCCCTACACACGTTCAATGGTTCTTTGGATGCTACAGGATCAGACCACACAACTGCAAACCTTAGCACATTTACTTGGAAGTATTTAGTTGAACCTACAGGAGTCCTTGCTCTGGTAGTTCTAATTCTGAATCTTTTGCAAAATGCAGAATTTTCACATGGGCCTACTCTGATTTATTTATGTGTACTTTATATATGCATTTTGTTTTCTTAGTAGGCACATCTGGTGGAAGCGAGACCACATTTTCTCTTGACAGAAATTAGTATGCTTATTTCCCACCCACCTACCCCCACCCACCTTACTTTTACTTTTTTCTCTTGAATGTTCATAGTCAGAAAGAGACACCACAATATGTCTTATATGGATTTCACAAATCTAGATTCTATTCAAAGGAACAGCAGAAATGTGTAAAGCTTTTTAATATCCAAAACCAAAAATCAAACCAGGTTTATTAAATATTGAAGCCTAAAGGATTCCTACTCTTGACTGGGTTTTATTGTTATTCCAGCTTTGATTCATGGTACTTTGGATTTCAAAAGTACCACTAGAAGTAGGGAGGAAACATTAGAAATTTTACAATTTATTGTATTGAATCAGTCAGCTAAACAGCATTTCCAAGTTATCCAAAATACCATGTCTGGGAGTTCATTAGATTGTTCTTCACACTGAATTACTGAGAAGGATGATGTATTTATAATACAAGCTTGCAATGCCATAAAATGGCTCATCAATCTGCTTTATTCATGGAAAGTCCACATAAGGCCACTAGCCTGTTACTGACAATAAACCTTGGGTGTGATTTCAAAAGACCTACACATTAGATAGTGATTCATAACCATGTCTAAAAAATCAAACTAGAGACTAACAAGACAAAAACCAAATGACATTTCCAAAGACGAACATCACACTGCAAGTGTACCATTCGTGTTCATTCTGCACAATGGAAAGGCAAATGGGTTTGCCAAAATATTACTGAGTAAACTGCTGGGCTGCAAACAAAGAGAGGATACCTATACTGAAAGCAGACTTTATGTATATCGGCTGGATTCTACAAGGATTATAGCCTTTAAACAAAATATGCTACAAAGTTTGATAAGAATGGAATGCCACATGATTGCAAATGTATTCGTGTCGGTGGTCACATGACATTTTGTGCTAAGATATGTTTTATTTCTTCCAAACAATAGTAATCTTTTGTATCGAGGTCAGACTGCAACATAACAACTACTGTAGAATAATTATATAAAGTCTAAAACAGAGGGATGGCTTCCCCAAGTTGTCCCTCTGTTCATACCAAGATTTAGACCATAGCTTTAAACTTTTCCATTTACTTGCAAGGAATCCTATTCGGAATAAGGGAATTTCTCTTTTAAAAAGGGGGAAGTTGACAGCTATGATTTAGACTCACACATACACCCCTTTCAGGCACAGTGGTGGGCTTCTTTCAGCAAATCTGATGAACTGGCAATGTTGTTCATAAACTGGCCAAGGCAAGTAACAATATTCAGAAGTGACATTCAGTCTACATCTGGCAATTAATTTTCAGGCTACCAGGCCCGATTCTTATATTGCTCTGTTCTTTGCTCCCTGATGTCTCATCATCCTTACGCCAACCCTTTGGTGATGGTTAGTATTCAGATTCCTGACTCTGCCTTGGAATTCTCTACACAAATACACAAAGCGCTGTATACCTTGCTTTGATCTACAGTTGTGAGTGCAAAAAGAGACTTCCTATGACCTCAGGCAGCCTTGTCAAAATCCCTCCCCCTCCCCAAAAAGAGATCAAAACGTAATTAAAAATGAAACATAAAACGAAATATAATTAAACACAACCATCTGATGCAGCTTTTGATTGGTGATACAACTTGAGAACAAATGTTTGAAAGCAATAGCAGCCTGATTGATTGATTGATTGATGATTGATTGATTGATTGAATGTAATGTAATTTCTATTCCACATAGTGTTACCTAGGAAAATTCCTTCATCCATAATCAAAGTAAGAGCCTATTAGAGAGGCCAGCCTCTACAATTGACCTACATATGAACTGCAATTGGCCTGACTGGAGCCTCCATAGCTTTTTATAACAAAAATGGGATTTTCCAGTAAAGGAGTGACAACACTGATGAGGCCCTGCTCCAGATTCCATCTTATGGTGATGCCATCAGGAGTCTCCATCAGGAACAGTACCTGAGATTAACAGAAGACCCTTCCTAGGGAAATGGTCCAACAACCTCGTCTCCAATTTCTATAGTCTGCTTCAGTGGGCTTTGTTTCAGTTGTGTTAACCACTGCTCTCTGCCTGCTGTATTCTGATCACTGTACTGTTGCTCTCAAGTTTGTATTGCTGCAAATATTTATTGCTGTTTTAATTGTTGTGCACCACTATGGCACTTCAGTTAACTGTGATATAGAAATTCTTTTAATCAATTAATTAGATTGAGATTCAGAAGAAGGATATCCCTGTTGTTGTGCCCAGGCTCTGGAATTCTCTACCCACCTTGCTCAGCCTTGATGGCTTTCCGTTGTGTTTTGACAGACAGCTGTTTAAGTTGTTGATTGTTTTATGCTGACTGAAACTATTTATGAGTTTTGAACTACTGCTCCCCCATCTCTTTCATATTGTAGGCCTTTAATGTATTTTGTGAAGGATTGTTCTTGATGCTGAGAGCTGCCTTGAGTGGTTTTTTTTTAAAGAAAAGACAAAATTAGAAAGGTGGAGAATATATATATTTTTAAATGAATAAGATTTATCAATATACTTAAAAACACAATTTTAATCTCATTATAAAAACCAGTTTTTAAAAATACTCGCAAATTTCAGCATTTCCCCACTGAAAACCAAGATGCTGTTCTGATACACTGTTTAAAAATCACTATAGTTTACCATTGTCCACAGTGAGAGACAAACAGCAGGCGTGATGTTATTTATTGAGCCGATAAAGGCATTTGCATTGCTCATTAGCAATTGTTAACATATGCAACATCTTTCCCTGGTCTAAAACCCTGTTTACATTCTCTGTGTCACAACTTACTCAAAATACCAAGACATCAGGTCTCTCTCATTTATAAAACAAACACAAAAGCAACTTGCTGAATAGTAATACATATGGAAAACAAGTGACATTTTAAATTGTTATTTAAAAATGGGATAGCGTCGGGAAATGAGGTTGACATTCAAAAAAAAAAAAAAAAGCCATAGCAAAACAGATAACTAATTGATCAATTACTAAAGCCTGGTGCTGGAATATCAAAATGGCAGTGTGCCACATCAAAGAACAGATGAAGAACAAGATTAGTAACAAAAACTTAGCAGTGGAAACTCTGCCAAAACTGTTACAGAATTTAGGCAAGTTGGGTATGTTTTTAAATGATCACATCCCTTTTCACAAGAAATTATTTCCTTAAATTTTAGCCACATGATGGTGGACCATTAAGTCTTGCTTTTTTAACCTTTCCCCTGCAATCTGCAACTTAAAAAATAAAACGAGTAGGGGAGCTGAACTCAGAAAACGCACCATGATGAACCCATACGCACCACTGTGTGCTATAAAAAGGCAACCGAAAGTTCAGACTTTTAACACGAATATTCCCAGAAACGTGGTCACATTTTTTTATGCTCACGTTTTATTAGAACACCACAAATAATTGCAATCCTATTGGAATATTCCTGACTCTGATTAGCTCAAACGGGCCTGTTTCCCATTTCCCCTTGCCAGTCACTTAAAAAAATAAGGCATGGAGGGAACAGAATGGAAATGCTGCTTTCTCCTTCTGCTAAAATAAAGCGAGCCTTTCCTCAATATCTACCGGGCCCAGGGTGGGGGGTGATCATTAAAGTAATATTGAATTCTTGGAATTTTTATTATTTTTTATTGAATCTCATTCCCTAATTTTTTCATGCCCTGGGTGGGGAGGGGTGTTGAATTCTCAATGTCACAGAACATCCAGCGCGGAGCTACTATGGCCGATTCCCCCCCCTTGGGGGAAGAAGGGGATTGCTCCAGGAGGTTTGGGTCTACTCTCTGTTTGCGTGAAGCGGACATTGGCATATCTTCCCCAGACTTTTCCTGTGGGGTTCATCTGGTAGGCAGGGTGGGGAATAGTTGTCGGAGCTGTACCAAGGTCAGCCAGCAAGAGCTGACAGTTTCTGTCTCTGTACAAAGAAAAGAATCAATACTTTTGGACTACGGCTGTGCCCTCAGTGTAAAACAACAAACATGCAGCGTCTGACATGTTTCTAGGTGATTTGTGGCAGAACCTCTCGTCTGATCTGTATCCAGGAGGTGCTGCGCTCCTGCCTTTTGCCTCTCTCCGCTCATCTCCCCAGCCCCCACCAAACCAGCTCTGTGATGTCTAATACTTTACTCAGGTACAGAGGCATGTAGTCTACCCTACAGCTAGTTGTCACTCAATAAATCACACCTACAAGCATGGAGTCTGCACACAGTGATCTGGGCTTTAACAAAGGATCAGAGGGACAAAGTGCAGGCAAGATACTGTAATTATAACAAAAATAAAACATTCAGTGAGCTGCAGCAAAGACGAAAGCTCTAAGGCACGGGCAGATTGTCATCGGAACGGGAGTCCTGGATCTGTGTTTGCCTCTCCATTATTTATGAACTTTCGTACCTTAAAGGTTATTCGTCAAGTTCTATATAACAATATATAGCATACGAAAATACAATTGTTATTTTTTTTTTTTTTAAAAGGAAACAAACAAAAGTGGTTTCTAATTAAACAGAATGGGAGAGTTTAAGACCTGTTTCAAATGCCATTTCCTCTTGAATATATTCCATGCTTGTTATTACAGCTACAACTGTAGAAATGGTATAAACAAAATAACAAAACAAAAAAACTAATACAGATGCAGAAATGGAAAGAACCGTTGAAGCCTGTTTCACAATCTGGCCTATCATTTTATGCAGTGCTTATTCTTTTTTGAAAAGGGGGGGGAGGTGCCTGTACTCACCATGAAGTTGTTACTCTAAGTGCCACACTTTTAACATTTGGGGGGTGCCGGTACAGTGTGCCCTTGAGTATCCCCAGGAAAAAAGCACGGATTTTAAGCATTAATTATACGGATAGTTCACAGTTTTCCTGGAACTCACCTAGAAAAGCATAATTCTTGTTATAATTGCCTCAGCCAGTGTCCAAAAAGAAAGCGAAATTCTAGATTTTCCCTCAAACACCTCTATGTGTGTCAGCATTTCAGGATTAACCATAATCTATCTATCTATCTATCTATCTATCTATCTATCTATCTATCTATATCCCAGAATATAAAATCAGGCATTAATTACTGGTCTGGCAATTATTAAAACCAGCCTAGATTTAGCACCTATGATTTTGCATAGATCCCTTGAAAACATTTTGAAAGTATATTATGTAATTCTATTTTCTTTCAGAAGAAAACAGACCCTGCTGCGCTTCTTTATTTTGGACCCAACCCTACGGATTGGTATCACTCATTCTGAATAATATTAATATTTACATTTAATCCAGTTTTAGCCATTGGGATTGAGTGTCAGAAAAGCTTTACATTTCCTTGTAGGTCTATCAGTGACGGATAGAATTTGTCCACCCACCATGTACTTCAATGACGTTGAATCAATAAATGTGGTTTAAGAGAATGGAGTTGTCCATTAATGATTTTTAAAAGTACAGCATGTAACCTTTTTAATACAAATCACATCACCAAAGTAATTGGATATAGAACCAATATGTTCATCCTGGACATAAAGGAAACAAGTTGGGGAATAATTTATAAAAGGTAACTTCAGAAGCTCAGTAAATCTAGGTTAAAGAAGAAAACCATAGTAATTTCTTTCTCTTCCCCTCTCTCTATGCAGAAATACTGATATACACTTTCCAGGGACTAAGCGCCATTGAACACAATGGGACTTACTCCTGAGTATACATGCATCAAATTTATCTGCCTGTAGCACTTAAAAGGTAAAGGGACCCCTGACCATTAGGTCCAGTTATGGCCGACTCTGGCGTTGTGGCGCTCATCTCTCTTTACTGGCTGAGGGAGCCAGCGTACAGCTTCCGGGTCATGTGGCCAGCATGACTAAGCCGCTTGTGGCGAACCAGAGCAGCGCACAGAAACGCCGTTTACCTTCCCGCCGGAGCGGTACCTGTTTATCTACTTGCACTTTGACGTACTTTCGAACTGCTAGGTTGGCAGGAGCAGGGACCGAGCAATGGGAGCTCACCCCGTCACGGGGATTCGAACCGCCGACCTTCTGATCGGCAAGTCCTAGGCTCTGTGGTTTAACCCACAGCGCCACCCGCGTCCCAGCCTGTGGCACTTATTCCTACTTTAATCGTGGTACAAATCACAATACTCTTCTCTTCAACTTTTAAAACACTATGCTAAAATCCACGACCGTTAAAAAGTTCAAGGCTACAGGATGCAAGATACATGTTTTATAAGTACATATTCATTTATTTATTGTTGCCTGTGGCTCAGTGCTAATCCCTAATGCTCCCTTCACGAGGTGTCTCCACAAATATCAATGAATCAGCAGTCAATGTTATAAACAACCAGATCTTCCAAACAGCTACTAGTCAGTGGGTTTACTCCTGTCACAGGAACTTTGGGGGTTTACTTTACTTGTTGAATGAAGCAATGTGAAAGGCAACTGCATCTCTAGACAATGGGAAGCTGAACATAGTGCATTTCCCTACAAAAAGGTCTCTACAAGTAGTCAGGTGTGCTTCCTCCTCCCAGCCTCCTCCACAGAGTGTGATTCGGAGATGGGGAACCTGTGGTCCCCTGCATGTGGTTGGACTCAAGCTCCCATCAGGCCCAGCCAGGAATGATGGGAGCTGTATTCTAGCAACAAATGAAGGTCTACAGATTGCCTCCTTCTGGTGTATACATAGCTGTACAAATTCACACTGTGAGGCACAAGGATGTCTTCAAGCAACTTTGGTGCTTCTATTGACCAAAGAGTAACCTGTATCATATCTAGTGACTATTTCTCACTTCCACAAACACACTGCCAGGTATTTTCCACATGAGGTAATCAGAGACAAAGCCTTCTCTGTGGTGGCCCCATTCACTATCTTTTTTGTGCCAGATCTGTTGGTTTCTACGGGTAAAGCCCGTTTCCTCTTTTTGATACCCCCCTGCTCATATTTATCAGTTTCATTGTCTTTGTTCTTAATTATTTCTATTATAAACTAATCTAGGAATCCTTAGATTACACAGTATAGTAGCACATGTTTGAAGTACATAAATAATACTCCTCTCAGTCGTGGCTTCTGGTTGGAATCTGCCACACAGATTAAAGGTAAAGGGACCCCTGACCATTAGGTCCAGTCGTGACCGACTTTGGGGTTGCGGCATTCATCCCACTTTATTGGCCGAGGGAGCCGGCGTACAGCTTCCGGGTCATGTGGCCAGCATGACTAAGCCACTTCTGGCAAACCAGAGCAGCACACAGAAACGTCGTTTACCTTCCCGCCAGAGTGGTACCTATTTATCTACTTGAACTGCTAGGTTGGCAGGAGCAGGGACCAAGCAACGGGAGCTCACCCCGTTGCGGGGATTCGAACTGCCGACCTTCTGATCGGCAAGTCCTAGGCTCTGTGGTTTAACCCACAGCGCCACCTGCATCCCGCAGATTATGTTCCCCCTAAAACAAAATACCTCTCAACCAGATGCAACAAGAGTTTTTGTTGGTCAATATCACCCACTCAACCTGTAGATTATTATTACTCTTATTGTGTTATGTTTCAATAAATAGATAGATAGATAGATAGATAGATAGATAGATAGATAGATGATAGATAGAACGAGCAAGAGTTCTGGCACTATACAGATGGAAATGGTATTTTTAAAGATACAATTTGGTGTAAATCATTGAACACAGAAAGAAGATGGAGGATTTGGGGGGAGTGAGTATAGCTAGGTATTTCTTTTGTACTCTTCGCTATTTGAAGACAACAGATAAAATATAACCCAGGGGCATGTTCATGTCCAAAAATCTAAGCCCAGCTGCAATTCCCTTTTGGAAGAATAATGGTCTGGAGTATTTGGGAAGGAGGCGGCAACAGCAGACTATTTCACTCCTCTCTGTTCCTTGAGATATCTTCTGATCCTTTTTTAATGTTTCCAGAAGTAGTGCTGGGTCTAATTAGGCAATTTTCCTTCCATCTCCTTTTGTTGTTTTTACCCCCTACTGCAATCCATTGTTCACAGCCCATTACAAATTCCTTTGGATTCTTTACAAGCCATGAACAAGCCCACAATGTAGGATAAGTTAACTGACTTGGAAAACATTTTTTTTTAAGTCTACCCTACCCAACTTATGGAAACAGAAGGCAAAGTTTATCCTCTTAAATCTATCCTGAATGTGTCCTCTTCGTGATCTGAGGTGGTTATTTTTTTAAAAAATCCAGATGGTGTGTTAAAAAGCAGTTCAATTATTATTATTGTTTTAATTACTATAATTCTAAGTGCACACATTGAAAATACATTTAGAGGTGGATTCTAAGCAAAAGGTTTATCATCCAGGTGTTCTAACATTCTAAAATTTAAAAAGGATATTATTAGAATTGAGCATGCAAAATAATTAAATAAAAATGATATAGCCTATATCACATGGGTGCTTTGTTTATCCAGCGAGGGCTTAAAATCAATCCTTTAATTTTTATTTTAATCCCATCTACCCTTTACTTTCAACAGTAATCCTTTACCCACAGTAAAAAAACACACAAAACTAGTAGGAATATTCATATGGTGAAACACTGTTATTTTCACCTGAAATGTAAGGCAAACCTACATATCAACTCAGTTTAAAAAACGAAAACTAAATCCAAATGTATTAACACGCCATAAAATGGACTATAAGTATCTCACGATTATAGAAACAGCCTTAAGAAAAATTAAGGCAGGAGGAAACTCACAAACACAAGCAAATGAACAAACAAACATATCTGAATAGGAATAAGGAATTGAACATTTATTACAGGTAGGTTTCTTGCCCTCCTCCTCCTCCCTGCTGAAGGGGGGGAAAGTCTATGGTGAGAACTAAAGAAGCCCAGATGTCACAAGACTGCAAACAGATTAACAGAACACCTCTGGACTTGTGCAGTTTCCTTGCATCACTTCACAGCTCCACAAAACACAAACCAACCTACACAGTATTAATGGGAGAATTTAAGTATTAGGAAAGTCTTACTCAGAGACACATAGAAATCGGTGTCATCTCTATTCATTTTATGATTTACTGCCAGTAGCCATTCCCTCTGCCCCTTTATTTATTTATTTAATGAAATTTTATACGCTGCTTGATTGGGGGGCCGGGGAAGGAAAAAAACCATGTGGTTTGCAAAAAAAATGGATTAGGAACCCAACTAATCCATAATGATTTCAGAAACCATAATGTTAGTGGGCGAATAATATAAGTCACTTAAGTTCATTGATTTGTATAGGTCTTCTCTGAATACGAACAACAACAGAGAGTATGAATTACATCGTTTTACATGGTAATACCCATTAGTGGTGAATTTTATGCTTATTTAAAAATAAGCTCCATCTTACCGCGTTAATAAGAGGATATTATCCTAATCCTGTTTGCTTATTAAATAAATAAGCCAGATTTCTTCATCAACCTTGTAGACGTGGTATTGATACATGCAGCACGATCCTTTGAAAGTCTGCTGAGAAACAAGTCCCACTAACTTCAAGAGTAACTTACTAAGGCTGCAATTCTGTGCACAGTAACCTGGGAATAAGACTCATTAAACTCAGACGGACTTGTTTCTAGATAAATATGGAACAGGGTTGGGCTGCAGGAATCGTTAGTCCTCTAGCGGCGAACCTTCTCTAGGGGCAAAATAATCTTCCCTAGTGACCACTAACCTTCTCTTAGCGGCAAAATAAAAAAGAAATTGGAATATCTCCCATCACACTGTTGTTAGCACACTGTTCCACTACATACAGTGGTACCTTGGGTTACATGCGCGTCAGGTTACATACGGTTCAGGTTACAGACTCCGCTAATGCAGAAATAGTACCTTGGGTTAAGAACTTTGCTTCAGGATGAGAACAGAAATTGCACCACCACAGTGCGGCGGCAGCGGGAGGCCCCATTAGCTAAAGTGGTGCTTCAGGTTAAGAACGGACCTCCGGAACGAATTAAGTACGTAACCAGAGGTACCACTGTACACAGAAATGCAGTTGTGCATGAACACAAAGCAGAAATGTTTTTCCATAATAATGACTTTTTATTGTGAAATAAACAGATAAACTTGGGGGTGTTGTTCTTTATGGTTAAGATGTAATGGGGGAGGGAAGGGGGAGGAAGATCTTGAGCTGTTGGTTTCAATAGTATTTGCAACCTAAGACCTTGAGTTGTTGGTTTCCATAGTAGCTGCAACCTAAGATAATGGGAAACGCAATGTTTCCAGCCACTATGTTTGCCAATGCAATTGCTACTTGATATAAATTTACTCGGATTTTGCAGATTACCAGCAAACTAATAATAAACTGTTACTGTAGACACTCTTAAGAATTACCCCAGAATTCTTAGCTTTGCCACGCACATTAAATAATATCGTTTTTGTGGGGATTTAAACAAGTGAAACAACTGATCGTTTTTACTACACCACCACCACCAACAGATTCCTGTTTTAAGCGCTGAGTGAGTAAAAAGTAGCTTTGACTTAATGAGAAGATTTATCGTTCCCTCCCAACTCTACAATTCTATGACCTACGATCATCTTCTTAAAAAACCTTTAACAGTAGGTTCAAATTGGCTCCTTAATTCACCTGTGAGGTTGCAGTGGAAGGAAGCACAGATAAGCAGAGCCTGTGGATGTGATGGTTCAGTCTCTCTTGTGCCAAATTTTGTATCAAAGGAACCGACAAAGTTTGTATCAAAAACCACTTTGCATTTAAAAATGACACCACTTGCTTTTAGCCACTAGAACTACGTGCATGCCAAGATCGTAAGCTATTGAAACCATGTTTTTCTTTCTTTCTTTCCCTTTCTTGCCCCCCCCCTCTCTCTCTCTTACACACACATAGTGATGTTAAATTCTCAAGGAATAATCTTTTGGAGAATATTCTCGAGAATATTCCCAATTAATGAGAATATTAGAGAATTTTCAACTTCCGGCTTCCAGCGATGAGATATGGTAGCCTCCCAAGAGAACAGACAGCCTGTCATGCCTGTAATTCAGGGTTAAATGAGGGTAATTTTCATTTAAAATTTTCACTTAAAATAGGAGAATATTCATTTTAATGCATTGAAAATGATATAATTTTAATGCACTGAAAATTATACAATTAGTTAATATACATGTTTATTCATGGGTAAACTTGTTCAGATGGCAACCAAAAACTGTACAGATACTTTTATTCCATGGGACAATGCAGTGAATTCACATTCTTTGATTTTTTTGCACCAAACATGAAAGTGAAAATTCAGCATGAATGACTCACGTTAATCACTAAGCCTGCCACTAGCCGTATATTTATCATCAACTTTGAATTCTAATGCTCACACAATGCCCAGTAATGTAACCAGATCAAAAACAAAACAAAATCATTATTCATTAAGCACACTGGCAATATCACAGCTTGACTTATTATTTATTAGATTTTTAATATGTGGGTTGGAAAACTGTTTCTTACATTAGAATTTACAGTTTGTGGAGAATATTCTCCGGAGAATTTTCTAGCAAAGAATATTCTCATTTTCAAAAATATTCTCCAGAAAATATTCTCACCTCACTACATACGCGCAATTTAAATACTGATTTTCCAAATACTGGTGAGATGTGAATATTATGTTTTTTTCATATTCCTACATTAACATTTTTAAAAGACAGTATTGTTTTATTTCCTTGTTAGTGTATGTTGTAGAGGTTGTGAAGCTTTCTGACAAAAAGTGGTTGCTTTCTGCTCACTACATGTTAAAACAATCATACTAAGGGAGAAGAGGAAATGCCGTTTCTTCAATATTCTCTCAAATGTCTGGCTGCTTGAACATTTATTTATCTTTAATGAAACAATTTCCAATAAAATGAATATATTTCAGATAAAGTTCCCAAGTATTTACCATACTTGGGAATTTCGTTCTTCCCAGTGATGCAATCTTCACCTTGCACCTGGCATGCATATTACATAAGGAGCCAGCCATGACTTGCAAGAACTGTAGGACTAAATGTCAATCCATTTCAAAACTTTAGCTGGTGAAAGGGCAAGTGTTTCCCATTTTCCCAATACTGAAGATAATATAATGTTGCCTGCATGGCAAGGAATGTTGTCTGCATGTCCTCATTTGTGTGGGAATTCATTAGTTTATAAAATGTTCAAAAGCAGCTTACAAATCGTTTTTTAAATAACAAAAGCAGGTTATAAAAAACCACTACTAGTGAAGAATGTGTAAAAAAATATTATTTTACCCCTCAGTTTTAACACAAGACCTTTTAAAACAAGTGATTTAATTTCCTGGCAGATGCTGAGCAAAGATATAATCAGGAAGACATGATTTAAGGTGGGACTTGTACTACTGAGACAACTGTCCCCAAAGTTCCCCATAGTCCTTACCTCTGAAAATGACCGGACATGTATGGTTCAACTCTCATCTCCTTGCCAGCTAATCTTAGGGGTCAAGGATGAGGGAGAAGGTGTTTTTATAAGGCTCAAACTACATGTTACATCTAATACATAACTTCCAGCTATGGGTGTGCTTTTTTGTTATTCAGAAATAAGTGCAGAGTGTCCAGTCCAGATCAGGAGCACATATGGAAGGGAGGCTCAGTTCTTTTCTACCTAGATGCAACTCCCTCAAAACACCTTCCCTTCATGTGGCATTTAGCACTAGCAAGAAGGGTTTTGGGGGGGTGTATTTGGGTTGTTGTTTTGATTATGTATTTTGTGGTTTCATATTTTGATTTTGTTCTGTGAACTGCCCTGAGACCTCCGAGTATAGGGTGGTATATAAATTCTAATAATAATAATAATAATAATAATAATAATAATAATAATAATAATAACTGGGACTGCCAATATAACTTTTGAGTAAGAAAGAAGCACTACACATTAAACCTATTGCTTAAGAAGCACTACACATCTAAAGTTAATGTGTAGCTTGACCCTGAGACACACAGGGCTCTGGCAATTACAGCTTTAGAAGTAATATCCAGTGCCCTGAATGGATCCCTATTGGATATTGAGAGTAATGGATCTCATGTGTTCAGTGTGCCTTGCCCCCCTCATTAAGACTTTGTAGTGTTAATTCCCTTCAGCCATCACCAGTTCTACACACTCGCGACCTGTTAGGTAAAAGAAGGGTCAAGGTGCAGTTACTCATTACAAACTTCTATCAGTTGATTTCAGGCAAGAAGTTCCGTGAAGCAGGTCAAATTAACATAAATTATATGCACTTTCATTGCAACCCATGGCTGGAATATTTGGGCAGCTGTCATGGACTCCAGAGATGTCAAGAGTGTCTGTGAGGGAATGCGCCCACTACAGATGTGACCTCAATAGTTTTCACCACTAAAACAAACCAAGCCTCTAAGGGAGGCAGGTGGGAGAAGCCGAAAGAAGTGGGGAAATTGCATGTTGGGTTGTTAAAACAATTAAAACACTGCTTTCCTGTGAAACAACAAATTGGAAGAAGGGGGTGCAGAATGATACCAGCCTATTCTTGGGTGGATGCCAGGATACCAAAACGCCCCACACTGGACCAACAGAATAGATATGCATTGTTTTATCCATAAAGCTTCACTTTCCTTTTTTAATTTACTACTACAAAGGTGCCATACTGACTGTGTTCCGTTTATCGTATTTCAGATGAGTAAATTAGGGTAATGAACAAGAAGTTTTCCTGCTCACATGACCCCTTTGCTTCTCCCTGATTTGTGGTCTCTTGCTAAACACAAAGTCTTAAATTTTATCCAAACGAGGAAACCGTGGTTATTAGCTTCGGAACAACCCAGGATATTAAACTATGGTTTGAAGTCATCTTAATTATCCTGGCTCGTTACAAAGCTGAGAACTACAGCTCCAGAACAAAGCCCGTAGCTCCTACCTTTAATCCACATTCATGTTTATGACAAAGTTTCTATATCCCCTGTCATAATATAGGCAGTAAAAATAAACACTGTTGCATAGATAAACAGATGAACAACTACACAACTTTCTGAAGGCATCTGAAGGCAGCCCTGTAGCAGGGGTTTTTTAATGTTTGATGTTTTGCTGTGTTCTTATTATGTTGGAAGCCGCCCATAGTGGCTGGGGTGACTAGTCAAGTATTGTAGTATTGGTAGTTAGTTAGTTAGTTAGTTAGTTTTGGCTTTGTACCTTTTTAATGCTAACTCATAAAATGGCATAAAAAGTAGTTGCATTCACTACATTTAATTGGGAAGGACACTGCAATACTGGTGATATTTCTCTTGATATTTTGTCTGTTTTGTAAATACATTTCAAATCTAATGTAATTTGATACACTTTGGAGAGAACGAGTTGATAATTCACAGAGTCACTAAGTGAATGGGGAAAGAAGGGAGATGGCAATTGTTTGATGTGGATGTGAATAAATTTAGTCTGTGGCTTCTGGTTTTTGGTTTTTTAAATTTCCCTAGCCTTCCCACAATTATTGTACAAGGGGAAAATCTCTGCCTGCGCTAGAGGAGATAGCATTAGTCACAGTACCAACACATTTGGATGTGAAGACACTTACAGTAAGCCAACTACTCAAAAACCACATTTCACATTGTAGGTCATAAGGTAAATATGAGGTATATAATAATACTGCATCTATTGATCTCAATTCGTATACAGAACTGAAAAGTTATTACAGTACATGCTGAGTGTGAGACCTTGCTTCTGAAACCATAGTGAGATCATTCTGCAAATCCAAGAGAGAATAATGCACTTCCTTTGTTGCCTCAGCAGACCCTCCCAGTGTCCCTATTTTCCAGGGACAGTCTCGGATTTACAGAAGCCATCATAGTTTCTGATTTGATCACAGAATGTTTTGCTTTTCCTTAGAACGTCCCTGTTTTCATCAGAGAAATGATGGGGACCAGTGCCTTTTCTTTCCTAGAAAAATAGGTACCGGTACTCGCCATGAAGTTGTTACAGTAAGTGCCACACTTTTTTAACAACAACAAAAAGCGGTGCTGGTACTTGAGTACCCCCTGAAAAAAAGCATTGTTGGGGAGTATGGAGGATTTCCCTATTTTCATCAGAGAGATGCTGGAGCGTATGGAGTTATGAGACCCCCGAGCCAATTATACAGCCTTTATGAGACATCTGTAGGCTGCCCTGCATAGAGAAGGGTTTTTTTAAGTGTTTAATGTGTTAGTATGTTTTTATATATGTTGGAGGCTGCCCAGAGTAACTGGGGCAACCCAATCAGATGGGCGGGATATTATTATTGTTGTTGTTGTTAATAATAATAATAATAATAATAATAATAATATTTTCATCTGAGAAATGTTGGGGGGTATGTGCAGGATCAGGCCAATGCAGTAAGTTTTACAGGCAGTTTTCTGGGGGTGACAGAATTCCAAGGGCTTGGAAAGGAAACCTAAGAGTAATACGGAAGCCTTCCCCACAGCCTTGGGACATGGTCTGAGATTTGCAGGCCTTTGCACTCCTTTCCAATTGTCCCATACAACAGGGGTAGGGAGCCCATGGCCCCACAAGTCACATCAGGCCTGTCAAGCCCCCACCACAGTGCTGCATTCCTCTCCTCCCAGCGCAGAGTTGCAAGAGGGGGGGAACTAACTGCCTGTGCTCCTCAGAGACCCGTCTTTGAAGAGCAGAGGCAGCAAATGTCCTCCGCACCACAGTGCTGAGCTTGCTGGAAAGATCTAAAGATAAAGTGAAGTCTCTTCCCTCCTTTCCACTGTAGGAAACAGGGAAATGGATCTGCAATTGGAAAACATTTCGGGAGGGAGAACAACCTCCATCCCCCATGGGCTGCAATCAACAAAAATGGGAGGGGAAGAGAAGAATTCACTTTTGCTTGTGGGAGCAAAATCATCTGAGCTGGCCCGGGCAGCTAGTTTCTTGCCATGAAAGGAGCAGAGGAAAGTGTGTGGTACTATGCAGAGATTGAAGAGATTCCTCCAGTGATGCCAGTGAATACATTAAAGAATTTAGCTGTACCTTACCTCGGGGCACTCAGCTGTTAAACTTTGATGTTGTTTCATCTGCCCGTTCTGTGACTGTTACCTTGTAAATTTTTGGCCATAGTACCAATTAAAGAAGATAACCACAAACATCTCTAATGTGCCTCACCCCTCTTCTTCACATGCAATGCCTACATGCCACCGGCTTCAAAGTAGGCACCCGGGCAAAACGTAACAATCATCTTATGCCTTACAAGGTTCAGAAGCTCCCCGAGTTGTTGTTTCTCCTGAGAGTTGCCATGGCATTTTTTGGTTTGTTTGTGTGTGTGTGTGTTTTAAAAAAAAGTATTGGTAAAGTTCTCAGAAATTTCTAAGCACGCAACTGGCATGCATATCAGCGAGAAGAAAATATCCACTGTAGTAAGGAACATTCTATCATTCTTCACTTTATATATTTACATAATACAGGCCTTTAAAGACACTGCAAGCTGGGCACTTAAACTTTCCTGCAGAAATCTTACTTCAAGGACCCACTCTGCTATCAATATTATTACAGATTTGTGGGTGCCCTGCCTTCCCCCTAGATTCCTGTTGTGTTGGTGTTTCATCAGTGTTGAACTGGGGTGAACTAACAGGTGTTGGATTTAGCAGTGTGAAAATACTATATTGTATTTCCTGTATAAAAATACTATACTGGTTTTCCTGTCCGGGAGATCAGCTGACAGAAGTGCCATTAAGAAACAAAGAGAGCAGAGTATTGTGAATTAAGAGCAATTGACAGTGCAAATACTGTCTCTCCCCGCTCTCCTCTTGACCTGAGTATTAAGAGTTGAGAGGAGGAGGTTGTGAGAATTATATGGGGCATGTAGGCTACCCTACAACATGGGGGTGGGGAGAGGTGTCCTTTGGCAGGTTTGGGGAAAGAGCAAGAAGGAAGCAGGGGCAGAACTCCATGTGGGCTGGCTGGGAGAGGCTGAACCCAGAGACATGGCTGCCTTCTGCTCTGGACCCAAGTTTGCTGAATCTATGGAAGAAGCAACAAGAGACACACTTGCGGTGTAATGTTTTGCACTTCCCCCATTACCGTTCAGATTTATATATGTGTAAATAAAACCATATATCTTAAGGACACTACAGCTTTTCTTTTCCAACAGAAACACAAACCCTGGGGGAGCGTCTGGAACCCACCCACTAAAATCTTCCCACCCCTCAGCAGAGATTGGAGGAGTGCGTGCATAGCAAAATGCTTTCAAGTTGACCATTCCTCTCTGTACACAAAGTGTGGTGATGCTGAATAGCTTAGATAACTTTTCCGAGGGACCACACAAAACCATGTACTGCAGGCTTATTTATTTATTTATTTATTTACTTACAGCATTTGTGCCCTGTTTTCCAGCCAAAAAGGCACCCAGGGTGGCTTACTGACAATGAATTAGAACAAGACAGTCCCTGCCTGCAGGCTTACAGTCTGTCTTGGAAACATGACACACAAAGGAGAAGGGATAAGCACAAAGAAGAGGGAAAACTCAGGTGCCAATTCTTAAATAGTTCTGCACAGAAACAGCTCAGGTGCAGGAAGCACCCAGCGGTGCTGGTCTTTCGGCAAAGCCGATGGAACGAGCCTTTGCTTCTCATCTCTCCACTAAGGCAGACGGATAGAATAGTGACCTTTGATGGAGAGGAGGTCTTATGGAGAACCTCGTGTGTTGCAGGTTCTATTGATACAATCTATAGTAGTATATGTCAAGGACAAAGCACACATGCTGCTTTGCACATGACCTTTTTTTAAAAAAAAAAACCACAGCAAATTGCATCCACCTTGGTGGGAAAGGGATGGGCATGGTGGAATCAGATTTATTTATCTATCCTTAGCTCCACCCTTCATGGTGCAGCAATACAAGGATGGGGTGCAATCAAGATTAAAACCATAAAAACAACCCAGTCTGATGGGGAAAGTGAGCTGGAGATGAAAGGTTGGCAGTGTCAATGCCAGTTCTATGTCAAGGGGAAAGAGCATCTCACAGTTGGGTAGGGCTGCCATACCCCATGGACAGTACTGGGATTTCAAAGGAGGAATTGACATCTGAAAGAGGCGGCACTTTGTCCTTAGGCCCGTCAATCAAAATATCCAGTCTTTTTGACACTTTTGTAAAGTAAAAAAAAAAAAAGAGTTCAATTTTGGTTTCCTTCAGAAAGCTCAACAACTTTTGGGGTGTCCTGGCACAACTGCAGAATAGACTAGTGGCGTACTGTGGGTTGCCAGCTCCCGGGGCTGAGTGGAACAGGGGTGAGAGGGAAACGAATGGAGTAGGCATGCACATTCAACTGCCTAACAGCATCCACATCACTCAGGAGATCACATCCGCAGAGATAAGAAAAGAAGAGCCATTCCGTTGTCTGGAGAGGTCGCTTCCAAGTTCGCACAGAAAAGCGGTTTTCAAAGGAGCCCAACAACGGAAGCACATGGCTGTATTGAGGCAGCACAGGGTGTTGAAATTTTGCACTGCTAGCAATTTTGCATGCAGGGCGACTGCCCCTGTGCCCCCTCCCCCAAAAAGCTATGCCACAGGAATAGACCCTTTCCCTGGTTGCTGCCTAACAAATTTTCTGGGAAGCTGGGATAACCAGGAAAGTCTCGGCTGCCCATCTTGAAACACAGTCACTGATGGGATCAGAGAGAGCAGCTGTAGGGAATAATTTAACCCTTTGCTCCCCTACTAGAATACTAAGGGAAAACCTCTCTTCTGAAGTTGGTAGTTGTTTTGGTGGAAAATCCCCTAGTGGCACCAATAATAGCTTTTCCTCAGGACCACAGCACACAGCAGTGGAGGAGATGGTTAGATTCTGGAACCACATCTCTGATCCCACTAATTATCGGCCACCCTACCTGAGACAATTCCATTTGTATACAAATGGAATATTGTATATACAAATTGTATAATTGCATATATACACTTGTCGTTGTATGTCCAGTTCTCACGTTTATGATTTACTTAACAAAATTATATTCCATCTTCCAAGAGTGATATCCCCCATGAGACAGAAAAAGTATACAAACATATAAACTAAACTACATAGAATAAATCATCCCTAGCTAGCAGGACCAGTGGTCAGAAATAATGGGAACTCTAGTCCAAAACCAGCTGGAGACACAAGCTTGGGAAACACTGCTTCAGACCATGTTTTCTGACTTCCTACAGGCATCTCATGGGCCAAAGTTGGAAACAAAATGCTAGGTTAGGTGAGCCTTTGATCTGACCTACATCAGGGCCCTTCTCAGGACCAGCTATAGGTTTCAGAAGGCTCTGGACCAAGTGCCGTCTTCAGGGGCGCCTCCTTGCAGCGGGTTTATCTGATGAGAGTGGAAATGAGCAAAAGCGGTGGTGGTGGCAGAGTTCACACAAGGCCCGTATATACTAGCACTCTGGAATATTGTGGGAAATGATAGTGGCTAGTTCCAAGGCTATCAGTTTGGGGAAGGGTGAGCCAGGCAGCATGCAGGCACAATGCTCATTCTCATCTTAATGTGCCATAGTTTGCTAAGCACAGATGGTTACATCCAAACCACCTCAAACTGTGAAGACCTTAGAGCACGACTGCAAGCGATAGCCACATGCAGATGGATATGACTTGTTTCTTTCCCTTTATAATTCAGCTTCCCGCTCGTCACATCTTCCACCTTCAGCCTGAATATTTCAAAGTCCCCAGAGCATTGGGGTGGGGCCAGCCGCTGAACTGGAAAGCATACAAAAATGCCAGGCATGCGTGCACAACCCCTTACACATGTATTATTAGGATTGCCAATACACTGATTTTAGGAATAAGTTGCAGGCAGGGGCGATAAAAAGGCTACGAGGAGGGGGAAAGGGTAAAACACACAAAGTAGGATGATGTCTCCATTTTGAAGGGATTTAAACAAAACTATTAGTTTTTTAATAAAACACAATGTTCTCCGACCTACATTTGTTAGGAAATATTTTGAATACTTTTTGTGTGCATGAACAAAAGCTTCATACTGTAAATTATTGGTCCTATCAGCTACAGTGTGACAATATCCCATAGTGTAACTACAACATAATTGAATAGCTGAGTGTGTGTGTGTCCCCCTCCCTACACTGTGTGGAAGAACTCAAGTAAACAGAACTGGAGTCCCTGCACATTTGCCTCATGGCACACCCCATTCCAGAATACTTTAACAGTCTTCAAAGAAGGAAAACATCTTGAGGGGGTGTGGGGAGTGTGGTTAATTAGGATTGTAGAAAGTGGCTTTCGCCTGCTCTAAATAAATAAATTAAAAAGTGTCAAGAGCCCCCAAACACTTAGGCTATCACAAACCCTTATTCCCCACCCCCCTTCAGAAACTCTTAGAAGGTCAAGCAAGCCAGTCCCCATCACCATTTTCTTTTGTTCATTATCACTGACTTGCCCCAAACATTCTGTGGCTTCTGGAAGTCTTTGTTGTGGTGTTCTGTTTGTTTTTAAATTACAAAACTCTTCTTTTCAGCGTAACTGGGGAATCCCCTGAGAATGCAGAACCATCTCCAACCTTGTCTGTGTGCAGACTCATTTGACTGTCCTACTAATTGGCATGGGGCCACCAGCTCGACTTATTAACATAGTGATCTCTAGTGCTCCCGATGACCGTTCTTGTGTGCCAGCCACTGGATGACCATAATAACCAGCAGGTCCTAATTTTGTCAGGACAAACATGGGACATCTATCCCACAGATGCTCCTACACAGCATATTAATAATGCAAAGGGGAAATATATGACTAGCAAAAGATGCAGTGAAGGATCCAGCTACTTCTGTGAACTATATTTTCCATCTCCACAGTACAGCTTCCCAGACAAATGACAATGCAGTTGCCAATTTACACAACATCCAAAAGTATTTCTTTTTCTTTTTCAGTGCCCTGGCCAATGATTCTGATGACGGGTAGCTGCAAGAACCAGCGCTTTGAACATCAAAGGAAGCCTCCTTGGTTTGCGCAAGAATTCCAATTCATAACATTATATGGGTGGGGTTTATTTTTCTTTTCTGTTCATTTGGGACACGGCTGTATGCCACTGCATAGCCTGAAGACAGCACCCAGTAGCATGAGCAACAAACTGTATTACATGTTCAGTGTTTTGGAGTTGTTTATATTTAAGTGGATCACTTCGGGTTTTTACATTACTGCTTTATATTATGACATTTTATGGTTTATTTTGAGAGGGAAAGAAATCCTTTAAAAGGAAAAAGAAGTAGAAGTGGTGTTTTTTTTTTTTTTACACTAATGGGAAGACAATCCAGCTATTTTCTCTCACCTGAAGTCTCTATAGAAAAATCGTTATGAATGAGGAGGAACTGCCAAATAAAATTGCCGTAGCTGATGACAGTAAGTACAAGTAATAACTTTCCATCATCCCAATATTTTAGCTGTTGCTTTATCATGGGCTCAAGAACTCAGCTGATACATGTTACAGATAAACAACATGCATATGCTATAAAACCCTCATTTGACACTGATGTGCAAAATGAACTGCCTTGGGGACTCTAGGTAAGGGTTGAAAGGCAGTACCAGTATCAAACTTTATTTCGGTCACAGACCAGCATAAGATAAACTATACAGATAAACTGAACACATAAGACGTAAAACAGGTAAGGAATAAAAACTAGTGATTAAAAGGTGATTATATCATACATACTTAAAAAGATAGAAACAGGGACAAACAGTTAAAAGCGACTATAAGGGAGGGAGTGTGAAAGAGCACAGGTTTTACATTTTGGACCTGGTTTGTGGCGCAAGCCATCCTTCGAGGAATATTCATCACAGCAGCGCAGAATCTAGCAAGTGAGTATGTAACACCTGAGTTTTCATCTTGAAGTAGCAGGGAGGTACAAAGTTGTTCTGTGCGACCTGGGAATTTATATAGTATAGTCAAGATGAAGCTAGCTTGTATGTCTGTACAGTCATACCTCGGGCTGAAGTAGCTTCGGGATGAATATTTTTGGGTTGCGCTCCACGGCGACCCGGAAGGAATGGAGCGTGTTACTTCCGGGTTTCGCCGCTCGTGCATGCACTCAAAATGACGTCACGTGCAGATGCGCAGACGTGTGTTACGTTTGCTTCAGGATGCGAACGGGGCTCCGGAACGGATCCTGTTCGCATCGAGAGATACCACTGTATAGCATTGGCAGTGAAAAAAGGCATGTTCTGTTCTTTCCAGTTGCCCAGATCCACGTGAGCATTTCCTCTGCTCACACGGTGTCTTTGTACAGCCGCCTTCCTGGATGGCTGAAGGAAGGGCCTGGCAGTGGGCCAAAGGGAAAACCCTTCACTGTTTTGGAATTTCAAAGGTGGTTATATATGGCATCTGGGAAGTGAGATGTCTTCTGGTTTCACTGATTAAAAATCTTGGGGTATAGTATATCCCTGTACTATATCCCAAAGCTCTGGAGAAAAGTACATATTATATAATATCAATGGTAAAAAGGATGGCCTGCATCTAAAAAATGCCTAACCCCTTCCCTGCCACACACTTTCCCCCTGAAATGTCTCTCCCTGCTAACTCTTCTTATCACCAGTATTCTGAACCCATATTTAGTTTGCAAACACTGGGGTTGGTAGGACCTATGTTCAGGTGACCAGGAGCTGTTGCAAGTGCCGGCTGCTACATACAATAACCCAGAGACGAGGTCTACCAGTGTCATTCAACATGTAGCCCTTTGAAACCAAACCCACTGTTGTTTGAAAGCAGTGCTATTTTTCTAGAAAAAGAGGTGCCAGAAGTTCCAGTGAGTTCTGGCTGGAAAAAACAATCCCCTGTTTAAAAGGATGATTATATTCATGTATATGAAGCTATTCCCGCCCCCTCTCGTTTTATATTCCTTAAACATGACCATGTTTGCCTTCCACCCCTAATGGAATTTACACTGAAATTGCCCAGCAAAAACCCAGCAAGAACAACTTGTTTCCTCTGCAGCTGGAAAAGATTGCTCCCCGCACCCTGTTACCTTCCTAAAAACTGCCAGCGGTTAGCTCCATTATTGGATTAATTTGAAAAACACAGTGTCATTATTTAGAAACTTCTCTTTGACCACACCAGCCTGAACATACCAGCCTGGGGGACACGAATAACTTTTTTTATGTACATAGTATCTGGAAGATCTGCTGTGAAGCCAAAGCTCTTGCAGCTTCCAGCAGTGCTTATACAACTGCTGTTGAAGATGGCTCGGAGGAGATAAGAGAAAACAAAAGCAACCCTTTAGGAGGCACAAGCTTCGGAAATCAGAGGAAACCTAAACAGCAAATAATCCAGGAGTTTCAGAAGTGTAACGTCAACAATGGCAAGGAACAAGAAAATACCTGAAAGCCACACTGGTGTGATCCAATACTGGGCGGCTTACCTTTGTCCGCACCAAACCACCTGACTCTCAAATGTACAAATGCAATGCCAACTTTTCCCAGAAATGTCTAAAAAAACGGGAAGTGATATTCAGGGGTGTTAGTAATCTAGGGCAGGGATGGCTACAGACTTTGGGGTTTTTGGGGTTTTTTACTGGAACCCCCAAGATTAAACAACCAGAACCAGGTGCAAAAGCTAGAAGGACCAAAGAGACTCTGAGCATAACCTGAGCCTGGGTATTTTTCAGTGCCAGAAATGACCTGAGCTTTCTTCATTGCAGCTGCCTAATATAGGTGGAAAAAGCCAGTTGTTGTCAAATGCTAAATGACTGGAAGTCAGAAATCTTTCCCAATCTACTGCAAATCACCCAGAGATCTGTAGATCCTGATTTGCCTTCTGCCCACACCTGCTCCAAAAGAGATTGGAAACAGCATTTTTTTTCCAGCAACAAGAAGTTAAAAAAAAGAAAATTTCTAAGTTTGAAATGGATTTGGTGATCCTAAACAGTTGCGTCTGATGCACAAGTGCTTGTTAACACCATCCAGCACCATAGAATTATTGCAATTTATCTGTTAAGATTCTGTACACACAATAACACTGAATAAAATCGCGGTAGGGTGCTTGCTTGGAAGAAACATCACAAATTCAATCAGTACACAGTGTTCATATTACCTGACCTCAAACATAACAATTCTCAATGAAGGCAGCTTTCAACTTTAGCAGCAAGTGACCAAATTCTGAGTAACTGAGGTTCAGCTTACGGAAAGTGGAGGTAGTGGTAAAACCATGACTATATCCTCAGGGCATATAGAACTCAAATGTCAGAGAGAAGGCTAGGCTAGCTTTCTTATCCCAAAAGACCTAATTATTATGTATAGAGGAGATTCTTTTATGTATCTGGAGGACCATTCATTCATGTAATCTCCCAGCTGTAGCATGAACTATTTAAGAACTGTTGTCCCCTTTCAGCTGCCATTTGTATGGACAATGAGATGGCTTGGAGGAGATAAGACCATGAGATAAGACCAAGACACCATGAAATGTATGTGGATATAACTGACCCTTGCAGTTGTTAAACGAAAAGGTTGTCTTAGGTTTTATCAAGCACAGTACAAGGAGTGTGAAGGGGAAAGGCATATTTTACTAAAAACGAACCATGAGACATCAGACAACTCTCACCACACTTTCAAAGACCCAATGTGCATGCTCTTGCATGTGAGTGAGGACCACATCAGAGCGTATACATCTCATGTGTATCAATCGCAAGGATCAGTGCTGTGTGCGGTTGCCAAGTGTGGCAGCTGTGGGGTTGAGAACGTGCTGCAGGGACGGTTCTCTAAATCATCGAGCGCGTATTAGCCAGAGGGGAAAGGCAGTGAAAGAAGCAGCAGGCAGGAATGCCCGAGACTCTATTGCTGAGTTCAAGCATAAGGAATTAACATGCGCTCTACACAACTACAGGAAGCAAAAAAGGACGCATAACCCACTGCTGCATGATAGGGACAATAGTAAACAAGGAAATGCTTTGCCTCCGCATGGCAAGATTGTGAATGGAATTCTGGGTCTACAATGGTGATTGTAGCTTCTGCATAGCCCTTTTCAGGCATTATACTCCACCCAACCATAATTGCATACACTCTAACAGTTCACTGTTGAAAATAAGGATGTCCTATTCCATCACCATCATTCCAACATATATAAAAACATACTAAAACATTAAACTTCCCTATACAGGACTGCCCTCAGATGTCTTCTAAAGGTTGCATAGTTACTTCTCTCCTTGGCTTGGGGGTCGTATAGCTCCATACCCTCCAACATTTATCCAATGAAAATAGGGATGTAGTAAAGAAAAGTGGGACATCACAGGATCAAATCAGAAACCAGGATAGCTTCGGAAAATCCAGGACTGTCCCTGGAAAATAGGGACACTTGAAGGTTCTGTAATTGCATCGACAGACCAGAGCTGCCCCTGCTAGCCCCCAACACCTGCTGTCCAGGCACTTAGGCATTGTCTGTAAAGGGGAAGATGTACACACTTATGGGCTCCCTATGCAAGTATCCCTGCCCAGAAGAATATCATGGTCAACAGTATCAAAAGCCACAGGGAGGTCAAGGGCAATCAATAGGTTTGAACTCCCTCATCTTCTTCCTGACAGAGGTCATCAACAAGGCCGTTTCAGCGTCATATCCAGGACTGAAGCCTGGTTGAAATGGGCCCAAATAATGAGTTTCCTTCCAGCTTGCCTTTAAGTGGGCTGCCACCACCTTCTTGAGTACCTAGTGATAATCCTTACACAAATCCTGTAAGATAGACAAGTATTATTATTTCCATATTGCAGGCTATATAGGCAGCTGCTAAGGCTGAGACACAGCGGCATACCTAAGGTCATCTGGTGAGTTGATGACAAAGATGAGATTTCTCTTAGCCTCTATATGTATCAGAATTGCAGGACTACCAAATGGTAATTGTTTAAGCATGGTACTCTCTGAACACCAACATGTCACTTAATTAACAACAATAGGAAGAAGAAGAAGCTAATACAATACACCTTACATGAAACACATTGACTATCCAGATTCCCAGATTAGTATTATTATCTGAAGATATGCGGCCTTGATTATTTCCTTTTTTCCCCTTTTGAACACTTCTCAGTCACTACAAAGGACCAGATTTTATCTGCAAGGTTTTATCAACAACGATGCCAGAAAACCTTGCAAGATACACTTGATAAAACCAACATAAACATGTGAAATCACAGCCTTTAACTCCTACAACCAAGTTCCCTACAACCAAATTTCCAAACCCTTTTTAAACCATTGCTTTCTCTGTAAACCAGTTTAGTAAACTGAACTTCCAAGAGAGTTATTCACTCCTAAAATCCTGTTCTGCGGAACTGCTGAAATTTCAAACACTAATGTTATTGTTTACCATTTCTAGAGTACCATCTAGTGTACAAAGTATTTGAAACTTCTTAGCCAATTTGTTTTCGCCACAGAATTCCTCCAAAGTAAATACAAATTACTAATCCTGGTTTCCTGCAGGCCAATAGTCTTCATAGCGGAGCAAGGATACAAATCATTTGTGCCCCAATTTCTTGTACTCCCCTGCCCCACATCAAAATAGCAAATTGATCAATCAACAGACATTAACAAATATGTATTTAGTGGTAGGGGATACAAAGAAAGCATGTAGCACAATGCAAAAATAAAGGAAAGCCAAAAATTCTCCAGACATCATGACATACAATGGGAGAAGTGGCTACATACAGGGGCACAAGGCTTATTCAGACCTTAGTTTATTAATCTATGATACGATTCTCCAAACACAGCTAGCATCTGCTTAAGAATGCAAAGAACAACTTCACAAAAACACTGAGAATTGCTTCACATGTTATATTTAAGCTAAGTATCTCACATGCACACATGCTATGCTGCAGCAGTCTGTTGTACCCACATGCAGCTATTTCAGTGTAGGCAATGCACACTCTTAATCCTTAACACTGGGGTACCTCTGATATATGGCATGGAAACTCCTCTCCCTCTTCTCCCCCTCCCCCAGTCCTCTCTTTCTAAACCTGAAGTATAGCATCAAGGGGAAAACGCTGGAGTGGTTATGAATCAATACAGCTCCCACTTCAAGTCTGATTTTATGCAAAGGTTTTTAGACAAAACATGCTGGTTTTCCATGCAGTGACATTCTGCAGCCCCACCTCTGAAATACAGTTCTATAAGAAGTCACTGCTCCATAAATGTGTTCCATTTGCTGTATCTGTTTCACTTCTGCTCCCAAGCTAACATTAATTCCCTTTTCTTCCCCTTCCTAAAATGCACACAGGCTGCTAGACACATGTGCATGGCAAATGGAATCTGAACTTAGCTTAACAGCCTCATTTATTCCTGATGGTTTAAATTATTTCATCACAATTAATGACACCCCCTCAGCTTCCTGTGCAGTGCTGCCAGATGTTCGGAGACCACAAAGCCACTCGCTTCTTTGACGGCTAGTGACAAGTTGTCCTCTGAAGGACGTTCCCTGGGTGCCGCTGCCGGATGACACCTCCATTGCTTAGCACCTCTCCCTCTATCTCCCCGAGTTTCAATATTGAGAGGTGTAGGAAGGCATGAGAAACCAGAGCTGTTTTACTGGGGGTATATTCAGTGAAGTGTTTTGAATCTGAAGGCGCTTGCCTCTTGTGACTGGAGTTTCAGACTGTTTGGAGAACGTAGTGAAGTAGTGTTGACCTTCAACGACTCTTAGCTTCGATCGCATAAATCGCTGTGGTTGGGTTTTTTTAAAAGAGAAATAGGAAAATTGACTTTCCTTGACTGTTCTCAAATCACATAAACGGTACTTGCACATACATGTTCAGGTTCTGAATTCGGTGCAACTTCAATAGTTTGTTGCTCCGGCACAGAAACACCAAATCACCAATGTATGATTTATACTTGAGGGAATTTAAAATGTGTGATGACCATCTGTTGGGGGCGGGGGCGCAGGGCAAATCAGAGGGGCAGCCAGGTGGGTCATTTGGCCCAGGGCTTCAAGGTCAAAGGAGAAGTCACATTTAGACACTTGCTAATTTTGGGGGGGCATTTGTTAAGTTTCACAATTTGCTTTTAAGTGCATTGGATCAAATTGTGACAGTTTAGAGTTGCAAGCTTAAGCAAATGAGGGCTGAGATTTGGTAAAAGACACACTTTTTGTTAAGTGATACAGATTTTGTCATATGCAGAGGATCAATGGCAACATGGCATGAAAGTGATATACCTCCAACATTTCTCCAATGAAAATTGGGGTGCCCTATTCCATTATTATTATTATTATTATTATTATTATTATTAATACCTCACCCATCTGACTGTGTTGCCCCAGCCACCCTGGGCAGCTTCCAACATATATAAAAACATAATGAAACATTAACAAACTTCCCTATACAGGGCTGCTTTCAGATGTCTTCTAAAGGTTGTCTAGTTACTTATTTCCTTGGCTTGGGGGTCTCATAACTCCATACCCTCAAAAAAAAAAAAAAAAAACCACACCAAAAACAACAATGAAAACAGGGATGTTCTAAGGAAAAGTGGGACATTCCATGATCAAATCAGAAACCGGGATGGCTTCTGAAAATCTAGGACTGTCCCAGGAAAATAGGGATAGACTTGGAGGGTCTGAAGTGAGACTTTTCTTTATTATTTAGTGCATATCGCAGAAAAAGACTAGAAGAGCATTTGTTGAATGTGTGTATTCAGATTATGTCTCATTTCTTCTCTTCTGTTTTGATGCCTTATTTTCTTTCCACGTGTTGCCATTTTCCCATGGCTGCATTTATTACGGCTAGGGGCCTCAAAACCTGGAAATGGCCTGGGTTTTTCCAACAGGATTTTGAGAGGGGCCGCTACTGCCTCAGAAACAACCTCATGCGCATTTTTGGATTCCTCATATAGGGCAGTTAGGGCAGGCGCAAACATTTTGATGCCTGAGGCAGCCAACCCAAATTCCCTTTCTCAACAGTAAAAATATAAAAATAAATCACTGATAATTTGTTGCCTTATAACAACACCCGTCTGCTGCCTGATTCTGGCTAATGAAAGGGGTCTACCCAGTTATACGGCCTTTAAGACCCAGAATCGGAGAGCCTTGTTCTCCCTTTTAATGCTTCTCTCCCCCCCCCCCCCCATTTTGGTTTTTTGCCACATAGGCTTGTGTGCACACATGGTATATTTTAAATTATGCTATATTATATTTATATTGTTTCTTGTTACAGCGAAGCTCTGAGCTTCTCTCTTACAGGCGCAAGATAGAGATATGTCGCTATCACCTGTGTTCTGCCTGCGATCACTGAGGAGGAGAATGGGGCAAATGATGCCCATTCAAATCAACGCTAGAAAAGCTGAGGGCAATCCCATCAGCCATTGCAAGTACATGCAGCAGATGTTCCAGCGAGTCATTTTAAAAATGCTAAACTTGGCCAGGGAATAAGAAGGGGCTCAAGTTAACCAGAATTTCAGTATAAAAACACAAGAGGCCACCCTATTGAACAGGCCAGGGAGAAAAATGTGATTTTTAAAAGAAACTATTTTAAAGGGGGAAGTTTGGAGGGATGGACTCATCAGCATAAACCAGCCACCCTTAAAAGTGTCTTTATTTGCTGCTGCTTCTATATGTGGCCATTTCTTACTGTTATTATAAGCTATTACAGAAACAGCTCTCTCTCTCTTTAAAATCACTTAGAACAATTATCAAGGGAACTGGGGAATGTTTCTCTCTCTTTTTTTTAAGCTGTTGAAGTATTAACCCTCCCCATCATTTAAATGTCTAATGTGTGTGTTTTTTCTGTAGGGGGTGTTCATAGGTGCTCTTTTAGAAGTTAGCCAGTTCCTACAACGACTTTACCAGAAGATACCACAAAAAAAGACATGCGATGTTCTCAAGAGCCTGAGGAGCTCCTATAAACCTGACAGCCACAGGAACCAAGTTACATCATACTTTCCCCACCTATCATCTCAAAAATAAATAAAACTTAACAGTGTTACCTTGATGCAGATAATTAAAACAACATATTCCTAAGGCCGTTGGAGAATTGTAAAGAGTCGTTATTGACTTCAATCAGTTGTCTCTCAGAAAAAGAGCTTTATCTGACGGAGAGAGCCGGGTGGGTTGGGGGAGCGAGGAAGTAGAGAAGGAGCCTGAGTAAACTTTAAACTCTCATGTAGGGATGTATTGCTTGTGTGTCCCTGGCAGATGTGGGAAGGAGATGAAATGGGCAAGGGAGAATCAAATATCCCATCGCTGCAGGTTTGCTGAGGGGGGAAAGAGCACTGCAAAAAACCTCACATCTGGCAATCATTTGTCAATAGCTGGAAAGAGAGCGGCAGGAAACTTTTGGCTCTTGTGGAAGATGAAAAGACAAAAACCATGTGTCACACACACATACTGCAGTGGTACAATGACTACTACATTTATTGCCCTTCCCCTGCTTTTTTTAAATTTTAATAATGATCTTCAGATACACTCGTGCGTGTGTGTGCTTAAAAATGTAGACACTAGACTTGTTAAAGCTGGTGAGTTTATGTACCGATCTTTTTCCCCAGCCACACTTCCAACTAAATTCCAGGGCCAATGTTAGAAAACCATAATCATGCAAGAACATGGACTGCCTCCTACTTTGAGCTGCCGAGCTTGCAGTTCAGTCCGTAAACATAATTAAAATGGAAGACGCTACAGTAATGATGACAGCCATCTTCTCCACAATTTTCGTACTTTGAAATGGGGCATGTGTGTAAACAGAAAGGGACATGGTCCAAAAAACAGGGGTTCTGGGACACAGTGCTGCTGACCCCTACAGATCAACGTCTCATACATTACAGAATCATGACGCAAGCATGAGGCCACACTGACTGTTCCAAGGAAAAGAGGGATGCTTCCTCCATTTGCCGTTTCGAAAAGGAAGGATATGAAGAACAGTTCCACCTTCACACACCTAGTTCCATCTGGTTTTGTTCTTTTAATGAAAGGAAAGATCATCCCCACACAGCTATGCGGCAAATAGCAAGTTTAAGGGTTATCCTCACCTCTTTCCCCTGCCTTTTGACACTTGAGCTGCATGTTTGTAGCATGCACCTTATTTTTATGATCACAAGCTGTCTTAAATTCTTTTCAATACTGCGTTTTAATTCTGTAACCCACATAAAAGATTAACATGTAATAATCTTGGGCACCCATATTTCATATAAAATCATGAAAAAGAATTGCTCTAGGGCAGGGAGGGACTTCGAGTTTTGTTCCTCTTATCCAAGTCACGGGGGTTTAGAAAAATTACATTTGCATGCAATTCTTACATGGATGGTTCAGGCTATCTTAGTAGAAATAGTTTGCATCGTTTATTCTGTAAGGAAAGTATATCGGGTGTTGAATGAGCTGGCGAACTCACAGTAGCTGGTTCCATTATATTATTTAGGAAGACTGTATTTCCCAAACAGTTAATTGCAATGAAAACTACAGAGCAGCCAGAATTGTTTGGTAATTACAGGGGGTATCTAATTTAAGCTTAATGGATGTTTATATTTGCATCCCAGTATATCTAAAGGATAAATAAATAAATAAGTATAGGATTGTGGATTCCTGTTTTAGAAATGACACAATTTATCTCAGATAGACTAGTGCTGGATCATCACTTACTTTTAACCACCAACACATTCCTGTTCTGACATCCATCAAATTTAACCAGAATACAAAATTATTAACTAAATAAGCAACTGTGGGTTAATTACAGCAGTCTGAATGCAAGCAATATGCAGTAATCTGTAAGAAATAAGAAAATGCCTTATGGCCAGAACTTTGTGCAAAAAAGTGGTGCTTTCTCTACATTTTTCAAACAACTGTTCCAATTGAGAATGCAAAATTTCAAATATTCATATATATTTTTTGCATGGCATGCATGAACAAGTACATAAACATATTTGGAAATATGGATAAAATTAAATGTTTAAGTGTATGTAATTGTGAATAATCCCATTTGGAATACATGTGCCCTCTACAGAGCCATGAAATCAACAGTCCTAAATTTAATCCAATTTAATCAATAATCAGAGAAGTAATTCTGTCTGGACAGTGACAGAAACAAAACCGAAGAAAGAAATATAATACATGTGTGTGCATACACAGACCATGAAAAAAAATGGAACAATGAGGAACACTTTATACATCTCACAGAGAAAATTTCTTACTGAGTATACTCAACAGGAAACTGCCCCCTGATGATTCATGTTATGATTCGTGTGCTTGCATTCATACTGAATATTTTTTTAGATGCTCATTTAAAATATTTTATGTGTATTCTTGAGGGGGTGGAATGTAAAACTGTGAAATGGCCAAGTGGCTTGTGTCACACAAGATGTTATGATCATAGATATTGCACAACACATTCACCATTACTTAGTACTTGTTAAATGCTGCCTAAAAATAACCAGTCAATGACCAGGACTATCAAAAGAAACCAATCAACAAAAAAACTATTGTCTGGATCCAGAAATGTGGTTATCATTAACCATGACACCAAGGTTTGCAACTGGTTTGGTTGACTCTAACCATAGTTAGAGTGAGAGCTGGACCATAAAGAAGGCTGATCGCCGAAGAATTGACGCTTTTGAATTATGGTGCTGGAGGAAACTCTTGAGAGTCCCATGGACTGCAAGAAGATCAAATGCATCCATTCTTAAGGAAATCAGCCCTTAGTGCTCACTGGAAGGACAGATCGTGAAGCTGAGGCTCCAGTACTTTGGCCACCTCATGAGAAGAGAAGACTCACTGGAAAAGACCCTGATGTTGCGAAAGATGGAGGGCACAAGGAGAAGGGGACGACAGAGGACGAGATGGTTAGATAGTGTTCTCGAAGCTACAAACATGAATCTGACCAAACTGCGGGTGGCAGTGGAAGACAGGAATGCCTGGCGTGCTCTGGTCCATGGGGTCACGAAGAGTCGGACACGACTGAACGACTAAACAACAACAACAACAAACCATAGTTCATGTTAACTAAAGTATGTTTGTCTGGATACCATGGGAATCTAAAAGCAGAAGTTGACAAGGGCTTTCCAAATATATATAGTCACATGAAAGAAAATACTATATGTTGCAGGACCAACATGAAGGACACAATGCAAAGGATATTTCGAGTGGTAACTACTAGCTGCCAAACATACAGCTTCCAGATTTACCCTTTGAGACAGCTTAACTGGTTGCAGTTGCAGGACAAACACACCCAAAATTAACCGGCACACCTAACGTAACCCAATCTTGTCTTTTTTCTCTGCATACATAAACCCCTTTTATACAGTAAGTCTACACCCCTGCAATGCAGGAATCCCAACTAAAGCATCCATGACCAATGGCCATCCAACCACAGCTTAAAAACATCCAAGGAAGGGGAGCCCACAATGGACTTAAATGAGGGCGAAACATATCTAAGAAGCTTCTTGGCAGAGAACTCCCTTGTCAAATTAAAACCATCTATCTTCCAATGAGGATGGCAATTTCAGAGTTCAGGTCACCACAGGCCTTAGGTTTATGCAAAGGCAGCCCTGAAACTTAAATGCTGTCTTTGTTCCCCATAAGATGAGTGTGGATCAAAGGGATCTACTTCTGCTGTGTCTCCCCTCACCCGGCACAAACTCCAGATGGGCCTCAATGAAAGGTCTGACCAGGATGAAAACAGAAATTTGGTCTAGAATGCCAAAGAAGGCTGTTCTGATGTCACTGTTTTAAAAAAAGCACTTGGCCATCTCTTTAAAATGTAAGCAGAGATAGAGGAAACACGGGTAACCTCGGCTTCCCCCTTTCCTGCTTACACTGTAAGTGAGACGGCAGAGATTATGTGTTTCCCTCATGTGGATATGTGTGAACCGCTTCTGCATCCAGAGCTCTCCTTTTGATGTTATGGTGGGGTTGGAAAAGATGACGTCTCCGTTTCTCACGTTTATTTTTTATCCTTCTTGTTGTAATGTTCAGGAGAGTGCTCACATTAAGACCTTGGTTTAAAAGACGGGTGATTTGAAAAGAGGAATTGCTGTTCAGGTTGTCAGTTACCCCATGCTCAGGCCAGGGAAATGTTCCAGAGGCTAAAGGAATAGGGGGTTATCAAGTAATCATACCTCTCTCCCAACAATATGCTGTGATGTAATGCAACAACAGATAAGCCTTGCTCGCAGGAACGAAGCTTTGAACACCCAATCGGATGGAAATGGAGAAAGGTAAAGGAAGTGGATATACCCTGAGTAAGGAGAGCAACCAACGATTCTGGCTACAGAAATCTTCAGATGGAAGAAGCTGTCATGAGAAAGACCGTATTTGTTAAACAATGACTGTGCATGGCATATATTACAACAATATAGTCCCTAGAGAATCTGAAGCCTGCCAGATACATCCAGGCAAGATGCACTGGGAAACGCAAGGGAAGGAATCATATGCAGTTAGAAAGGAAGAGGGAATTACTCTAGTCACTTTCTCAACGGTCCTGTGTTTTTCATAAAGCAACCTCAGTAAGACTATAGACGCACATGGAGAGCAAGTCCCATTCACAGGGAATAGTTGAGAATAAGCTATGAAAACGGTCAGAATGTCAGACAGATAAGGAAAGGTATAGACTGCGTGTGAGGTGAGGACTTGTGGCCCTCAAGATGTTCCCATGTAGCCCCTGACTTCAAGAGGGCCCACAGTGCTGTGAGACTGATTTTAACCAGCCTACCATGACCCACTGGCTGCGCTGTTCCCCACCAGGAGACATAGACTTTTACCATGAGAGCCAAACTAGACATGACATGGAAGACCCATAAATAAGATCTCCTGAGTTGTGTGAGGATCCCAACAGGACACTCTCCTTCAAGCAGCTATTTTAAGTTTCTGTGTGATAGCAGTAACGTGTTCCCTGTGGAGAAAATACCAGCTCTGGGGAGATTATTCCAGTCTGGAAACAGACACAAGGGATGTGGTCCTGATTCTCACCACCACCATTGTGACTTCTAATGATTTTTATTTTATTTCTGAATGCAAACTATTCCTAACTTATCTCCTGCATTATATTGGGGAAGGGACATAGGTAAGTAGTAGCTCGCCTGCTTTGCATTGAAAAGGTCCCAGGTATTATGTATTTGTACGTGAGAGAGACAGAAAGGGGTGTGTGTGTGTGTGTGTGTGTGTGTAAGAAAGAGGGCAGGCAGAGACACAAGTAGGTCTGCATATGTCTCAAGTTTAACAGCACTATCATGTACACATATCTATTCAGATGGGCTTTATTAGATTTAATCCCAGGTACACATGCAGAAGTTACCTTTAAATTATACAGGAAAAACTGGACATACAACGAGCCAAATGGCAATGATGGTGTCAGGTCAGAAAAGTTAGCTCTTTCTTCAAGAAAACAGTATACCAGGCAGAAATGCCTACAGACAAGAGTGGTCACTACGAAATGGTTGCCAGAAATGAAGGTCTTTGTCTTCTACTTCCCCCTAAATCTCCTCCCAAGCTGTATGTTTCCCAAGCAGCCTTAAATTACACCAGGGCAGGGGGACTGGGTTGGATCTGTGCCTGTTGCTCTGCTACACGCATAGCCCTCCATGGCTTTGGGGACAATGCAGGAGAGGAACTTATGACAGTAGGAGCAGCAAGCAACTGGGACACTTCATCTGCTGAGTCTGGTCTGCTCTCTGTCCTTGGCTCCTCCTGCTCACTAAAGCCTGTTCCCTCTTCAGCATCTAGCCCAGGGGCCGGCAAAGTTTTTGTGGCTTGGGCCAGTTCACAGTCCTGCAGATGCCACGGTGGGCCTGAGTGTGCGCACACACACACATGCACAAACGCTTTTTCTGGAGCTCCTTCCGGCGTGGAGGAGGCGTGTGCAGCTTCCCATTGGCCAGGATCATGGAAGGCGGTCCCTGCTCAGCTCAACATGGTTTAGCATGGCGCACGGGAGCAGACTGAGTGGGTGTCGGGGGCCCATCGGCCAGTTAAACAACCCCCATGGGCGGGTTGTATTTTAATACTTTGTTGGAAGCCGCCCAGAGTGGCTGGGGAAACCCAGCCAGATGGGCGGGGTATAAATAATAAGAATAAGAATAAGAATAAGAATAATAATTGGGCCTTTGGTTGCCGACCCCTGGTCTAGCCATTCCTCCCCTCCTCCCCCCCCCCTGACCTCACCCCAGTGTCCCATCACCAATCCCCTGTCTCTGAGCCTTTTCGTCCAAGGCTTTAGTAGGGGGTTCCCTGGCTGGTGCCTCGCACTATTCCTCTTCATCCAGCCAGTCCCTGGCAGTTGGTGGTTTCTCTTATTTAAACGAACCTCCCCATATCGGTCAAATGTGATTTCATTTAAATGAATGGGGTCACGAGGGAGAGGTGTAGTTGGAGGAGAAAAGCTCCCAAGAATTCTGGAGCCAGCAAAGGAGGATTTTAGAATGCAATCAGAACTTCAAGATGCCGCCACCAAACTTAGGCTGTGGGTCAAACTTGAGATTCAAATAGAAACAACAGTATTCAGGCATTTAAAAATGCAGCTTCAGATATTCTGCCTGCCTTATCAATTCTTATACTTCTTTCAACTGTATTTATGGTAGAGATCTCAACGATTGCTTTTTATGAGCGTCTGTTTTGTTGCCAAACCAATTTACTCCCTGTGTGGCATTCTTTTTCTGTCTCCCTCTTTTTAATATTTATATTTTATTAAGGTGATTTCAATTAAAAGAAATAAAGTGACAGAGGGGGGAAAGAAGGAAAAGTGAGAGGGAGAAAAACTGCATTCTTGTGTGGCATTCTTGCGAGAACCTGCCAAACGTATTTCCATGCCAAGCATAGCTCTTGTTCCATTTCTCGTCCCAGCTTTACTTAGCTATAATACTAGACCCACTGGAATTAATGGACCTAGCTTAGTTACGTTCATCAATTTCAAGGGGTTTGCTCAGAGTAAAACTTAGCCACTTACCACACCATTCTGTCACACGCCCCGTTTCCCAGCACCACCACATGCAAGCTAGAGGGGGAACAGAAGCAACTTCCATAGACCAAAATACTTGAGAATTTGCTCTGATTTTAACGCTGTGTTGATAGATGAGGAGTGCAGACATGTGTTAGCATATAGTGGCCAGTCACATGAGTAGCAACATCAGAAGAAGAAGAAGAGTT
Source organism: Podarcis tiliguerta (assembly GCF_965153285.1). Lineage (NCBI taxonomy): Eukaryota > Metazoa > Chordata > Lepidosauria > Squamata > Lacertidae > Podarcis > Podarcis tiliguerta. The sequence goes on from NC_139550.1 coordinate 25,044,551, forward strand.
TGGATTTGATATCCCGCTTTATCACTACCCGAAGGAGTCTCAAAGTCGCTAACATTCTCCTTTCCCTTCCTCCCCCACAACAAACACTCTGTGAGGTGAGTGGGGCTGAGAGACTTCAGAGAAGTGTGACCAGCCCAAGGTCACCCAGCAGCTGCATGTGGAGGAGACGAGACGCGAACCCGGTTCCCCAGATTACGAGTCTACCGCTCTTAAACACTACACCACACTGGCTCTCAGAACTTGCCCTTTCCAAGCAATCTCCTGGAAATGTTATTTATTATGGCAACTCACTTATGGGTCTCGGAGACTTTCAAAGCAGTCTGAAATTATGTGGGAAGGAATGGCAGTAGTCTTTGTGACACAACAAAGGATACTTCTTCAGTGTTTGTTTTGTCATGATGCTGTTAGTTTTATGCTATCCCGTCCATTTGGCCTAAATATTTACGTATCCAGATAACACCACTTGCAAAGTCTGAAATAACCTATGCAGTACGCCTGGGGTTTTCCAAAATCTGTACACTTATTGACATCTCTACTTACTGTAATAAGTGGATTCAAATTGGCTTAGCGTTTCCCCAGGCTGTCACTATATCGAGGGAGGGTTTCAAGTGCATACTATAAATTTAGTTTGCCCAATTCAAGTGCATTTAAGTGCTCTCTTACCCTAGCACAACAACCCTACTGTTTAAAAAAGAAAACAGGCATTTTGGCAGTTTCAAATGCGATGGGAAAATGCATTGAAAAGGGTGGGATGAATGAATGATTTAATGTGAAAGTGTGAAAACACCCTGCAAGTAAACCAGGATAAAAGCAGAACGAATGTATGTACGACCACCCTGCAAACAAACTGGAACAAATACTCAGTAAAGACCGGATATAATTCACCCTCTGCAGAAGCTTTGGGTAAGCAAATCAAGATGGGTGTTCAATAAACAGGTCACCTGAGGAGCCCTGCAGTCCTACACTGGGGGTAGAGAAGCCAGGGCCATCTTCCTGGTGATCTTCTGTGCAATGCATGTCGGGGGGGGGGGGGCAGGGCCAAAGCCAAAACTGAACAATGGACGTGGTTCTTACCTTCATAAAGTAGGCTACTTTCCAGGCAGCAAAAGACAGATGTTTCTACAGGCACACAAACACACCATACAGCCAAGCAAAAGAGGCACTATCACAGTTAAAGCACACTTTCCGGCCAGGCAAAGAGACTTTAAGTTCAGAACAGGGGTGTGCCCTGGGTAGACTCCCTGGGGTTGGTGAGAGAGGCCTGGGGGGGGGGCAGCATTTGGCTTGTCAGCTGGCGGTTCCCTACTCCTGCTGTACACATTTACCCAGGAATAAGTTCCAGTGAGCATGGCGCAGGAGTCCACTGTCCATCTGGCTTTTTGATAAATAAAACTAACATTTTGTACTTGTGTGGGACAGCTGCATATTCCAGCATTGCAGGGGGTTGGATCAGATCCTTAGGGTCCTTTCCAACTCTGCAATTCTATGCAATTTTTGTTCATGCCAGTTAGCCTGATCTCGGAGTCTCAAGTTTACTCTTTCCAACAGGATCAGAGAGCTCCTTTAGAGTCAAACAAAATTATGAGCTGACACACTTTGACCTCCCAACTTTGCCCCAGTCTGAATGACAACGGGTAATTCAAATTCGATCACACAATTATCCTCTAGTGAAATTATTTATCACAATACAATTCGTAGTCTGCTGCCTAAATCTTATTCTACTGTTTAACAAGAGTCACAACATTCCTTGAGATTCTATACATATTTGGATGGCCTGACATGCAAATGTGTAGCTGGAGACTGTTTTGATCCACGCTGACTGCTACTAAATTTATTTTAACAACAACTACAAGGGTTCAAGCTTTAATGGTTGGATGACATTTCTCTGATACAGAGCTAAATTCCTGTTGTCAAAGCATCAGAAATGAGTAGCAAGGGTTTTCCAAATGTCCCTGTACAATCCCTTGAGCAAAGCAGGGTTGAGAGGATAGCTACTGTGCTCTGAGCATCTCAAAGGAATAACAATACTGTGTGAAAGCACTATTTACAATTTGCTTTGTGTATAATCAGCACAAAAAAACCCCTACAAGAAGCAAAAAGGCCTTTCTTCTTCCCCATCTTCATTCTGAAGAATGAAAAAGCAACAGCCACGCAGTTTTATGACAAGAGAATTTAAGGCTGTGCAAATTCTGAGCCAAGATTGAATATGGTATATCACCCATACACACTTCTTCTATGCATTCAGTTCACCACAAGGATCACCATGGCCCAAACCATGGGGTGATGTACAGAATACATTGCTGCTGCTCTAAAGCAGCTACACTGGTTGCCAGTTTATTTCTGAGCCCAATTCAAAGTGCTCAAAATGGTATTTAAAGCCCCATATGACTTGGAACCCAAATACTTGAAATACAACCTCACCTTCCATGCAAATCAGCCAAGGTGTTAAGATCAACAGAGGGGGGTTCTCTTGATAGTTCTGCCAACCTTGAGCATGAAAAAAGTGGTGGGAGAAGTCTTCCGCTGTTGTAACCTACCTGGTGACTCTTTTGCATGTTTGGTTGCATTTACTTTGCTTAAAACACTTTTTGTTGTTGTAACCCAGCTTACAATGAAGGGCAAGTGAGCAATATAAAATAACTTATAAGGCAGAAAGCCCACTCTAGGAATCCATTTGTTCAACACCAGACAACTCATCTGTTTGGAGACGAGACTGAAAGCAGAGAGCTGGATTCAGACATTTCCCCACAAACAAATAGCCAGTGGTATCGAACACCAACTGTACAGAATGGGGCGGGTGCCTTTACAAATCTTGGACAGGGCTTTAAACTGGGGAAGCAAACTCACAGCTTCCTCACTTTGTGTGTGCTTTCCCTCCTACTTGATCAGGAGCTGTAGGATTACCGAGAAACATCTACAGGTAAACAAACGGACAAGTTCTGTTGGAAAGCAAAAAGGAAAGAAAGATGGCATCTCTCTCAAAACTTATTTCGGGCTACATGGGGGGGTTGAAACTGGTTAAGACTGCAATCCTATGTACACTTAGCTGGAAATAAGTTCTATGGTACAGCACCACACCCTCCAAGTGTCCCCAGGGACAGTCCCAGATTTACAGAAGTCATCCTGGTTTCTGATTTGATCCAAGAATGTCCTGCTTTTCCTTAAAGGCAAAGGCAAAGGTACCCCTGACCGTTATGTCCAGTCACGGACGACTCTGGGGTTGCGGCGCTCATCTCGCTCTATAGGCCAAGGGAGCTGGCGTTTTGTCCGCAGACAGCTTCCAGGTCATGTGGCCAGCATGACTAAGCCACTTCTGATGAACCAGAACAGTGCATGGAAACGCCGTTTACCTTCCCGCCGGAGCGGTACCTATTTATCTACTTGCACTTGATGTGCTTTTGAACTGCTAGGTGGGGAAGAGCTGGGACCAAGCAACAGGAACTTACCCCATTGCAGGGATTCAAACCACCAACCTTCTGATTGGCAAGCCCTAGGCTCTGTGGTTTAGACCATGGCACCATCCGCGTCCCTTTTCCTTAGGACCCCTCAATTTTCATTGGAGAAATGTTGGCAGGTATGGAGTTATGCGACACCCGAGCCACAGAGATAAGTAACTAGGAAACCTTTAGAAGACATCCCTACATAGGAAATTTCCTTAATGTTTAATGTTTTATTATGTTTTATATATGTTGGAAGCTGCCCAGAACGGCTAGGGCAACCCAGTCAGATGGGCAGGGTATTATTATTTATTATTATTATCATCATCATTATTGACTAGGACGTCCCTATTTTCATTGGAGAAATGACACATGGATAGATTGAGAGGCAAGTACTATCGTATATGTGCTAGCATAATTCAGAGCACCCACCCACCCCTATTCATTTGCCTAACACCATAAGATCCACAAATGGACTGCTTCAGGTCTTCTGCCACTTAAAGATCAAAAGCCTAGAGAAAGCACCCAATTACGGCATGCACATCAAGGAGCTCAAGCTCAATTAAACAAAGGCGCTCAAGGGTTTTTGGCAGACCTAATGCTTACGTCAAAAGTGCAATTGCACTTGGCAAATTTATATGTTACAGTAATTTTTTAAAAGAAGGAAAAAAATGAGCATATGAATTATTTTTGCCGCTCGGTGAAAAATGGAAAGTGGAAGTATTGAAGAACAAAAAGCTAAAACTGAGAGTGCTAAGTGTGTAAAAAAGGGTTGCCTTAGGAAAAGTTCAATTTGACTGGAAGGGCTTCTTATGAACAGGTCGAGAGCAAAGAAATGTTAGAGATTTGTGAAGAATTTCCCTCTCCTGCTGCGGAACGGATCAGTGCCACAATCAGCAAACACGTCCAGTTATTCATATATCAGGCATAGTAGCGCAGTTCGTTTTACACATTCCCCTTGCTTGCTTGCTTTCTAAGCGCTGAAAAAGATGGGGAAGGATTTTGTTCCACTAACAGCGTCTGATGGCAGCCATGGGTGAACTGTGAGGGTGAGGAGGTTTCGCAAATGCTCTTCCACCCCCAACCCGTTTCAGTCAGAAATAGTACACATCCTCAGTTTTCGAAAGTGAGATTTGTACCGTATTAAGTAACAGGAGAATATAACCTCCTGTGTCGCTTTTGAACTTGAAACATGAATACCCACAAGTGTGACTTTAAAAATAACCCAGAAAGACACGGCAAGCTTTCTTTGAAAGCAAAGTTTAGCAAATTGGAGCACATCGCAAGGAAGACATTATCTGGGTGTCATCCCAAGGCTTGCAAAAGGGGATGCCTGACTTCCTGGGGAAAGAGTGTGAAACATATGCTGGAAGGATGAGAGTGGTGGCGTTCTGCCCACAGCAACCGCCAGTTTTGCTTGGGGGGGGGGAATATAGGTGGCACTGGCAGGCAGAAACATTATCTATCTATCCATGATCTGCAAAGATCCTGTCTTATCATAGACAATGAAATAAGAGGACATGTTTCAATCCTAAAAGACAATGTGAATTAAGAGGGTTGTGCTGCAAGCATTTTGTGTGTGTACATGAAACCTGGGCTTTTAGAAGGCCTACATGCCACCTCCAATGGCCATGTCTTCTACATGCTGTTCACGATTCAACCTGCAGCTGATTTTGCATCTTTTGGGGTTTCTTCTTCCAACACTGCAAATATGCCACATAAGCAATCATATGTAACAACACAACAAAGCTGATTCAGAGTGTAGGAAAAGCTACCCGCCGTCCCTCTGAATGGGCACTATGAAGCCAATTCAAATTAGTATTTTACAATCCCTGAAGACTTGCCCCCCCAAAAAGGGGGGCTAGCCAAAGCTTTGGTGAAAAGTATCCTTTCCTTTAGTCTCAAGCCCTGCAAATTGGGCACGGATCTGTTCATTCGGGTTATGGCTAATGAGATTCTGAGGCTGTAAATTACTGAAGCAGATGTTAGATTCTTGTGTGGTTATGCTGCAGAAGCGTTCCACATATGATTGCCCAAACAAAACCAGCCTCTGCCTATTTCTCCATACCCTGAAGTAAAATGCAGCGCTCCCACAACCCAATGGCTGCTTTGTGTTTCTTGCACATGCTACCCATCTTTCACTTTTAATCGTACAGTGTGATTAAGCAGAAACAAAACTGAATGGATGAAAAATTACCAACCAGTGATATCCATAAGTAATGACTTAAACCAAAATTTTGCCCAAAGCCAGTATTTAAGTGAATTTAGAACTTCTTCGGTAATTTTCAGGGAAACCAAGCATTTCATTACGGCATAGTCTTGCAACGTGGATGGAAGTGAGTAGACAATTTGAAGGCTGCCACCCAATTTTGCATAAAAGTGACATTCTAAGCAAATTTGGAGGCTTATCATTAGGTAGACCATTTGAGTAATTTCAGGGATATTAAAAGTTTTCAGTAGAGGTTTCATGCGTTAGTAATTCAAGCTAAATTGGACAAGATAAATGATCACTAAATCACAATTTGGTTATGGGTGGACTTTATTTAAATAATTTATCATCATCAAAACTGATTTTGACATCTCTGTGTGAAAAAGAAAAAGTTTGAAACTCAAATTTGTTTAGAACATCCCTAAATCTTCCAAGGATTTGGGAAACACCTTGAGAAGTATTTATATATCTGAACAAAATCTACACATGTTGAGATTTATCAATATAGGTTATTTTTCAGATGAGTGTGTTTGTATGCATATAGAGGAGTGGAACCTGAGTTTCTCAATCCTAATTCCAATATTAGTAATCAAGTTAGAACTATAATCTATAATCATTTTATTTACTTTCCTTATCTGAAGTACTGTACTGTGGCTAATTTTCAGCTCTGCAGTTTCAACATTTTATTCCTGAGATTAATCCTTCCTTGCTGTGCTGCACCACAGTTCAGATATGATGTAAATGAAACCGCAAAGAACATCTTCACCAGTTAGAAAAGTAAGATGCTCAGATGAACTTTTGAACTTTTCCCCTCTTGTATGGAGAAAGAAACTTTGCAAATACATTACAAGTCCTTCAAGAAAGAGATAGATGATAGATAGAAAGATGATAGATGATAGATGAGATAGATGATAGATAGATTAGATAGATAGATAGATAGATAGATAGATAGATAGATAGATAGATGATAGATAGATAGATAGATAGATAGATAGATAGATAGATATAGATAGATGATAGATAGATAGATGATAGATAGATAGATGATAGATAGATAGATGATAGATAGATAGATAGATGATAGATAGATGATAGATAGATAGAGAGAGAGATAGAGAGATAGAGAGATAGATATAGATAGATGATAGATAGATGATAGATAGATAGATAGATGATAGATAGATGCAGAGAATATTAAACTAGTATTAAGTTTAGTACCATATCTAGTGTTCCCAATTCTTATGCCATTAATCCTACAATAAGCTTGCATGACAGTTTGATAAGATTCCCAGGCCACTCAGGAATCCACAGCTGAACATGAACCTTCACCGTTTCAGCCCAACCCAGCACATCTACTACCCTGGCTTTCTGACAACACAGAAGAGCTAAGGCAAGACTGGACCTCAAAGTGATAAATGAAATGAAAACTGGGGAAGGGCCAGAGCTCAGCTTTGCATTCAGAATGTGCCAGGTTCAATCCTGGCATCTCCACACAGCAGACCCTCCAAGTGTCCCTATTTTCCCAGGAACAATCCCGGATTTACAGAAGCCACCCTGGTTTCTGCTTGGATCCTGAAATGTCTTGCTTTTCCTTGGGACGTCCCTATTTCCATCCGAGAAATGTTGGAGGGTATGTGGAGACCAATTTCGGATCCACACGTCCTTCCACAGTGGGGACATAGGTTTCCGGGCGGGAGTTGATCACAGTGAGGTTTTGCCAAGCGTGCCTTCCTCTTAGCACATTTCTCCCTTGCGTCCTGAGTTCGAGTGTCTTCAAAAACCACAACACTTTTGGTTAAGGCTGTTCTCCAATTGGAGCACTCACAAACCAGTGTTTCTTTCCCAGTTGTGGGTGTTTATACTCCATTTTTAAAGATTTGTCTCGAGAGAGTCTTTAAACCTCTTTTGTTGCCCACCAGCATTACGCTTTCCATTTTTAAGTTCGGAATAGAGTTCCATAATACCATCTTTTATCTCAGCCAGTGGCGTAGCGTGGGGGGTGCAGGGGGGGCCGGCCGCACCGGGCGCAACATCTGGGGGGGGGGCGCGCTCACACTCGCAGCTCTCTGCCCCTACCTGGCTCACTCACTCTCTCTCACTGCAGTGCTGGATGTGCGAATCCGATCCGAGCCGCCGGGTCGCCGCCCACTGTGAAGGGGGGGGGTGCCAGGCGTGCAGTGCGGTGCGGTGCGGAGAGAGAGCGAGGGACTATCTGGGGGAGGGACAGTGCAGCGGGGAGGGGCGCAAATTACTTGCCTTGCCCCGGGTGCTGACAACCCACGCTACGCCACTGATCTCAGCTTCTCCTTTTCTAAAGGAACCTGTAATTATGTTCCGTGTGGGCCATGCAGTATGGCTTGGGCTTTGGATATGGTTTATTGTTTTTGCATTATAGGTTTTGATTACCCACAGAGCAGCAGGCACAGTAATCCCTCACACCATTTCAGCCTCACAACAACCCTGTGAAGTAGGATGGGTTGAGAGAAGATGACCAGCCCCAGAGGGTAAGCTTCAGGTCTGGCAAGGGGTATTTAACTTGTTTCATATATGTCTTAAGAGTGCAGTTTGCTGCTTTAAGTTGAATCCTTTGTAATATTTTCTTAACCCTTTGAACTATAAGAAACAGAGTTTGTAAATGTTCACAAATCTCACAGGGGAAAGGAAGACGAGTTACTGCCAAAATTTCATCTGAACAATGTAATTTTTTCCCACCTTTTTTTTTTCAGTTTTCACTAATGCATCTCAATTCATTATCCATTTACAAATTCATTTTAAAAAGCCATTTAAGAGTGCAAAAAAATAATGCGAATGTATCATACCACTTTCCTTTTGAAACCATCATTTAAAATGTCTCATCTGCAACCTATCAGAAATAAATCCTTGCATTACGGTGCATTCAAAACAGTTTGGATCTGGAAAAAAATACAGCTTTAAGTGGGTAACCCTTAAAATCTATGAGATGCTAATGAGAGTTTCTGAAATCTGAAAGGCTGAATCTGAACATAAATCTTGGTTTTGCAATAGAGCTGACTGCTTGTTGAGTTTACGACCTTCCATAAACCTTGTCAATATAACTGGGTTGTGTTTTTTTTTTTAAAAAAAAAGCTGCTACCAAGCCATCATAAAAAGGGCACTAATCAGATTAAAGTTATGTTTATGACTTAATCACCCCTCTTATACGGGACAAAATAAATAAATCATATAAACGCATGTGAATCATTCTCTATCTATCCAAAATTTAAATAAGATGTACAAAAAGCTACGGATAGGTCATATTTTTTTAAGTGTTACCATTTAACAGACCATTCATTGACCATCTGCATTAGAATGGTTCCATTGACCTTAACGAGCACATCACATTTAAATGGTCGTATCCTTAGGCACACATTACCCATTTTCCTTACGTAGCTAATTCTTAAAACCTTCAAACACACCACTTAGTTGGGCGACTAGATGGAACAAGGAGTCTTCACACGTAAGAACCGGAAGTTACAAAAGCCATGGTGAAATGGGGCATTCGACCTTAGCCTTGAAATGTTATGTTTTCAATCTAACAACGTTTCTCCATTCCCTATTCTCATAAACTACAATGTGCTATACCTATTGTAATTAACCATTGGTAAAGTGCATTTACTCTTCGTTCATTCAAAAGAAACCGTTTCCTGATGGTGAGATCTGTGTACATATTTGCTGGGTTTGCATGTCACATTATACCATAGTTTAAAAAACAACAACAATTAAACGTGAGCACACAGTGCGCTGGTGCATGTTGCTGAAATGGCTGGGTTTGGCTTAGCTTGCTTTCCTGCATACAAACCACAAGTTTGTAGGCCAAGAACAACCCTTAGTTTGTTTGGAAAGTAACAAACCACAGGACATAATGACCAAACTTAGCTTGCTTTCCAGGAGCACAACAGTAGCAGTAACAAGGGAGGAGTGATGCATTATAATTTATTTTAATGTCTACTTTCATTTATCGGTAGTTACATTTCTGGTAGCATGGGTGCAAATGAACACCAGAACAGGCATGCAACTAAGAGCAATACAGTGCAACTGGTCATCTATAGGTAAAGGTAAATGACCCCTGGACAGTTAAGTCCAGTCAAAAGCGACTATGGGGTTGCGGCACTCATCTCACTTTCAGGCCAAGGGAGTCGGAATTTGTCCACAGACAGCTTTCTGGGTCATGTGGCCAGCAGGAATAAACTGCTTCTGGAGCAACAGGACACCATGACAAAAACCAGAGCGCATGGAAACGCCGCTTACCTTCCCACCGCAGTGGTACCTATTTATCTACTTGCACTTTTGGCAAGCTTTCGAACTGCTAAATTGGCAGGAGCTGGGACAGACTAATGGGAGCTCACTCCATCATGGGGATTCGAACCACCGACCTTCTGATCAGCAAGCCCAAGAGGCTCAGTGGTTTAGACCACAGTGCCACCCCTGTCCCATCTAAACACACATCCAAATCCAGAAATTGTCTTGTCTACACTGTAGAATTTTTAACTGGGTGTCATTTATATGGACCACCAAGCTAGAATGGGTTGCAAATGTCCAGTCTTTATATTTTTTGCAGTGTTCTAAGACACGTATTCATAGTACACACAATGGCATACAAATGTTGTCATGCATAGAAAATAAACATTAAGTATGGTGTGTCTACTTGAACTTCTCCATAGCTAATATACAGGGTTCTCTCTAACGCATGCCTCATGCTCCATTAACTTGCATGCAAACTGGCTGCATGTTTCAAATGTCAAATGAATGAATGAATGCAAGAATGTTGCTCACAAAACCATACTGAGTTTAGAAGAGGAACTCCTGCTTTTGATGCTAACTCCCACTACCAGCCAGCCAGCCACAGGATCAGGTAATACACAAAAACCGGGGATACACCACAACATTTTGTGACGACATCCCACTTGTGCTAAGACATTTTTATACATATTAAAGAAAGAAAGATAAAGGCGTCATGGCTGAAACCTGTTTCCAGGCTGTGGCCATGTCCAGAAAGCCAACAGCAGCAGCAACAATAACAACCATTTTATTATTTGTACCCTGCCTCCATCAGACTGGGTTGCCCTAGCCATTCTGGGAGGCTTCCAACAGACATAAAAACAAAATAAAACATCACACATTAAAAACTTCCCTAAACAGGGCTGAAAATTGTACAGTGATTTATCTTCTTGACATCTAGTGAGAGGGCCACTACCAAGAAGGCCCTCTGCTTGGTACCCTGTAGTTTTATTTCTCATGGTGAGGGAACCACCAGAAGGTCCTCAGAGCTAAACCTTAGTGTCCAGGCTGAATGATGGGGGTGGAGATGCTCCTTCAGGTATACAGGGCCAAGGCCATTTAGGGCCCAGCTCATTTAATGACCCAGTTAGTTACGTTAGCGAAGATGGATGTGTTTACAAGGTACCTATTCACAACTACAGCTTGTCTATTTGCATGGTGGTGGTGGGGGGGGAGAGATTGTCTTTCTGGCTCCAAGCCAGGTGGCTTTAATCCATATTCCAAAACTCTCAGCATTTACTTCCTTCCTTCCTTCCTTCCTTCCTTCCTTCCTTCCTTCCTTTTTTTCCAGCTTGGAAAAGAACTTGATCACTTGTAACCTAAAGCACAGGTAGAAGCAATTCTATATTCCTGTATATCCTTGTCAGCTAGGGGCCTGGTTATCTGGAAAAGACACATTTGTTTTAGAAGGAAATATCCATGTGAATGCATTCGACTTTTCAAAAAGTTTTCATGTTCTGGGTGCAGGCAATGAAGACAGGTTACAGAAGTGAGCCCCAACTAACTAGCTTAGCTAAACTAACTAGCTTTAGCTAACTAGCTAAAACTAACAATAGGCCCTGTGCAGATCACACACATTTTAGCCTTTGGGGGTAAAATGGATAAAATGGCCTATAATGAATACGCTATGTTAACATTAATATGCTATGCCACTCTGAGCGGAGGCAGGTGGTGGGGATGCAAATGCCCATAAATATTCCCACTCAGGAAACAAACAGATTTGCTTTTTAATCCCCACAACAACCCTGAGGAGTAGGCAAGGCTGAGGGGCAGCGACTAGCCCAAGGTCACCCAGGGAGCCTTGCGGCTGAGTGGGGATCTGAACCTTGTTCTCCCAAGGTCCTGGACTGAAACTCTAACCATTGCACCACATTATCTCCCTGAACTGCCCCTGAAGCTCAGCTAGTCCACTACACCTCTAGCAGCCTGTGCTATACCTCTCTGTCAGCAAAATAAACCCAAGTCCATTATCTATCAGAATACCACATGCCACAAGGAGAAGGCAGGCATAACCCACATCCACTTTCCCATAGATACTTAATATCCAACAAGTATTAAGTAAAGGTAAAGGGATCCCTGACCATTAGGTCCAGTCGTGGCCGACTCTGGGGTTGCGGGGCTCATCTTGCTTTATTGGCCGAGGGAGCCGGCGTACAGCTTCCAGATCATGTGGCCAACATGACTAAGCCACTTCTGGCGAACCAGAGCAGCGCACGGAAACACCGTTTACCTTCCCGCTGGAGCGGTACCTATTTATCTACTTGCACTTTGACATGCTTTCGAACTGCTAGGTTGGCAGGAGCAGGGACCGAGCAACGGGAGCTCACCCCGTCGCGGGGATTCGAACCACCGACCTTCTGATCGGCAAGTCCTAGGCTCTGTGGTTTAACCCACAGCACCACCAACAAGTATTAATCAGGTTTAATAAAAGCAGCTCAACTTTGCCTTCACGGTATTTCATTAAAAGAATTATATATGCACAGTTGCCATTCCAGCCCTTGTAGGAACACCACTGTTCTAACTTTTGTTGTTGTTGCTTGAAATCATTACTGGCACATAAATCGCCAGACTCCCCCCCCCCCCCCAGTAAAATTGTGCAGCCTCTCTGTTTTTCTGCAGCCAAACCCTCTCTTCTGATTCAAGCAAAGCACTATTACAAAGAAATGCTTTAAGGAAAAAAAATGTGAAAAGGAATGAGGGAGTAGTAATGGTAACAAGCAGTGCCGTGAACGGGTTTGGCCTCCTCGTCCGCGGTGTACAGTTAACAGATCACTCCTGGCCTTCAGCAGATGGGTGGGGGGAATAAAGGGGGGGCGAGAAGCAGCTCCAGGAGTGGGTTACAGCGACGGGGAGAGGAGATCTGCCAGTTTATATACAAGAAGGCAATTCAACCCTCTCCTGGCGCATTCCTTCTCTCTATCTCCCAACCTCGCCGCGTGTGTCTTGTCATATTTTCTTCAGCTGCTAATTGTCCGGACAGAGAGATTTTAAACAGCCGCAGCCAGGGGGAAAAGCGAAACCCTTCTAAAGCCACTATCGCAGCAGCCAGTCAGCTTCACACACCACTGGGTAACATTTTCCAAGGGAAGTGTTCTTCTGATAGTTCCCGGAGCTCTAAGTCGCACTGCCCCAACCTCTGTTCCTCTCCCCACACCTCCCCTCTCCAGCTCCAAATACACACACACACTCCCCTTGAGACCTGAATGCACTTGTGGCAATAAAACATTCATGCGACTTGGAATTTTAACACAATGCCATTTCCCTAGTTTAACCTGAAAGGAATGCACTAGTCACAACAGACTACATCATCCTGCCGTTCAGCCTTGCCAAGGAACCAGTTTTCTGGCCGGCCTGGCCCAGCTTTGACGGGAAAAAGTGTGCAGCAGACCCACACACGGAGCACAAAAGGGGCCACCTCTGCTTCCTCAACCCTGGCCAGCAGCACCCGGCTCGTAAGCGCAGCTCTTGCCCAACCTCTGGGCCGCAGGCTCATGTCGTCTTCTGCAGTCGCAACACTCAGCAGGCAAGGCCAGCTCCCCGAATCGCTCCTCTCATCTCAGCAGCCACTTCAATCACTTGCCAGAGGCCTTTGGCTTTAATACAGTGGCTGTTGTTATGAAATATTATGGCCGCAGTCCAGCAGATGGTTAAGCACACTGGCAACCTGGGCATTTAAGCGCACTTAATTGTGCACCGGATTACACTCCACAGGCAAGATCCCAAGTATGGCAATCAACTTCAATGGGACTACTCTGAGTATGGCAAAACATGACGCCATGCACTCAACCCCCTTCTTCTATTCACAGTCTCTCTCTCTCTCTCTCTCTCGTTTGTTTTAATGAACGTTTGTGGGAAACAAGCTGAGATCGCTGGCCAAACAATACTGGTGGGTCTAGTTATCAAAGCTGACAATGCATTTGTATTTTGGCAAGGTTTTCTTTTTATTGTTATTATTTCTGTAATTAATATGTATTTTTTAAGAGGGAATGGAGAGTCTCTCTCTACAAACGTTGGGAAACACTGATGGGAAAGTGAAGGTCTCTTAACCTTTTCGGGCAGCGTGTCAGTATTATTCTACTACAGAAAGAAAACATAGTGGCACCAGGAAGCAAGCAATTTTCACCTATTCGCTTAATAGCTTAAGCTTCAACACGTGGATTTTTCTTTTTTGTTCTGAACTCAGAGAAAGCATCACTGTGTTAAATACTACACAAACAATTTTTGGAGAAAATAATAAGATTTCTTTGATTCCTCATGTTCACTGCTACAAGTAAATTATTCTATACATTGCCTACCTTCACTTGGTCCCCCTCCCAGGTGCTATTAATAAACAATCCTATCACCAACAATCCTATTATTTTTAATATAAACTAGAGAGGAAGGAAAATTTTGCTTGGTTCTCATTTTTAAGCAAACTAACCTAATGTACCTCCCGAACATGCAAACGGACCAGAACCTAATTATTCTTCAGATTTCAAACTTCTGAAAATTTTACAACATGGTTCTTATTTGATTATACATACACAAACATTTAGAAATGCATACAGATCAATGCAAAAATAGAACAGGATGGACCAATGAATATATGTGCTGGAATGTAAACAGACATGTGACATGCAACCATCTCATGCCTGTTCCTTAAGGTGGAATGGAAATGTCAACTGACACCGAATAGGAATAGATGGATCCAATCATCACTAATAAATACCCACATAAACTCACAACACTATTTTCCCCCTGAATGATTTAGCAAACAGATTTCATGAGATTGTTTAGTTTTTATTGCAACAACCCTAAGAATTAAAAAATCATGGCTTTCAAGACATGATTACTTATACAGAAAGGGAGAGGCTCTAACAAAATCACCCCCAACTTCTGGCACTTCTCAGCCTTAGTTCCTGATCTGTAGAAATAATCATACATGGTGGGCCATGATTTTTAGTTTTTAATGCGGCACATAAGCAATGATTAGTAACAGAAATGGTTTATACTGCCTTGCAACAGAATGAAATCCAAAAGCCCATTATACAATATGGCTCATGGTGCCAAACCATTTTCAGATCAAGAGATATGGATTGGGAACGGGAAAGACAATTACAGTAGTCCAATTGGTAGGCATTAAGTGATAAACATATTACACAACATAGTTTGTTCCTGCTGGCTCTGACTCAATGGGTTTTCTTGCAAACACTTTAGGCAAGTAAGGTATCACATGATGGTTGCAACCATCGCACTGGCGAAGGGTTAGGAATATTCTTGCTGCTAGTGCAGCTTCGCTGCCAACCCAAGCTCAATTCAGACATGACTGTGGGGCCCATAGCAGGTGCTGGCAATGGCCCAAGAAATGGCACGAGGATGCGGCAGGCAAGCAAGGATGCCCCAAGGCACACCTAAAAGTGACCCAAGGGTCACTGGTAGAACCCAGCCCATGCACTGAGGAACAGATCTAGACTTAATAGATGGCAAGTACCCAGCAAAATAATAATAAAAAAGTTAACCGGTTAAATAAATGAAGCTAATTCAAACAGCTAGTCTTGCTAAGAAGGCAAGAGTAGCCTTGTTTAAGATACAGATCAGAGAAAAAGGATGTTACTTTTTTTCTGTATGCCACAACAGCTGCGAGAATATTACTAGCGAAGAATTGGAAGAAACAAGATTTACCAACTATCGAAGAATGACAGATGAAGATGATGGACTATATGGAACTTGCCGAACTGACTGGGAGACTCCGTAACCAGAGAGAAGAGATGGTGGAAGAAGACTGGAAGAAGTTTAAGGAATATTTGAAAAAACATGTTAATATTTAAATCTTAGAATAGCTTTGAAAGTGGATATAGGCTGTAGGGTTAGAAGTAGAAGATAGTGTATTTTAAAACAGTATTATTTGTGAAGATTTTTATAGTAAAAGTGTGATAAAAAATGGTTAAAAATTATGATATATGAAACTGCTAAAGATGAGGTAAAATGAAAATCAGATAGGAGAGACTTGGGGAAGCTCACCTAACAATGTTTAGAAAAAAATAAGGATAAGACAAGAATTTGTTTGTATTGTTTGTTTTTTCTGTTTGTGTTGTTTAATTGTGTTATAAAATGAATAATTTTGGGGGGAAAGAAATAAAAACAAAATACAGATCAGAGAAGTTGGCTGAGCCTTTTTAGCAGGCCAGGTGGCTCACAGCTTTCAGAGGCGCATTTAGGGAGGTGCAACCAATTTGGTCGCACTGAGTGTGGAGCCTCGGGGGTGCCATGGGGGGACGCTGGATTTTTGCACTTAGGGCCAGTGAAATCTGAGGCCCCCAGGCCCACCACTGCAGCTATCTCCCTTGTCTGCCCCGTTCCTCTGAGGAGGTTGATAGTGCCTGGGCAGTGGCCATAAATCCTCTTCTCCTGCCTCCCAGGTGTTTTGTGTGCTGGTGTTATTTATTTAATTTAATTTATTTATTTATTTTTATCATCAAATAATGATACAGTATAATTATCAGGGCAGATTATGATACAGAAAGCCTACTTCAATCCTAGGAACAGATAGATCACTCTATTCTGTTTGAAGCCACTTTTGCATGTAATCACCCATAAGTCTTCTCTGTCCTGTTTCTGCATCAATTAAAGAATTGAAATGAAAAACTGCACTTTAATGTGTATTTAAATATCTATTTTAAAATATAGTTTCTCCCAAAATGTGGGTTCTAAAGTATTTTTTTTTATTATTTTTTTCAGCTGCGTCGCAACGTTTGGAGAAGTGTGGAATCAGATAAATAGCTACATTCCAACCTACGCATTCATCAAGGAAGTGCAGATCAGATCAAAAGCTCCTATCAGAATTCACAAAGATCAAATTCCTCAAGCATACCTAGCAAAATCTGCCCCAAATAACAATACTGTTATGTACCAAAAATGATAATATCCCCATGCAGTTTTGGGACTCAGCTGCAAATAAAATGTTTTTGATGTGTTGTTAAGTGCAATATACCGTACAATAGTGACACTAGAAAGCGATTGTGAGCTATAGCAAATTTAACACATTTTTCAAAACGATTTTTTTAAAAAAGCATTTTCACAATGTTTTTAACATGCGTGTAGATCCAAGTGAGATGGGCGCACAACCCTAGAGTCTGTCAAGACTGGCCCGTACGGGCAGGGGTACCTTTACCTTTACCTTTAGATCCAACCTCAGTGGCTTTCTAGAGATGACAATAAGCACCGCTCCCATCAGAGAGGGTTGCCTGAAGACAGAATCCAAAACACACTGGTCAAGCATCCTATGATAGAATGTAAAGCTATCACTCCTCTTTTGGCATGACAAAACAGTGCCATCCGGAATACTACTACATCCGGAACAGGGGTTGCACCTAATTCAGAGCACAACCACTGGACACTCAATATGAAAGGGTGCATGGCAATTCTGCAGCAACAAAACTGTGGCTTTTAAGTCAGCATTGCAATCACTCTGGGTTATATTCAACTACGTTTTACAGAAAGTAGCTCCATTGAAATGAATGAATATGACTATGTTGGGTCCATTAATTTCCAATATACCTACCCCTGAGTAAACTTAAGTTGAATACCACCTTTATTATCTTTACTCTATACGGTAAAATAAAGGTGTCTTGGGAAACCAAAGTACACAACAAGCACTTTACCAAATCGGCTGCTTAGTAAAATAATTGCAGAAGATTCCTACTCTCCACCTGATCACTAACATTAGCTAATGTAATGTAGATTAGAATGCATTATAATTGGGAGCATTTTTCAAGATGGTTCTGATATTGCAATTAGTCCGAGATATCTGTTAACTATGGGTTGTGTCCACATGGCAATTTATTTCATTGTAGTCACACGCCTTACATGCCCTTGCATTCCCTTCAGCCAGTAAAAGTTGGAGTTAGGAGCAGACACATTGGGGATAGCCCTTTTGTGGCTTAAAAAAAAGAAAAGAATGCCTAGTATTCTGGAATTTTAATCGTATGGGAGTGTAGGAGATTAGAAGAGGGACCGCAGGGAGCTGAGCTATGGGAGAGCCTGGCTGTTGTGATGCACGGGGCAGTACTTTGACTCAGTACCATCCTCTCCATCTGACGTTATCTCACCCCTGAACAGAGCTTGCAAAGCAACAGCTTGCCCTGGTCAGAAGGAAGTGGCGTGAAAACAATGCCTCTCAACCCCTCCGCACAGAAAGCGGGACAATGCTGTACAGTACACATGTCGCACAAATAAAAATACTGAGGAGCCATCCTGGAACATTTGCAAAAGGTTGTTTTTTTGTGGTAGAAGGAACAGCAGGGGGGGGGGGTCTTTTCTTTTTTTTTAGCACATTATTCCAGAATAGTAGCTGAATAATGCCAACATCGTGTGGCAACATGCCCCCCCCCCCAAAAAAAAACCCTGACAAAACAGCAACTGTATCACTTTAAAGGGTAAGTGCAGAAACACCCAAATACAGGCAGAAAGACCCAGCCACTCTTCCTAGAGGCACCCCAACTATGCAATGCTCTCCCAAGGGAGTCTTACCAGGCACCTACCTTGATGTCATTTCAGCACCAATTACTGTTATCTATTTCCCCTGGATTATTAATCCTCTGTGCTTTGCTATTTGATGTTTTGCTTTTAATTCTGCTGACTGCTTTTATGTTGCTTTTGAATTTATTTATTTTTTAAGTTTTTGTAAACCACCCCGGGAACCTGTTGGAAGAGTAAAGTACAGGTAAGGGTAAGGGAACCCCTGACAATTAAGTCTAATCACGAATGACTCTGGGGTTGCGGTGCTCATCTCGCTCTATAGGCCAAGGGAGCCGGCGTTTGTCCGCAGACAGTTTTTCCGGGTCATGTGGCCAGCATGACTAAGCCGCTTCTGGCAAAACCAGAGCAGCACATGGAAATGCCATTTACCTTCCCACCAGAGCAGTACCTATTTATCTACTTGCACTTTGACATGCTTTTGAAGTGCTAGGTTGGCAGGAGCTGGGACCGAGCAACGGGAGCTCACCCTGTCACGGGGATTCGAACCGCCAACCTGCCAATCGGCAAGCCCTAGGCTCAGTGGTTTAACCCACAGCGCCACCAGCGTCCCCGTTGGAATGGTAGGGTGAAATAAAATCAAAATAAATACAATTTTGCTAGGATAAAGCTCACGAGGAGGAGCTAAGCCTTCTGGAAACAAAAGTGAAGAAGTAGCCAGAAGTTCTATTTTGCCTCCAGTTGTACAATGAAGATATCTGACAAGAAGGGATTTGCAAGGTTAGTTTAATAGCCACTCTCACTGATTGACTTTGATTATTTCAGGTTGAACCAGCTTTTCAGGATGAATTGATTTTGCCATATCAAGTCTATGCCCTTGATCTCTCGGACATGATGAAATAATATGAGAAAATGCCAAGAAAGCACTAAGTATTGAGGACAAGATTTAACACTATGACAGACCTTTGGTGAGTTTAGCGTATCCAATATATTCTACTTTTTCTGAAGATTATTGAGATGTCAAACCTATAGCCAATTTAACCAGTCAATAGGAAGCAAACAGATCTTACGTTAAGCTTCTCACTCAGTAACCATTCTGAATCTGTTTTACTAAGTCTATGAGCCGTGGTTCGGTGTTGCTCATCACACAATTTCAGTAAGCTAGTCAATTTTTAAAGATGTTCAAAAATGATATGGAAAGTCAACAAGTTCCTGTGAAATTAAGCTTCCCTAATTAGACCACATACCCAATTTACATTATATTTCTGCTATTTCAGGGTCACTATATTTAAATATCTATTAGAGGCTATAATTGAATTCTACTTAATGCTTATCCTGCTCTCTAGTAATGAGGTCTACTTGATTCACATTGAAAGCAACTGAACACAGCTATGGGCACCCAAATACCCTTCCCTTTCAATAGAACTTATGTGCTACTGACTTCAGATTTGAGCCACTGAGTAGCAAAAAGAAACCATTGCCTTGCAAAAATAGTACAAGTAACTTTTCTAACCAGCCTTTCCAGTGGAGAGGAGTGTCCTGGTCTTTTCCCACTGCCCTTTGCTCAATCCTGATGTGGAATATAATGTAGAATATTCATAACCCTTGGATTCTATGCAATAGAAGCACATTGAAGTTTCAAGAGGTTCAGATAATTTGAAGCAAACAACAACTGAAATAGCAGGATCCGCTATAGACTGCTTGAACAATACACGTACAGTATTTGCATGATAGACGCAAATGCAATTCTTTTCGATATACAGCCACATGGAACTCGTAACATATTAACATCTGGGTGCTTTTCTGAGCCCGCCTCCAGAGCAACATGGATACCTTCCTATCCAGATTTTGGAACCAGTTCAGGGCTGAGAGCCAAAGGAGACAGCTGCTGAGCCTTGAGGAGAGATAAGGCGAGGGAATCTCTGTCTCGAGTTTATGTTTTCTTGGTTTCCTCTTTAGGTTCCCCTAAGCCTAGCCGGCCGTCTGAGATCACTGTCACCCAGAAAAATCTACGACCAAATCAAAATGGTCTTTGCTTTCTGGGCTTTCTGTTACTATGAAGGCAAAAGCTCGGGTCCAACTCCTCCGCATCTTCCAGGCTGCAGGCAGATTAATAGGGAGATTACCAGTTCCCTATTCCCCAGCCGCAGCCCCCCCCCCCCAAGCTGCTTCAGAGTTCCTGAACCTTTGGGATCTTCCTGGGGGATGCTGGTGACAGCCTCAATAAATTATTTAAAAGACAAAATCGATCAGAGCACATGACCCTTCTCAACTATTGGGAGGGAAAGTGTCATGGTCTGTCATAGTTTTCTGTGATTCCCAAGGAAGGAAATATTTTCCTGCTTTATTCCCCAGCCCCCTTATCCCTTATCCCCAACCACTAGCCCTGGTTCTGTTCTCCTTCCCTAAACCCTTTATTCATCTTTACTTCCATTCCTAGACCACTTGCTTTACCTAGTAAAATCGCATTCTGTCTTGCTTCCTGAGCATTGCAATGAATCACCCACCCACTGGGGTTTCCCCCTCTGTAGTAGCTGAGGGCATTGCCATCTGAAGGAATTTGTCAAAGGAGTTTGGTAACAGAGGGCCCAAAACTCGAAGCAATTCCTACCTGCTCCCTCGGGTGGTTTCTGTTCATTAATTCCTTTCTTCTCATACATTGCACAAGCACTCTCACTTCTTTTCTAGATACTCTCAAGAATCTACCTTCCAGCCAGCCTTCAGACTATGCCTTAGCCATTTCCAACAGTTGACCATGATTATTCATCACTGCCCATAGTTCCCCAAGGCAAGCATATTACCTGCACAATTTAATGAGCTTCTGCTAGCCTAACATAATGGGAGTCTGTCTCTCTGTCTATCCATCCACACACATATAACATCTCATGTTTGTCTTGGGCATCTTTCAATGTGAATGGCACCAGTAGAGGAGACCGTGCTTGCAGAGGTCTCTGAACAAAATAACCTTTCTTGTAAAAACCACGAACTGCCTTCCCCAAGTTTTAATTCTCTTGGTCTCAATATTGGTCTCAATTAGCTCATTAAGCACACTTAAGAAACAAAGTTGTTTAATCCCTTCACCTCAACCAGACCATACTAATTCTACACGCTCTCCTCCCAGCAATTATTTGCCAAAGCATCCCTGGTGTACTGGCGCTGATTTCCCTCCCATGCGCCTTAGCATGCAAATCTTAAACCGCTCAGTGACGGCCTCTGGTAGTGCCCTTTATTAGGACAATCGTGTTGTAAGGAATAGCTAGCTGGTACGGGGCTCTGTTGCTCTCCTGGCTTCCCAATGCAACAGAAAGGGACAGGGATGGGCCCAGCATGGTGCAACCTGTGTCAGTGGAGCCAGTCCATTACTCCTGCCATCATGTGCAAAGCTCTCTGCATCCTGTCCCTCCCCTGCTCTGAAAGCAGCAGTGAACCACTGTGTTGGGGAGCCAGGAGAGCAACACAACCCCACCAGCCCCACATCAGTGGCTGCTACCAGCTGGTGCTAGCTGATTATTTGACTTGTATGCAGATCTGTTTACAGAAATGTGCTTATATAGCAAAAGGCAACTCAAATGCAGAACCTGGTTTTTTATTTAAAAAAAAGTTACCCTCCTAATTTGGGTAAATTTCTTTTGCTTTTTAAGATTTGATTTGATTTTATACAGTGGTACCTCGGGTTAAGAACTTAATTTGTTCCGGAGGTCCGTTCTTAACCTGAAACTGTTCTTAACCTGAGGTACCACTTCAGCTAATGGGGCCTCCTGCTGCTGCCGTGGCACGATTTCTGTTCTCATCCTGAGGTCAAGTTCTTGACCCGACGTACTATTTCTGAGTTAGCGGAGTCTGTAACCTGAAGCATCTGTAACCTGAAGAATATGTAACCCGAGGTTCCACTGTATTGCCATGGATGCCATGGTGACAAAGACTGGTAGTGGTGTTAAGGGAAGAGAAATACAAGGGGAAGCCAGTTTTAACTACAAAGGTTGCAAAAAATAAATAAATCTGTCCCTAGATTATTGCTGCCTTTTGCAAATGCTGGTAAATATTTTCAGTTGTTTGTACAATGCAATGGGAGCTAGAAACTTGCATTCTTTAATTTGTTTTTTTTAAAAAGGATGGAAGTTGAGGGCTGAACTAAATGTAGGATAGGATACACAGGCCTGAGAATGCAGACTGCCACGTGTTCACTGCAAAGAAGGGGCCATGCGTGATGTACGGGGGGGGGGGGAGTGGTGCTTGACACCTCCTCCCCCCACCCCTTTTTCCTGAACACCTTTCAGCTTGATATGGCACACACACAAAGCAGGAAGTTGGCAGGAGAGCGGGCAATGAAAGTGTTAGGTGTGGAAAGAATTAAGCACATTGCAAATTGCTTCTCCCTGCACCTCTTCAAACCAGGGAAATTTTAACTCAGGTTCTAGACCTGAGTGCTGCCAGTAATTAATTGACAGCCTTCAGATTTGTTGCAAGAGAGACCAGACTCTGCAAAATCCCTGACCCTTGGAGGCAATGAGACACATCTATCAGTATGGCACTCAAATCAACAGGACACTAATGTTTTATACTAATAATCAGAAGACCCTCAAAAATACTGAGCTAATCAGAGGTTGGATAAAGAACAGAAGGTTTATATAGAAACACGTTGTCATGTCTCTGAGGAACAACAAAGGGCAAAATCTAGCCTCCCCCTGCATTTCAGATGATCATGGTGGCAGACCAATATTAGGGTTGCCATGTGTCCTCTTTTTCCAGGACAGGACACGTCTTCTTTTTTTCAGGGGTAAAATTTGATACAAATTGCATTTATTTGCTTTGAATAGCCGTCATAGCGTCCTCTTTTTTGCTCTTCAAAATACGGCGATTGACTCAATGTGCACTTGGCCAAGAGAGATTTTAGCATAAACTGATCTGGTTACACACCAGATCATTTCTAAACTGGGTCCCCCTGCCCCCACCCTGCATCTCTTATTTAGCACTTTAAATTATGAACCAGGAAGGTAGAAAGGTCATACAGAGGCACCCATACTGAATTGGTATCAAAACCTGCGAAGTAGAGGTTAATTTTTTACACTTCTGATTTTGTAGGGTTACACTGTACGCACCCCTTTAGTGCACCTCAAATAGATTACGTTTTATGCCTAACTAAACAATAAAAAGCATAAGGCAATAGGCAACAAAAAAAGGGAGTTTAGCTTTGACAGAAGAGGATGTCATTATAGTACTCTGTTCTAATTTACTGCATAGTCCCTTTGTAGGCTCTCAGAGATTTTGCAGAGTTACCATGCCAAGAATCCACAAATAAAAATGTCAGCATTTTATTAGCAGTTTTAAATGAAATGTAATGTTAATTTCATGTGCATAATCTTCATTACTGGAATACATATATTGGTAATGCGATTTAGTCAATTAGGGCAATGCTTCACAATCTGTCAGGGCCCACCATGAGAAAGATAAAGAATTAAACTGTTGTGGAAACATTTGAGACAGAAGGACCAAAGGAGAAGACGTCTGTAGATCTCTCTCTCTCTCTCTCTCTCTCTCTCTCTCTCTTTTTCTCCCAGCACAAAGGAAAAGAAAACAAAACCCAAAATCCAGACACCAACAAAGTCCGAGCCTGTGACCAAACTGTACATTTCACAAAAGTGGCAGAAGCCCAAGGTATCCTTGGACACAGAAGAACGATTTGCTCCACGTTAAGTAAGCGAACAACTTTGAAATGCAAGCCCTCTGCTCACATCTTTTCTGACTTGCATGTATGTTCATTCCGATTTCTAAGTCCTGCCCATTTGTGTACTTGGCGTGGAAGGGGGCGGGGGAGAGAAGCTTCGGCACCGTTGCAAAAAGAAAGAGAAGACAATGCACAAGTTTGTTGGGGCACACTGTAACTCGCTCGTTTCTTTACGAACAGCCAAGCACTCTCACACACTCCAGCCGCGTAGGTTTCTTGTAACAGGAGCTGCGTTCCTTTGCTCTCTTCTGCTGCACATAGAAAGGATATAACCTGCTTCAGTGGCAAAAAAGGGGGAGAGAGGGGGAGAACAGAGAGAGAAAACCGGGGTGAGCAGGCTGAAGCCCTGTGTGTGGCCAAGGCAGCAGGAAGCAAGGCAGAGAGAGAAAAGGAGGAGGAGGGAGGGAGGACGAGCCCAACACCACAACAGTGGAACAGGCAGCTGGCCTAAGATGCTAATTCAGCGCTTTAACAAATCAATGCCACTTGAAAAGTACAATGCGAGCCCTCACCGGGTAGATGTCAGGGGACTGAGAAAATGCATTCTCAAGTATTTCACATTAAGAGGGAATAATGTGTTAATTTATAACTCTTCACCCTATACACTTGGATTATCCATCTGTGTCAGCTATTTGACTTCTTAAATTTATCAAAAACACGTGCAAAGGGAGGCATCTTCTGCTTAAGCATTGGGAAGTGAAGCTTTGGGGGGGGTGCCTGTCCTGCTGAGGGGTGGGGAGGGGATAAAGGATTCTGAAAAAAAAGAACAGGCAGGGCTGGGCTGTTCGCTGGCAGTGGCTGATTGCATTAGGTACCATCAGTCAAAATGTGGCATCAGAGGAGGAGGAAAATCTTGAATCAGCAACCAAAAGGTGCCATCGACAACTTTCTGTTTTAAGGAGACTTGGCAAAGTCCCTTAGCACAACTTGACCGAGGCAAAGCTCAGTATGGGCGCTAATTAAAATTGCTGTTCTGTATGCTAAATGAATTAACATGATAGGACCTGGAATGTCAGAAATGGAGAATGAAACAGTGTGCGTGTGTGTGTGTGAGAGAGAAAATCTATGAACTGCCAAAATAATGACAGCAGGAAAATTATTATAGGCAGATTGTAGTGACATAGGAGGTTGTAAAGGAAGTCATTGTCCTGAATTCACTGACTCACGAGTAGCCTCACTGCTAATTAGTCACATGGCGTGTTTTTGAAGCTGACACCTTCTAGTTTAGATATTTATGCTCAGAGAGGGGATGAAGTGGAAATCCCACACACAACCTGACACGAAATAGGGAAAACCTTTTGGAAAAAATGAAGCCACAATTCAATTCTTGGAACTGTGAAATGAGTTGCCATTCGTTTTACAGGCAGCTCAGTTCATTTCCCACTCCCACTTTTTACTCTTTAAAGGAGAGAGGGAGAAAGAAAGATAACCAGAAAAGAATAAGAATCTTACACCTAAATTATACCCCCCCCCCTTTTCTGAAAAATACAACTAGGAGAATAGTATAGGATGCACTTGGCTACTTGTTCCCTGTCCATACTGTTCCTATAATATGAGCTGGGACGACAGAACTAAAGAACGAAACCCTTTACTCATCGAGACAAAAATCTATAAAATGGATAAAATTACAATATATAATTTTTATATCCTTAAAACTTCTGAAAATGATTTGTGTGTGTGTGTGTTTGACTTCAATCAGAAAATCAATGCTTTCAGATGTCTTAGTTTCTAATGCTGAAATACATTTGCAAAGATTCAATATATATACTTACTTTTAAAAAAACCTATACATTCTCACATTATTTTAGCAAAGGGAGAACTGATGATCTGGTGCCCCAAAATACAGAAACGTGACACTGTTGTTTTAGAAAGAAATTCAAAAGGTGTCGACAACTTCTTCAGCCATCTCAGGTTTGCCAGCTCCACTTGACTGCTATTTGTAGGGTACGGTGCCACACAGCAAACGCCCAGGCCCATTGTGGAGATATTATTGTGTGCACATCAATTATGCACTTGAAACAGAAACAGACACTCTCTTATTTTCACAACATTCATATGTAAATAATATGCTGATGAATGGAAATTAGATGCTCTAGATGATTTCTAAAGTATTGCCCCCTCCCCTGCCAAATCTAGTAAAAAGTAGAAAACACAACCACTCTTTAAGCACAAGGGAGTCTCCTTTTCCACTGCAGGCAGGTACTGGACAAAAGGCCAAGAGAGGGGCGGGCGAGGGTGGCCTTTTGACAAAGTAAGACGCTGCTAATAAATGCAGGGCAGGCTGAAGTCTTTGGGGGAGTGGGTGATGGGGAGGCAGAGTTCACTGTTTTCCTTAGGTTGTGCTCTTAAGTGCACATAAATAATTGGAAGAATATTCAGTTCGAATTTACTCGCAGCAAACAGATTTTCCTTTATTTTTTTAAAGCAGAGGGTGAGAGGAGAGATTTGCGCTGCTTGGCACGGGGCAGCCCATTTGGATCCTTTGAGATCCTTATAAAGGGAGATCTAAATGAGGCGCGCCACACTTAACACAGCTATGCTACAGTATCTCGAGATCAAAAACCCTAACCCCAAAACAGTGGTGTCATATTTGTACACTGCTTGCAAGAATATTGAACGGGGCCTCCTGCACAAATTACTATTCCTGTCCGCCTCCCAGCCTTCTCCCTAATGTAAGCTATCTATTCTTATCGTTATAGTACAGTTAATCCCTCTTTCTCCCCTTCCACAAACACAGCCCAGGCTCACCTAAGGGGTTAAAAGACTAGAGTATATTTGTGACTTGTCAGTGACATATAATACCTGGGTCCTTCATGCAATCAACTTTTACTTGACATGTATTTGCTCATCACAGGACCCGCATTACTACTGGGAAAATGAAGAAAAACCTAAATTAACACTTGACATTCAATATGGTCAAGTCCTTAATTGGCTGGGCTTCCTGAGAAAGCAATTTTCTATTCCCCAAACTGTTCGTGTGTCATGTGTGGAGTGCAGCTCTTGGCCATCAATGCTGTCCCTCGCTCACTCTAATGAGAGCAGATGAATTAGTGCTACGTGACACGATTTTAGCAGGGCTTCTTCCTTCCTTCCTTCCCTCCCTTCCCCAACCCCCCCCAAGTCGTTTTTTTGCTGCACAAGTGACAGCTGTGCTGCAAAAAAAAAGGGGAATAGGAAAGACTAGGAAACGTTAGTTACGAACAGCCACGCGGAGACTTGACTGCTGAACACGCATACAATCTAAATGCTTATGTTTTATCTTAAGAACTCCTTTATTATGGTAGCTCTTTTATTGTGGTGTTTGTGGGAGTGCACATGGGCGGGTGCTGCCTTAGAGATCAATAGAATTAGCTCCTTCCGACTGCTGCGAGGTCAAGTTAACTTCCAATCCCTTTGCCTCCTCTTCTATTAGATTGCATTGCCCTAATTAAAGAGGAATTTGGCTCTATTAAAAAGAAATCTAGAGTATGCAGAGCTGGCAAATATTTAATAATACTTAGCATTTATATAGTGCTTTAAAGTGGCCAAGGTATTCAGAGCGTCAGGCTGGCTGAATCTAAATAATGGCTTAAAGCAACAACATCACACAAACACACACAATTGTGAGCCAGGGAATGACTGCAGCTCAAACTTGTAGGTATATAAAAATCACTAACCCTTACATCTACAACTAGTTTGCAGTTCACTCACTGTATAGCTCACAGGGGCATGAGAATGGTCAGAGTAATTTTTGTGTGTGTGACCTGGAGCCCTGAAATGTGTGGTACATGTGTAGCCCAAAGCACTCCGGTTACAAAAAAATAAAATAAAAACCCTGAATCTGGAACATTTGTACACTGACCCCCTCAAAACGGACAGTTAAAGGGAGTTGAGGTAGTTCCAGGCCACCCAGGATGCTGAAATTTGGTATACGTGTAGCCCAATTAGGAGAGAACTATGGAGAAGGGACATTTTGCACAAAACAGACAAAATACAGGGCATGAAGTTTAGCCCTTAAGAGAAGCCAACATTCCATCATGGAGCAAGCCAAAGCAGCCCTTGACAGAATTTTGGCTGTGGGACTTCCAGTGCCCCTTCAGGTTTGGATTTCAGGGGAAGAGGACACTTGCCTGATGCAAGCTTTGTTGAGCTGCGTGTTTTATGACAGCATGTGAATATATAATTATTTTTATTCCACACACACACAATGCAAATGTAATAGCCATGAGGCACCAAAGTTTTTACCCTTCCTTGTTTTGTTACCTGGGAAGCCTGCATTTACGGTGGTACCTTGGTTTACAACCATAATCCGTTCCAGAGGTCTGTTTGTAAACCAAAACAGGTTGTAACCCAAGGCGCACTTTCGCCAATGGGACCTCCAAACATTTTTGTTCGTAATCCTCCCCAAAATGGGTTGTAATCCAAAAAAAGGTTGCAAACCGAGACACGCACTTCTGGGTTTGACATGTTTGTAATCCAAGATGTATGCAAACCAAGGTACCACTGTATTAGGAATTTTGGCTTTTTTTCTCTCCCCCCCTTTCTTTTAATGATTTCATCCTCAGCAAAAGATGGCAAACATGTGCAGTGTCTGAGTATCTGGGAAAGGGAGGTGGTTTTTTTGCTTGTTTCTGTTTTTTGTTTAATCTATCATTCACGTAAAGAAAAAGATAAATCAAAGCAATGAATAGTTGCAGCTTCTGTTTAGAGCAGTGGAAAGTGGGGGTTTGAGGATTAAGGTTATGAAACAAGGCAGCACACATGCAAATACACAAAATGCACATTAGCTTATCGTTTCCCCATCCACTAAAACCAAGGAGCGCTGGAAAGTTGTACAGGTCTTTGTGCAAATGCCCATATACCACTTGCAGCAATGGAACAAGAAGTGAGGTTTTCAAGTGAAGGTTTCTCGGCTGCCTGACGTTCCGCCCCACCTCCAGCACCTAAACTTATTTCTTTCTGAATGTACAAATGTATTGTTTTGTTTTAAACCCTCCTCCAAAGTGTATAGCACGAGTATAGCTGCTTCAGGAGAAGTTGCTTGTGTCTGAAATAACCACTGAGGACCTGGGACCCTCAGTCCCTCATGGCCACAGAGCCCAGGGCTGACCTTGTAAAGTTTCACTAAAATGTTACATTAAATAGTTACATGGACAAAAATGTACAATTCATGGAAAAACTAAACTGAATGAAAACAGATGAGCCATTCAAGTTACACTTTCTGCATTTCTGGGTACGGGGAAGTATATGGTTTCTTTTGTGGTTTTAGCTCTTCAGCAGGATTTATGCCAGTGCTGTTAGAATTCTCTATGTACTTTTAAACATATCCTTTTAATATTAAAGGTGTTTTCTTTACTACCCAGCAGCAGCAGAGATATGCATAACTTCCTTGTGTGAAGCACTCCGAAATAAGATCTCTCACATTTGCCGCCAGATTAAAAGAGGGTCAGAAGCCAGAAAGGACTGCAAAAATGCAAAAGTCGCTTCAGTTTTTGTGCAGCAAACAAGACGGCATGAAACAGCCACACAATCTCTGGTCATCCTTTGTACCAGCCGTCTACCAACCACACGAAGCACATCTTCAGTGTAATCAGCAGCCTGAATACTTAACCGGGTGGTTTTTGTTTTTTACATATATAAATATATTTAAAGTCAAGCTATATATTATGAAAATAATTTATATCAACCACGTAAGCTATAGTCTCCAAAGCATCGCTGGGAAACAAGGTACACTGTCATCAAACTAACAGCTTTAGGGTGACCTCTGATGTACAGGCTACTCAGCCAACATCCACCTGTGATTTGAATGCCATTGTTAGCAGAAGAGGCTATTAACTGACAAATGGCCTGGTGAGGTTGAAGGGTCATTTTATCCCCTCAGAAAAGGGGGGGGGGGACAAGCCTCCAATTCACTATATTGAAGAGGCACACACTCCCTCAAAGAATGTTTGTGACCCTCGCATTTTCGCAACCCAGAATCACAGGATTAGGACTACTAAAGAACGAGATTAGGCTGGAAGGGCAAGCAAATGAAGCACGGACTTTGGAAGTTCGAGGCAATTTCCATGTGTCTAAAGTAACGGTTTATATCGCGGTCTCGCGCTACAGATGGCCTCGCCAAATGAGGAGTATACAGCCAAAGGACTGGATAAAACAGAGCTGCCGGCCAGCAGCTGTTTGTGTGTTAAATGCACAGTCTACATTTCCCCAAAAGCTTCCCGATAGGCTTTTGTTTGGGGCCGGACTACTGTATGTGGCACTTGCCTAATTGCTGCTTCAGCAGCGGCAGCATCCTTGAACCTATTGCTCTTTTCCCATTGCTGGGGCTAACTAGGGACAAGAACTTGAGATGACAGCGGTAATGGGTACGAAGCACTACTGGGAAGCTTATTTTACAACTGCCTACAGTAAAACAGACCATTAAGAGTAGTCTTTTGATTAAAGGCAAGCAAGTAACGGCAAAGTGACATGTTTTAACTTGACATTTTGTTAAGGATGAGCACGCTTTCGGAGTTCATAAAAAAGTGAAGAGGGTTCTGCGGAACATTAAGGATGTGCTGAGCGCCACTGTCACTCCATGCTGTTTAAAAGGTGTCAACCTGGAAGTATCCAAATCAAAAACCCCAGGGGTATTTAGAAAGGGAAGGAACAAGATTCTTTATTTTATTTTTTTGAAATGCTTTCCCCCCGTTTTTATGCAGCTGCATTAAGTTCTCTTAGTGGCTTGTACAGTCTAAATAAAATGCTCGTTCTGTTTCTTTTTAGAGAAGACATTGTGAAAGTCTATGCCACCCACCCAGAGCTGCAATAGCTTACATTTCAGCATTTTCAGAAAAGATAAACACGGCAGACAAGGAAACGATAATGAAAAAAACAGCCTGGCACATGAAACAAGGAGGGGTGGAAGGAGGGAGGGAGGGAGGGAAGAAGAAGAAAAAAAAGCCCACTATAGATTTATCTAGTCAGGCAAAGCGTACAAATGTTATTTCGCAAGAATGAATAGCATTTCAAACAGTACTTCCCCTGTGCTTGCTCCCAGCCCCTTGCCCAAATTTGAGATATTTTATCTGACTCCCAGGTGAAAGGTTTCAAAGAGTGGTAAGTTACAGCTGTGTTGACATTGAACTTTTCCCTTTTTTTTAAGGCATACCAGCATCATCCTGACATACTTGGTGGATGCTTCGTTACAAGCTGCACCAGTCACTTGATTTGAAATTCTTAACTGGGCTGTAAAACAAATTGTTAATCTCTAGTATTTTCTCTAGCTTAGTTTCTTCACCCCGCCTCCCTCCCCAAGTTTTGGAAACGAAGGAAAAAGAAGCCAACTGCATCCCAGTGAGAACTTACCACTGCTTAAGTTTCTTCCAGCCACCCTTGCTTGACGGGAGGCAAATGTGTTCTGCCTTTAAAATGATCTATATTTGGCATGATTGATAAAGAGGCTTTCTTTATTAATAAAGAGATTTTCTTCATTAATTCATTCCCTGTCTGACTGAGAATTTTGGTATTTGATTTCTTGGAAAAGTTAATGATTGGACCATTTCAGTTGAAGGCTCTTCTAGATTAACATGCAAAAACCTAATTCTGAATAAATTAAGAGCATGACAACTGCTGCTCCTACAGACGTCTAGCTGCCAGTGCTGGGCACAAGGATGGTTGTGTTCAGGTGGATGGTACATACATTACTGTGCTGTTAATGCACTCACTTCCATGCATGGCACAATCTTATATAAAATAGAAATTAGTACAAGCAACAGCTGTACTATGCCAAAGGTGGTTACAGGAGCTGACTCTAAATGATGAGAGCTGTTTGGCAGTGAAATGGACAACCTCGGAAGGTGATCGGCTGTCCATCATTGTAGGCTTTTAAGCAGAGGTTGAATGGTCACCTGTCACAGGTGCTCTAATTTATTTCATGCATTGCAGAGGGTTGGACTGGATGACCCTAAGGGTCCCTTCCAGCCTCTACATTTCTCTGATTCTATTATGGCTGTCCACTGTGGACAAATGGTTTTGGTTCATCCTCAGTGCTCCACTCCTTGTCCAAGACTTGTTCTCTCTGTGACTTCATTGCAAGTTATTCTGGAAAGCATTGCAGATCAAAGCAGGTGCCTGAGAATTTCTACTGCGTAAAATGTTCGTTGGTTTTAGTAGGTTGCTGATGGCACATTTTAAAAAGTTATTCTAGGTAAAAGCTGTTTTAACCTCATAGCAGCAGTGCTGGTTATCACAAGGTTTTAAGAACTGGCCCCTGTCCCTCAGACCTTGTAGGGGGCCGGACTATATTGGGGTGGGGGGAGAATGAATTTTCCAATGCCCCACAAATAACCCAGAGATGCATTTTAAATAAAAGCACACATTCTACTCATGTCAAAACACCAGGCAGGCCCCACAAATAACATGTAAGCTCCACTTATTTTGTCAATGGGAAGAAACTTTAGTGTGAACTGGGCAGCAGATAAAGCCAGCAGCAATTTCTGAACTCTTCTTAGCTGGTTCAGACTCACTGTGACTTTCTCTGTATGCATGCAAAAGCGTACAGGCGGTTGCAAAGCTGAGTTTGGACGTCTGAACTGCACCTTGAAACAAATTCCATTCAAATCAGCAAGGCTTGTTTTGAAAAGGTATTTATGATGGGGACAAAAATCCGTCGTATGTCTTGCCCGCTGTCACTGCCAAGCGAGTAGGTATGTCAGTAAACTTGCAGATATGCCTAAATGGAAGTTTTGCCTTCCTTGTTAATCTATAACTTCACAGCTGGAATTTGTATGGATTCTTATTTAACAAAACAGCTGTAGCTTCTGTTTAGCCACATTCCCACTTCATCAATAAAATGATGCCACAGAAGAGATCACATACATCTATCAGATTCCAGCTGGCATCTGCCCACACCACATCTTCCCCTTCCCTAATGTAACATTTTACGTGGTTTTGTTTTCATAATTTGTGAATTTATAAAAAGTGCATATGTTGGGTATTATTTCGATATACAGTGGTGTGGAGGGCGAGTGGAAGAAATGAGAACAAACCAAAGAAATTTCAAATAGAGCTGAAGATACTTCACATGTGAATAGCTCAGACTCAAGAAGAAGAAGACGACGACGACGAAGACGACTCTGGATTTGATATCCCACTTTATCACTACCCGAAGGAGTCTCAAAGCGGCTCACAATCTCCTTTCCCTTCCTCCCCCACAACAAACACTCTGTGAGGTGAGTGGGGCTGAGAGACTTCAGAGAAGTGTGACTGGCCCAAGGTCACCCAGCAGC
Source organism: Podarcis tiliguerta (assembly GCF_965153285.1). Classification (NCBI taxonomy): domain Eukaryota; kingdom Metazoa; phylum Chordata; class Lepidosauria; order Squamata; family Lacertidae; genus Podarcis; species Podarcis tiliguerta. The sequence goes on from NC_139550.1 coordinate 25,077,920, forward strand.
TGCATACGGAAGAGCGGGGAAGTGAACCCGGTTCACCAGATTACGAGTCCACCGCTCCTAACCACTGCACCACACTGGCTCTCAGGGTTGTGGGTTCAAGCCCTATGTTGGGCAAAAAAATCCTGTGCTGCAGGAAGTTGGACTAGAATCAGTGGTTCTCAACCTGTGGGTCCCCAGATGTTGTTGGACTACAACTCACATCATCCCTGAGCTCTGGCTTGCTAGCTAGGGCTGATGGGAGTTGTAGTTCAACAACATCTAGGGACCCACAGGTTGAGAAAGGCTGGACTAGATGGTCCTTGTGGTCTCTTTCAATCCTACAATTCTATGATTCTATCTAAATACTCATCTCTATAGTCTACAGTTACCTTAGCATACATTATATTGAAGGTACCATGAAACTGTTCCAGAGAGAACTTAACAAGGGGTTGTGCACAAACTAAGTGGCTCAGCGTAACAGGTTGGAATACTTCTACTTAATTGCATTTGCAAGTTCTACTTCTGTGTGCAACTCACCCTGGATCAGCAATACAGTACTGGATCATGAACCTGGAAAGTTATTTATGCTATTTATGGACATAACGTAACAATTTCATTTGCAGAGCAAATGTACAGAGCAAGATACAGACAAGGAGCATTACTAAATGTATGACTTAAAATTCAACTTAAAGGCTAAATTTGTTGTTTTTCAATACATACTAGTTTCTTTCTAGGCAGAGAGGACGGAGGAAGAGCTTTTGCTTATCAGAGCCAGTACTACTATGGAACCTGATAAGGCAAAAGGACAAACTATTGCAGGATAAATAACCCATTGATTTCAATGGAAAAATACTATTGTGTGGTTAACAATTAGGGACATTTGCTCCCCAAGTCCATAGTTGGCAATTTTGCCTGGAAAGTCTTGGAAGATATACATGTCCTAAACAGAGTTGGCAAGTAATATGACAACATGAAGTTAATTGGTCTTTGGATGTCGCCTTTTGCCATCCAAGTGTGGCCCAAGGCAATTCGGTTCCTCACGCAGTTGCAATATGCAATATGAACGGTGCACCCCAAGATCTCTTCGGTGTCTCAGAAGTTGCTGGACCACAACACTTCATTGGTGACTTTAGAAGACAATATCAGCCTCAAAAGACTGCTTCGGGGGTTTCTCACGTTACATTTCGTAGCATGAGAGCAGCCACACCGTGGCTCCTTCTCTTGCTGTGAAATAACATCAGAGCCCCGGGCAATGTGGGAGGGGACACAGTGCATGCCAGCATTACCCAAGACTTCCAACAGCAGACATCCTAAAATAGGGAGCAGGTGAAGGCTCCTGACATTGCCACCATAGTACAGGAAGATGCTGTGATGCTGTGGCTCTCACATCACAAAGGTAATGTGATAAGGTTGCTTCCAAATTTCAGCTGCCACTGTTGCAGACTGCTCTCTGAAATCCCCCCACTGAACATCACTGGAGCAGGTAGTTGGGGGCAAACTGTGAGGGGATAGGTAACAGGAGGGGGAAGTGTAATAGGGGGTTGACCAGGTAAGGAAGAAGGGAGTTTGGCAAGCGGGATTAGTGGCAGCCATTTATTTTTATTATTTTTATTTTTATTATTATTTTTATTATTATTATTATTATTATTATTATTATTATTAAACATATTGGGGTGCGGGTGGCACTGTGGTCTAAACCACTGAGCCTAGGGCTTGCCGATCGGAAGTCGGCGGTTTGAATCCCTGTGACAAGGTGAGCTCCCATTGTTCGGTCCCAGCTCCTGCCAACGTAGCAGTTCGAAAGCACATCAAAGTGCAAGTAGATAAATAGGTACCACTCCAGCAGGAAGGTAAACGGCGTTTCCGTGCGCTGCTCTGGTTCGCCAGAAGCGGCTTAGTCATGCTGGCCACATGACCCGGAAAAACTGTCTGCGGACAAACGCCGGCTCCATCGGCCTATAGAGCGAGATGAGCGCTGCAACTACAGAGTCATCCGAGACTGGACCTAACGGTCAGGGGTACCTTTACCTTTTATTATTAACATATACGCCATGCTTCCTCCTCGGATCCCAGGGAATGTTGTTAACAACAACACACACCATCAAGAATGCAAATATTAAAATCAATTACAATAAAACATGGCCTATTGTCAAAAGTGTGTTTATTACCTATTCAGATTTGATGTATTGCATTTATCTCTAACCTTTCCTCCAAGGAGCTCAAAGTGGCAAGCATGCATGGTGCTCCCCTCCAAGTTTTATCCTCAGAACAACCTTTTGAAGTACATCCGTCATGGATGCCTTAGCTGAGATTTCTGCATTGTAGGGGGTTTGAGTAGATGAGCCTTGGGTCCCTTCCAACTCTATAGCTCTGTGATTCTGCATTAGTCTGAGATCTAGGTATATCTTATACCAAGAGGTCTGTCCAAGAAGGAGCAACTTCTCAGTTGGCACCTAAAGTGAGTCAACTAAATCTTCCAACCTGTTGGCAAGTTATAGCTCTTTGAGCTTTCTTCAAAGATGGCGCTACCATCTTGATCCCAAACTGTTTACAACTTTCTACTTCCTTGGTGACAGGTGTAAAGGTAAAGGTAAAGGTAAAGGTACCCCTGCCCATGCGGGCCAGTCGTGTCCGACTCTAGGGTTGTGCGGCCATCTCACTTAAGAGGCCAGGGGTCAGCGCTGTCCGCAGACACTTCCGGGTCACTTGGCCAGCGTGACAAGCTGCATCTGGCGAGCCAGCGCAGCACACGGAACGCTGTTTACCTTCCCGCTGGTAAGCGGTCCCTATTTATCTACTTGCACCCGGGGGTGCTTTCGAACTGCTAGGTTGGCAGGCGCTGGGACCGAGCAACGGGAGCGCACCCCGCCGCGGGGATTCGAACCGCCGACCTGACGATCGGCAAGTCCTAGGCGCTGAGGTTTTACCCACAGCGCCACCCGCGTCCCTAGGGTGACAGGTGTAGCAAGACTCTATTTTCTCTTTTACAGCACATGCATACACATATCTACTCAGAAGTAAGTCCTGCTGAGCTCAGTGGTCTATCTCCCAAGCAAGTGCATGCAGAGGTGCAGCTGCAGAGGAGCAGATTTGGTAGAGAACTACAATCAAGGGCAATTTTTCAGAGCAATGAGATGGGAATTGATAAAAGCCCTCAATCCCACACTCCTGCCTCTACTATGCCTTCGTAATGATGTTTTGGAGAACAACTGGGTTCTCTACTAGAGTAGGGGATTGGGAACTCTGCCCATGTCATTGCCCTCCCTTGTCAGACAAAAGTCTCTAACAGGAGGACCCTGTGTCGGTTTGGGTTTTACTCTCTGCAATTCAGTGCATGCTTACTCAAGTGGAATCCCCACTGGATCCGGTGAGACTTGCTTAAAAGTAAACCTACATAAGCTTGCATTGCGTTATGCTGCTATTTTAGATTCCCCAGCCTTGTAAAACTATTGCAAGAAGTATTTCTGCATTCTTTACAATCTATTTTTAAGAAACAATATTATGCCTATGGTTGACATGCACCCTTAAAAAAAAGAAAATTTATCTACATACAGACATGCCTCAATCTCTTTCAAGTAGCTTTTGCCCTGTGTTCAAAATGACCCATGTAAAATATTGCCGCAGCAAGAATGTTAGGACCGCATGCAATGGAGGGAACAATTCACTGTGAAACACAGATGTTTGCTTCAACAGCTTCTTAACACAACTCACTAAGAATGTCTATGAGAGCCCTAACAAAATGAATCACTGTGCACAAAGTGCAACGGCATAGCTATGTCCTTGCATAGCTTTCTTTGCACAGGGGACACCTGTGTGATATACTGTAACTCAGCTCCAGGTCAGATAACAAACAATCAATGGACTCTTTAGCAGTGGTATGGCATGATGATATTGCAGTCCAGCTCCATCAAAAATCTAGAGATAATACATAGTGTTTCAGTGCTTCCTATTTTGAGTTCTGCATAGGATTACTCGGCACACACTCTCTGGACCAAATGCAAACAATTAACAAGCAGCTGGTAGGTAAGATGGGTTTTTTAAGAACATACAAGTATCCATAACGAAAAGGGTGATATGTTTGCAGAGATCTCTACTTGTATGAAGCCGAGAGCCTGGAGAACTCCTTTTACCAATAAACAGCTCTTGGTGCTGATGTCTGGAGTTTTGTTGTACGATTTGAGCATGGGCTTAAAAAACACACCAAAAACTCAATTACAAATAGCACGGAGCAGATCTTCAGCAAGAAGAGCACAACGTAGCTTGTGACAAAGTTAGAGTAATATGGGTGTAAATCAGGCACATATTTTGCACACGATTTTTAAGCATCGCTGCAGGTGAACAGAATCTTACCTTGTACAATTAGTACTTTGAACAGTGACTGCAAATTCCAACCCACCCACCGCCACAATTTGGATGTAAGTGCTGCTGATCTCAATGGGGCTTACTGCCCAACTGTGAGCTATTTCAGGCTTAATACATAAATGGAAACCAAGCTAAAGGGACCTGGGGAATTTAAACAGGAAAGGCTTAAGCGTGTGCCTAAGAGCTCACCTGTACACAACTCGGGACACAGAGCGTCTGCCATTCTGTGTCTCTTTTACTTTTGCCCTTGTAGCTGCTGGGTGAACAGGACCCCGGATCAGGCCCCACATTGTGTGTGTATTGGTCCTGTCTAACACACATGGCAATTATGGTGGTACACTGGCATCACATCACCTGTATACCTTGATGTTTCAGGGAATAGGGGGCAAAGAGACATTGACTCAGAGCCTCTCTGTCACTTTACTATGTACAAAAAAAATAATTGCCGAAATAAATTTAACACAGCAATTGGCTGAGTCGCACCCAAAATTACCACATGATCTATGAGCACCATCTGAAATATACTGGAACAAAACCGGAGCTTTTGTCATTTATTACAACAGAATCAGGATCACACCCCAAGCTCCTGTTTCTCCTTGTTACAAATATGTTTGATTCAACAGTGTTTTGGTTCATGTATCCCAATAGAAGAAAATGCAATGAGAGGTTCATTCCTCATGCAGAAACTGCAAAGGAAATCTCCCTGGGTGTAAAATGCTGAACATGAGTGATGAAGGTATTTCATTTTCTGTGTTCCTCCCTACCCCACCCCCCACAAAAAAACCCGCACCCTCTTGGTGATTTCTAATTTAATTATTTATTTTAAAAAAAGGGGGGGGGGACCACCTAATATAGATAAAGCAACACATAACCTGACAGCGTACCAGTTTAAATCCTGACAGGGTCAATAAAATGAGGGTTTGCAAAAGTCCCAGATGAGGAATGCTTTCATGAATGTCTCCATTGTGCAAAATCTCTCCGTATATCCTGCCTGCAAAATGACAGTCATATGCCACCAGATGCAGGAGGCATGCTGGCAATGTCAAGTGCTGTAGTAGGGTATTCAGGCAGGGTAGACGGATCAACAGGGTGGTTGTTTTTCTCCTGTATCCATGCCTGATTGTTACAAAACCAAGCACCTTCGTGCACTGACAAATATTTAGATGCACATTTCAAAAACAGAATTATAATGCTCGCTCTGAATGCAAAAATAATATAATTAAATCCATGCTAATTAAGCTTCTCAATTTAATATTAGTTGTGTTATTGCGTAAAGCCAGCTGGAAGTAATTATTATTTTTTCCACGTGTAGTCTTCATTAGTGTGAGATATTTCCCTCCTCTCCAGATAGCTAGTTCAGATGTTCTTGGAAAATATAGGTCTTAGATCAATTGTCTTGGGAACAAATAGCCACTTAATGCTACCTTAACAAAGTTAACAAACTTGTGTTTTCTTTTTAAAACAAAAAAAAACACCACGAAGGACAAGCTAAGATCATGATCCAATCTCACAGAAAGGAAAATCTCCTTCAGAGCTTCAGACCCAAATAAACTTATAAGGATGGAAATCCCTCAGAACACTTCTGAGAAAATATGCATGAAATTAGGCTGGAAGACTTGTGGATTTTAATAGGAGAATGTTAACCACGTGTTTAACTCTTGCATTTAAATCAATCAATATGGAATTCAACATGCCCAGTATCAAATCAATGTAAAACAACCCTGTCCAACTCCAAGACCTCAAAAATTTTCCCTACTTCATACTCCTCTTCAAGCTTATTATGGCAAAATATTTCATTTGTTAGCATTAGGGCATTCAAATTCAATTTTAGATTCAAAAAGAGACCGCACTACAATAAACAATGTTCACTTAAACATGTGCCGTGTTAGCAATTATTTGCACGGAAAATGGAATTCGCGTTTTATATGTCTTTTCTACGGAAGCGTTGTTATTTTAAATTTGTGCTTCATTTTATTATCCTTGGAACACAGGGAGCCTAACATTCTGGCTGGAATTCTTACTGGTCAGAACAAACCAGAAAGAAAAGAGCAATATTTGGGAAACACTTAATTGCACATTATTTCCCTGTTCCTCCCTACGTGCCATAAAGATTGGATTGATCAGCCTTTCAGCACTCCACCACGATAAGCCATGGCATCTGGTCACACATTTTTATCATGCCTTCCCATACAGGCATATTCACAAAGCAAAACACCCAACGTACAGCATGTCAACGCCTAAATGTGGGCACTGTGCAAATAATACAAGGCGAAAGGTAGATTTTCAGTGGCTGACACCCAAATTGCCATTTCATCCACTACTGTACTCCTTTAAATATCTTGACATTTACCTGATACAATGAAACGGAATCATAAATGGGATTTGCCTGGGTTCAGGTAATCAGGAAACATATGATACCCTATTTTTTTCTGATCTGGTAAGAGAGCTGCCTATGCTATTCTGGTTTTAGGAGTGCCAACGAATTCCCATGTTATAACTGTAAACATCTCAAAATTTGGAGTGGAGCGCTAAGACTCAGGAAGAAGTTATGGCCTCAATAAATGAAACCACAAACCGATTGCAATCTGTAATACAATAAAATTAAGGTGCATGTAATCCACTGGGTGCATCAGGATGCACTAGAATGTTTTCACTCCTTCAATTCTTTTTCGGAAGGAATGTATAGTTTTAAGCCTCCAATTGTGAAATATTAAAACAAAGCACAATAATGGGGGGGGGGGAGACTTGGTGATCTTATGGACAGAGGACGGTTTTATTTGCTTCCTGCAGGGCTCAACCTCATGTTCTGTACACAATGTGCATGGCGCATGAGAGTATCTACTTTTTTTATTTTAAAAAAATCAACTCCTGGTCACAGGTCCTATTTTCTCAAAATAGATATTCCAAGTTAGAGCTTCCGTTGTTATCAGTGTTTAAATATTCATTGCCCCCCCCCCCAAAAAAAAACGAAAAAGGAGAGAGGCTTTTCAGCTCTCTTTAAATCTATACTGTGTAGAATCCACATTTTATTTACCTTCACCACTATGCAGCACTAACAATGCTCACTTACAGCACAAAGTGCTATGTGGAAGGGAAAGCTGCAAGTGTGCTTAATTTCTACTGGTTTTTGGAAGAATTTCAGCCTGATTCTGTGCATGGTTTAACCCAGAAGGAAGCCCCATTGAATTCAGTGAGGCAGCAATGCACACTAAAGGTGAGCAACATTCTGCTGGATTGGCATGCCATGGAAATATCTCCCACGGAAATAAATTTAAAGAGGTTCAGGTTTAGCAAACAAACATATGAAAACTAGGGAAGGGGAGAATCATTGTGACACAAGTCACTCTTATTCAGCTTACAAAAGCCACTTTGCTTTATTTTTCCCAAAAGCTGTTTTAAAATAGTTTAAACACAGGCGTAATCAAAGCAAATGAAGGAAATGAACTTCTCTGATAGCATTCCCTCTCACTTTGGACGGCCCCCCATGACAGACCCAAAATTAACCACCGTTCACCAATTCCAATGGGGCACACACAAAACCACACCACGATGTGTGATATAAGTTGTAGTGATATATTGATTTATGCATATTAAAAATTTATACATCAAATTAGCTGCTTCTTAGTTAATCCTGGAGCACCAATCATGGGCAGATAATATGAAACAAACAAACAAAAACACCAACAATAAACATCGGCACAAATTCTGCAATACACAGACGTAGACACAAAGAGATAGAGATAGATAGATGATAGATAGATAGATAGATAGATAGATAGATAGATAGATAGATAGATAGATAGACAGACCTCACGTAAGCAATGAGGTTATTTGTGGCAGTGCTTTTATGCAGGTAAGAAGCAGTGTAGTAAAGTTACCTTCTCGTAATGTTGCATTTTATGTTTTTCAATTAAAACAACTGTATGTGTTTTATCAGCCATTTATTTCTTCCCCTAGAAGCACAGTGCTAATTTTAACATTGTGGCTGTTTCTCTTCAATGCATGTTGGTCGTATGGTAGAATATAGGATCCGATAAACTGTATGGCAATCCCCATTCATAAATGTGGTATCGTATGAAAGCAATAATAGATGGCCCATAACTGACACCACCAGTGGTAGCAGAAAGTAGAGGAGCTTTCCAATGTGATCTATGCTAAGCTAGAAATAAACACATTATTCCCCATTAGTTAAAGTCTTCTTTTGAGATACTCCCCTTCAGAATCATTTTAAGTTTCTATTAACATTTAATATTCTCTATGCCTAGAACAAGATCTGTCATTCTGAAAGACCTGGGAAAATGTGATGAATTAGCAGCTGACTTTCTATTGAGGAGTTTCAGTAGAAAGAAAGGGGAAAACCTAAAATAATATTTGGTGTGATTCTTTCCTGTACATACTCTTAACTCCAAGGACTTGCAAAATGGCTAGTGAAAATTAAACCTTTTACAATAATGAGCTTGTGAATTTCAGGTTATTGCTTTGGCACTAAAATCCAAAAATGTAAAGAGGGGGCTCAGTTCTGAGTCTCTATTTTCCTATCCACACACCCCCTTCCTTCTCTGCCATGAAAAACTAACAAAACTCCTGAGCACATTTGAAGCCCAGAGTTCTGAAAATCTCTAAGCTGTGAAGGAAGGTCTACTGGACCACAAGAGTGAAAATTAGAGAGATGAAGAAAGTCTCATCACATACACTGAATATTAGTGGTGAATGGGAGACAATTCAATGAAGCTTTTTTTTTTTTTTTGCGTGTGTTTTGTTTCTAATTTATGACGCCAGCTCTGTATCAGTTAACAGACTGTTCCTTTGTAATTGCTTACAGTGTCACAATGACCTGGTGCATGTGAATTCTTTCACTATCACTGCTATCCCTGCAATCTTGTCTCTGCTGTGACCAACTCACTTTTGCCCCAACATGTCAGATGCTTTGCTCAGCATCTAATTAACTAGGGTTAAGAGTCAAGGCAAGCCAACCTTGAATCAGGAGACCACGCTGCTCCCATATATATATATATATATATATATATATATATATATATAATCAGCATATGCTGTGTTAATCTGAATGAGGCACAGAAAATTAACCACTTTAAGCTTATCAGCTGGAGTTTGCATTTACAACACCATGCTGATTTCCTTATTCACCATTCTATAATAACTTCTAGATCAACAAAGTAGGTTTCCGTGTAACTTCACGCGTTTCCTACGTGAAAAGTGGGTCTGAGGTTAGAGGGAAAATATCACACACTCTGATTCTAGAAAATAATTATGTTTGAGTTTCACGTGTGTAAAACAATGTTCTCCTGTTCACCTTCTCTCTCTCTCTCTCTCTCTCTCTCTCTCTCTCTCACACACACACACACACACATCCTCTCAACCCTGTATTTCACAGAAACCCGTCCAAACTACATTACTTAAAAATGTGTGTGTGTGTGCACAGTTATATCTTTTTTAAAAAATAGAATATAGGATTATTATTATTATTATTATTATTTATTAGTTGTTAGTTGCTAGCAACCTATAAGGTCTCCGAGTGACTTACATTGGAAAGCATAGGCATACATTTTACCACAGAAAAGAAATAATAATAATATAAAATATTAACATTCCATCTAACATATAACACAGAAAAAAGCCCTTCCAGACAACACCAACAGAAAACTATGGCATCATACTCACAATGAAACAAAACACATACACACCTGTATGTATTAGACAAACTTTCTTCTAACCCATTCCTTGCAGATAAACCTAAATGAAATCAGCAGGATTTACTCTGAAACAAAGTATTAGGACAGGAGTGTCTGATATACACACACCACATACAAAGAGCTATGAGAGTACACATGCTGTATTTTATAGATTCACAACCTACGTGCATGAATGTAAGAGGCTAAAATGAAAAATGTAACGATACACCACATCTAAAAACGTCTAGTAGTAGTAGATGTGCCACTTCTTGAGGACATTTCTAACAAGTAAGCACTAATGAAAGCACAGGGACTTGAATGCAAGTGATATATGAGAATAGGGGTCTCTCCAGCTCATACACACAGAACTACAGCTGAAAGCACAGAAAAATTACAATTCTGGAGATATGAAATTTCACATGGGTTACTTTAAAACAAGGAACATTTGGGGGTATTTTTATTCCTATATTAATTTGAAGGGGGGCATGTTCTGTAAATAAACTAGTTTAGCCACATGCATGCTGCAAAGCATATTGATATGCCCAGGTAATAGTTGAAATGGAATCAGATGCTGTTCCAATGCCAAGTCTATAAAAAACTTTTTCTATAACTTATCATGAACTAACTTCTAAATTCAGCGTGCATCCCCCCCCATATATATATATATATATATATATATATATACATACACACACACACACACACACACACACCCCGTGTGGCATTTATATTTTACAATCAAACAACAGTTCGTGTTGTTACAGATACCTTTGAGCAAAAGGAACAAGTATGGCAAATCGACTTGCAACATCGTGGAAGGGAAAACTAAATACCAAATCGTGCAACTGCTGAGGATGCAAAAATAAAAAGACACCACTCACATCTTTTGCTAGGAGCTTCTCCTGCTAAGATGCAGTTTGCCAGACGGCTTTTGACAGTAAACCTGTGTATGGGACGTATCACATGCTGTCATTTATAGCAACGTATTGCAATTAAACAAATAAAATTTAGGTGCTCTTTAGAGGAAACAAAAGGGGAGGAAATGCTTTTATGATGTAAAGAAATCTTAAACCACTTTTCTCCATTCAACGTGTGTGATCCATAGTAGGACATACCCACATTTCTGATTTTAAGTACCTATTCAATAAAGGGCATGTGCATCTTTCTCACTCATGAGCAATCAAACAGCAGCACACGAGCACAATTTAAATGCTATGCTTTGTGCTTGATTTTTAATCAAGCCATTTCTACAACACTTTATACGTGGTAGTTCACGTATTTTAAATCTTAGAATGGGTAGCATTTTATCCGAGCCAAATAAAGAAGCTTTTATAAACCTTTCCCCAATACACTCACACACACACACACACACACACACAATATCCCCTCTGATGGACAGATGTATCCCTATTAAAGCAAGTACATTGATCTGATTTTTAGTTTGCCTTGGCTTTCCCCTCACCTATCTAGGAAATGATTTCTCTAGTGATAACTATGACATCGTGCTAATGAGAGAATCAAATGCACAATAGAAAAATTGTCACTACTAATAATATTTGCAGGAAGTTAAATAAGGCAAGTGTATGAGAATGTCAGACAGTTGTCCTTTAATAAGATACAGTTATACAATGAAATTATGTTGTTAATTTTGTTACATCACTGGGTGAATGTTAAATTACTGTATAATGGTTTGCAGATGCATGCGTAATCCTAATATTGCTCTTTAACTGGTTTGAAGAGAGGGAGATACCTTCAAGAGAGGGAGATTTCCTTTGCACATGAAACAGGAAATATAAGGCATGCTTTTGCTCATCTCTGGCATTTTGTGTCACTGTGCGTTACTGCTTCTTTTGCTCTTATGGACTCATTGCTTAAAAGTATTTTAGAGCATCACAGCCCTTAAGGTAAACTGGAAGGAAGAGAGTGACATTTCTTATTCTGACAATGGCACAAAACATCTACAAAAGCAGAAAATTCAGAAAAGCCTTCTATTTTTATTTTATCAATCAAAGCAGGCCTTTTCTGGCTTTACGCAGCCTCTTGCAAACTGGAAAGGGGGTCAAGCATTTCTGTCTGTGAATGTACGCACACTCTCTGAACTCGACCGTGGTTTCTCTTGCCAGATTAGTAAGAGAAAGAAGCCAAAGGTTTCTGGTCATTCTCGACCTGTCACTGATCAAAGTGACCCAAAGAAGAACTCTCTTTAAAAAGTTGAGATTTACCTTCTTTGAAGTTATCAGCAATTATTTATGTATACGTATCAGGAATGGTTCCTTTCAAAGGATTCATAAACGGGGTGTGTATGTGTGTCTTTAGAGGTACAAAACTAGAACCGATAAATGGTTAAGCAGCCATATTTTAGACTTTTCAGAAAAGGTAACTGGGGATATAATTTGCTACTCTCCTCTAAAACTGAACGCTCCTTTGGGTACCATGCATAATTGTCTCATAACAAAGGGCTTTTTTAAAACATGCAAACATTGAATCAAAACTCACAACAAGTAAATGCAGATGCAAATATGATTTGATGGCACATAAAAACTTGCTTTGATTACCTGTGGCATTTATAACAATTATTTTTTCACCACTGCATCCTCAGAAAAGGCTCAGCATAGCATAAACTAAGGTTTTAAACTACGTATCCTCTGTACAGGTATTGGCTTTCCGTCATTGTATCACAAATCCACCTGAAGTTAAAAGTACCATTTAATTCTAACCTAAGCAAGTATTTGATTGCATAGCAATAATAATCATTTTTTTACATGTAGAATGAAATATTCCGACAAACCCAAATGTCTCACTAATCATTTCTTTAAATGATGCCAAACTTTTGCTTGCAATATAAGCATCTTCTGTACCAACTGTTTCTACTTTTGAACAAGAAACAAAAGTTACCTTCAAATGTATGGATATTAAAATAACAATAATAATATACACAAAATAGTTTGCAAAAGTCCTAAAACCATAACTGTAAGAAATAGATAAGGGTGTGTGCGTGTGTTAATAGACCCATGCATAATGCTTTCAAGAGAGGGGAAATCTTAACACTGGTAGCTATCAGGCGTATTTTTAGGTGCCCTAGTAAACCGCTGTCATGTGCAGACTGAATAAGTAAACACATCTAAGAGATTTAGCAAGTCAATAAAAAGTTAAAGCTGTTATACTTTGCAAGTGGAATTAACTTACCCTCTTAAAAGAAAAAGAAATGAAGTGGGGGGGGGTAGAAATACAAAACTCTGGGTGGAATGTTTTAAGCAGACAGCAGCATTCTAACCACCAAGGACATGGAGAAAATAGTGCACACTTTCAAAATAAATATGTTCATCATTACCACCTTTACAAAACTACTGTGCCTGCATCTGCCAAACATTTAGCCATGTACGAGATGATTATTCTTTTCCCAACACAGTCTCAGAAAAATAAACATGGCCATATGTGTCCAGTAATATTTTTTTGGGGGGGGGAGAAAGGGGGGAAGATAACCAACCATTTTAAGATCCTCATGCATTAGTACAATTAACAACAATAGAGAAGTAACAGCTGAGTTGTGGATGGGCTTACTTTTGCCCACCAACAATTTTTTTGCCCAGTCCTCTGGAACGTGATGTCCTCCTCTTAAATTTCTACATCCCTGCACATCCTAACATCAAGCACTTTTTCCAGTACTCCCCAAAACGAATAAATGTCTAACTCGGGGCGGGGGTGGGGGGGGAGTCAAACACTCAAATGCAATCTAACACGATGTATGTGGTTCAACAGTGATCTATCTATCCATTGATCATTATCTGGCACTAGTTGAATTAACTCTTTTATTGCCAAAGAGGGAAGGCGGCTTTCATCCTAAGCTGCTATACCTGAATACATACGAAGGTACTGAAAATAGAACGACAGGTTAAGTTTAGGATGGCTGTCAATTTCCTGGCTTTAAAATGAATGCAAAAACACCTAAATGCAGGAAATGTTACATGCAGAGGCAGTCCACTATAACAATCAAAGCATATATTGGTGTCCAGAACAGAAGATCTGAAATGCTATTTTTTCAAACTGGGCTCTAGGTCTTTTTCACTGATTAAGAATAAGGAACAGCATATAAGGAGTTCCTCATTTGGCTTGTGTTGATTATATTTCTGAATAGTAAGCTGTTATCAGTTGTAATAAGGGTCCCTCTACAGGATAGATCTAAATATACCTTATTTGAATGCAGGCAGCCTATAGAGAGAGACACGCTGTTTTAAAATCTTTTCTGTACACAACTGTTGTACGCTATAAACTTCCCTCCATGTAAGCCTGTGTGTGTGAGAGAGAGTGTGTGTGTGTATTTCTTTCCTAATGATTACCAAGCAAACGATCTTTTCTTTACATTACCAACAGCCAGTTATATATCCTCAGCCACAACTACTCTAGAAATGACAGCGCTTTTGCGTCAATGGAATTCATTCATAAAAAACAACAAAAACAAACCCTGAAAAGAAAAAGGGCTCGCCAAAGCACTACAACTTATGTCACAACTTTTTGTCGCTTCAGCTTCTTATCATATGAAAATCTTTTTCTGCCCCCCCCAAAAGGCAACTCCTTAAAAAAGCAAAAATACAAAATTGGAGGAAGCCCTAACATATGCAATTTTATTTTTATTTTTAAAAGTCTCTAGTTTTAAACCTCCATCCCCCCCTCTGCTTGAGTCCAGTCCAAGTTGAAAGTTTCTTTTTCATCCCTTCAATTGTGTGTGTGTGTGTGTGTGTGTGTGTGTGTGTGTGCAATTTCATGCAGAAGAGTCAAACAGTTGTGAAAGAGTAGCCACATCAGGCTGGGGGTGCGTATCACCGAGTACATGATACAGAGGCAACAGCAGCCCCTGTGATTAATTATCAGTTATTACTGGCCTTGCAGCAACGGTTTAGCTTTCCCGTCAGAACCGCCATACCAGGCTGCCTTAAACGCGGCCCCCGGTGAAGGGACTGCTCTGGGGAGGACGCCAAGACACAGCTCTCTGCAGAAACAGTATGTGTGTGAGAGTATTGGGGGGGGGGCGCAGAGGGAGGGAGAGAGACCAGCAACTGAAACTGTCTCATCTAAGGACCCTCAGCTCTGGGCTGCCAGCAATTCCAGCACAACTGAACTCTCTCTCTCTCTCTCTCTCTCTCTCTCTCTCTCTCTTCCCCCTTAGGTCTGCATAAGGCTGTTTTCTGCCACCTGAACTCAATTAAGCACCCCCCTCTCCCAAGTTTAGTATCAGTTTTGATATGAGGTCTTACATATTCCGTGGGGTGGGAAAAAAGGAAAGAAAGAAATGACTTTTTGCTGGGATACTATGATACTTCATTATTATTATTTTTATTATTAATTATTGTTGTTATTATTATTATTTTAAAAAGAGAGGGGGGAGAGAAAAAATGGAAGGAAGGGGGAAAGGAAAACAAAACAAAGGAAAACAAAAGGCAAGAAATATTAACCATGGAGTTAATGATCTGTTCAGAAAACTTTAAAGGGGGTATGGAGAGAGGAGGACTTTTATTTTAAAGCATGTCTTATTTTTGTTCTCTCTCTCTTTTCTCCTTTTTTTTTTAGTTGCCCATGGGGATGTAGTGAAGTAAGCACGAACATTCAAATTACTTAGTTATGACACTACAGAAACTGTGCAGTGTTAAAATTAAAACAAAAGCGCAGACAAGACGAGTTGTGGGGGTGGAAAGTAAAATTGCAAAATGAAACACACAACCCGGCAAGCAACAAACTGAGACAGACATTCACTTCAACGTGTGTGAGACATTAAAAGTAAAAGAAAAAGAAAAAAAGTAACGTACCTGCTGGGACATTCTGAACAAGAGGTTAGTGTCAGCGTTCTGCCATGTCCCCATGAAACCAGATTCGGCCGTTGCTGTCCTTGTTCCGAACTGCATGGAGTTGTCAGCACAGGAGTCTCTCAAAGTCAAGTCTCTTGCCCTCTTTCCTTCTGTGTCTCTCTGAGTGTCTCTGTCTCTCACATCCACTTCTGCCTCTTCTGACTGAAAAGTGAAGGTGGATTTTTTTTTGAGCCTCTTGGCAGTCAGTAGCAGGAGTGTAGTGTAGTTAAGCTAGCTGCACTGTGCCTTCCATTTGGGAAGCAGGGGTGGGGAGAGCTTTGGGGAGGGGGGCCAGAGCTTCTTTCGCACCTTCTGCACAGATACCCCTATCATTTATGCATACACTGTGACTCCCCAAGCTCGCCTTTGCTTGGGTTTAACAGCTGCCTGTCAGGTGTGCAAGCAGCACTGAGGAAACCCAACCATCAGCCTCATACTCTTTAGCCACTGGATGTCATTGGATAGCAGAGCAAGAGAGAGAGTCAACTGCACCGTTCCACTGTCAGGCACGAAATGACATTACTGCAATAGCCCCCTCGCAGCCTTAGCATACACATGCACACACACTCTAAGTAGTATGCTGATCAGAGTGAATTCAGAAGAACAAGCTGTGGCCCTTTCCCCTGTTTTCCTTCAACAATGCTGTCAAGAACAGCATGTAATTGCTGACACTTGCCTATTAAACGCAGACTGTAAACCTCCTAACAGGAGAAGGGAAGGCAAGAGAGCAGAGGGACAACCAATTGCTCACTTATTTAGACAATAGCATGCAGAACCACCACGCAGCAGAAGTTGGCCTGGCTGCTTTTAAAATATAGCTAGTTCTTTATGTGGCCACTTTTGCAACAGCCCCAGCCCCCAATTTTTTTTATAAACGATAAAAAAAAGCTCTTACCAAAAAAGAAGGGGGTGGGATGAAATAAGACGATCTCCAACTTCTTTTAAAAAGAAAACTAGGAAAGAACTGCATGCATGTTTCATCTCTCACATCTTTGTTTTCCCCTGTTAATTGCCTAAAATGCCTCAAGGAGCAGAAGTCGGGGGAAAGAGAAGTGTCTTCTCTCTTTTCCATAAAGATCAAAAGTTGATTTATTTGTTTTTTTTTTAAAAAAAGGTAAAGTTCTTGGATGAGGAATATACAATAACCTTTCAGATCACAAAAGGGAGTGGGTGAAATGAATGAAATAAAAAGGCAACTCTATCCAGAAAAACAAAACAAAACACAGCATTTCCTTTTAGGATTGCCACCAGCATAAAGATTGTTAACACAGGCTAGATACAATGAAAAACCGAAAGCCACTGCCACCAACTACTTTTTAAAAACCAAGCTCTATTTAGAACAATGCACTTTGCATTTTCCCAGTACTGTTACGTACTTTGGTCTCCTATGAGGAAAAACCGGAGGGAGGAGCGAGAGAGAGAGAACACCTACATGGATTACATAAACACTGCAACTTCAAAAATGTAAAACAAAATTCATGCCCTCTCATAAAAAAACAACAACCACCAGCACCAAGTCAGGTTAAAAGAAATGGGGAAGAAGAGTCTAGTTTTTCTCAACTTAATGTGTAAGGAACATTCATCTTCTAATAAAATCTACAAATTGAGAGGACAAATGTACCACTCTCGCAAGCTCTCCCTTAACTGGAGAACAACAATAAACCTCACTCTCTCACAAAACAACAAAAGAATCACAAGAAAGCTTCAGTGGCAGCCGTGTGTCATTAGTGTGCAATGAGGAAAGATGAGAAAGCAAACGCTATGTTGACACAAATGTGTCTTCCCCTTTAGATCCTGGCATCTCCTGAAAGCTTTTCTGTTAAACTTCCCTCCAGTTCACCACCATTAAGCACACGCACGCACACAAAAACCAGTCTCAAAAGCTGCAAATTCAATATCTGAGAAACAAAAACAAGAGCCCAAAGAACTGTTGCCTTAAAATATATTAAGTCCACCTGTGGTCAATAAAAATATTCTTGTTGCATGGAACGAGGAGGGGAGGAGGAAGAAGAAGAAGGGGGGGGGAGAGAGAAAACAGCCCCTATGAGTCAATTGTGCCAACAGTGGCTGTACCTTTAGAGCCAGCTATTACCCACTTAAACTCCCTCTAAAATTTGCTAGCCTCTTGCTTTCTGAAGTGGTACTCAGTGCCTTAGTCAAGCTGCCTGCTCAGCTCCTGACCTTCCCACTAATGGCTGTTATTTGTGGGAGGCTTAAGGAGAATGTCAGTAGCCAGTTTCCTCCTCTCTGCATTTCTTGTGCGCTGTCTCCCCACCTCTCCCTTTCCTCTCCCCCCCCCCCCTTACTCCTGTCCTGCAGTCCTCTCCACTCCCAGGGAGAGAAAGGGGGAGGGAGGAAAAAGCCCACGCACACAAAAACCAAGTGGCATGCAGCAGCAAGCACCTGCAGTAATAGACTCTTTTATTAAAACTGTTATTCTGCAAGACTTGAAATTCCCCGTGGACTGGGCCATGTCAAAGCCGATATAATTAACTAGAGGCTCAGCAACGGATCAATTACCAGACAAGCAAGTGATAGTGAAATCAATGAAAGATCATCAGCCACATTATCAGTGTTGCAACTCATTAGGGTAAAACTGAGAAATGTGCTCAAAGCGAGCCCAAGCAAGGTGGCATTACAAAACAAAGGGCTAATTTGGAGACCCTGCTGTGAACAATCTGTAACAGAATTAGCCTTCTCTCTCCCCCCCCCCCCCAAACCCCCGCACCAACCAAACTGCGCAGCTCTGTAACTAAATGTGACAGTCTGAGAGAAGCAGTTTATTAAGACACCAACTCCAAGTTTATTTAGTTCATAAACTCTCTCCTAGAAAATCGATACAGTCTGTACAGGGTTATTAGGCTGACTAGCTAATACATCCAAATCTGGTCTTCCCGGGCAGCAGCCTAAAATTCTACCTAACAAAGATGGAGGGGCGGGAGAACCTCAACAGCTGTAGAACATGGCATCCAATAAGCCTATCATGTAGTGGCCACATTATGGCATGCAACTGAAACGGCAAGGGGAGGGTGGGGGAAATGACTGCTAATACAATACGGAGGAAACCAACGGAATAAAACATTGCAACCTTCCGTACCACTAAGTACATTCCTATTAAAGCAGGAAATAGTTCCTAATAGAAGGAGCACCTACCAGATGTCTTTCCAGAACAATACGCA
Organism: Podarcis tiliguerta; assembly: GCF_965153285.1. Lineage (NCBI taxonomy): Eukaryota > Metazoa > Chordata > Lepidosauria > Squamata > Lacertidae > Podarcis > Podarcis tiliguerta. Next base: position 25,096,970 of record NC_139550.1, read on the forward strand.
GGCTACAAAGCACTTAAGGGGTAACTGCAACCCCCTGCAGTGCTAAGACAAAAAACTGCACCCAAACCCACTTTTGAGGAAGGGAGCTCCACGAAGCTCCACAGAACTCTTACTTCCAAGTAAAAACGTGCAAGCCCAGGCTGCACAACATTATGGCACCTTGCCTTAGGTATATTTCAAATGTTCGCAAATTCCAACACAAACAGCATTTCATACGGAACCCACATGTGGGTGTTCAGATGTGAGAACACACAAGGATAGATTTCACTACATATGGACGGGGTGTCCTGTGTCCCCTAAGTGTGTGTAAATGCAACAAAATACATGCATGTAATGATTCATATATAGGTTGCCTGCTAATTCATCTATGGAAATCCTTTCTGTATAGGAATTTGTAACATTTGAGTGGCCTTTAATCTTGCAAAAACTGACACATTAGGTTGTTTTCAAATAATATTCTCAAAGTCCAATCCCTGATGCTAATATTTCCCTTTGAAATTAATTATCCCACTTCCCTTGGTGCAAGCAGAGTGAATTCCCCACCCCACCCCCAAGAGACTGTCTCAACAACCTAGGTAACTGTGTATTAACTCACCAGACAACAGTCCCGTCCCCCACTATACCTCCAGTAATCACAAAATGCTATGAACTAACAGCACGGACAATGCATTTAGTGTCACAAGATTTTGAGTGAAATGCTATGGGCCATGTTATACTTTAACAGATTTCCACTTAGCTTTCTGAAAGACTTAAAGACTAGCTCTTTGTATTAAGTGTTTTACCATATTCAGTAAAGCATAATAAAAGCACTGTCCATACTGTTTGTTTGTAACACCACATTTTTCGATTGTATAACAGTGCTGATGCTCAATGAAAAGACCTCTGGATAAGATTACAGCAGAGCTTTTCCGTGTCGCGACACATTAGTGTGCCGGCTGATGTGCGGGTGTGTCGCGCAAACGCTCTTATAAGGGGTAAGTTTAACCTCCGGTTTGCTAGTTAAAACTGAATTGCAGTGTCGTGAAATGATGCATGTCTAGAAAGTGTGTCACCAACATGAAAAGTTTGGAAAGCTCTGGATTAAAGTCTTATGTGGCACAATGGTGTTCTTTCCCCCCACCCCCAAGAAACTTCCATTCATTGTCACAATTCTTTGATACATATCTTTAAATACAATCCTTTTTACAATATTTAAAATATTACATCTGCTCAAATATCAGTTCGTTTTTGTCTTCATTTTGTCAGTTCCTGCATGTCAATACGTGTAACATGTAACGACTTTTAAGATTCAGTAAAGTATTTGTTTAAAAGGATTTAAAAGTATATGGAGCTGTCCTATACTTCAGGTATTAATCAGGAAAATAATTGCAGATTTTTTTTTGTATCTTACATGCATATAGCTGTACTGTACATGTACATTCAATGAGATCAAATTAGTTTGGGGGGGGGGTTCATTTCAGTTAGGATGCTCTAACAAGACTGTGGGGAGACCATGCAATACAGCCAGCAGCATAAGACAGAATGCTGTTTTCCTAGAAGCATGAATTCCCACAACTGATCATTTTAGAATGTTACTGATCCTTACAATATTTGTTTTCCTAACATCTAGGAGATCACAATGAATGCCTGTATTAACTAAACACGGAGAAGTATCCTGAGCAGCAGTTTGATGGAGGAAGGATATTTCAGCGAGACCCTGTGTTTTTACATTTGGCATGGTAACATTTTGAACATTACTAAACCAAGCCTTTGTCTCACACACTCATGGACAAAGTTTAAGGGCCTTTACATAAGAGATGGGAAACCAAAAATGTAGCAGGCTCACATTTTTTTGTGCAGCAGGCAAAAAAAAAAAAAAAAATCTGTTGAAGTGCAAAGCACAAAAATCTAAATAATTTTATTACATACCCTCAGTGCTTTTTTTCCTAAGCAGAAAGGTGTCAGTACAGTGGTACCTTGGTTTATGAACCATTCTGGAAGTCCGTTCTTAAACCAAAACCGTTCTTAAACTGAGGCGCGCTTTCCCTAATGAGGCTTCCCGCGGCCGGTACCCTTCCACCATTTGGATTCCGTTCTTAGACCGAGGCAAAGTTTGCAAACCGGGACACTACTTCTGGTTTTGCGGAGTTTGTAAACCAAATTGTTCTTAAACCGGACTGTTCTTAAACCGAGGTACCCCTGTACCTGCCTGAAGGCCATTGTGGGCATGGCTAGAAAGAGCAGGACGAGGGGGGAGAAACAAAAGGCTGTGGCTGATGGGCAGAGAGTGGGGGGGGGGGCAAGAGGGAGCAGGTGGGGGTGGCAACCGATCTGGAACCCTCAAATTGCTATTGGGCATAGCAGCCTGGTTTTGCAGGGCCTTCCCTTTGTCTGGGAACAAGCGAGATGGTGCTGAGAATGGGGCTGGGGAGCCCACACTTCCATTCCTCCATGCATGGAGGTGGGCAGGCTAGAGAGAGAGCGGGGAGTGAGCCTGAGGGGGAGGGGGCGAAATACAGCCACCACTGACAGAGCTGGATTTCTCCCCCCCCTTCCCCCATTTTCTCCTCAGACACTCCAGTGGGGTGCCTTGTTTGCTCTGTTTTCCCCACTCAGCCACCCTTTCCCCATTGCACCACCCCTTGCATCTCAGTTTTGGCAGAGTTGCTCTCCAGGGAGTCTAAGGCTTTAAAGACCAGCACTTGAATGGGGGCCCTAAAATGAACTGCCAGCCAGTGCAGCTGTTTCAAAACAGAAGTTATTTGAGTTCTGAAGGGAAACCCCAGCAGCGGTGGGCTTTGCACCCTTGGGTTCCGGCAGCGCCTTGTGTGACACTAAAATTCAGTGCCCTACAACCACCTCTCACGCTCAGTTCTACAGTACTGTTTTGGTGGCACCAAAAACCTCCTCTGACCCCAGCCAGTCATCTTGCATTTTGGAGCAGTTAAAAGTTTCAATCTCATCTTTAAGGACAGCATTGAATAGAGCACATTGCTATATAAACCCTTCTGGAAGTAACCAGAGCAGGGAGTACCAAGCCGTTGTTGTTGTTGTTGTTATTGTTGTTTAATCGTTTAGTCGTGTCCGACTTTTCGTGACCCCATGGACCAGAGCACGCCAGGCACTCCTGTCTTCCACTGCCTCCCACAGTTTGGTCAAACTCATGTTGGTAGCTTTGAGAACACTGTCCAACCATCTTGTCCTCTGTCGTCCCCTTCTCCTTGTGTCCTCCATCTTTCCCAACATCAGGGTTTTTTCCAGGGAGTCTTCTTTTCTCATGAGGTGGCCAAAGTATTGGAGCTTCAGGATCTGTCCTTCCAGTGAGCACTCAGGGCTGATTTCCTTCAGAATGGATAGGTTTGATCTTCTTGCAGTCCATGGGACTTTCAAGAGTCTTCTCCAGCACCACGTTATCTCTGTACAAAAGGGGCCATAACTGGCAAACCAGCCGAAGCTGGAAAAATGCATTCCTAGCTAACAGAGACACCTGTGCGTCCATTGGCAAAGCTTAATCCAGGAGCCCCTCACCCCAAAGCTAGAGATCTGTTCCTTCTGGGGGAGTGCAACTCAGCTGAGGACATGACATTTTCCCACCTCCCAAACTCAAGAACTCAGGACACACAACACCTCTGTCTTTCCAGCATTCTGCTCCTATTTACTGGCCCCACATCCAGTCCATCACCACCTCCAGGCAACAGTCTAATGCCTGACCCGCCTTTCCTGATACAGATGGAATAGGATAATAGAATTGTAGAGTTGGAAGGGACCCCAGAGGCCATCTAGTCCAACCCCCTTCAGTGCATGGAATAGAGAAACAGAGTTGCATGCCATATTTGTGGCATCTTACTCGAAAACCTTTGAGGGGAGCTCTCACCTGTTTCATACACCACAAAACAACTGCCAGAGTACCGAACAGTAGACCGGGGGCAACCCATAGGCAGGTGGACAGGGTACAAATAATAAGATGATGATGATGATGATGATGATATCTCCCACAATGACTAAGCGTCAAATGTCAGATTTATAGCAGCACCCAGTAACATAAAGGTAAAGGTAAAGGTACCCCTGCCCGTATGGGCCAGTCTTGACAGACTCTAGGGTTGTGCGCCCATCTCACTCAAGAGGCCGGGGGCCAGCGCTGTCCGGAGACACTTCCGGGTCACGTGGCCAGCGTGACATCGCTGCTCTGGCGAGCCAGAGCCGCACACGGAAACGCCGTTTACCTTCCCGCTAGTAAGCGGTCCCTATTTATCTACTTGCACCCGGGGGTGCTTTCGAACTGCTAGGTTGGCAGGCGCTGGGACCGAACAGCGGGAGCGCACCCCACCGCGGGGATTCGAACCACCGACCTTTCGATCGGCAAGCCCTAGGCACTGAGGCTTTAACCCACAGCGCCACCTGCCACTATGTTACTTACCCAGTAACATAGCCATGCATTAAAAACACTTCTGTTTGCTAGTGGAAAATATATTTGGATGAACTGGAAGATATAGGGCACACATATAGTCCAGTATATGTCTTTCTAGCTATATGTGTTTGTTAAGTATTCCGTTCGCTCCATTGACTTACTGTACAGTACCTGTAATTCCCAGAGTTCAGTTTGCTGCAGCAGTTAACAGATTCTATAATCTGTAATGACAGTAAACTGGCCTTTGCTCTTCCCTTATTCACTATTCATTTTCTAGGCTTGGTTAAATAGATTGCTGGGTTAAAGATCAGTAGTTTTTCATGTGACACGCTTTGGTATTCATCTAATGGCCTGTGAGGACAAAACTGTCCCTGTTCTTGCCAAAACAACAAAATGCGTCCTTCACACCGCATGACAATCAGCCCTTCCTTGTGTCCAGATAGCCAAACTTAGATAACTTTTTAGAGGGTATCTTAAGTGTATGCCTGGAACCGGTTCAGCAAAAGAGAAAGGCGCATTTTAGCAAATGTGGAGAATACTATTCTTTTGATTCTGGTTGATATGGACATGTAAACATTTTTTATCCATTCTCTGGCATTTGCAGGATGCTGTTCATATCAGGCAGCAGGAAGGAATAGTTTAGGTTTCTTCAGTTCTATGTTCATCTGCTCTCTTTTTTTATAGTATTGTACCGGTGAATGTTATTTGCAAATTGGGGTACAGTGGGGTATACGCTTCAGGTTACAGACTCCGCTAACCCAGAAATATTACCTCGGGTTAAGAACTTTGCTTCAGGATGAGAACAGAAATCGTGCTCCGGCGGTGTGGCAGCTGCGGGAGGCCCCATTAGCTAAAGTGGTGCTTCAGGTTAAGAACAGTTTCAGGTTAAGAACGGACCTCCGGAACGAATTAAGTACTTAACCCGAGGTACCACTGTACTGCATCCCACCCCGGGATCTCTTGTGATGAAGAGTGGGCTAAAAGCATGAGCTTTTACAAAGAGTTCAAACGTGATAGCTCAGTTGGAAGAGCATGAGACTTTTAATCTCAGGGTCATGGGTTCGAGCATGGCAGGGGGTTGGACTAGATGACCCTCGTGGGGCCTTCCAACTCTACAATTCTAAGATTCTATGATTCATCAAGGCCTAGCTTGGGCATGGTTATTCCATTTCGCCTCAGAGCCGCTGCCAGCCCTTAATATATTGGGGTGTTGGGAATGATGTGTCCAGACGGGAGTTTGGATCCAGAAGATTGCCCAAACTATGAACCTGTTCCTTCTGTGATTGAGCCATTTATTTATTTATTTATTTTGGTCACTGGAGGCTCCAACGGCAACCCTAGCCACTGAAGCTTTCTACTACCTATAGCTGGTACACCAACTATGCCTTGCACACCAGTTACAGCCACCCTCCAACAAAGATAGCATGGTAAGGTAAAGGTAAAGGTACCCCTGCCCGTATGGGCCAGTCTTGACAGACTCTAGGGTTGTGCGCCCATCTCACTCAAGAGGCCGGGGGCCAGAGCTATCCGGAGACACTTCCGGGTCACGTGGCCAGCGTGACATTGCTGCTCTGGCAAGCCAGAGCCGCACACGGAAACGCCATTTACCTTCCCGCTAGTAAGCGGTCCCTATTTATCTACTTGCACCCGGGAGTGCTTTCGAACTGCTAGGTTGGCAGGCGCTGGGACCGAACAACGGGAGCGCACCCCGCCTCGGGGATTCGAACCGCCGACCTTTCGATCGGCAAGCCCTAGGCGCTGAGGCTTTTACCCACAGTGCCACCCGCGTCCCAAGCATGGTAGGGTTGCCATATTCTAAAAAGGAAAAAAAGAAGAAGAAGAAGAAGAAGAAGAAGAAGACACATTTGCTGCCTTCTACTTTGGATCGTTAATGACAACTCTACCCATGAAAAAGAGGACGTGTCCTGGAATAAGAGGACCTATGGCAACCCTACCGGGCCACAGTGATTCCCTGCACGGATGACCTCAAGACTCCACAGTTGCAATGCACTCTGTGTTGGGCAACTTCTGGGCCTGGAAAATCAAGCTGGCGTAAAATGCTGCAGCTAGACCGTTGGTGGGGACAGATTTCTGCCAGCGCAGTACTCTTCTTTTCACTGCCCATATTTCAAGCAGGCTTGTCCCTTCAAAGGATAAAATCCCAACTTAATGGTGAGATGGACCTAGGCTAGCCCAGAACCATCAGATGCTGTTTCTGTTAAGATTACAAAGCATCACAGCTAGACTTTAAAACCCTTGTTCTGTTTCTGCCTTTCCCCAGCCACAAATCTCACTAACAGCCACATGTGTTTATGAGCTCTAAGATAGGTACTGTGAGCCCTTACCAAGGCAAGGGAAATAATATTTGAAAATTACACAAAGCTGGCACGGTGACAATAGTTCAGAGGTGGCATTTCAACAGAGCAAACAGCACTTTCTTCCCCCAAGAATGTAAGTAAAGGAATCGCTCTGCGACATCTGTTAGACTATGAAATGCTAACAGATGTCTTAAGTGGGGGGGAAAGGGAGAAAAATCCATACAGGAAACCATACACCAAACAGATAATGCTGCTAACTTTCCACATATTACCAAACAAAAAAACAACAACCCTAAAACACTGGCAGCTTGCTTCCTTTCTGTGATACTTATAAAAGATTTCTTCGACTTGGGTTTTAGTAAGTTGGAAGATATGGACTCATAATTTCTCTATATAAAAAAGCATCTATAAGAAAATTTATTTCTAATAATTACACATGTTTTAATGCCTTAGATTCAATACTAAGTATTCCAAAACATTTCACCCATAGGTTTTTAAATCTTTTGTGTTTTAATAAATGAACAAGGGAATATGGAACTATTACAGCCTTCATATGGAGGACTCTGGAAAAACATTCCTGATTTATTTCCTAATTGTGGTTTCATTCAAACTCTGCTTTGCATCTCACTGTGCCCAATATGTTCAGGCCTATCATGGCGAGTTCTGAAAAGGAAATGAGTAATGATAAGCTGGGGGGAAAAACACACAACAGTGGTTAAGAGATTGAGAATGTTCCCATCTCTGCCAGATCTATGAAGCAGGCTCAGGAGAATTTCAGGCTTGTGGGGTCTACACTTTGGGAATTTTCTTTTGCACTAAGTACCCTGAATCCACTAACCACAACAAGGTGCAAAATAGCAGCAAGGAGGTGTGGAATCAGACACAAAGGAGTGGCCTAGAGACTGAATGAATTATCTACCTCACCCCATAAGCCATGCATGCAGGGGCAGAGAAAGGGAGTACAGTGGGGGCGGGCCACGGTGGGTGTCACAACTGAGGGGGGTGACAAAATGGCGGGCGGCACTCACCGCGGGGCCTGCAGCATGCCCGAGCTATGCATCTCTCCTGGGAGTGACATGGTGGCTTGGGCGTCTTCAGCCTCTGCGCTGCCCCAAACGGTCTGCCCACCGCCTTCCCCTCAGCTGTAGGGCAGCTGAGTAGGAGGAGGAAGGCAGGCAGGCAGGCAGACTCACACCCCACAGAGCGTGCCCCGCCACTGCATGCATGCACCAGGAATGACTTCTTCTGATGTAGATTTGTACTTAAAAGTGTAACTACAGTTCAAATGGTCCAGTTGAAAGAAGAAATACAGTGGTACCTCTGGTTACGTACTTAATTCGTTCCGGAGGTCTGTTCTTAACCTGAAACTGTTCTTAACCTGAGATGGGCCTCCCACTGCTGCTGCGCTGCCGCCATGCGATTTCTGTTCTCATCCTGAAGCAAAGTTCTTAACCCAAGGTACTATTTCTGGGTTAGCGGAGTCTGTAACCTGAAACTTATGTAACCTGAAGTGTATGCAACCCGAGGTACTACTGTAAAAAGACTTTGTTGTTGTTGTTGTTGCTGCTGCTGCTTTTGCTACTAAAGAATTAGAGAGTCAGAAACCCTTTCCGGTCTACTGTGAATAACCCAGTAGATCCCACCTTGCATTCTGCCCACCCCTGACAAGGAACAAATTACAGTACTTGTAAATGTCATAAAACTCTGATGGCTGCATGCCCTGAGTGCATGCTCACAAGTGCCCTGAGTGCATGCTCAAGTGCATGCTCACAAATGCCCTGAGTGCATGCTCACAAGCTTAACTCTTTCCCTACTGGCTGCTTTTTTATTCTAAACTCCCACCACAGGCACTTCATGCCCATCTGCCACAGGGTTGCAGATATTTGGAACAGCCACTTCTCCGCTAAAAAAGCACACTCTTCCGAAACCTGTTTTCTTTGCCCTGCGCACACTTTGCCCCCTAACACTTCCTTAAAAAACAAAACAAAAGCACCTTTCAACTGTTTGCAGTTATGAAGCTCACAGGGTGCCCATGAACATCAGTGACAAGGGAAACATTTGCCTTTTGTAAGAAAGGGCACAGCAGGCAAACAAAGCTGTACAAAAGTGATCCTGGCCATCATTGCCACTTAAATATCCAACAGCAGAGGCAGGTCTAGGAGTAGCCCTATCCTGATCTTTCATGGGGAGTAAATCACATCTAGTATACACTATACACCCATAAATCTAAGCCACCTATCCTGCTAACCAACAATACCTGTCTTGCCTGGATCAAGTGTGGGGCTAGGGGGGCAGAGATAGATTAATAATAATAATAATAATAATAATAATAATAATTTATTATTTGTACCCTGCCCATTTGGCTGAGTCTCCCCAGCCACTCTGGGTGGCTTCCAACAAAGATTAAAAATACATTAAAATGTTACACATTAAAAACTTCCCTGAACAGGGCTGCCTTCAGATGTCTTCTAAATGTCAGGTAGTTGTTTATCTCTTTTACATCTGATGAAAGGGTGTTCCACAGGGCGGATGCCACTACCGAGAAGGCCCTCTGCCTGGTTCCCTGTAGCTTTGCTTCTCGCAACCACCAGAAGGCCCTTGGACCTCAGATGGCATGAGTGGCCTTAACAGATGGCTCACCTGCAAACAAAGTGTTGCGGGTTAGAACCCTCCATACTTTTGTCTTGGCATGGAGTTGTGTGAGGTTCAACAGACACCCCCCCCCCCCGCCACGCTCCCTTGAATGAAACAACACACTGTCTTCAGTAGAACTTGAGGCATATGCCAAAGAGAGTTGGGGCGAAAACACAGTCTTGTTTCACACGGACGGCTCTTTACGGGGAAGGAGTCTGAGGATGAGCAGTCATATTGGCCAGTGCTGCGCATGTTCTCATGGAAGGACACAATCATATTGCGGAGCTTAGGTGGACAATCCTATCTTGCTGAGCAGTGTGAAGAGTCATTTTGGGCTGACAAGGTCAAAGGCCTTCATCAGGTCTCCTGCAGCTAGAATAGTGAGAAAATCATGCAGGCTGATAAAGAAAAAGAAGGTAGCTTTTACCATATGTGATGGGCGTGTAAGGTAATAAAAGCATTCTGGGAAATGATGTATAATGAATTGGAAAAAAAATGTTTAAAATAATGCTTATTTTTTAAAAAAAACAGAAGCTTTTCTATTAGGAATTAGATCCCAAAGGAGGAGAAAAGACTTTTCATGTACGCAGCGACAGCCACACGGATGTTACTAGCCCAGAGATAGAGAGAAGACAAAGTCCCTACCAGAGAAGAATGGCAAATTAAGCTGTTGGACTATGTCGAAATGGCAAAACTGACTGGAAGGCTCAGGAACCAAGAAGACAAAAACTTCAATAAAGAATGGGGAAAATTTATAATTTACTTAAGAGACTGCTGTAAGCAGATGAAAACATTAGCAGGATGGCAAGAACACTTGTAATGTAGAAGATATTATGGACCAAATGGAGAGACATAAAATTTGTATGATGAAATAATATGCAGTTGAAAAGGTTTATAATAGGACCCACGGAGAGGAAGGTGGGAAGTCCAGAGATTTTGAAAAATCTTTAAATATGAATATGCATTTTGTATTGTTATAACTCGACACTTATAAAATCAAATAAAAAAATTCAGAAAAAGAAAAAGAAAACCATGCCTACTGTCGACCTCTGAGCTCTAAAACCATACTGTGACTAGGGATAGACCCTGTCAGCGAGTGACTGTAATCTGTTGAGAACTACAGGGGAGAAGGCTTTCCTCACAGTGCTCAGCAGAGGTATTCCACAGTAGTTATTATCCTCATGGTTGGTCACCTTTGTTCTTGCAGAGGGTCACAATGCTGGAGTAATGCATGTCTCGTGAGAGTCGATGGCATTCTTCAGCTCTTCGCGGGAAGGAGGGAAACCCAGCTCTTCCAAGACAGGCTGGATGCTGTCAACTGCTGTGTCGAAGACCATGTTTATATATATATATATATATATATATATATATATATATATATATATCTGTGTGTGTGTGTATCAGTGTTTTAACATACCATTTTCAGCAGTAATTAAACATATTTGTACATCTTATTCCATTTTTTTTACTTCCATCAGTCCTGTCTGAAAATTTTCCAATCTAATCTCTTAGTAGACATTTCTTATTTTCCCTGTTACATTTAAAACTCATAACCAGTATCTCTGTTCTTTCTCTACTTTGTAGCACTTCATATATTCCTCCTCACAAAACTTCTTGTAGTCCTACTAGCGTCATTGGTTGGTTACAATTGCTCTTCCAATTGTTCATATACTTCTTCCAATCTTCTGTAAATCTCTGGTCCCGCAGGTTTTGAATCCTTCCTGTCATTTTGTCCAATTCTGCATAATCCATTATTTTCATCTACCATTCGTCTTTCGTCGGAATTTCTTCTTGCTTCCATTTCTGGGCTAACAATACTCTTGCCGTGTCGAAGACCATGTTTTCCTGCAAGTACAGTTCTTGATAGTGCTCTGCCCATTGCTTCATCTGCTTGCTGCAGTCTGTGATGATCTCCGCGGACAAGGTTTTCAGCAATGCAGCCCAACGTCCAAAGGTACTTTCTTCATGCATTTGTACATTTTGGGAGAACTGCCGCTGCCAGCAGCAAGTTGAGCGCTCTGACGCAGCTTTAGCCAGTAGTCATTGGCACACTGTCTGGCAATCCACTGGGCATCGTTCCTTGCCTTTCTCGGTGCAGCAAGCTTCTTCTTGCAGGGCACACGCTTGTAATTAACAAGAGCCTCACACTTTTTAAAAGGAGTAGGGAAATCGCAATCTATTTCTATTTGTTTGAAATATAACTGCACAACCCTAAGATGCCAAATTAAGAGGAGCAATCTTAGAATAATTAAAATCTATAATGAGTCCTACCTTTGAAAGGAGTGCCTCAAAGCTGTTTACAATGCTTTTTTCAAGGGTAATTTTAAATAAGATTCAAATAGTGTCAGCCATTTCTTTTCCCGTCTACTAGCATTCTCAGTTGATGACTTGAAGAGAGTTCCTATGTTTGATGGCATGACTATGTGACAAACCTATCCAGCCATTTAACTTCAGAATAATCCTAAATATTTAGCATTCTCCCCAAACCTGCACATAATGTATTCCCCGGAATTTCAGGTGGAGGGCAGAGAAAGCTTATTGGATCTTAATCCTTAAACAAATTTAAAGTTAAGGATAAAGTTAACATACCCTAATGTTGTGTTGTCACATTCCAATGCCACCATTTCATCACCCATAGAGCCATGCAATCGGTTCAGCAAATCAAAAAGAATAGTGAAACGTTTATTGTGATCAAGGAAATCTATGAACAAAGTTGTTAATTATTTTAGTTATTGAATGTAGTATAGGAAAGCAGGTAATTTGCGTGCCAATATAGCAATAGATGACATAGTGCTCAATTCAATGAAAGCAGTAGGTAAACACATCCCCCTGGGGTTTGTTTTATTTTTGCTTGGAATTTCATTCTTGAAAAATAACTGACGTCAATCAAATTTAAATACCAATAGTCAAAAACTCATCATGGGCAATGTCCTATTTATTATGGAAAGCATTCTTAAAATATAAACAGTGCACAAAAATTATGAACAGGTGGCAACCCTAAATACATGTGGTTTCACTTCTAAGTGCTACCTTGATGGTGGAAAGTCATGTTTGATGAGCCTCTAACCTTTTCGCCTAAGAGCTACATAATGCCTTTATACTAAATAAGCGTGTACATCACTTTATATCCATGTGCTCTAAAGAAGGAGCCTTACATTCAGCTTCAGTCTGAAGATTTTAATTTATGTACTGAAGGTTTTCTTCCTGTTAATTTTTTTGGTATAGCACTCCTCAGTGATAATTTGAACCATAGGCTTTCCCTCCACAACTGTGGAGAATGTTTGCTCATGTAGACCTTGACATCTTTGCACTCAAAATTCTGTTTGAAAAATAACAGCGAGCCACAAATCCGTTTCACACCTTCCCTCCACACATTGACCGAACGTGTGGACAGAGAAGCAGTGTCATGCCCATAGGTGGAGCTCCTTACACCTCTAAACACTCAGGAGATTATGCGAAACAAACTTTAATGTACATTTTCAGGCCCCTGGCAGCGACATTGTGGGGTGCTGCAAGGGACTGTCTTATCTCCAGTGCTATTTAATAGCTAAATAAACCACTGGGAGCAATCACTAGGAGTTTCGGGGTGAGGCTCCATTTGTCTGCTGATAACACCCACTTCTATTTCTGCATAACATAAATAAGGAGGGGCTGTGCAGTTTCTGGGTCATTGCCTGGACGCAGTGGTAAAATGGATGGGGAAAAACAGGCTGAGCTTCAGTCTTGGCAAGACGGAGGCACTGTGGGTGAATAGTTCCTGTGTTCGAGAAATTGGTCCATTGCCCACTGTGGACGGGGGTTGTACCTCCCCCCTGAAGGAGCAGGTTTGCAGTTTGGGGACCCAGCTCTGTCACTGGAGGCTCAGGTACCCTCAGAAGCTAGAAGTGCCTTTTGCCAACAGCTACTGGCTTGATAGGGATGCGGGTGGCGCTGTGGGTAAAAGCCTCAGCGCCTAGGGCTTGCCGATCGAAAGGTCGGTGGTTCGAATCCCCGGAGTGGGGTGCGCTCCCGTCGTTCGGTCCCAGCGCCTGCCAACCTAGCAGTTCGAAAGCACCCCCGAGTGCAAGTAGATAAATAGGGACCGCTTACTAGCGGGAAGGTAAACGGCGTTTCCGTGTGCAGGTCTGGCTTGCCAGAACAGTGATGTCACGCTGGCCACGTGACCCGGAAGTGTCTTCAGACAGCGCTGGCCCCCGGCCTCTTTGAGTGAGATGGGTGCACAACCCTAGAGTCTGTCAAGACTGGCCCGTACGGGCAGGGGTACCTTTACCTTTACTGGCTTGATAGCAGCTACAATGGCCATTTTCAGAGCAGGAAATTGTGGCCATAGAAGCTCATGCGTTGGTTACTTCCAAGACTGGATTGCTGCAACGCGCTCGGATGTGGGGCTTGATTCAGAAGCTGTAGTTGGTGCAGAATGCTGCAGCACAATTGCTAACAGGAGTGAGGCCTTGTTAGTATTTAACACCTGTGCTCAGAAATCTACACTGGTTGTTCTTACCTATGAGATCACCTTGCTCCACATATGCCCACTCAATTGCTTCAATCTGTAGAACTGGCACTTCTATGAGTGCCACGTTTGTAAGAACGTGATTGTTTAGTGTGACAACACTAACACTTTGGAACTCTACTGAGATCAAGCAGGTGCCTTCACTGTATTTTCAGTGCCTGCTATCCCCAGATGCTTAGAAAGTTGGTGTGAATTCTGTTTAAACTGTTTTAGTATTTCAACTTTTCGTATGCTTTAAACTGTTGCTGTAATTTAATCATTTTATAAACCACTTTGAGTTCCCCCCACCAACAATCAAGAGCTGTATATATTTTACGAAATAAAATAAATGAAAATAAATAAATATACCCTGTCCTGTGCAGCTGTGAACCCTAACCGTTATGGGATGGGTGTGTGAAGGTCTGGGGCAGAACAAGCAGACACCGCCCGATTCAGCATGGAGAGATATTTAATTCCTCAGAACTAAGTCACATTTAGACTTTGGTTAGGATCTGAATTAGGCTCTATATGATCTAACCATGTCCCTTTGCAAATGAATTGCAATGACACTGAGATCCAATGAAACCAAACTATGTGCCTGAGTGTGTGTTATTGGTTTGTTTCTTGTTGTGCAGCTTGTGTTCTCAATTTGTATTTTTATGTTGTGAACTGCCCTGTAATCTTTGGATGAAGGATGGCTGGTTGGTTGGTTGGTTGAGTAAGTACATGCATGTAGCAGGCCCCTGAAAAAGCAGTTTATCTACAAATATGAGTTAAAGGAATAAACAGTAATTCCATAACAATCAAATGCTGCCATCCTGTAGGCAATTAGCTAGGATTAAGGGCTGCTGACTGCAATGAGGCTTACTTCCGAGTAGGCACGCAAAGAATTACAGTGCAACTCATTAATGGACTACAAGGGCTTATTAAGTTGCCTACTGTCCTCACAGCCTTATCAACAATTACCGAAAGCTGCGTAAGCAAAAACCCAGCAATCTCTCTCTCTGGAGAGCACAGAACAGTGAGTTCCATCAAATGGTCAGTAGCAGCAGCAGCCGCTGCAAGACACCTAGACAGCCACCACAGGGACTTGGCAAAGCAATTAATCTGCAGCTTTGGCATCTGTTAAAGTACGTCTCACAAATAGGGAGTCATACGGACATACAGTAGCTGAAATTCCTTTCGTTAAGGGACAGTTATCTCAAGGCATGATATACAACACGAGGTATGATAGATACAAGAATGAGCTTGACGTGGGGATCCACTGGGCCAAATTTGTAACACAGAGCACCAGTTGTTCCTTGATAAACATGATGTGGAAGATTGCAAGAGATGTTTATTTGTTTTTTTTCCCACCTCCTTAGGTGATGTCCTATAATGATCAAAGGTCAAGTAATTTCAGCTGTCACAAAATCAGGAAAACGAGACCACCGCCCCCAGCTGCAATCTACTTTTGTGACATTTGAAAGTACCTTCGTACATGTTGTGGAGCTTCAAACAGCATTAGTACTGACGGCCTAGACGGGATTGATCTTTGAGCTTCGCGGTCTCTTGTTGTCAACAGTACATTATAAAACCAATACTAAATACTTTATAAACAGGTCTCCCTGCAGTATATTAGAAGAATGGTGCATATTTCATGCCTTATAGTTTGGTAGCCACATATCCATCAGACAATTAAATAATTTATCAGATGCTCAGAAGTGCAATACAAGTCAATACACTTTTGAATACTTGCAAGTTGCTATCCTAATTCACAAGCTTTTAAAAAAGTTATTTCAGTGCAAAATGGAATGTTGTCATTTTGTAATTATATGTGGACAAACCAAAACTGAGCAAAAGCATGAGATTGGTTACTTATCAAATATTTATTCTAAATTACACACACACACACACACACACACACAACTTATCACATCCACCTTAAAATTGAATTAAAAATATTTCAGTGTTCTTCACCCTTTGAGTGGAATTGGTACAAATATGTAGAACACCTAACTGAAAACAGCATTTTGTCTGTTCAAAGCCCCACATGTGTATTGTTTGGGGTGTTAGGCTGTGTATGCCAATGCCCTTCCAATCCCTGGATCCAGCAAGTGTTAAAATTTAATCAAGGTTTCTAAAGCTTGGAACTGCTGGGCTAGCCTCCTGGTGAGGTCATAGACTGGGTGATGAGCCATTCAGGAGAACAAAGAAAAGGGCTCTCTGGGAGACGGCAAATGGGTGGGGCTCACTCTCTCAACTCAAGGTGGTTAGAAGGACAAAGGGAAGGTTCAGAGTTGTGGTGCTGGGAGTCAGAGGAAGCAGCAGCAAGTTGGAGATAAGAGAGACTGAGCAATGGTTGATTACTGTTTGATTCCAAAACTGAGGCTATGGAAGAAACAAAACTTTTGTGGGGCGTTAATGCTGTGAACGCCCCCATCATAGCCTCAGGTTGTACATCTGTGTAAATAAGCTCTATATCATAAAGACACCACAGTTTCTGCAGTGCCTCATTTCCAAAGGAAACGCGGATACTGGCAGGAGCCAGGAACCCTTACAATCTCACACCGCTCAGAGATTGGAGTGGTGTACAACAGTATTTTGGTTTTTCTCAATACAAGTTTCAGCTGGGAAGCTTAAAACATAGGTTTCCAAAATAATGTTGTGTTTCATTTTCAAGGTTTTACAGAATTCCAAAAAAGACTGGATTATCTGTTACAGCTAATCCAATCAGGTAAATCTGTAGAGTGTTCACATCCTCTGCACAGAGCTTTCATTAAAGACATCAAACCCTGGGAAGTACATGTATTTGCTTAGGCCCAGGGGTACCAACTCCTGGGGACCCAACCCTTTTGTGCCACCATCCAATGTTTTTTGTGAGTCCGCCCACTCACCCTGCTCAAACAATTAGGGATCAATGGCTGCCGCCTCCTCCTCCTGCTGCCACAGAGGGGAAGGAGGGGCAAAGCAGCCCCTAGCCAATGGCGGCAGTAAGAGGAGAAGCCCCTGGCCATTGAATCTGCGCTACCGCCATATTTGGCTCTGCCTCTTGGTTCCTCCCAACATCTTGATGCAAGGGTCTCACACGCGGAATGTCAGCTCCCAAATTTCCCTCACAAGCTGGCACCTCTGCTTAGGCCCAATTAAAAACCTTTATGTTATTTCCCCTTAGTTAACATCAACGTAGAAAGTCCCATTAAGAGGTGTATATGGATTGTTGTGGGCCGATTGGGTGAAGGAGACCTTCTTTGTCTTTTGGAAGTTGCAGCTACATTCCTGAAGTCATTCTAACTTGCTTTTCGTATTCCCAAACTTTGCTTTTGAAAGGAAAGTAGGAAAACCAAAGTGGGAGCACCTTAGAATACAGACAACCACTCAACGAACTACGTGTAATGGGAAGGGGTTCCAAATATCACCCAAGGCAGTGGTTCTCAACCAGTGTGCCGTGGCACACTGGGGTACCTTGAATGATGGTCAGGGGTACCATGGGCAACAGTGGCTTCCATCCCTTTTTCCTTCCTTCCTTCCCTCCCTCTTCTGATGCCCTCTCGCATCTCTGCCTCCCCAAGGCTTGCACAGCTGTTTGTTGCAGCAGCCCTGGCTACAAGCTGCCCAGGTGAATGGTGCCTCTGGGGCTGGTCAGAAGGTGCGGGTTGCCAGGAGCTGAGGCAGCATCTGAGTAAGCAAGCAAGTCGGCAAGGGACCCCAGAAAGCCCTTGCTGTTGGGAATGGACAGGAAGGTCCCAGGCCCCTGTGGGGCAGTGTGAGGAGGCCCCTGTCTTTGGGGGCTGGGGGAAGTTCAGAGACCAAGGAGAGGGGAGAGGAGAAGTGGCTGAGGGAACACTCCACAACAGAGGGTGTTTGAGAAAGGGTGAGAGGCTGCCAGCTCTGCAGGCAAGGGGTGACACAGCTGGGCTCCTGAGCCCCACTGGGATGCCGCAGAAAGAATGCAGTTGGACAAGGGAGCCGTGGACCCAAAAAAGTTGAAAACCTCTGACCTAAGGTACGGCTGGAGTATTACATTGCACTGTGGGCACGATGGTTTCATATCCTAGCCACTTTCATAAGGGACCGCAAGCAAGCTTAGCCCACAGCTGTGTGTGCTCCAGCCCCCAAACACCCTCAAAGGCTGTGCCAGTACAAACCCCTCATCTGAGTCCACATCTGAACCACATTAACTTGCTTTAAAGATTCTGGAGATGGCAATTCATATATATGAAATTAATACTTTGAATAATTTCTTCCCAGCCCTATGAACAAAAATGTGCTTAGAGAAGGGGGGGGGGGGAGAGAAAATGAATGAAAGACATACTAGGTTACTGTTTTCTGCCCATAT
The DNA here is from genome assembly GCF_965153285.1 of Podarcis tiliguerta. Classification (NCBI taxonomy): domain Eukaryota; kingdom Metazoa; phylum Chordata; class Lepidosauria; order Squamata; family Lacertidae; genus Podarcis; species Podarcis tiliguerta. The sequence continues at coordinate 25,115,116 of NC_139550.1, forward strand.
GTTGTAAGAGGGTTCCTGCAGCCAGCGTCATAACTGCTCGTTTTTATTCCCAGGGCAGCTTTCCAATTTTAATCATCACCCAGCACTTAAAACACACACACACGCACACACACACAAACAATATTTGTGGGATTTTTAAGAGAACTGCTCTTGAGATTTCAGGTTATTGCCACTCAGATAGGCTGCTCCTGCCCCCAAACTGTTGTGCAGGTAACATACTGGTTAACGCTGCCCCAGGTATCTGAGTTTTGCCCTCCCACACCATCACAGCTTTACGCACTGCAAGGGGCAGGGGCAATGTAAAGCAATGATGCCACTTTGCCTGACATTTGTTAGATGTGACTCTAGGTAAAGGGTAAAGGGACCCCTGACCATTAGGTCCAGTCGTGACCGACTCTGGGGTTGCAACGCTCATCTTGCTTTATTGGCCGAGGGAGCAGGCGTACAGCTTCCGGGTCATATGGCCGGCATGACTAAGCTGCTTCTGGTGAACCAGAGCAGCGCACAGAAACACTGTTTACCTTCCCGCTGGAGCGGTACTTATTTATCTACCTGCACTTTGACGTGCTTTCAAACTGCTAGGTTGGCAGGAGCAGGGACCGAGCAATGGGAGCTCACCCCGTTGTGGGGATTCAAACCACCGACCTTCTGATCGGCAAGTCCTAGGCTCTGTGGTTTAACCCACATCGCCACCATCTAACACACAATTTGCTTGAAATGGGAAAAGTACCGGTACATAATTGGATTGAAAATCATACGTGAAAGTTAGCTGAAAAACTGCCAATATATTGTGTGCTTTTTATCTCGGTCCATTTTAGGTTCCCATCTAGCCGGCACAAAGGGAAACTGCTACCATAATTCCATCCTGTGTGCACTGGTACTCAGGAAGATGTCTTATAGCAAGTCAGTTCATCTAGCTTAGTATTGCCTACACTGGCTGGCAGCAGCTCTCCCTGGTTTCAGACAGGGGCTTCTCCCAGTCCAGCTGGAGATGCTAGGGATTGAATCTGGGGGGCCTTCTGCATGTAGCCCCAGCAGCGAACATCTCCAGGACCTGAGGCAGAGATCCTTTCACAAACACGCCACTTGGAAAACCTCCAACCAAAGTTGGGGACCTCCTGCATGCAAAATACACACTCCATCACTAAACCACAACTTCTCTCTAGCCCTGGGAACCTCTATATTTTCATAAGCAAACATCAGACATGGTTTATAAACCAAAACTTTAGCATGTAGTCATTATGGTTTCTCAAATTCAGCCCATGAGGTCTGTGTTCTTAAAAAAGAATTAAGAACCACTTGTGGAAGTTAAGAACTACTTCAGACAGAATTCACAGAAATGACAAGAGGGAAAGTGTGAGTGCCTCGTGTTTGCTTTTTCTCACATGTCTGAATTTTGGCTGAAGAGGGAAGTGGAGAGATAAGAGATGCACCTCTCCAGAACGGGGAAAGCAAACCTATAGCCCTTCAAAATGATGTTGGACTCCCGCTCCCATCAGCCACAGCCAGATTAGCCAAAGGTCAGCGATGCTGGGAGTTGTGGCCCCACCAATATCTGGAGGTCTACAAGTTCCCCAACCCTGCACTAAAATGTCTGAAGGGAATCTTGAATCATGCTGACTTTCAGGGTGTAACACACACACAGAGCAAACTTGCTATAAGCATCATAATCAGTCTTACATTTGAAAAGAAACAAGAGCACACATTGTCATTTAGAGCCCATTTAAAGCCCTATACAGCTTCATCCCAGTATACCTGAAGGAGCGTCTCCACCCCCATTATTCAGCCCAGACACTGAGGTCCAGCGCCAAGGCCCTTCTGGCGATTCCCTCACTGCGAGAAGCAAGGTTACAGGGAACCAGGCAGAGGGCCTTCTTGGTAATGGTGCCTTCCCTGTGGAACGCCCTCCTATGAGATGCCAAGGAGATAAATAACTCCAAAACTTTTAGAAGACAACTGAAGCCAGCCCTATTTAGGGAAGCTTTTTAATGTGTCATGTTTCATGTTTTCGTGTGCATGTGTTGGGGGCCGCCCAGGGTGGCTAGGGCGACCCAACCAGATGAGTGGGGCATAAATATCATCATCATCAGGAAAGCACTCCATAGGCCACATAACTGTATCCCCAGTCAGGCAAAAGCCCTTCCCAAAGTTATGAACCCTTACTTGAATGAGCAGTTACTGTTATAGACGATTAAAGGCTATTCTTGTTTCTGCTCTCAGACCGATTCCTTGCCTCTTAACATCGACAATGTTTAGGCAACACGGTGACCATATACATACGCAATAGACAATCTTTACAGAATTCCTTCAAACAATAAAAAGTTCAAAATGAAATCTTAGACTCAAAGTCTCTGAAAGTCTTTAAATGAAGAGAGGTACCAAACTTTGTATGATGAAAGATAAGCTGTGAAGCTTTGTGTATTCAGCAAATATAATGTCCAACACTGAACAGAGATTCCGGATATTGACTGCTGTTTCATAGATCTTCGGCAGCATGGTGGGAGAATATAGAACTGTTTCATAAACCCATCTTATTTCGAATGAATATGTGTGAATGAAAATATCAAATGCTGTGGAGCAGTGCTCATGTGCTCAACATCAGGCAGCCCTCTGGGTGCTGCTTCTGCACAACCCTCTAGGACCTTGGCCAATGCCCTCTTATGAGACTTCTGCACCTTGCCCATGAGTTCAGCTTGAAACTTCCTTGATTTTGTCACAATCCAGACAAGACTTACCAGAAAAAAAAAAACAACTCTTGCCTTTGGCAACACAGCTTTGTGTTGGATGAGAAAGAGTGGTGGGAGGCACCAGCCCAAGAACCCCACAGGGATGACTCAGGGGAATAAGACTTAGACCCAGGACAGTGGTGGTGGGACACTGAGGACAGGTCTGAAGAGGGGACAAGCTGGGAGGTGGCAGAAGCAGGAGCCTTGAGTGGACACAGGGTGTCAGAAAAAAGAAGCTGTTCAGGACAGGGTGGGGTGCCAGGGGTCTCAGTCTGAATGCAGACTCTGACAGAGAGGAGCCAGGTGCTGCATTAGTTTCACAGCTGTTGGCCAGCCCTTCTCCACTGGGCTCTCCTCCTGCATGGACGCCCAGATGACGAAGAGCCTTGCACGTTGCTGAGCAATGGGCCAGACAAGCCCAGAGGGTGGGGGGCTCCTCCATGCCGTAGCTTGGGAGGAATCCAGAGGCAGAGTTGCCAGTCCCAGCAGCGTCTTCAACCAGAGCAGTTAAGCCTAAGGGAACTCTGCTGTCAGGTAGGTAGCCGTGTTGGTCTGATGCAGTCAATATATATATATATAAATAAATAAAATTGTCCAGTAGCACCTTAGAGACCAACTAAGTTTGCTCTTGGTATAAGCTTTTGTGTGCATCTGAAGAAGTGTGCATACACACGAAAGCTTATACCAAGAACAAACTTAGTTGGTCTCTAAGGAACTCTGCCGTGTTTTCCTTTCCAGAATTTAAAAAAGCTGACTTCACACGGAGTCTCGGGTCTTCATTCTGACCTGTGGATGATCCTGCCTACCTGACAGCCCCGGTGGGCATGCAAAATTCAGTGTGAGACAGAAGAACCTGACTAGCTTCCATCCTTTAGGCATTAGCCACTTGTTAAAATCATGGGCCTTCCTGCCCATAGGTTTTAGGGAAAGTCTGAGTCACAGGAATAAAGGACACAGTTAATTCTAATCTCAGATAAACAATAATGTAAATCTGTGATTATCTTGCGGTCAGATCCCATACTTGGGTACACATGCCGAACAACATATTTTCATATGATAACTGATACAGAACATTGCGTACCGTACTTCTGAGATCAAGATCACAGTATCATGCATATCATAAAATTATTGATATGGTTTCCAAAGTTTGTGCAACATGACAGGGCAGTCCTATGTGTATCCAACAAGGAAGTAAGTTTTGTTGAGTTCAATTGGGTTTAGTCATACACAGAAGTAAGTTCCACTTAATTCGGTTGAGCTTACTGCTAGGTAAGTGGGGTTAGAACTGAAGCTTATATACATATATATACACATACACACCCACATACACGCAGACATACATACACACACAGAGTCATACCTCGGGGTTGAAGTAGCTTTGGGTTGAGCATTTTCGGGTTGCGTTCCGCAGCGACCCGGAAGTAACGGAGCGCGCTACTTCCGGGCTTTGCCACTCGCACAGACGCCCAAAATGACGTCACGCACATGCGCGGAAGTGGCGAATCACAACCCGTGCACGCACAGACGTGGGTTGCGTTCACTTCAGGATGCGAACCGAGCTCCAGAACGGATCCCGTTCGCATCCAGAGGTACCACTGTATACACACACCTTTTTTTTTTTTTTTAATGGTTAGTACAGCAGAAGCTAGGAAGTGCCTTTTGCTCTGCAAAGATTGCTCACCGCACAGGATTTGATTAGGGCTGTGCAGCTTTACTGTATGGTGAACCTGCTAGATATTCACATGCCAAACTTCTACATGTGCACAGAATCTGCCGTGCTTGAAGTCAAATGCATGTAAGAGTTGTCCATGTAATCTGGACGGCATAGAATCAGAGTTTACAGGTCACTTGAAGAAGCCCAAACAGAAACAAAATGCAGTGTGCAAGCATCAGGTGAAAGTAAGGTGCCGCAGGTAGAGGCAGGCAAGGTAGAGTATCTGCTTGCATAAATGAGTTCCCAAGTTTCAGTCTCTTCCATCTCCACATAAAAGGAGCAGACTGCTAGCGATGTAACCTGCATCCCTGGATGGCAGCTGTCAACCAGAGTTCAGAATTCCGAGCTGGATGGACAACCTAACTGGATTTAAAGAATCTTCCTGATGCTCCTTTCAGAGGGGGTGTTGTTCAGATGCCTGATTATCGCCTTCCAAAGCAACTACTCTATTCCGAACTTAAAAATGGAAAGTAATGCTGGTGGTCAACAAAAGAGGTTCAAAGACTCTCTCTAGGCAAATCTAAAAAAATGTAGTACAAACGCCAATAACTGGGAAACACTGGCCTGTGAGCACTCCAATTGGAGAACAGCCTTTACCACTTGACCCTTTCAGGACAAAAGGGAGAAACACAATAAGAGGAAGGCACACTTGGCAAACCCTCGCCATGATCAACTTCCGCCCAGAAACCAATGTCCCCACTGTGGAAGGACATGTGAATCCAGAACTGGCCTCCATGGTCACTTACGACTCACTGTTAAGTCTGTGTTAATGGAAGACAATCTTACTTGGCTACGAATGATCGCCAAAGAAGAAGAAGAATCCTGATTAAATCTTATGCATGAGGGTCAAAACATGTGTATCTACAATAGGAGTTGGGGAATATGTCTTAAAATAGAAAAACTGGTGCAGCTATTGTGGAAGTGCATGTATATGAAAACAAACAACACCCAATATTTATAATGCATGCTAAAGTGTTCAAACTGCAAAAAAACAACAACAATGAAGTAAGTCTTATGTTCCCAGCAATCCTTTCAACTGGCCTGCAAAGCAAGTAAGTTATTATTCTTATTATGCAGAAGATGAGTGAGTCTTACCAAAGGCCACCTATATAGTTCATGGCAGAGATCTGGTTTGAACTCAGACTTATTGCTCCACAGCCATGATAATATCCTGGATCTCTGCCGCCTAACAGGTTTAAGAGATGGGAAGGAAGTGTTTCATCTTCCTTTTTTCCCAGAGATAACCATCATCTTAGGAACAGTAACCCTGTGTATATTTACTCAGGAAAATGTTGTATAAGACACATCCACACCACAGACTTAAACAACCCCTCTTTCCCAGGAAACTCTGGGACTAAGAAGGGGACAGGACAGTGTCTTAAGAATTCCCAGAATCCAAGGTTCTTTGGAGAGAAAGCATTGCTAATAAAATGGTAAAAAATCAATATAGTATGCAGAGGGTAGCTCTGTTGGTTAAAACATAGTGTTGATAATGCTAAGGTTGGATTCCCATATGGGACTGCTGCATATTCCTGCATTGCAAAAGGTTGGACTAAACGAACCTAGGGTTGCAGCCTTGAAAATTCAGAATACCAGGACACCCACAGATGAGACCAAAATATTACAGACTCCTATGGACTAATAAGCAGCTACTGTATAAACACCTTAATGTGTTGCTGTCCTTTCCATTTTTTGCATGCCAAAATGAAAGTAAAGTGCATTTTCACACCTCGATTTGGAAGGCAAAGCACATACAACTTAAGTAAACACCAAACAACACACAGTGATCTAATAGCCCAAACCAGAATGCAACACAGATTCTTCCAGGTTCTCTCCCTAGTCACATACCTACAAGGCGTATCTTCATTCATGCTGCACATCTCCAACAGCCAAACCAAATTAATGAACTGCCTATGTTATAAGCCCTATTTAATTAGTTATTTAAAACATTTGTATGTCGCCCTTTGTGGAAAAACTACAGGGTAGTTTACAACATAAAAATGCCAATGCAATGAAAACAGTCCATTAAAATTCGGTCGTAAGTATAGTAAATGCAAGAAAAACCACAGTAAATTGACGTTTTCAAGGGTGCTGGTATCAGTGATCAGCAAACGCCTGGCTGAATATATGTGTTTTCACAAAGCACCACAAATTAAGCAGAGTCAGTCCCTCCCTTACTTCAGAGGGAGAAGACTCCACAGATTAGTTGTCACACCAGAAAAGGTGTCTTTCCCCAACTACTGGCAAATGAACTTTTGTAGGCTGAGGCACAACCAGGAGGCCCTTATCCTGAGATTTCAATAACCCAGCAGGTCTATATAGATTACCAACTACTTGGCTAGGGCAACAGAACTTTTAAATTGTCTCAGTAGCAAACTGGCAGCCAGTGCTGCTCTTCAAGCAACCGTATCACTTGTTCACACTCAGCTGCTCTCGTTAGCAACTATAATTACTGCATTTTGCACCAGCTGCAGTTTCCAGACCAACCTTAGGGGCAGGCCCACACAGGGCACTTTATAGTCTCAAGCCTAAGCACTGATCACCGTGACAAGGCTATCTTTGTTCAGAGCTTGCACACCAGCCAAAGCTATATAAGGGCAGTCCTAGCCATTATGGCCACTCAGGCCTCCAGTGACAGTGATGGATCCTGGAATACCTGCAGGGAGAGTTCAACCCCATCCAGAACCCCAACGTGCCTAATTCCAGACCTAGGAAGCACCTACTTGCAATGCTTCCATCTTGCCTGGACTCATCAATACTGCCTCTTATTCAGCCCACCATTTGTGTACAGGCTTGTGAACAGTCTACCAAGACTTGCAACACTACACCTGATTCAGCAGCAAGAGAGAAATAGAGCTGCCTGCCATCTGTATATTGATGGCATCGCAACCCAATCTCCTAGTGACCAATCCCAACAGCTTCATATAGATGTTAAACAACATTGGGGGCGAGGTGCATCAGACAAAAGTGCTGAGGACCCAATGTCACCGTCTGAAGCAGAACCACTGTTGAACCATGCCTTCAATTCCCAATCCAGTCCACAAGAGCCTGCCCAGCAACATACAATGGTTGAAGGTAGCAAAAGCTGCTGAGAGATCCAGCACAATTAACAGGGTTGAGCACTCACTCTCTTTCTTCTAATTAAGGTCACCCATCGGGGTGACCAAGGCAATGGTGACTCCGTAGAGCAATATCGCTATGAGCGTGTGAAGAACAGTGAGGCACGCAGCTCCTCTACTCTTCTTCAAATTGGCCAGTTTGCCCAGAAGGTGAGTGAGATTCTGTCACTTCACTCCCACAATTTTCTGCAGAAGGATTTTTTCTGGAATCAAGTAACAAGGAAATGAATGCAAAACATCCACTGTATTCCATTGGTTTTTCCAGAAGTGGCTTTTACATTGTGTTGAAGGCTCAAATGCGATTCAGAAATTAACAGTTATGGAAACAGGGGGAAATGGAATGAACTACCATGTGAACATGCCCAAATTTACTCCCACCTATCGTATAGAAAGCGTTGTCTTTCAGGAATCAGAAGCAACAGCTACATTTTCCCACTGCACAATAATAACACCAATTCCTGCTGATCCTGCAAACAAGAGGCAAGCTTCTTTTAAAACTCTGAAAGCTTCAAGTAACTTCCCTCCCGCCCCCATACAGTTGCCTAGTTTTTAACATGAGTTTTGATATACATTTCATTAGACTTTTAAATGCATTCTTCTAGCAATTTTTGATATCAATTCTATTCAAAAATTCTACTGGAAAAAGGGAGCTGCAGCTGGCAGAATAAATTACTGTAATAAATCATTATTAAATAACCGTAAATCTCTATAATAGTGCAATGTTTTAATGCAACACTGTGGTCTAAGTGATCGTTTCATAGGAAAAAACAGACTTTCATATCCAGAAAAACAAATTGCAAATCCTCACCATGCCAAGACGACAGTGAGATTAGATGAGGAAATTGGAGAATAAAATTCACATAAATGGTACTTATTCTACAGTATTTTTGTGTTAACAAAGACAACACAGCAAATTGAATGGTGAAAGGTGACAATGTAAGTACTATATATGAGAGGGGTTTTCTATGTTAAACGTTCATATATCCGGCAGCGAATTTCACTTCTTACCCAATTGCGCAATGTATCACCTTTGCTTGGTATCTGCTTGCCACCGGGATCAAACAAATGTTTCTAATGTTATCTGCATCCTAGCAAGGTATTTTCCTGGGACAAGCTCCTTCCCAGAAATAAGTGGGGATTTAAAATAAAAGGGAAAGAGGAAAGAACAGTTATCAGTTCAGAACCGGCGTTTTGTCGGATGTGCAGTAGATGGGACATTTACAGTAATCCATTACTGCAGAAATCAGCTGAAGAGCTATTTGCTCATTCTAAAACTTCCCCATGCCTTATTTAGCTCTTACAAGACTTCATTTGTCAAAGTGCAGACACAGTGCTGATGTCGCATCCAATGGTGCATTTCTATAGCCAAGATGAGCTACAGCGAAGTGACAGACCCAGGAGTACCTTGCTACAGAGTGTGATTGCTTCCATAGCCTCTTGGGATGGGTAAATTATTAACTGACACTTTCACAACTGAAGTACTGTCTAAGATAAACCCATTAAAACTGTTAGCCTACAGAACACTTCCACATTTGCCGGGTTGGTAAATCTTTGTCAAAGTCACCATTTGGCACCACTTTTTGATACTGGCATAATATGCATTGCATATTCTCTCTCTCTCTCTCTCCGTGGGCACAATAAGAATTATTTGTTACAGACTTCAAATGGATGGAATAAAAGGCGCTGCTCTGCCTTTCCTTCTCCAGTTTGCTTTTGCGGGCGAAACTGAGCTCTACAGACAAAGGCGCAGCTAGTAAAGAAAAAAAGACTATTAACCGGGATGATAAAAGCTCATCCATCACAGTTGCAAACGTACCAACCACCTGGTATGTCTCCATTGGATCGCTTTTACCCACACAGTATGGCTACAGATGATGGAAACATTGTATAAAGGGCACCAGGCAATCATAAATAGGTCTGAAATGAGGAATATTCTCAGTAAGCTACAGCGAAGGTCATAAAATTGACTCTCCCAGCCCCAACAGATAAGAGGTGTTCCCTGCTCCTTCTGCCAAAATTCTCCTCGGCGAAAGATAGGGTAATATTTATTGTGTTCTTAGAGGTGAGAATATACTTGGTAAGTTGGTATAATGATGGTGCTTAGTGGTTACAGGGTGGGCTCACCCCACAACCGCCAACAACTCAAGATGTTTCACATAGCCAGCAGGCCCTGGCAGATAGGCAAATCTCATTCCGACAAAACAAATGTTAACCAGCATGATGTGTGGAATGGTGAATGGAGGGAGGGCCACTGTGTAAAATGAAGGAACCCCTGGAAAGTTGGGGGGGTAAGAGAAGTCCTATATATCTCAACCAGATGTGCAGTCAAAGAAACATTGCATTTCAGTTTGACCCCTTTCAGTAGAAGCCTGGCAGTATCATAGCACCCCCAGGGATCAGGCAGAAGGCTGTGTCTCCACCACATATCTTCAAATGTACTGTTTTCTTTTCCCTGTAAATTTGGGGAAGTCAATAGGTAGGAGCCAAACTCACTCCCAGTGACGTTTGTATATGACGTATGGTTGGATAATACCCCAAGAGTCTTTGGGTCAGCTGACGCAGCAGAGGAATCTGGCAGACTGTCCTACTAGCAGGTCCCCCTCTATTTAAATGAGTTTGGGGTGGGTGTAAATAATAGAATCATAAAGTTGGAAGGGATGCTGAGGATCATCTAGTCCAACCCCCTGCAATGCAGGAATGTACACCTGTCCCATACAGACATCAAACATACAACCATGGTGTTATCTGTGCAATGCTCTAACTCAGTGGTTCCCAATTACCTAATTAATGAGGACCCCCTATTTTTCAAAAGCCAAGCTACAGGCCCCCTACTTCTGAAAATTTCGATAACTCTGTTGTAGTCACCTCTGCAAAGCATTTTTTTGGACAAAATGTGGGGTAGCCCCTAATAAGCAAAGGATTTTAGGTACACTAAAAAACAGACCATAAAATCTGTGATATTACGATGCAAAAATGACAAAAAAAATAGTTGGGGGAAGCAAGGGATGGGGCTGTGGACCCCCGGGTGTTTTCTGCAGACCCCTAATAGGTAACCACTGCGTCTAACCAACTGAGCTATCCAGCTGACCAACACTGTAATGGTTCTGCTTATCATGTTGTTCAAGGCAGCTTCCTCTTTCTAACAGCACCATGCAGTGTGTCTTAGTCCTTCTCTGAGCATTTACTGCATGATGACTAGGTGCACTTTGTGATGCACAAAACAAAGATAAAGAAGCCTTACAAACTGTCCAAGAAATGGAGCTCACTGTTCCTAGAAATACTACCTAGCTTCATGTCAATTTGGAAGACTTTTAGCGGGCAGTGGATAGGTGGTGGTGAAAACCAGTCCTGCTGGAAGCCTTCCACAACACAGGTAAAGCTAAGTAGGACAATGACTGAGGCTTGTGGCTATTATGGCTGATTCATGCCGCCTTTCACTTATCTATCTGTGTTCTTAATGGTTCTCCTAAAAGAGAGAGAGAGACAGCCTTCAACTTTGTCTGCCAGGCACCCGAGTGCCAAGATCATTTGAGACCTTGAAAACTGAACCGGGTGCCAAGCCTAAACTGAGAAGTCCTGATGTCAACAAACCATCCATCTTGTCTAACGATTCCTCAGATGTTGTCCTGCAGTCTCTGCATGCTCCAGCTCATGACGGAAGAGAACACCCAGAGCTGTTTCTCAATAATAATAATAATAATAATAATAATAATAAATTTATTATTTATACCCCACCCATCTAGCTGGATTTCCCCAGCCACTCTGGGAGGCTTCCAGCAAAATATTAAAATACAATAATTCATCAAATATTAAAACTTTCCCTCAACAGGGCTGCCTTCAGATGTCTTCCTTAAGTCTGATAGTTGTTTATTTCTTTGACATCTGATAGGAGGGTGTTCCACAGGGTGGGCGCCACTACCGAGAAGGCCCTCTGCCTGGTTCCCTGTAACCTCACTTCTCGCAGGCAGGGAACTGCCAGGAGGACCTCAGAGCTGGACCTCAGTGTCTGGGCTGAACGATGGGGGTGGAGATGCTCCTTCAGGTATACTGGACGGAGGCCGTTTAGGGCTTTAGAGGTCAGCACCAACACTGTGAATTGTGCTCGGAAAAGTACTGGGAGCCAATGTAGGTCTTTCAGGACTGGTGTTATGTGGTCTCGGTGGCCACTCCCAGTCACCAGTCTAGCTCCCACATTCTGGATTAATTGCAGTTTGCGGGTCACCTTCAAAGGTAGCCCCACATAGAACGCATTACAATAGTCCAAGCAGGAGATAACCAGAGCATGCACCACTCTGGCAAGACAGTTCACGGGCAGGGAGGGTCTCAGTCTGTGTACCAGGTGGAGCTGGTAGACAGCTGCCCTGGAAACAGCATTGACCTGCACCTCCATGGACAGCTTTGAGTCCAGAATGACTCCCAGGCTGTTCACCTGCTCCTTCAGGGGCACAATTACCCCATTCAGGACCACCTTCTCAGTTGAAGGTGGTACAAGAGGGAAGGAAAGTATTCCCATTCCTGCCCTGCCCCCGCATCACAATGGTACTTCCCTTTGCAAATGTTCATGTATACAATCTTCTACTGTGACATGCCATGCATTGCTTGAAGTGGGCTTGTGCTACAAGAGATCACAGTGCATAATTTTTACAACCGGCATTTGTGTCCCGCTTTTCAACAATTGCTACAGTTTTAACGCAGACTCGTGTTAATATGGGCTGCCTGCACTGATTTCAGGCATTTCCCTTGCTCCATTCCTCCTCATCACCATCCAGCATCTTACAGAATGATGGGAGTGGCTGCTTCTGTGAGCAGGACACCTGTTTCTCATCATCTCTCAGGCAGGAATCCCTGGACCAGAAAGGACTGCTACATCATTCATGCCACTGTCGCTGGGGCGCTGAGCTAGGCAAGAAGCAAACTGATGGTAATACTCACACATGAAGCACGCACCACACCAGCAGAAGATTGCTTGGTAACTTTAGGAATCCTGAGGTGGCAGAATGGAGTGCACCACTTCAGACTGTAGATGGGACCTTTTTTAATGTCTCCACTACATAAATACAAGGAAGTGAAACACAGGACCTGGCTGAACATCAAAGTATTTTCCTTGGTTTGGGGGTGGGGACCAGGGTAGGGAAGGTGATTACAGTGGTGCCTCGCAAGACTAAATTAATTCGTTCCGCGAGTCTCTTCGTCTAGCGGTTTTTTCGTCTTGCGAAGCAACCCTATTAGCGGCTTAGCGGATTAGCGCTATTAGCGGTTTAGCGGCTATTAGCGGCTATTAAAGGCTTAAGGGATTAGCGGATTAGCTGCTAAAAGGCTATTAGCGGCTTAGAAAAAGGGGGTGGGGAGCGCAAAAAAAATCTCAAGACTCGCAAGACATTTTCGTCTTGCGAAGCAAGCCCATAGGGAAATTTGTCCTGCGAAGCGCATTGGAAAACGGAAAACCCTTTCGTCTAGCGGGTTTTCCGTCTTGCGAGGCATTCGTCTTGCGGGGCACCACTGTACTTGAAAAAAATTAAACATCGTATTTGGAAATGAATAAATAAATTGGGCTGCTTTGTTTTTTAAACTGTTAATATGGTAGCTTTCTTTTTTTAATAAAACAAAAATATTTATTATCTGAATTCAGAACGAAAGCACTAATAATAATAATAATAATAATAATAATAATAATAATAATAATTTTATTTATACCCCGCCCAACTGGCTTGGTTTCTTCATTAAAGCAAGCAGTTTTAACTGGGGCTTACTGTTCTACTATTTAAAAAAATATATATAATAGAAAGGTATTATGAGGTTTGCTGGACTGACTGACTGAATGAATGTTATACTGTACTTAAAATCTAAAAAACAAAACAAAACCTGAACCACGACCACCTATTTAAGTGTTCCTTACTATCTCGGCAACCGCAGCCGAGGTTCTGCACAACAGAACAAGAGCTCTGCAACATAATCCGGGTTGCTATTTGTGTAGGTTCAAGTATTAAAAGTTTTATTTTTATAGTAGAAAGCATCTCCCTGGGAAGGCTGGTGACAGCGAACGGAGGGAAAGAGTAACCTAAGCCTAATATGGAGCAGTTTTATTGCTTCAGTTACAAAGAATGGTATTGGCATTAAAAATATGGCTCAATATGGGTTCCTAATAAAAGTTAACCTTGCTCTCTCCCCCTCTCCCTCTTTCCTCCCACACAAATGAAATTTTGTTTAGAAACATACATATATGTTTTTGGCTAGATCCAACATTAGGACTGCGTGATTCATTCAAGGCTAGTAATTGCTTCCATACATCACAAATATATTTAAACGTTTTTGCATACTTGTTATGATCATACAGGACATTTATATTGCATTTAGAACTGCGATAGGTTTTGCTTTCCTCAACAAACGAGTAAAGACTGGGAAGATTTAAGTTTAAAAGACTGCTTCCCCAATAGATTGACCTGTCTGAACATGGAAATATTTGTCACTACTTTCACAAGTATCGTATGAACTCTTGGCCTCCTAATCTTGTACCAATTTAATGCACATGAAGAACGCATGCCGTAAGGACAAGGATTTAGCACCAAGGCTGCAAGCATGGGTGGTATATAAGGATACAGTGTCTGACTAACCTTGCCATTTAAATAGCACAATCCTTTAAAGGATTGCCTAGCAGCAATTTCCACTAAATACTTATTCCCGGGTAAATGCAAGGATGAAACTGGACAGCAGGTTGGTTGCATTCCATAGTTTTGCTTGTTTTGCACAATTACTTTTGTTTGTAGCGCAGTTAACAACAACAAAAAAAATCCCAGTTGTGTGAAAGAGCCTAACTGCATGCTGTCTTGTGCATGAATAACCCCCTTTTAAGAACCTGTGTTAAGTAGATGTTGGGTCAGGGGCAGTGGGTGTGACCCCCAATGTGTAGTCACATTCACCCCACTTTAAAGACTCAAGGCATCCCCCCCACAAGGCATTCTAAAAGCTGTAATTCATTAAGGATACTGAGAGCTGCTATTTCCCACATGGGACTGCAAGCCCCAGAGTGGTTTAACAGTCAATCCTTCTTCCCAGGGAATTCTTTAGAATTATGGCTCTGTGAAGGGAACAGGGGCCTCCTAACAATACTCAGCACCCTTAACAAACAACAGGTCCCAGAATTCTTCGGGGGATGCCATGAACTGGACCTACCAAAAGCATCAGGCAGGGTGCAAGACACCCACCCATTTTTTTACAGGCAAGATAGCTACTGAAATGAATTCCTTTCTGCTCAGAAGGCTTAGCTGTGCTGTCTTTACGGGAGGAGCCAGAGCAGAGCAATGGTTAGAGTGTTGGATTACAGCCAGAAGGAACCGAGTTCAAATTCACCCTAAGCTATGAAACACGCTGGGTTGGCTTTTGGGCCAGTCATTATCTCTCAGCCTAAGTACCTCACAAGGTGGTTGTATGGGTAAAATTTCACCACCAGGTGCTGCCTCAATACAGGTGCTGCCTCAACACAGCTGTTCATCACAGCTGTTCATCCTCCATCACTGGGCTCAGTTGAAAACGGCTTCTCCATGCAAACCAGGAAGTGACCTCTCCAGAGAACAGAATGACTCTTTACTTATGTCTGCAGCTGCGATCTCCTGGGTGACGCAGACACCCTTAGGCAATAGAATGCACATGCGTACTTCATCCATTTTCCTCCCTCCCACCGCCTCCATGTGGCCCCGGGCTCTGGCAACCCCTGCTACGCCACTGGTAGGCCATGTACGTCGCTACAAGCTCCTCAGAGGTAGGGTGGGATATAAATGTCACAATAAATAAATCATCACCTGCCAGATGATTTCCAATAGAATCAGCACTTTCCTACTTTGCTCTGAAGGGAGGAGAAGGATTAAAAGCATTTGTAATTGCATTGTCAGGAACTGAGTCCTTGGCTCAAGAGTCTTGCTACGGATGAAAAGTAGCAGCGGTACTTTACAAAAGAGCCGGTTGAAGTCAGAGCAGTCTCCACTCACAAATCTCTCCCAAAAAAGAGTTGGGGAAGACGAAAAACCACAACACCATAATCCAAAGATGGAAACATGGAGTTTTGGAAGCTAAAAAGACAACATATTCCACCATTTCCCCAATACTTCAGAAGCCTTGACAAAAGCATTTTGATGTCCTCTTCCTTAATATTTAACATCAGTGAGCATGATGACAATTATAGGTTTATTTTATTTATGTGCCACTTTTCTGCCAAAGCACCTAAAGCAGTTTACAAT
This sequence comes from Podarcis tiliguerta, assembly GCF_965153285.1. Classification (NCBI taxonomy): domain Eukaryota; kingdom Metazoa; phylum Chordata; class Lepidosauria; order Squamata; family Lacertidae; genus Podarcis; species Podarcis tiliguerta. Next base: position 25,130,906 of record NC_139550.1, read on the forward strand.
TAAGCCTATGAGCACAAGCCAATGGACAAAATGTTCTCTGGCCAGTTTCAGCAGCTAGAATCCACCCCGTCTCCGCCTATGGAATTAATGGATTCCATTTAAGTTGATATAGGAATGGTATCAGTATGATATTCATAAGCAAGGAATCTCACGTGTGATTAGTCTCTCTTGGGATATACTCACTTTCAGATGATTTACATATGCATATTAAGGTTCAGAATAGCCTTTTATAATATTATTCACAATCCACTAAGAACCTGCATGTTTTATCCAGCAGAAGAAAGCATACATGTGCGGCTGCTATTCCACTCAACTGGACTTTCACACAAGTTCTCTGTGAATTATTCCTAATGTCTTTGAAAGAAGCACAATGAACAAAAGGAAATTAAGATGAATTCACAGCCGAAGAACTTATTTTCTCACCTCAACATGCTTAATGGATGCTGAGTAGCTCAAACCATACATCAAAATCAAAAGATGCCCAAGGGATAAAATCCGAATATATTGACACTACGTTGTAACTAATTCTATACCACACTTCATTAGAGCTAGGTTTACATTTATTTATTTATTTAAAGAGAGAGATGTCAAAGTTATTTTTAAAAGGCTCCCCTTTCCTCAAAATTTTCTACCTTTAAGCATGTTTTGTCACAACTTTAATGTTATTTTAATGTGTGTTTTTATTTTCCTGGGCAATACATCATATTTATCTCCGTAACCATCCATCAATATTCCCTTTAATTGAGGTTAATTTCTTTCAACTTCCCTTAAGTACCCCATTCTGAAGTACTGAGCATGGGAGCTCATGCACCTGCCAGGGAGGCCTTAGCACATTTTCTACAAACTACCTGAAAATGGTAGCCGGACAAGCCTTCCGCTTCTCTAGCACAAGTACACAGCAAACAGTTCCTTTTTGAAAAAGAAGACAAAATTGGAATTCTAAGGGCAACACGGTGTGAAGATAAACACGCGAGAGTGTATGCAAGTCCTCCTCGCAAACCAGAAAACAGCAGCAGCAAAAAATAGAAACACCGGCACTAATATATGTAGTGCATTCCCCAAATATCATTTGCTTTTCTGGTTAGGTGCTTGTTATTGTGTTTTCATTAATTTTGTTATTTTAAGGGTTGTTTTTGAGAGCTGGTATGGCGTAGTGACAAAGATACGAAGCTACAAATCAGGATGTCCCCAATTCAGATCTCATTTCTGACAGGAATTCACTAAATGGTCTTAGGCAGGCATGGCCAAACTTGGCCCTTCAGCTGTTTTGGGACCACAGTTCCCATCATCCCTGACCACTGGTCCTGTTAGCTAGGGATGATGGGAGTTGTAGTCCCAAAACAGCTGTAGGGCCAAGTTCTCATTCTCTCAGTCCTCCCATCTGCAGCATGGAGGATAATATTGACCCCTAGGGTGATTGTAAGTGTCATATAGGTGAACCAATGGAACATTTGAAAGCAAATACGAAGGGTGATATCTGTGAAGATGAGCTCTGATCTCTCAGCCTCAGTTTCCTCTGAGAGAGGCCAGGCACATTCTTTCCCCAAGTTTCCAAACACACAAGCACAGGGTAGGTTCAATCTGGCAGCGACCGTGGAAAATCCAGTGATGTTTAACACTGAGATAGACACCTCCAAACTTTCAAAAGGTACCACCCTTCTCTACTTACGGAACATGACCTGGCCTGTGATTGGCAGAATACCACCAGCTGTTGATGAAGTCCAACCTGGGTACCCAGAAAGCTTTAAAAGTTGACTGTTGCAAAACAGTCCTTTGTCCCTCTTGAACCTGCAACCGATGGCTAAAGATTCCACCACCAGAGGAGACCTTGGAGAGTATGTTCCACACTGTTAAGTTTGGATGAAGAGCAGGATTAGTTAGACCAATATAGTGCTTTATTTCATTCAAAGCTTCCCACTTGCCATTTCTCCCCTCTTCTTTCTTACATAAGACTCCTTTCGAATAAACTCCTTAATCAAACTTCTGGTTTCTGAACACACACAAGGGCTGGTTTACCATACCATGTGGCTTGGTTTGCTATTCTAGTTCTTGAAGGACTGGGGAGAGAAGGGGGCTTCAAATTCAGCAGAGTATTTCCCTACTGTCAAGGAAGCAACTCTAAAGATGTGATAATCCTGTGTCCCTGGCCCAAGGGGTCTCATAGGCAGGTGGCAGCAGCAGAGAGAGAGAGAAATCTAGAATGGATTTCCCAGGGCTACTAGATTTATTTACTGAAAAATGTTTTGCCCCACCTTCTGCACCAAATGCGCTCCCCAAGGTAGCTCACTGTAAGCTTTTGTTGTGAAACACATATTTCAAATAAATTATTTAAGGCAGACAATTAGTATTAACACTCATTACTTAACCAATACAGCGGTACCTCAGGTTAAGTACTTAATTCGTTCCGGAGATCTGTACTTAACCTGAAACTGCTCTTAACCTGAAGCACCACTTTAGCTAATGGGGCCTCCCACTGCCGCCGCACCGCCGGAGCACGATTTCTGTTCTTATCCTGAAGCAAAGTTCTTAACCCGAGGTAATATTTCTGGGTTAGCGGAGTCTGTAACCTGAAGCATATGTAACCTGAAGCGTATGTAACCCGAGGTACCCCTGTATTATTTTAGAACATCTGATTGTATGGGTTTAAAGACATTGCGAGCTACGTTGATCAGTCCTGTTGGAGTTGAAAGTTGGGGCAAGAGTTCAATTAATAATTATGATCAATCAATGGTTAGTATTAATAAATAAATAAATAAATAAATAAATAAATATAATATTAACTTATGAAAATTGAGGCTGAGAGAATAGTGGCTTGTTTAATGCCACCTAGTAAATTCATAATGGAGCAAAGAACTGACATCCCCAATGCAAAGCTGAATCCACGCCTTATTTATTTATTCATCACTACATGTATATTACAGTGGTGCCCCACAAGACGAATGCCTCGCAAGACGGAAAACCCGCTAGACGAAAGGGTTTTCCATTTTTCAATGCGCTTCGCAGGACGAATTTCTCTATGGGCTTGCTTCGCAAGATGAAAATGTCTTGCGATTTTTTTCCGCTCCCCACCCCCTTTTTCTAAGGCACTAAGCTGCTAATAGCCTTTTAGCAGCTAATCCGCTAATCCCTTAAACCTTTAATAGCCGCTAATAGCCGCTAAACCACTAATAGCGCTAATCCGCTAATAGGGTTGCTTCGCAAGACGAAAAAAACGCTAGATGAAGAGACTCGCGGAACAGATTCTTTTTGTCTTGCGAGGCACCACTGTATTTATTACATCTGTAACCTAGCCTTCCTTCAAGGAGCTCATAGTTGCAAAAACAGTTCTCCTTGCTTGTCCTCACAAATATGCTGTGACGTAGGCATGGCAGTGACTGGGCCAAGGTCACCTAGCGAGTCTTCATGGCCAAGGGGAGACTTTATGCTGGGTCTCCCTAATCCTGACCTGACACTCTAATAACCACATCACACTGGGTCTTGTAGCCGCCACATATCACCAGCTCTGGGTGCCTAAATATTGAAATGCCTATGGATATTTGGGTTTTAATTATTTCAAATGAACTTACTAACAAATATCTGAAGTGTGGCAGTCCGAGTTGCCTGGTGTAATATTAGGGTTTACTCACTGCACAAGGAACGCTATATAACTGCACATTGGTCGAAGAGCAGTTGAAGGAGCTGGATATGTTTAGCCTGGAAAAGAGGAGACAGCCATCTTCAAATATCTGAGGGGCTGTCACATGTTGTTGGTTTTACCATATGGGTTTTAATTTTGTCAGTTTAATTTAAACAATACAAACTGGGCATAGGATTTTGTGCAGGACAAATAAGGAATAAATTGCGCGAAAAATTGGCCTCCCCAGACAAATCTGTGGAGGGTATCAGGAGACTTCAAAGTAACAAAAACTAAGATACATGCAACAAATGTGGAGCGCTCCCTATTGTTTTTCTCCAGCCTATATTTCAGCTGGAAGAGGACCCAATTGGCAGCAGCTGCAAAGAGTTTCTCCAGAATCAATACTGCGATGATAAAGCTACCCTTAAAAAAAAACAAAAAAACACCAAACCGTGTGAAACTCAGGTGGTCCAATTCTTAGAAGCCACAAAGGTTACAAAAGATGGTGATGATGTCACCCAAAACTGAAGAAGCCTGTAAAAGGTATACAAAGATTTAACCACAACAAGGGAGGACTATATCTCAAATATATTAGGGAACAGCTCTGTTTTTGTTAAACTTGGGGAGGAAACTGTAGCTCAAGGACATCTCTATGTATGTATGGGTTGGATCAAACACTTGCAAAAGTAGCAGAGGGAAAGTGAAGCTTAAAGCAGATGAAGAGCAAGAAAATATGGGATGCAACTCCACTCCCCCAGCTGCTTCCCTTTCGAGTGAAGCAAATGTAGTTGAACAAGCAAGCAAACAGCCACCTCCCACCTGCTTCTTTGGTGCTACTTAAGAACAGCTCCCTGATCCAAATACGCCACTAAACAAACGAATTTGGCACTTTGAAGCATCCTTTGCAGTGAATTCAAATGCCTCCCCCCCCCCACTTTAAAATCTATGAAAGCATCATCCCATGAGCCAAGGCAAAAGTAAACAGATACCAGGAAATAACCCTCTGAGATTACCACCAACACTGCAATTAAATGACCTCAGACAAAAAGAGAGGAACTTCTGCTAAACCCGACCAAACGCCACAAGGCGTTTCCACGCTTGCTGTGTATTTAGATCCGTAGCAGCCATCAACAAACATTCCCGCCCCCCAATTCTTCTTTTTCACCTGCCTTTAGAACATGACAGGTGTAAGAGATGGCTCCCCAGGAAGAAGCATATCATTTTGCAAAAATCAAAAATTATGACTTTTGAAATTTCACAGAACTAAATTGCAGTGTTTGAAGAAAAAGAGGCAGCAATTCTAGATCAGCACTGATGAAGACAAGGTGTGGAGCATCTGAGGCCTGTCTGGTTACCCTCACAAATCTTGTCTGCGCAGGCAGCTTTTCTTTATCATTGAGTTCCACATTAGGAAGAAAATAAAGCATTGGTGTGCCAAACAAAACCATGTTTCCCTCATTTTATCTTACTCTGCTGTGCATCTTATTCTTTGCACTGTCTAATTCGGTCGTTTAAAAGCCAATGCAAATCACTCAGGGGCACAGTAACCCCATTCATGACCACGGAGTCTCCCCCCCCCCACCTACCCGCCCCCTACCCCCCCCCCAAAAAAACAGTACTTTTGTCTTGTCAGGATTCAACCTCAATCTGTTAGTCACCATCCATCCACCAAACGCCTCCAGATACTCACACAGGACCATCACTGTCTTCACTGGTTCAAATTTGAAGGAGAGGTAGAGCTGGGCATCATCCGTATACAGTGGTACCTCAGGTTACATATGCTTCAGGTTACATATGCTTCAGGTTACAGACTCCGCTAACCCAGAAATAGTACCTCAGGTTAAGAACTTTGCTTCAGGATGAGAACAGAAATCAAGCGGCGGCAGCGGGAGGCCCCATTAGCTAAAGTGGTGCTTCAGGTTAAGAACAGTTTCAGGAACAAATTAAGTACTTAACCCGAGGTACCACTGTATTAGTGAATGCCCAGCCGAAACCCCCGATGATCTCTCCCAGCAGCTTCATATAGATGTTAAAAAGCATGAGGGAGAGGATGGAGCCCTGAGGCACCCCACAAGTGAGAGCCCAGGGGTCTGAACACGGATCCCCCAATACCACTTTCTAGACACGACCCAGGAGGAAGAAGCAGAACCACTGCCTAACAGTGCCCCAACCCCCAAACCCTCTTGACAGTCCAGAAGGATGTCATGATCAATGGTGTCAAAGGCCACTGAGAGATCCAGCAGGACTAGGAAACAGCTTTTACCTCGGTTCCTGGCCTGCCGGAGATCATCAACCTGCGCGACCAAGGCAATTTCACTCCCATGAAGAGGCCTGAATCCTGATTGGAAGGGATCCAAGTGGTATGCATCCTCCAGGCATGCTTGGAGTTGTTTAGCAACCACTCGCTCAATCGCCTTGCCCAAGAATGGACTGGGCAATAGTTGGCCATATTGGCCAGGTCCAAATATTTTTTTTAAGAAGCAGTTTAATATAGCATTTCCACATTGATCTGTTTCATGGGATGACTGGTTGCAAAGCACTGGACTGGGGATAGGGGATTGAGAGAGTTGATTATTAAATCCAGCCCATTTAAATGCACTAAATCTAACTAATTTCAACTGAACTTAGCTCCACGCAAACCTACCGAGGGCTGCAGCCTTAAATATGAAATATTCTTTTTCAGAACTCCTGCGGAAAATGGGAAAGTTATCAGACCAAGAAATGGAAAACAAGAGAGTGCAGACTAGAGAGAATCAAGATTATTATTCTGCATTGTCTAAAAGTTAATTCACTTTAAAACACAAAATAGATGAAAAGAGCACTTGGAGGGTGTCCAAAAGAGAGAAAACAGAACCACTGCAGGATTACCAAGAAGCATATAATGAAATAATATTATGGCAGTGTTTCTATACACAAAGAGGCAAAACATACATTTTAGGCAACAATCACAAGCATACTTCCAAGGATGTAAGCCTCATTGATACCAATGGGGCTACCTTCCAAGTAAAAATGCATAGTACAGCATTCTTAACCTCTCGAAGGTTTGTTCTTGTTCTTCTTAACAATGCGATACAGAGCAAATGAATGGCTTTAAATGCTTTAATTTTCATTGCTGCTACTGATTAATTTGCTCATTCAGGATTGGAATTTGAGTTGATTCTAGGTCTTTAATCGTTTTGAACTTCTAGGTCACCTCAAGCAAACTCATGTACAGGAAGGTGGGATATACCGTATTTTTCGCTCTATAAGATGCACCAGACCATAAGACACACCTAGTTTTTGGAGGAGCCAAAGAAGAAGAAAAATATTCTGATTCCCAAAAGCCAGAACAGCAAAAGGGATCACTTTGCAGCGAAAGCAGCGATCCCTCTTGCTGTTTTGGCTTCTGGGATAGCTGCGCAGCCTGCATTCGCTCCATAAGACTCACACAGATTTCCCCTTATTTTTTAGGAGGGAAAAGGTGAGTCTTATAGAGCAAAAAATACGGTATATATTGAAATACAATCAGTCATTCAAATTGCATCTAAGCTTTAAAAAGGTAAAGGGATCCCTGACCATCAGGTCCAGTCGTAACCAACTCTGGGGTTGTGGCGCTCATCTCGCTTTATTGGCCGAGGGAGCCGGCGTACAGCTTCCGGGTCATGTGGCCAGCATGACTAAGCCGCTTCTGGCGAACCAGAGCAGTGCACAGAAACACCATTTACCTTCCCACCAGAGCAGTACCTATTTATCTACTTGCACTTTGAGGTGCTTTCGAACTGCTAGGTTGGCAGGAGCAGGGACCAAGCAACAGGAGCTCACCCCGTCGTGGGGATTCGAACTGCCGACCTTCTGATCAGTAAGTCCTTGGCTCTGTGGTTTAACCCACAGCGCCACCCACGTCCCTGCATCTAAGCTTATGCCCCTACAAATTGTTGTTGTTGTTGCTGCTGCTGCTGTTTTCCTTCCAGGGGATGGGGGGGGGGTGGAATCAGAATGCACAGAAAATTAACTACCAACCCATTTCAGAGATGACACCCAAGTTCAACAGGAGAAGTAAATTATTTGAGCTATATGTGTAGTCGTTCTCATTCAAGCCCATTGCATATCCAAAATTTTATCTCCCCTTCCCCTTTCCCTTTCTGATAAAAACAATCGCCGTCTGGGGTTCGAAGGCCACATTCATGCAGGGCACCTAATCTTGCTCAGTTCCTGCTCCCACCCCACCACTTCCTACTGCAGCCCCCCCCCCCCCTCTCTCCATGAAAATCTGTTCTTGAAGGGCCCGGAACCTTCCAAAGTGGGATTAAAACATGCCTTGAAGCACTCAAGGAGGCAAGGGAAATCAGCAAACTCTCTCCTGAGAGCAGAAACACTTTCTACTCACACCCTGAGCTGTTTGGATCTAACACAGTCGATTATTAACTCAACAGCTCATAGTCTGGTTACCTATAATGTAGAAGAGGCTAGAGAAGGTGGAAATATTTTCTTTAGGAGATACCATTGCTATATAGGGCATCAGAAGAGTTTACTGTGACAACATTTATTTTTCAATGTTATCTTCCAATTTGTTTTAAAATCTTTCCAATAGAAGGTGGGCTTTTTTTGTTGTTGCTGCTGCTGTTGGTCTTTTAGTCTGGAAGATGGGCCTGCCAATTATTTTTGCACTAGTGCACATAAACAGGGAAAGGCTGTATCTTAGGTGTGAGTTATATATTCCCGTACAAAATAATTGTATATTCTATGAAGACTGATTCTTTTTCTGGAGAAATATACAGCAACACAAGGGAAATCTTGTACTGGCAGCATAACTGAAGTGGCAAGATACAATATTAGAAAAACAGAGCTACTTTCATTACTGTGATGCTGTGTGTCAGAATGTCTCTCCTTAATGAACCTGTTTGCAATAAGACTCAGGGTGCAAAGAGGCTATTTAGAGAGTCTATTGTGTCTATAGTGAGTCCTTCAAATATCTTCCCACCATTAGACATGCCGCATTGACCAATTCTGTCCTGATTGCTGTTCTTTTTAGTATCAAGGGACATTCTTGCCCAGACAGACCGATGGATCAGAAACTGCAGTTCATAAAATGTTTACACTATACACATACCCACACAGTCATGCAAGCAACAAAGTCCCAGATCACACAGCGCATTGAATGTGGCAATGTCATCTGCAGGCTTATGACTTTCCAATATCAACGAAAGGATTTAAGTTAAACTTAGCCGGCGCTGCCTGCCTGTCACTCTTCAACAAAAGCCTTATTCACTCTCCCTCCTCCCTTTCAGAGTTTAGCCAAGATCGAGGCTCACATGGGAACGTTTCAGGCAAATGTTCTCTATGTCACAAGGCTTTAAAAAAAACAAAAAAACAGCCAAGGCCTTCTCTTAATTGCTGACAGCAGAAAGGGACAATGTGTGTCATGCCATCAAGGAGCAAAACTTTGCCGTGAATAAACAAAATAAAACATAATGTAAGATTTATTCCAAAAGAATGTGTACTGGGCTTCTCACTGCTGACAGCAGTGAAAGAATAATAGATTTCCATCCACAAAAAACCCACAGATGAGTGCATGCTTTCTAATAACTTGGTAGCAAACTTTTCCAAGAGGGGGGCCGGTCCACTGTCCCTCAGACCTTGTCTGGAGCCGGATTATATTTTTTTGAGGGGGGGAATGAACGAATTCCTATGCCCCACAAATAATCCAGAGATGCATTTTAAATAAAAGGACACATTCTACTCATGTAAAAACATTTTGATTCCCATACCGTCCGTGGGCCAGACTGAGAAGGCGATTGGGCCGGATCTGGCCCCCGGGCCTTAGTTTGCCTACCCATGAACTATCACCTCAATACTTAGGACCTCAAGAGAAAAGTAGGTTTCAATCACACCCCAGATCCCCACCCGGTTCTCTTGCATCTAAAAGTCATAAAACGGGTGCATTTTTAACCAGAAAACTATTCAGATTTGTGAAAATGAGTATTACAACATTTTATTCGTTTCACTGAACCGTATAGATATTCTGGCGATATGGAATGTATAGACATGGACTTCAGCTGTGAAGAAATATACACATAACACTATATGATTTGATAGAAGAAATACAAAAGTCTTGGGCAACCTGCTCTTATTAACCTACTTACAGCGAAAGAAATATATAATAATAATAAAAATCCTAGATGTGTCTACCTAGAAGAAAGTTCCATTGAGTTCAATGGAAGTGAAGCATGCATGGGATTACAGCCACTCAAGCATTTACAAATAAAGAAGTCATTGTGGTTGGAAAAGTTTGTGCCATGGGTCAATTCCTATGTAATATTGGGAACGTAAGCTCTGGCTCTCTGAAGCGATTCCATGGGTGCACAAACATGACCAAGTAACACTCAAATGGTTTAACCATGTAACTGTTCTGAAGATACCATATTTCCTCGAAGGCAATGCACACTTTTTTGGCCAAATTACGTCATGAAAATTAGGGTGCACATTAGATATGATGGCGCATTAGATTTGTGCAAATATGCTAAATCACTTGAGCAGAGAAGAATCAGCTCCATGATCTTTTTTAGTCCTTAAGACTGAACTCGTATTCACAGAATATCCTAATGTATCACTTGTTATTATCCATTATGTTTATATGTTGCTTTTAATGTGGTGCATGCAGAGGTGGGGGGGAGGAAACACACAGAAATACACAGGTGCTTGGCTTTTGCCAATTCGTAAAAGCATTGTACAAGCTAAAATACATTTAGTAAGTGCTGTGTGCTCACAGATCACTCCTAAAATGGCATGTGGAAAACTCTCTGGCAGGTGCATGCGCATACAAGTGCAACCTCAAAACCCATGAGTCTGTGCAAATTATTGTTGGAAATTTGCATAGCAAAAGCCTGCCTAGAAAGTCAAGCATGTAAACTCAGGGCAGGCATTAAACAGCTCAATAGCCAACAATCCATGCATTCAGCAGTTTGAGAATAAAAAGATATGGGATTTATACTATGTATTTTCCTACACGTATATACCGTTTCCTCTTCTGTCAGTAAACACACTACATACACCAGGGGTCAGCAAACTTTTTCAGCAGGGGACCGATCCACTGTCCCACAGACCTTGTGGGGGGCCGGACTATTTTTTTTTGAGAAATATGAACAAATTCCTATGCCCCACAAATAACCCAGAGATTCATTTTAAATAAAAGCACACATTCTACTCATGTAAAAACACCAGGCAGGCCTCACAAATAACCCAGAGATGCATTTTAAATAAAAGGACACATTCTACTTGTGTAAAAACACACTGATTCCAGAACCATTTGCAGGCCAGCTTTAGATGGCGATTGGGCCGAATCCGGCCCCCTGGCCTTAGTTTACCTACCCATGATATACACTATTCCGCCAACCCTCTTGCTCTTCCACACACTACTCACCTATCGCAACCAGTCATCCCATTCTTTCCTGGAAGGCTTCTGCAACAGAAGTAGCATGTTTCTCCTAATTCCAGTTACGTTCCCCTTCAAGGCATGAAAGTTACAGCACATCAACTCCTTCCCATGCTGCAAAGATAAACGACAGAAGCTCCAAGCCACGTGGGCAGAGCCCACACTGCCAAAAGCTGCAAGATAGGTTCATCCCACATGACTGAGGCCTGTGGGTGTTGCTCTGAAGCCCAGAACGTCATGCTCATGGTGCTACTTTAAAGCAACAGCACTGCAGCAGCTCCCAAACCATGAAGATAACTTGAGCAAACGGCTTCCCAATCCCATAATAAAGGAGGTACTACTGTTTTCTGAGCTATAAGGAATGTTAAAGGATCCAGGTGCAAGGAACAGCATAATAAGCAATCAGTTTACAGTGAAAACTCCTGCGTAACTGTTCTACAGTAAAGGCCAAACTGATAGGAAATAGCTCTGCAGCAAGCTTAGTTAATTGCTCTCAGCCCTTTCCATTTTCTCATGGAGTAGCGGTCACATCAATACTTCTACGCTATGCCACTAAGGGAAACCTGCCACACTTTCAAGCTCATAAAACAATGTTTTGCCAGGACATGTTCGCAAGCATTGCCACAAATGCATTCTTCTTCTTTTAATCCTGGAAGAATTTCATATTTTGCAAGGTAAAGGGTCGAGTAATCGCCAAAAACTTGGTTCCTTTTCTTTACTGCAAAGCATATTTGTAATCACTGGAAACGTTTAGTGATCTGTCGTGAATCAGAAGAGTTCCCTTTCAAAATCCCTTCCTCGGCCTCATGCCTTGTGCCCAATCCCTAGTCAGCAGTTCACAAGCAGAGCTGTTGCTGTGAATCTGGAGCGTCAACATTCCAAAATGTCAACCATTCCCTCATTTTGAGACATTTCAACAACAAAACAATTTTAAATTCTGTCAAAACAGTTTTGCGGAGTGCTTCATCTAGTCGAAAGCAGCATTTCTGATGGAATAGCAAAGTGAAAAAAAGAATTAAACCTGGCCTAATTATATCCTCATTACTTGTTTCACGAAAAACATGCTTTCATTGGTATTATGACTCAAACCTCAACAGTCCACAGATGTTCTGCCATTTCCAGTTGAACAATAAAAATGAGTGAGGAATCACACTCTTGGCAGGATGGGATTCACAAACCAAGTACTCAGATTTATACAACGAACAAAATCTAATAGGCAGCCCCTGTCTTAAGAAATCACTTTAAAGTTTCCCTAAGGTTCCCAGCATAATTTTGTTTGACCTTTAATTAAAAAGACTACCACAACTAGGCCCTTGGGTCATCACTTAAGACAGGTTTTACTGTACATTTACAAATGCACACTTGCATACTTTGCAAGATAGTATGTAGTACCAACAAAAAAAATTCCTGTACATATATGCACAGCAAAACAAGAACATTGCATTATTACCATAAATACCAGTTGGTACAGGCTGATTTACAGGGCAGTGTACATTTTTTGATTAGGCACATGCTAATTTGTACAGCATTTTCACACTCAACGAAATTCTTCACTATTAGGATATTAAGCAGTGAATTGGGCATAGTTTGTATCACACATCCATTTCTAAATTTGCAAAAATAAATAAATAATAATTTATTTAAAAGCCTGAAATAGATAATATTTTGAAGAATTATGCAATAAGATCACAACTGCTATTTTTAGTTTCTCTTGCAGTGTTTGTCTTTTCTTTGTACCACAAATGAATGCTATAACCGCACAATATATTTTCGTAAACGCTGCAAGGCTTGGGGAGGGAAATTGAACTTTTTTTTTCTCATTAAAAACCCACCTTCTCCCATGCAAAGTTACTAAATACTGTACATGAAAAATGCATTAATACTAAATACATGCTAAATATTATTCACTGGGGACCCAAAAATGAGTTGCAGAAGGATAGACAAGTGGATCCAGAAAATATCTGCTGTGATTTAAAATGTGCAGGCTTCTGAATCCCTTGCCGCCATTGTTCCCATCCAGAGCAAGGGTATCCTGCACACAGGGATCTATGGGAGGAATGCAGATGACAGACACCTAGAGCGTTCTATTGGAAGAGTGCATAGTGTGAATTGCTAGATGAGGAAGGGTAAAAGTGGAAAGGACTTAGTAATACCAAGAAATATATTTGCATGTTCACGTTCTATGAGTTCTACATGCAGGAAGTTAGGAAGAGCAATGCCAGCCAGTGATACAAGTAAGGCATACTGTAATGGCTTAATTATAGAACTAACAAATAAGCCAATATAAGGTGCAATTAAGGGGGGATGGTTTGTATTCAGTTATGCTATATTTCCTGAACTTGGTTTCAAAATATCAAATTCAGATGTTGCATGTAACCATAATCTTTGGAAGAGTAAATAAAACATTCTGCACACTGCACACCATAAATCTCATACTTAACTTACCATACAAATTGACTCCAAAACAAACATAATTTTCAAACCTCCTCCTTTCCCACAAAGTAGTCGTACAACCAACCCAATCAAGCTCTCAAACTCTGAATTCTTGTACGGCATGTTTACTCTAGCATCAAACAGAGAATATCAACGTTTCATTTATTAACTTAGAGCCACATACTATCCATTTAATGATATATACTACATACTATGTTTTTGTCTACATGAGAAGCCAGTGTAGATGTTTTAACAACAATGTTACGTCCTGCCAGCCAGATACTCCCATCAGCAGCCTGGCTGCTGCATTTTGCACAGGCAGGACCTTTTGGAACAGGCCCAAGGGCTGCCCCACATAGAGTGCACTGCAGTAATCCAGCCTTCAGGTTACCAAACACATGGACTCCCGTGAGCTTACTCAAAATCTACACAAGTCATTTGGAGGCTGTTAGGAGTTCACAGAATTATTGTTAAGCAGGCCAATGGTTCTCTGCACATGAAACCAAGTTGTGCAAGTTCCAATTCTCACTTCAGCCACAAATTTGATAGGTAGCCATAGGCAAGACACAGTTTGGGGGCCAAACTAGAAGTGATGTTCAAATGCATTTCTAAAAAATTCAAATGGCATCAACTGGGGGGGGGGGATTATTGGGATCACGGCAAGTGCAAAGGGAGAATTTGAATGTGTGCATACATCTGTATGTAAATATGTATCTCTACATTTATAGAAAGATGGACATGTTATTTGGCTGATATGCACTTGTGCGTACAGACTTTGCCCATGTGCGTTTCCTTGATATACGAGCCCAATTTGCACCATTTTGTTGGGGTTACCTATTTCACTTGTTAGAGTCATCGAGCTGCTCGAGCAAGGCTGGTAAGTCAGATATCTGAACCACTACTCCCATTCCTTCCCTACTTGAGCATCACTTCTTTGTAGGCGAAATCAACTCTGTGTCCACTTTTCAGTGGACTGTTTTTTTGGTGAGCAAATAGCCCCAGATCATTTGTGCAGGTAAGCCAAGCTACATGTCCCAGAGATATTCCTGAAATCTTAAACCTGGGAGAATTGTGAGTGGAAGGGAAGTCTGAAAATGTGTGCATGCATTCTACAGGGCGCTCACATAAATGAACCTAGATAGAATAACAAGAGTTGCATCATTTGAATCATTGAGTTGAAGGTCACCATATAACTAGTCAAAACACCTGCTTAGTGTAGGAACTCCAGTGGTAGAGCAACTCCAAGGGATGGCTATGCTGACTGAAACCCTCCAGCGAGGAACAGCTTGTTACCCTTCTCGTTAATTGGTTCCACTGACAAAATTTATCTTACCGTCAAGGATTTCCTCTCTAAGGTTCCTCCATAACCAGAACTCAGTGTCAAATGCTGCAGAGCAAAAGGTGACAATCAAGAGGCATCCTGGCAGTGGAACCATGCAAATGTGACATGCCAAAAAATCCAGCATACTCCAGCTGCTTTGTGCTGTTTCAACAATGCAAAATAGCAATAAATCTGGTTTAATCGGCAAGTTAAGTGACATTTATGGATGCTATTCATTGCTGAATTGGCACATGGCAGCTGGTGTCTACGGGTGAGGTTAGTCCTAGAAAAATATTTTGGAAATGGAAAGGGAAGCACTACGGTTAACATTTGGTACTAGGGGGGGAAATATTTCTAAATTTCAAGAGGGTTGATTTAAAACTGGAATATAGAACTCAGGGATCTTGCATTGCATTATGAGATGCACTACTTCCAAAAGGTCCTGAAATATGTTTTAAAGGTTCAGCAGTTCTGAACATGAGAAACAACGTACTACCAAATCAGACTATTGGCTGATTAATTTCCTCAGCTCCACAAGCAACATTTCTGTTTGAGGTGGTGAAGACGTTAGGGTCGGACTTGTTATTTGGATTGTAAAAAGCACCTTTCTGTCTAGGTGTGTTCTTCAGGCACAGCTTCTTTGCTTTGGCTTTTTCTCTGTCACAGTTTGCATGCTTGTTGTTTATGGCAGAAAGCATCTTGACCTCTACAGTTCTATGATTCAATCTATGATTCTCTCTTTTAACATGCGCTATGACAAGGCTGGGCTGGCGACACCCTTTTATTCGTGAGAAGCTTTGAAGGTGAAACATCTAGCGTTCCTGAGCCTTCTTCAAAAGCTTCTGTTATATCGTGAAATTGATGATATGCTCTGGGGAGCACAGAACTAGTTGCACCTGCACTGGAGATGGGGGTGTGCATCAAGGGGTTACAGTAAGGAGATTTTTGAGCTAAGGGTTCCTGAAATACTGGTACAATAAGTGTCTAAATGAAGTCTGCCCAGCTACCGAAAAGGAGAGCCGTCCTACTGCTTTAGGTATCACAGGCATCAAGAGAAAGAGACGTTTGAGAAGTTTTAACACACCTGAGCTCAAAGCCGCATGCACACGCTCTCTTGCTCTCTCTCTTTCAGACTTTGAGGCATATTTGATAAGTTCCTTGAGTGACCAAAAGAACTGCCAACTTTAATTATGACTTTAGAAACTACTGCAGAAATCTAGTTCCAGAAATCTAGTTCCATGCCCCAAATCCAACCCACATAAAAGACAAATGAAGAGCTGAGCTTTCTTCCCTTTTCATACTGCAGGAAGGACCACTGTCAAGTCCTGTGAAACTTATAGGTGGCATCCTGAGAGAAATAAAAGTGCAAAAGTGATTTTCAGCAGCTCTAAAAAGGTAGAGGAAGCTGAAATAAAAGGATCCTTTGCAAGTTACCTGTGCCTTCTACTCTACCGGGTATCAGCTTTTAGGCCTGGGTGATATCTGGTTTTCAACATTGCGATGTATCACCAGCTAAACATCGCAACATACCAATACAGTGGTGCCTCGGGTTAAGAACTTAATTCGTTCTGGAGGTCCGTTCTTAACCTGAAACTTTTCTTAACCTGAAGCACCACTTTAGCTAATGGGGCCTCCCGCTGCCGCCACACGATTTCTGTTCTCATCCTGAAGCAAAGTTCTTAACCCGAGGTAATATTTCTGGGCTAGCGGAGTCTGTAACCTGAAGCGTTCGTAACCTGAAGCGCCTGTAACCGAAGGTACCATTGTAGTAAAAAAAAGTTGTTTCCCTGAATTGTATCACTGCATAAAGTAACTCTGTGTGTTCTTGCGTGTGGTTCTTGCCTGTTCTTTGTCAAGAGATTTGCCAGTCCTTGGAGAGGAAGGAATGCCATTACTTTTAACAGCTGTGTGGCAGGGGAACAGCTCAGAGGCTGGAGCTGGTCTCATTCTTCGTCAAGCAGTGGCCGACTGAGCCCCATTTCAGACAGAGTGGCATCACTCAAGAGGTTCCCTACCACACAACTCTTAATGAACAAAGGTGGGACTCAACTTAATGTCTAGCCTTGCAGACAAGAGGGGGAAAGTGGGGTGTTATCTCTAGAAATACAGGGGAAATGTGTCCTCCTGTGTAGACGCAATGTGTTTTGGAAAAGGAAGGGGAAAAGGATAACTTAGAACCGAATTGCTCGTAAAAATAAATACCACACCGCACAAGGTCCGCTGTCTGAAGGTACATCTTGAGCAGTGTAAATCTAACTTGCTGAAAATTGTTTTGTGTATTCTCCCAGCATATATTCACTCTCTTTAGTGAACTTAAAACTCATTCCAAGTAATGTTCACATGGCAAAGGAAAGATAGTCTCCATGGCCTGCCGTGTAGGCTTACCATCTCATCGGTTTTTCATTAATCGTTTTTCCTGTATGCTACTTTAAGGGGCTATTTGAGCTGGGTTTTCCAGCTTGCTCTGTGTTATGTACATTTGTGTTGCCTGGCGAGTTTTAATAATGTAGCAGGAAGATATTTCTTAACAGACACTTCAAGCTACTTCTAGCCAAGTTCTTCCCCCACTTTGGCGAACTCTGCCGCTCAACAATATTGGGGGTGGGGTGGGGGAGCTGTTCAATATGAGCGCTACCAATTAGTAACAATAATTTCTCTTTAAAGAAAACAAATTAATTATGGGCATCACGTAGCAGCTAGAGGGTATTAAATCAATTGCAGCCACACTGTGCGGCCAGGTCAAAAGTATTAAAAAGCCATTTAGTTATTATGAAAATGCCAAACCAATTTGACAATCCTGGTGCATATAAGCCAGGAGGGGCTAAGCCCCACTCAGGGGCCTTGTCTGGTGTCTGTCTTCTTTGCGCATGTGTTCCTGTGTATGTGCAAGGGAAGGGGTAGTGTGCACCAACTTTTCTTTCTGATGCACCAACTTTTGACCACCCCTACTACTGCCATGGGGACATGCCCTCCAACATTTCTCCAATGAAAATAGGGCCGTCCTAAGGAAAAGAGGGACCTTCTGGGATCAAATTTGGGGTAAATAGGGACACTTGAAGAGACTGAGAGGGCTGGCTCTTAGCCCCCTCTGACCATAATCATCAGCCCCATAAACATTGGTCCTTGTATGTCTCACCTTCGTAGGAAGCATAAAAAGAGAGTGGTTAGGAATCCAAACAGAGGTAAAACATACGCCATTTTACTATGCTAGTTCTCCATTTTCTCCCCAGGAAAAAAACCACAACTCCTTCATAATAATAATTAGTTAATTAATTAAGTGGTGACAGGTCTAACAGCATCCCACCCAAGCAAAAATAGTTTTAAGGCTGTAGCTCAGAACTTACCATAACAAAATCTTCCTTCCATAATTGTTGCACACTTGTAGGGACAATACACTACCTTTCAAAGAAAGACTTGTGCCCAAGACTAACCCTCTTGCCAAGAGGTCAGAGCAGACTTCATGTCCTTTTCCATTCAAATGGGTTAGGCCAAACCACCTTGCACTTCACCTTTTAAACTACACCAAAATGCTACCAGTTGTGGAAGCACCTTCCCTTTTTGTTTAGATGTACTGGGGGTGGGGGGTGGCAGCGCACGGTGCAATTAAGAGTCATAAAACTATGCATGGTGCAGTGAGAGTGGATACAGAAAAGTTTTTCCCCTTTTCTCATCACACTAGATTCTGGTTCAGCACACGCAAATTCACCGGGGGGAGGGGGACAACTAATATTTAGTAAACAAAGAAAAAGATAACAAGAGTCTGAAGATTGCAAATGAGAGGTTTTACCCCAACAACCTATTCTCTCTAGTGGTGTCGCAGAAGTCTGAAATGCTTTAGCTCAAGATACTAACACTCAAAATGAAGGCACGAATTAAGGCCACTGAATTAATCTCCAGCTCAGATTTGCATCTCAGGGCTGAGAAGAACCCTTCTCCTTCCACGCTCACGACCCACCAATGTCAGGGAGGAGGAAGAAAGAGGCATCTCCAGGGTCTGGGAGCTCACAAATTTGGGCCAGTAATATACATCAATTAAGTTCTCTCAGTGGATTCCTGCCCCCCTGCCCAGAGCTCTATACTTGTCAGTCCCACTCTAAACTGCATCTGCAGACATTTGTCCATTGCTGTACTTTTCCGTCTACACCCCATTCATTTGCAAGCTACTGACAAAGCTTACTATTCATTTTCCACCTTCAAGAAGAGCAAATGTATTTAGCACATTTGCATCCTGTATGTCACCAAAGGGGAAAAGGCAGTGAACACGGGTCTGTCATCCATTTTATCTTAATGGCTACCCAGTCATATCAATTTGGTTGAGAGGTAGTGACTGCATACTGCTCAACAGTCCCAATTTAAGTGGGACATCTCAGAATCACAGAAGCCAATCCCACTTCTGAATGGATCCCAGAAAGTTTGGGGGGAGTGTGTTCTGGTGCTCTGGTGTGAGTCAGCTGGTTTCTGTCAGAACAGAAGCTGCTTGGTTTTTGTTTTTGTTTGGGTCTCATGCTTTTGCGAGAGCTCAGAACCCAAAAACGAGTGTCCTGGTTTTGTTTCCCAGGATGTTGAAGGATATGTGACTAGCTCAAGGTCATCCTATGAGGTTCATGGCTATTTTTCGCCCTATAGGACGCACCGTCCGATAAGGCACACCTAGTTTTTTGGGGGGGAAATAAAGGGAAAAAAATATTCCCCCCCCCAGGCGCGGGGCTGGGGCGGGGGAAGCCCGAGCTTCCCCCGACCCCAGCCCCCAAACAGGCAGCTCTCTGCAAGCCGTGGGACCCAGCGCTGGCTCCCGCTGCTTGCGGAGAGGTCCGCGAAGCCTGGACGCGCTGAGCTCAGCGCACGCAGGCTTCAGCATGCAGGCAACTCTCCGCAAGCAGTGGGAGCGCTCCCGCTGCTTGCGGAGAGGTCCGCGCAGCCTGGACGCGCTGAGCTCAGCGCGCGCAGGCTTCAGCATGCAGGCAACTCTCCGCAAGCAGCGGGAGCCCAGTGCTGGGCTCCCGCTGCTTGCGGAGAGGTGCGCGAAGCCTGCATTCGCCCCATAGGACGCACACACATTTCCTCTTCATTTTTGGAGGGGAAAAAGTGTGTCCTATAGAGTGAAAAATACAGTAGTTAGAACCCATATCTGCATCCAGTACCCATTCCATCAACAATACACAATGAATTGGAGTGTGGTATATGAAATGTTATCATCTTAGTCCTTACAAGTCCTGAAAAAAATTACAAAGAACTAATGCAATCACATGTTTTTCATGCCAGTGCCTGATAGAATACCGGGTTTAAAATAAAACTGCAAATCAAGAGTTGGTTTTTTGGTGTGTTTTTTAATACGTCTGTGTGCACACCCATAACCACATGCTTACAAAGTCACGCAACGCCCCTTAGAAAGCTTTTAAAGGATGCTGAACTGAAGGAAGTTGAATTTTTACTTTTCTGTATTTATCATTAAAGGAAGCAAAAGGTCCCCATTAAAAAAAAAAAAAGCCTGAAACTGTGTTAAACTCATAACATGCCAGAAACGTATAGCCATCTCCAACAGTGCAGAATGCAATATCCATTCAACTTTGCTTGCAAATATTTAATATGCTAAACAAAATGACAGTCTTCTGCATTAGGCAGCTCCTCCCATTATTATAAAAAAAGCCCCTCCAAAGCCAATAATTCATTTCATAGCCAAACCTACTCAACTCAGCATTGGAGCCTTTAGAGTGCAAATATATTAGCTGCAACTATAGCAAGTGCCTGTCATGTTGAATAGCATGAGAAAGAGAGATAGTAATTATTGCCGAG